>NW_027287205.1:11375755-12098255 GCF_022747635.1 Hetaerina americana | reverse complement strand
CAGGCGGCATTTCTTCGGAACATTTTGTCGTTTTATCAAAACTTTGCTATTTACAGTGACTCGAAAATGTTGTCTCAGAGAAAAAATAGAGTTAACTCGTGAAACTTTTTCGTGCGATAATTTTTTATGACTTTCGACGTCGATTACCAAGACAAAAGTACATCGATCAACTTACTTCCTCTTTAGGCAATGAAGTGCCATCCTTTGCCACAGTGAAACGCTGGTGTAACGGGATCCATCATGGCCGCCGTTCCTTCAGCGACGAAAGTCGTGAAGGTCGTCCAAAATCAGTTTCTGTGCCAGAAAACATTGATTCTGTGCAAGATATAGGGAAGGAAGATCGTCATATGGCGTATCGTGAGATTCAGGCATCCTTGGGGATTAGTGTGACAAGAAATAATAAGATATTGCATGCACATTTAGCTGTGAAAAACATTTGTTCGCGTTGGATCCCACATAATTTGAAAAAGTTCAATAAGATGCTCATGTCAATTAATGCAAATAAATGCTATTCGGTGCATCAGAAATACAAAAACGGTGCATCAATAGTGTAAAATATCTACGAGGGTGACGAATTTTGGATCTATGCCTGTTAACTCGAAAAAGAACAGCAATCCACCGCATGGGTCTTCCAAGACGATCCAAATACGACAAAAGCGATTCGTTATTTTCCAAATCATTCAACTACTTCATTCATTTGTGTCTCTCGTTTGCCTCAATGTTAGCAGCACTGAAATGTGGAAAATAACAAAACACCATTGCATTATTATCCCAAGTTTTTTAATATCTGCTTGAAACATACGATCATAGTGATGACCTCTGTTTTTAATGACAAACTCTTTTCAAAGCTACCAATACAAGTTTTACTTTTGGAAGAAAGAAGATATCTAATTGCTGAGAATCTTTCCTCGTAGGCGTTTAAATATATCTAAATTTGTTGAGTCGAATATGGTTAGATTGGAAGAGGCGGAATAGATGAGACGATGAAAATCACAATCCTCTAAGCATGAATGGACATAAATCACGTTAAGGTATGGAACTAAAAAATTCTGCACCAATCGGGAATGCTTTTGCATTCGAAGAGAAAGACAGTTTCCGAGAGCACTTCGAAAACAAAGGTGGGAGTGCAGTCCGCTTAGATTGGCGCCATGAGGTACAGCTCCACCGGAGTCCAAGGCGGGCAGCAGGGATAACAATTCCCTCCGAACCGATGAGACTGGAAAGACAAGGCCCCTCCTCCTCCCGACCCCACTTCTTCCCTTAGAGGAAGACGCTCCGAGCATTACAGGGCTACGTTTAGGTGCTCATCCCCAAAGAGACCGAACCGGCCCTTTCCCGCGCGGGGTGCGCCAAATCGCGTCCCCTTCAAATATTCCCGCTACGCTGCAAACCCACTTTTTACACTTTCCCTCACATTCTCAGGGTCAAGTTTTTGGATTTTATTTACTATTAATATTATTTTGTCAGTGCTAGTCCGTATTTTCTTATAATGCTTTTAAAAATTGTTTACACTCTTTGTTGTCTATATTCTTGACCTAGCTATGTATGTTAATGGCGAGGTGGAAGAAGGGACTATCTTTTCTCAATATCGACCCAATAAAGACGTTTAATTATTGATAATATAATCATTTACGCCACACATGCACACGGTTGTTAGTCCCATATCTTTTACGTCAGGAAAATAACTCGAACAGTTCGGTCAATAAGGCTTACATTCGAATAAACATTATTACGCTTTGAATGTTCTACACAATATTGTGCAGAATCTATTAACTTGCCATAATGATCTACTATTTTTGAAAACTGCTCCAAATGTTACCCTATTAATATATATTTATGAAAGGATTAGAATAAACATTTTAGTTTTTAGGTAGTATAACGCAGCAAGCGATATCTGTTACTGAATTCCTCCCTAAATATAATTCAAACTTGTTGACCCTAAATATTTAGGACACACTAAACCGCAACTTTAAAACCTATGAGCCTAAAGTGCAACGTGCATGCCAAAATATACGTAACATATGCAAACAGAGTAATCCCTAAAACAATACCTACGTATTCCCTCTGATTTTTCAAATCGCGCAGTTATTTGATCACATTTGACATATTTTAGTAATTTATTAAGGTTTCCCAGGAATTCCATTTGCATTATGGAAAAAGCTGCTTTAAATATTGACTGTGGCCATATAATTTTTCCATTAACTCCGTCCAGATATTGCGAGAATATTTTGTAAACTGAATTTAAAGTAATCCGTTATGGTAATTTACCGAGCGTATTCAAGCGTCAATCCATAGAAGGACAAATGCAGTGAATATGTATGTTTCTATATAGATAATCTCATTGTCATCGGTGGTACACATATGTTCCAGCACCCAGGAAAGTTTTCCTTTGTAACTAATTACGCGGTGTGCGTCCAGTTCTTGCCCAAAGGCGAATGTGACCGTCGCTCTCTCAGTAGCAGTGAGAAACTTTAATATCTCAATTAGCACTCCAGGTAGTCAAATAGGAAAGATATTTTTCGATACTTGATTCCACAATGAGAGTCAGTGTACATTGACCGAGTGACAAAACGGAGCCGCATGTTGGATATGAAATGTGAAAGTATGATAATGATTCAAATATTCTGATTTATATTGAAAACCATCTTATTCTCCATTGATATAGGCGTTTTCATTATTATTCAACACTTTCAATTCAATGTACTAATAAGTATTATTCAATTTACAGTGCATAATTACTTTTATTAATTTACCTCAATAATTAAATATATAGAGATTAATGAGAACATTATCGAAGAAGATGAAGACCAATTTTAATTACGTGGGCGGAGCTGTACATTATACGAACCAGTCACCTATCCATACACAGTAGACGGGACATGCAACTGCGACGTCAGGTGTACCTTCTATTAAGACGCTGGTTAAAGACTTCCCAGATGCCTTCTTGAAAAAAACATCGTTTTCCCTCCGTCAATACCGTTTCGAAGCGTCGCATGTTATATTCGGGAGGTAAATGTTCGCCTAAAATCGAAATAAGGGACAAGGGAATGAATATTGCGCTGTCCCATGGCAACGGGATCTCCCAGATCGCGGCCAGAGTGAAAAATACGGAGAATGGCGG
The DNA here is from genome assembly GCF_022747635.1 of Hetaerina americana. Classification (NCBI taxonomy): domain Eukaryota; kingdom Metazoa; phylum Arthropoda; class Insecta; order Odonata; family Calopterygidae; genus Hetaerina; species Hetaerina americana. The sequence continues at coordinate 12,095,134 of NW_027287205.1, read as the reverse complement.
AAGACTCCGGAGTCGGGCGGATCGAATCGACTCCCCCTCCCCTCTCTCCTCTTGAGGATTTCAAACGCACGGACCCTTGCACATGTCCCATTCGTCCGACCCCTCTCCCCTCCTCCGACATAAACATTATCTGGAGGCTACTGGAGGGGTCACCAAAGGAAGGACTGGGGCCGCACTAATCAATAGCGAAATGCCACGTGCGGAGGGAGGGCGCGGGACGAGAATGAGAAGAGTAGGGGATGGGAGAGGAACGGGAGCAGAGGGGAATGCGTTGAGCGCGTGGAGCTAATTATAACGGTCGCTGAAGTGCGTGGCGCAGAAGTGCGCGACGCAGAAGTGCGTGGCGCGGAGAGGAAGGAGGATAGAGGAAGGCAAATGGAAATGACGGAGGCGGAGAGAGTGGGAGCCGAGGGAACTCGTGCTCAAGGATGGGTGGCGAACTTTTCTCTCGAACCCCATCTCTGTTTCAAGTGATGATAGTGGTTTCTTTAAGCTGAGACACAACCGGAATCGCTCCTTTTTCCTAAGAACTAAGATCGACAGCGACTGGGCAATATTTAACAATGGACATCTCCTCGCTAAACCACCTTCCTCTACCTTTCGAAGGGTTCCCAAGCGTTCTGAATGCAAGAATTTTTAAAATGGCTAGTGCGCAGCACCTCGAACTTCCACAACATCAATCTAGCACGCTATAAATAAGCCATTACATCCTGTCCGGCGATGGTAATATTTCCCAATGTTTCTTGAACTGGCTTTTTGCAAAGCAATTCGTCTTTGTTGAGCCCGTACCGGAAAGAATCGCAGGCAATTATGAGAGCGGGGAAAAGTCTGCGCAAAAGCAGCTTTGGGTCAGTTTTAAAACGGTGCGTTGAGAGAAATGGCGGTTTCAGCTTGTAAGTGGCCGGAGAGGATAGGAATGATCACGACTGAAGCGAGAGCCACATGGGGAGGGAAGGATTCCTCAATATTGTTTTTCGCCCTCTCAGGAGTGTAACGATGTGACTTCATTGAATTCCATGGATGGAGTTTCATTTAGGACAAAATTGACGTTAAAAAGGAAGCTTAAAGTTATATTGTTTAATTTGCAAACGATAATGAACGGAATCAATACACAAAATATTCACAGAATCGTATTAAAACGGGGTGCAGAGAACAGCAAACCCGAGAGGGGGAAAACACTCTTTAGCCCGTGGAGTATAATATATACTGAAAAACTATGGAAATAGAATTATAAGTAACATACTAAAATAATTTGTTAAAACATTCTAATTTAAAATTACTTTAAAGCAACCAAAGAATCTGGGAGGGGAAGTCACCAATATGGCGGTGAACACAGAATCACAAATTCTCCGCGTTACGTGACAGAGCCGACTCAGAGACGAATGTGTCCACACGCCTGTGCCTTTCACAACGATAGCTGAAAGCAGTTTACTCGTTTTGACTCTATTCTAATATCACTTGCCATTATTTTTATATTCTAACTTCATTAGGGAACACAAAATTGACTTATACTCGATTGATTTTTCTTTAGTGCCCCAATAGGTAATCGTTGCCCCAAAAATTACTTTAGACCATGCACAGTGGTTTTTGTGTGTTCATATTTCTGCATTATAAGGATGCAAGGGAAACTGATTGGCGATATATAATTTTTTCTATATGAATAAACGTTTACTAAGGTCCACGAAAAATAAACAATATATATATATATATATATATATATATATATATATATATATATATATATATATATATATATATATATATATATATATATATATATATACGATACCGCACGCAAGGCTGCCGATAATATTTAATCATCTTTTTGAGCCACACCTTTTACAGTTCAAATCCCGTATCATTCCCAAAAAAACGTGCATCTCTAATCTGAAAGTTGATGTCATTTCTATGATTTTCCATTGCGTTGCATGGAGAATGTTGCAATACGCATACATTTTTTTGAGATCGAGGTAATTAAAACCTGATTTCAATTTAATTAAGATAATAAATCTATAATTTTACCTTTACTTATTGCGGTGTTCCCTAACTAGATTCTGTAAATATAAATAAATGCTGATTATTTCATCGTAAAAGAGTTTTAAAAATATTTTTTTTTCTTTTCTGCTCACGCTTTAATTCAGAAATCAAACGCACTTTCAGATTATCCCATATATTATCGTCATATTCCCAAAACCTCACAGATAGCCTAAGTTTTAGAAAATGAGAAAAGTTCTTTGGTTTTAACTAAATTTCGGGAAAAAAATCAAATAGAGGAAAAAACGTGATATAAGTCACGGTTTATCAAAAGTACAAAGGCTACGAAGACGGAAGTAAAGATAGTTTAAGACTTTTACGCGGAGCTTAACTGCCTTTACGATGGATTTATCTATCAGGAAACAGGATGAGTGCCAAGGAGAAGCATTCGAGAAGTGAGCCTGGAAAAATTATAGAGAGAGAATAAGTAAGCCGAGAGGAAGAGAAAGTAGGCGGAGAAAATCCACTGGAGATGAAAAAAATTGGATGGGATAGACATTTGGAGGCAGTGGGAAATTGAAGGGCTGTTAGATAAACGGATAAGCAAGCAGTAAAATAATGGCCACTTTGGACGACAAGAAATGGGTAAGAAAGTGTGAAAAACTCAAGATAGATATATTTAGGGGGAAAACGGAATTAAGGTCATTGATAAATGTGTCGTTGCTCATGGTGGTGTGTTATTAACATCAGTAAACGTAAAATAATCATTCTATCTTGGCTACCAGTCTAGGGATAAGAGAAACAATGAAACTATGTAACAATATTATCTCCACTGGAATTCACGAATAATCTAAATAGAATGGACTTTTTAATGATTTATGCTATGGACTGACTAAAAGAAATTATTTATAAACTGTAATAAATACTTTACAAAAATATTGACAAATATATTAACGTACTCGAGAAATCCCTAATTAGGAATATATTTTTTAAATTTCTTATTCCTACGACGTGGGTAATTGTATTAAGTGTAAAAGCAAGTAGATTTGACTCCATGATAGAGAACTACTCTAACCGTTTTTCCCCTATTTCGAATGTTGAATTACCACTAAAGTAGCTTCCAAAAGCCACTGTAGAAAAAAAGAAAGTTTGGAAGCGTTTCTTGTGTAAAACGTAATTTACAATATGTGTGGTGATCAATGCGACGGCTAGCAGTGTGACACAAATTTCACGCTAAAACCAAATATTAAGCTGCTAATAATGAAATGGGGAATTGGTTCTCGATAGTGTTTAACGCAGAAACGGAAAAATTCGTAAAGAGCATGACCCACACATTAAGCATTCCTTTTTGCCATTTCGCGAGGGAATGCTCGCAAACAAACAGGGGTGGAGGAAATCCCACCAAATCCTCCTAGCGGAAAGGAAACAAAACGAGGGATGAAAAAAAGAGAGGAAAAAATGAGAGAATTTCAAGCGAGAAAATATTTTTCCAATTCTTACAAAGAATAAAGTTTTTTTGGGAGGTTGAATGAAGGTCCGTTGGGAATGATGAGGGGCGAGTGGTGATGGGGAAGGGAGAGGGGTTGGGAGGGGGAGGGGTGTGTATCCAAGCGAGCAGGAGGCGGTGAGGCGAAGTGACGCGGGTCGGGGCTTTGGAGGAAATTCTAAGAGGGTGAAGATTTTCCAAAAGGGGAGGAAAAGAGGAGTCGAAAGAGAAGGAAGAGGGCGGGATGTGACGAGAGGGGAAAGAAAATGGCATAGAAGACTTAGCTGGAGGAAATACTTTTAAAAATGGAGAAATTACTTGGTGTAGACTGAAAATAGGTACCCATTGTTAATATCAACCCATTGCGCTAAACTGAAATAAAAAACATTAAAAAACGCGATAGTAAAAATAAAGCTCCAACCACAGCGACGTAAATTCTAAAGCATACAATATAGTTGATGATACAAGGTCTATTAGAAAAGTATCGCCACTTTTGTGCTTTTTCATAAAGTATTTATTTATTCATTAATATCTATTTTGTCTCCTTCAAAGTAATCGCCTAAAGATATTATACGCTTGTACCAACGTTTTTTCCAATCCTCGTAGAACTTAAAAAAATCATTTTTTGTGATCTTGTTCAGCTCCTCTTTCGATGCAGTCTTTATCCCGTCAATCGTACCGTACCGTCGTCCTTTCATGAGCCTCTTCAGTTTCGGGAGCAAGAAAAGGTCACTGGGGGCCGGATCTGGAGAATGCGGTAGCTGCGGCATCATTGGTGTGCTGTTTTTGGCCAAATATTCGCGCACGAGTAACGATGTGTGAGCAGGGCGTTGTCATGACGCAAAAGCCAATTTTTGTTCTTCCAAAAATCTGGGTTTTTGTGGCGGATTACTTCGCGTAAATTGCGCATAATTAGCAGGTAATATTCCTTATTTACCGTTCTACCCTGTGGAAAGAACTCATGATACACCACGTCCCTAGAATCGAAGAAAACTGTAACCAAAACTTTCACATTCGACCGAACATTTTTCGGTCATGGCTAGTGCTGCAGCTTCTATTGGGATGATTGAGAGTTTGATAATTTCCACTTCATAACCATAAACCAATGATTGGTCACTAGTTTTTTCCCCCTGGAGTGAATTTTGGTTCTCGAGCACTGTTAATGCGTTGCGGTTTTTGGTCAAAATTGAGCAATTTTGGTACGAACTTCGCGGTGACCCCTGTCATGCCCAAATCATTGGTAAAAATCGAAAGGCACGAGCAAATGGATATTTTTAGGTCCTCAGGATCCTCTCTAACGGTTATTCGATGATTGGCCAATACTATTTTCTTCAAATTTTTCCGTCTATCGTTGACGGGCTCGGGCGTCCGGCACGCTCTTCGTCGTTCTCATCTTCTCGGCCTTCTGAGAACATTTTGTACCACCGATAAACGTTGCTTTGGTCCAAGGTATCATCTGCATAAGCCACAGTCAACATTTGGAATGCGTTTGCGAACTTAATTTTGTTTTTCACAGAAAATTTGATACAGATTCTTTGATCCATTTTTTGGAACAGGCAAAAATCGAAGACAAGCCAAAACGCATCCAAGTAAAACAGCTGTCGACAGTTATTTGAACATTCAAAATGGTCGAAATTCTCGGCATAAATGAGAGACATAAGTACCAAAATAACGTTGGAAAAAATTAAAAATCTAATATACGCATTCCTTGAAAATTTGAGATTATTTTTTGAACATATCTCGTACATTTCTTTGTCGAAAAAAGTGTTCACAATATTTCTGGAAATGTGTAGAAATGTCCTGGAAGGTTTTTAAACATACAAGATCCGTCTCAAAATAGGTTTGACTTATTTTTTTCCTGATGCACGGACGTACGAGTGGGCGGTCGGCAGTTTCTATAGCTGGGTTCTAGTGAGGGGAGTCTCAGGAAAGACTGGAGGCAGTGGGCCCCCAGCCTTTACGGAGTGCGGATCGTTGGTTTGCGGAACACCGTGACAGGCCTTCACCATCAAATTTTGCATGAAACTGGGCAAAACTGAAACTAGACTCATACCATCTTAAATTCAGCTTATGGTGATAACTTAATGGTGGATGGTAGAGCGGTTTCTTTTCAGTGGCAAAAGATTTTTGGGAGGGTAGGAATAATATTGACGACGCCTAACGTTCAGGACGACCTTCGACCCCAAAGAGTAACAAAAATATTGCAAGAATGAGAGCTTAAATGAATAGGGATCGCAGATTAAGGGTTTGGATAGTTTATGATGAACTTGACATCCCTAAAAGGGATGTAAATTGACTTGTGACCGAAAATGTGGGCATGAGCAAAATGTGTGCGAAGTAGTTGCCGATAGTACTCTCAGGAGAAAAAAGGGGAAATCGCATGCGGATCTGCCAAGAGCTTCTCGACCATGCCTCCGGCACCCTACACCCCTGACGGAGAGAGGGGTTTGTTGGGAGAAATCCTATGGAGGCAGGAAAAGTGGATGAATGGCGTATTGATTAGTAGTGAGGTGTGGAAGACTGAAATAGAGGGGAGAATATTAGGCAAATGAGGAAAGGACAGGAACAGGATATGGATATTGGACGGGATGAAGGGAGGAAGGTAGTACTCAGAGATGAAGAGGGACCTGATGTAGAGTAGGATACTGGATTTTGTGTTTTGTTAGGATTCACAAAATATTAATTTGATAGTTGTGGCCATCCAAAAAAAATCTACCTTAACCGGTAGGTCACCTTTTAATAATAATATAAATATATACATACACACACACACACACACACATATATATATACATATATATATATATATATATATATATATATATATATATATATAATATATGTACAAATATATTTACAATTACTCGAAATAAGGGTCATGCGTCAACATTGTCGAAGACAAAACCCAATATGATATTTCACTGAGCTACTATCAATCACCACGAGGCTGACCTTTTCCAAATAGAGAGAATGGTTAACGTACGGCGGGTTACTCCCATCACACAGGAAGAATATTTGGGTCAGCCCTTAGGAAATTTAATTTTATGATACGAGTAGCCGGGGAAATGTAAAGAAAAGGTAAAAAAGAGGTTTTGTATGCGGCAAATATTTTAGAACCATGAGAGAGAACGTTAATGAAAAAAATGGCAATGGGCTTGCGTCAAAAATTCCGACGAGAAAAAAGCAGACGTGACGGGTTTGTTGGAAAATTAGTATGAATCCCTTGACTCGTGAATAGATCAGGCAAGACTAAAACTATTAGAAAGGCAAAGGACAGCCAAGCGTGACTGCAAGATCGATGGGATAAACATCTTATGGCTGATTCGAACACCTGGATAAAATAAAAAATATATATTTCGTTACTCGTTCTTTCCTTACACAGGATAACAATCAAAATTCAAGCACCCGAATGTTTTAATTCAAAAAGTAAAATATTAGAATTTATTCCAAAAAGTTTATTATATCATGATACACGATGGAATGTTTTTTTTTGTAGATATGAGCACATGCATGTCCATATGAATGCATGAACTCATATTTTCGCATGTATGACTTACAGCCCCGATCACATGCCCTTGCAGTGATCTGAGGAACACAGTAAAATTTCCTTTATGGCTAGAGCACAGGTAACTTTTTCCAACACATTAAAAGAAATTAACAGGTTGGGTAATCCACAAAAATAAACGGTGTTGGGACCACGTTCTCTTCATAATCCTCCTCGGAGATCTCTTTGAAATTTTTGCAAGTGGAATGAGGCCGGAATCGACCCGTGCATTCAGAGGAGAATTCCCCGCCTAGCAATAGGGCCCAGCGTCTCACTGTAGCGAGGAGGTACCAAAACTCAAAAGAGATTCTAGGAAGTTCTTGGAGCTTCAGCCATGGAGAAATTTTGAATGAATTACAGTCCTTGGATCTGGAAATTACTTGGCAGCAGAACTCCATTCTTCCCTATCGCCCTCACGCCCTGATAGCCCTTCTTTCCTAAAAACGCGTCTTTCCATATATGCTTTACCCTTTTGTTTCCCTTCATGACGCCTCCTGTTCTAGTACGAGCTTGACAAAAGCTTTTAGGGTACCCACAATCTGACTTCCCTTTTCCATCTATGGATGTATATCTTCCACTCTTTTATTTTCTTTCGAGTTAGTAATTTCATCAATCCAAAAAACGTTGAGCATCACGTCCCAAAACTAAGATTTGAGGCTATTCTATCTATTTTTGTTTAACGTCACCGTAACGATAAAAACTAATATAATTTTATTTTTTCTTCTTTATTTCAACCATATTGTAAATATTATATCAGTTGATACCAATTTAATTTTATTAATTGGATATTCGGAAATGTGCATGTTTTCGGTCCATACTGTGTATGTTGCTGATCAGCTGACAACAGTTCCGGTAACGCTAAGGCTGGCATCGTCAACTTTTATCACTGTTTGCTAATTGGTCGAGCGGTTTGATGGCTATGTTCTTTTCAATCTCGTCGGGTGGCTTGTCGGAATTGTTACTCAGATTGGTCGGGAGGCTTTATTGCGTTCTGTTTTCTAAATTGTCGGATTTTGGAACATCAGTTTTCACCTTCTGTGAAGCTGTACACCGTCTTCCTTGTTATAATTTTCCGAATGTTTTTTGCGACTTCAATGGTTAAGCCTGGGGTAGTAACGTAACCCTTCCGAGATCAGGTTGGCTACCAACCAGTTGTGTTTCACCACCATAGAAAGACGGAATTGTTTGTTTTGAAATGACCGTGCAATTTGAGCGAGCTATGGCATGTGATTTCGAAAACGTCGCTTTACTAACCTAGGTTTATTCGTTTGGAAAATGGAATTGCTAAACAGCTGGAAACATAAAGCAAGAAATTCATTTACCAGCTCCATAGTAGGTGAACACGGATGTTTTAAAGTCCTCCCGATAAGCAAGCATCAATGCCATCCAGTCGCCCAAGTATATAGATAGATACAAAGATAGAGGTCTTTATTTGGGCAAAATTGAGACTTAATGGTCCCTCCTTCCATTTAAGGACGGCCAAAAACTCATCGTTGCTTCTGCTTGAAGAGACCAATTGTAACGTTGTCAAAACTTTTGCCAGCGAATTAACCATATACAAGGTGAAACCTGGATGTACGACGTTTTCACACAAAGAGACATTTTCAATGCATATTCGGCTGGGGTGGAGAAGAATTGGAGAGAAATGTATGGCCTTATATTGATACCTATACCACTATTGCAGATGCCACAGCTATAAACACAGTAATCGACCCGAAAGTGGGTTTGGTAGGTGATGGTGGATTTCACCACCGGGAATCGAACCTGGGACCCTCCGGTCAGTTGTCCTAAGCTCTACCCCCTGGACTACCGCGACCCATGCCAGAAGCTATTCTCAGTATCTACTGAGCCAGCAGCTATACTCAGTAGATGTTGAGATATCCCAAAGGCCCTTCACCACATGGTTTTAAGACTTTTAGAAACCGTGAACCCTTCGATATCCACATCACTTTTTGAAACACAAATTCTCAAGTGGCGCCTATCAGGCTCCAACCATAAAAGCATAAAATGATATGCATGTTAGTATGAAAACTTGAATACATTTTTACATTCTATTTATACTATTATTATGAGCTAGCAATGATACATATCCTTCAATCTACATTTGATACTACAGCAAGCCCCTCTTCATCTCCGTATACTTCCTTTCTTCATTCCGTCCAACATCCCTAACCTCTTTCTACGCTTTCCTCGTTTGCATAATATTCTTTTATCTATCATAGTTCAATTTAATACTTCATAAGAGAATAATCATTATACATAAAAAACTGCCGAGAGCGTATTTTCATTTTGATTTATATAAAATCATATCTCGTACGAGTACATAATTAAATGGTTAAAATTTTATGAGACCTGAAACTAACTCGTAACTTGTAAAAAATTTGTTTGCGGTTTTATTACAACCTCTATCACTCATTAGCTCAATCAATCAGTGTCGCATATCATAAGTAAGGTTGCTCATTTGAAGTGAACCTCCTGGAAAATAGCCTGGAGGTTTAATAAAAATGGAATTTTTAAAATTATTTTTCCTGGGGGTGACCGTCAAGGTTTTTGGCGCAGCAGTTTCTTGCACTCACCCTTGAACACATCTTCGTTTAATTTCACCCAGTTTACTAAGGATGCATTCCATACTTCCGATCCTTCACCAGAATGTATTTCGCATTTCATAGAGGGCACTGTGTTCTCCCAAAAAATTCATTCACGGCATTTTGGAACGTTTCAATTTCTCGCACAAGGGCATGTTTGCTTAAAATATTTATCTCATTCCTGGGAGTGATTAAATTGAAATAATAGTTTATAAAACAAAATAAAACGTCTATGAAACTTAAACAATCAAATATTATATTTTTACCATCAATAGATGATATTCACCACCCAGACAACAACATTGAGATATAGGTATTTTATTGAAACCATAAGTTAACGATATTACCTAAGTTACGTTTATGAAAAACAAACTAGGGACATAATGCTTCAGTAAATGTTATTAATGCATTGATTTTAAACATTTTTACAGTTCCTGGGCCAAACAATGCATTGATAATTCTGTTCCGTGAAAATTCGAAGGGTAACAAAATTGTGAATTGATTCCATCTTTTCTATTCCCGTACCGCTGATATTTTATGATAATTACCAGAAACGGCAGCAATATTCAAAAGAATTTGTAATCAATTAATATTAATACTTTTAATTTAAAGCCCATTATGTTCATCAATACTATAATAAATGTTGTTTTAACATTCCTTGTATTTTTATGCAAGTACATTGTAGGTGTAATGATTTCTGGAGCTAAAACATTAGGGAACTCGAGTGGTGGGTTGGGGGAGTGGTGATAAGGGAAGGGGAGAGACGGGGGAGGCCAGCGGGAACAAATGGCGGAGATGAATGGGGGAGAGGTCTTTGGGAATAGGTTGGGGAGGAGGGTCGGGTAGAGGGGCCAGAGAGGAATAAATCTGGGGCACGGAAATGTGATGAAGGAGTAAGTAATGGTGGATGGATGGATGGACGGAGAAGAGGAAATTTGGGAGGAGAAAGGGGAAGCTATGCGAGGGGTTGTTTGGAAGAGAGGTCGCCGATTCCAAGGACAGATGACAATGGGACGGTGGTTGAAAGGCGGAGGGAACGACGAAGAGAGAGAAAGGGATACGGTGGGAGCGGCTTAGGGACGTTATAACGAAAGGAAGAGGAAGAGAGCGCAGATGAATATCTTCACGTGGGATGCGATTGAAACTTTAGGGGACTCCCCTTCCACCAAAACGAGTACTTCCTTGCAATTTCTGGACGATGTATTCTCTGAAATATTTGCTTGAAGCTCGCATACCCATAGTAATATTCCTATCACTAATAACATGCGTTTTATTATCCTTCGGGATAAAATGAACAATAAACGGTTATCCTACATGTACAGGGAACCTTTTAAACTACTTTTCCATTTGTGTGTGAGTCACCTAACGATCTAAGACATAATCAAAATAGCATGAGTGTATGAAAGAGCAAAGATAAATAGACATTATAGTAAAATTATTCAAAATAGTGCACATTAAAATATTATTTTGTAGATAAGACAAAATCAAAACGGAATTACTTAAATTAATGTCATATAAGATTAAGTCCTGACATAAAGGCATGAAGGAACTAATGTTAAAGTAGAATGTCTACCAGAATAACTGGACGATAAGATAAAAAGACCAACAGGAAAATCTCAATAGCCATTAATATTAGATTAAGTTTTTTCACAGCGTTGATGGGCTTAAAGCGTTTCTCCAATTAAAACTGATATTTTGCTGTGAAAGTAAGAAGCAAAATAATGTCAGAGGAAGACATAAATGGATAAAAAAAAGCATTGGTATGAGAAGGAAAGTGAAATTAGAGGAATTTGGCGGGACGAGAGAGTGGGAGAGAATGCTAACGAAGGCCCATTGTCGAGTTCTAATGCTTTCAATGGAAAGTTGAGACAGGAGGGTGGAAGGTGTAGGGGGAGTGGAATGGATGGCGGCAGGGCGAGGGGCGTTAAATGGGTTGAACGGAACCCATTTCTAGGCGGCATGAGAGGAGGAGGGTGGGGTGGGGGATGCGATACATCCGAGGGAAAGAGAGACGGAAGGGGAAAGATGGATGGAGTGGTGGGAAGGCTGCTCTTTGGGTGAAACACTGCGAAGAGATTGTGCGGGGGTGGAGGCAGAGGATGTTTTGAGGGGCTAAGGTCGGAGATGATACAAAACAATTTATTTGTACTAGTAATCGCAACACTGAATAATTTATTTCTTCCCCTGGATGTAATATTTTTTTATCCAAACCTGTAATGTAAGGTACTCCAAACTTCATGAGAGAGGTTAATAAAATAAAATATGAAAAAGGTTTGTTGATTTTTAAAGTTTGTGTAGTGATTATACTTGTACTAATACAAAATTGCTTTAAACGGTACAGTAGCAATCAAAATTATTTATTGAATGAATAACGTATTTATAAGATGTTTGAAGATACTTATATAAGTGTATAAATGGTAGAATATTTTAAAATGATTACAGGGATACTCAAACCTAATTGTTCACGATAATTAGTGCCAAGATCTCTATTTCAAACTTTACTAACTACCAGATTATCATGTATGAAATGTGTATTTCAGACAACAGATGGGGCACCGATGCAGTTTGTGATATAAAAATTTGACAGTTAAACAATTTTTTTTGTGGCATCAAAAAGTGTCAAGACGTGCCCGAGTGATAAATTGAAAAAGTGTTTGCATAGCGTTATGCTGCTGTATTCAATGTGTCAAAATGTATGGTGTAGCAAAAAAAGAGCATTCGCGGACAGGATAATATTATTTTGTTTTCATTTGAAGAAAACTGCTGCTGAACCATTGCGATTACTTCTAGAAGCTTATATCGAACGTACTCCATTGCAAGATACGTGTGAATGATGGTTTCGGCTTTTCAAAAGTGGTGACTTGGATGTTGCAGACAAGGAACACGGAAAACCGAGAGATGTCATTAAAAGGGCTTGATGAATGGTTTAAGGCAATTGGGAAAGATTTTAACTAGTGTGGCATTCACAAATCACCCTAAAGCTTGGAAAAATATCCAAATAGCAATGGAGCATAATATGAATAAAGTTCTTTTTATCATTCTTCCGAATTTTTATTTCTACATAACGAAAACCCGCATTTCGTTCTTGAACCCCTGGTAAAAATATTTATTTCTTTAAAAATTATGCCACAGTCTAGAGACACAAAATGTTAAAGCATTAAGGGTGTACTTAAAACCCTAGAGGTATGAGATGGAAAATCAATGAAGGATGCCGATTACACGTTTTACTAACTGCATATAATAATCTGCTCTATTAACTAAAAAATGTTACAACGATAGAAAAAAAGTCGTTACAGGTTCAAATGGCTACCTTTTTCGCCGCGCCTGGACACAACTTACGAGAGATGCAAGAATAAGCGAATGGAAGCGTGGAATGGGGGCTGCAAGGTGAGGTGGGAGGGAGAGAGAACGGTTCAGTGCCGTGAGTAAGACGTCTGGGGAGATTTATTGGGAGGGAAAGGGGGTTGATGGGCGGGAGAGTGGCTGGGAGAGAGGGATCACATTAAGGGGGAAGGGACGAGGAAGCGATGCGTTTTATTCGAAGGAAGAAGAGGATGAGGCGGAGAGAGAACTCGTCCTTCTCTCGTGAGAGGGTGGGGAGACAGGGTGGGATGCGCGCGGAGGGAGTTTTGCATGGCGAGGGTTGGCTGGGGCGAAGGGTTGTTTCGAGGCGCATGCGAGAAATACCCGAGGGGTGGAATTGTGAAGGAGAGATGAAGTTCACGGGCCGCTACTGGAGGAGAGGCGCGCGCCTTACAATACCTGCGCGAGATATTGGTACAGGCTGTATTTCGGTAAAATTAGTAAGGATACCGAGAAACATTTGCTGCCATTACATCCCCAAATATATCCTGAAATAAGCGTGAATATAAACATGCACGTCCTATTTATTTACATATGATTTTCATTATATTCTTTGTTTTGATATGCTTGCCACTCCAAAATGAGAAGACAGAATTAGAAATTGAAGTATGGAATATTAAAGTTTGATTTCACCCGCAGTTAAGGTGGTATTTGGGATCATCGATAAGAGGGTTGAGAGGAGGGTGAATGATAGTGCAGGGGGTGATCAGTACGGGTTCATGAAGAGGAGAGGTATGCGTGATGCATGAAAAGTAATTAGGGCACTCATAGAAAAAAACATGCGTAGAATTCGATTAGGGTGTTTTTTTCTGCGGCTTAGCTTTCCAAAGGGTGTTCTAAAGAGTAAATTGGTTAAAATTAATGAATGCATTATATAAGTTGGAACTATTTAGATAAGAGGATAAGATTGACAACCTATATATGTTCGATACTGCTCAGGTGAGTGTGTTTGATGGAGAGTCAGGAGAGGTAGTGTTAGGAAGAGGAGCTAGGCAGTGATGTCAGTTATCCCTCGTGCATGAAACTCATGCGTGGAGGAAATGTCACATTAACCAGGGAAAAAACTTAAACAATGAAAGCTGTACAGAGATTCAGTAAAGTAGTTGCGGATAATTAAGATTTAGTTAGACAGCCACCCAAGGAGTTTACAAGGATTTCTAAGAGCCTTAGAACATCATTGTGATAGGCATATTTGAAGAATCAATATCATCAAAACAAAAATTGATACAATTTTTGAGAAAAAAACCAAGTTGTTGAAAGTGTAAAATAGGAAGACAAAAACGAGACCAGTTAGGATTAATTTATGCCCTCAGAATTTCAGAACTGTTTTTACCAATGCGGTTAAATGCAGAAACACAAGAAGAAGACGCGTTGAGCAAAGAAGCTTATACGGGAAGGAGGAATTTCATGTCAGGGACGTCGAGTAGGGGTTGTTAAGAAAAGATGACCGTGAACCTTAAAATGGGGCAAAGTTCAGTACGGCAAGGGATGGATATTGGTTGACGAAGCGAGATAATAAGCGTTGACTAGATTCTTTCGAGAAGTGGGCGAGACAAGGAATGGAGAAGGTAAAATGAACGAAACGTTATTCGAATGAAGAATTAGTCGGCATGGTGGAACAGCAGGATTGTTGGAAGAAATCCAAATAGAGCAAAAAATTGAATGCACAGAGCGCGTTATGATTGGCAAGGACTTAGGCAAGCGAAGTAGGCTTAAGAAAAGAAATGGCATTTCCAACGTGATGAAGGGAGGTAGTTTTTACTCTGGACTGAATCAAAGTTGTAGCAGTGGGTGTCAGGTAGTGCTTTGTTGGGCGAGACTAATAAATATAGCAGGATTGAGATTGTGTATATGCTACAGCCACTCTCACGGTATAAATTGTCATAATATGAATCAACCAAGCCGGCTAAAGATATTTCATTAATCAGAGGTGGTTTGTGGTACCTCACTGCTAATATGCATTATGTTTTACTTACTACATATCGCATGAACTTCATCGTTCGTCCTATATATCATTTCCTTCATTAGTTTTTTGTTCCTTCCGGCTTACACTATGCCATCCACAATATCTTTTCTTTCTTATTCTCACCTATCATTAAGTTCTCTTATCTATGAGGGACACCCTGTCCGTTTTCGGTCATATGACAGTCAATGCTCACCCTGATTCTTCGTGTGTTACCCATACCAGTGCCGTTTGATTTAAAATCAGGTTTCGTACAGAATTAAGTTTAAAGTAGGCATAAGTTTTGAGTAAGTTGCATGTCCCTCCAGTAAGTTCATATATTTATCTCCGAATACCGTAATAATATTATTCCACTTAAATCGTTCAAAGGCTTTCTAGATTCAAGTGATAATGAAATCCAGGATGCATTTTACATTGCTTTCTACAAATGCTCTTGTTTCAGTCATAGCGTCGAGACAGGTTTTATTTCTATCTCTAAACACAAAGATTTCTTTTCTTGGGTAGTTTCTGGCAGTATATGTTACTAGATAGTATAATAGATCATGCCTATCTTGCTATCTTTGTCACTGGTGCAACCAAGTTCATGATTATACATATCTCACATATATGTACTTTACAGTTATTCGTCGGGAGGATTTCCTCGTTCAAATGAAATCTTCTGGCCAAATCTACGTATTACTTATTAATTTTAATCGGTGCAAACAATTTGTTCCTTTATTTCTTTCCTAAATTTTATTCTAATCAGCAGTTCTCGAATATTACTTATTACTACTGCCTTATTTTACTCATTTCCTGGAGTGTTTTTCCTACCTTACCATATAGTACTCCAAGGCCATATTCTCACACAACGCTTTCAAATTCTCTGCTATACTAAATGACTGAATCGTTTAACATTGATTTAACATCATATACATATTATTTCCGCATCACTTGTATTTCTTTTGGCCCTCCAATCAACTTTCTTGTTTATTCTTCTATTTTGGTTGTCGTTTTTTCCTTACTATTTGCTATTCTGGTAACATATTTGTGCCTCAACATTTTCCGGAAATGCCTTTATGCCCGGACACCGTCATTTCCACGAGGTTTAGTTTTTCCTATGGACTTTTTAACAAATATGTTAAACTTCCCTCGATAAACTCTTTGTACTTTTGTCAGCGTTTTCCAATGTCTCCTTATTCCCATCCATTGAGCAATCTATCCTTTATTCAGGACTTCCCATTTCTTTTGACTGACTACCATACCGGCTCTTTGCTGGTTTTCAATCTCATCTTTACTCCACCTGTCGTCTAAATTATCTATTCCCATATCGTTGCATTGATTTATATAATATTCAAATTCTTCTATGAAGTGCTACTTTTATTCTTGTCGAAGTTTTGCCGTTCTTCTGATCCAACCCGCTATTTGACGAATTTAAACTCCAAATTGCACATCATTTTATGTACATCACAAAGGATACAAAGTAGGGCAAATAATTATTTAGGGGATGACCAGTTGGAGTTTAGGAAGGGGAGAGGTGCGCGTGATGCCATTGCAGTAATGAGAATATTAATCGAGAGGAACATAGAATACAACCAGGAGGTATTTGCCTGTTTCGTAGATTTCGAAAAAGCGTTCGATAGAGTGAATTGGGAAAAAATAATGATTATATTGAAGAAAATACGAATAGATTGGAGGTAAAGGAGGCTAATCCGCAACCTGTACATGTCTCAGACTGCTCAGGTGCGGGTTGGAAACGGTGAGTCCTGATGGACAGTATTGGGAGAGGTGAAAGGTAGGGTTGCCCATTATCACCGTTGCTGTTCAACCTGTATGCAGAAGAAATGATCAAAGAGGCTTGGGAAAAACTGGAGGTAGGAATGAAAGTGGGAACGGAATTAGCAAAATCAGTTACGTTCACTGATGACCAAGCTTTAGTTTGTCAATCAGCCAAGGGGTTGCAAGCATTGCTGAGTGAATTGTAAATTCAGTGCGACAGGCCTGGGATGAGAATCAATATTAATAAAACAAAGGTTATTTTCTAGAATGAAATATGCTAAGTTTAACATTAAAAAAGGAGGGCAAAAACTGGAGCTGGTAGAACAGTTTACGTATCTCGGTAGTGTTTTGGACCAACAGGGTCAAAGTAGTAGGGACGTAAGGAGAAGAATTGCGCTAGGCAAAGAGGCTTTCACAAGGAGGAGGGAGTTGATGACGGGGACGTTGAGTAAGGATGTTAAGAAAAGACTCGTGAAAACTTTGATATGGAGCGTAGCTATGTACGGCGCGGAAACGTGGTCATTGAAGCAGGAGGATAGACGTAGACTGGAGGCTTTTGAAATGTGGTTGTGGAGAAGAATGGAGAAGGTGAAATGGACAGAGAAGAAAACAAATGAGGAAGTACTTAGCATGGTGGGCGAAGAGAGGGGTTTGTTGGGAGAAATCCTATGGAGGCAGGAAAAGTGGATGAAGGGGGTATTGACCGGCAGTGGGATGTTGAATACTGTGATAGACGGGAGAATGTTAGGCAAACTAGGAAAGGGAAGGAACAGGATAGGGATGTTGGACGGGATGAAGGGAGGCAGAAAGTACTCAGAGATTAAGAGGGACCTGATATAGAGTAGGATGATGGATTTTGTGTTTTGTCAGGAGTCCCAAAATATTTATTTAACAGCTGTGTACATCCAAAAACCTACCTTAACCGGCAGATTACCTAATAATAATAATAATATGATATGATTTCGCATCCCCCCGGGATATCTTAGCGAAAAGACAACGCTGACCCAACATTTAATTTATTCTTCTTCAATTTCCATAACTGTCTTCAATATCCGTAAGATCGGTTATCGGAACTTGAAGGTAGCCTTGAACAACTTTTAAATGCGCAATCATCATCGCGACAAAGTTCACATAAAAAGGGATATGAATTTAAATAAATCTGAGTTCAAACAAGTTTATTGGGTCAATTCAGGCTGAAACTTTGGAGGATTCCCATATCTCGAGGAACACATTCCTAACGTTTAGTTTAAATCTGGGCACTTTTCTTAATCTCTCAATGCAATCCACGTGGAGGTCAGATTCGGTTTGAATAGGTCTCTTTTAGGGGAAACGGTAGGGTTATTTTGTTGAAAAGCATCAGGTATTTGGACTTACACTTGAAACTATGAGTACGCGGTGCATGTAACAGAATGGCGGAAAATGAGGGCTGGGGACTTTCAATCTTCTCAAACAAGGATCCGTGTGTCACGGCGAGCGAGGTGGTCGAATGTTAAGGGCCGACTAAAAGACCCTTTGAATAGCACGAGGCGAGAGGGAAAACCTGCCTCCCTAATGCTTGATTCCTCTTGTATTCTGAAATATGAATTGGACTACAATGCCCTCTGCCATACCTAAATGAAGGTAATACCTTTCACATCACGTACTTGTTTAAGGACGAACGCACTCAATTGTATTTCAATCCAGTCCTTGAACAAATTTTAGCTTCTCAAATACTATGATTCCAATGATACAGTTTCAGAATGTAAAAATCATTTGCATTGAACGAGATTTGAACCCGTACCCCTTGACGTCCGGTTGATGGCTTTAGCCAGTTAAGCTACAAATGGGTCCTACACTTTGAGATTTTGAATTAATGCATTCGGCTTTTTGAGATTGAGATTACCATTTAATTGATTTAGCTCTGATATTAATGCATATTTACCGGATGAATCCATTTAAAGTTACTGTCGCAGCATCTCCCGCTGTTTCTTGAAATTTGCTTATAATTTCTATTCTTTTAAAAAATAAGGCTAAATATTTACATTTATAGCTGATATTCACAAGAAAACATTGAATTTTGAAGAGGGTTTATTTTATTTATACCAAGATTGAAGTTTGAGCCTGATATGCCCTTCGTCCTTTCACCCCTTCAGACAACGCTCAGGGTACACTATTCCTCAATTAACTCTCCATTGAGTCCCGAACTGCTCTCTCCAATCCACCCACCAAATTATACTATTTTTTTGTCTTTGATACTCTATGTATTTCATGGATTTCTTCCACCACTATTTCCGCGCGGAATTGGTTTTATGGCTAGACAACGTACCACCTCGGGACCTGCTGCGCTGCGTAAAATCTAATGATTCTCGCTATCAAGTGAATCGTAACAGACCAAGGTTAGCCTTTGCCAACCAAGACCGAAGACAGTGACCACCCAGGAGGCAACAGAGATTACACATAAGAGGAAAAATGAAATTAAACATTTGTCACAGTAGCTCAACCGTTGCATTGCACATCTAAGTACTATGGTGAGTGTAATTCACAAATTCACCGTGCCACCTGCTGTTTCCCTACAAATTCTTATGTACAATTAATATGCGGCATTAATATGTGATGATAGAATTATCACTGCACATAGGCATCTCTTGGATAGCATATGGAATCCCACGGTTACTAGGTGAACACTCCATTAATCAGTACCCAACGCGTATCAATACACCAACTAGACAACACCTTCCGGAATAGAACGCGATGACACGGTATGGTAAAAAGAATGTTGATACAAAACATGCTGTGTTTGTACTTTAATGCCTTCTGTCCATCTTATTTAGGCAATGTTTATTAGCTCAGGCGTTCATTTTTGGAACTATTCAATCGTTTTTAACAAAAATATATTAGTATATTTCTCCGAATGTTTTTAATTGACACAGCCGACTCTCAACAGGAACTGTCAATGTCGTGGGGAAAAGGTAAAGGCTCACGTTCCCTTGCCTCTTGACCTTGATAATGACAGAATTAAAGTTACAATTGGTCGATAATTATAATATATTGATTGGACTATGCTAATGTTTTTCTTTTAAAAATTATGTACATCAAAATTAAAACAAAGACCAATGAATTATTATCAAATGTTCTGTATTTACCTCTCCAATTCGTAAAATGGGGATATTATCTTTTCATCCGGCAAATAGAAGTAGTGGCGCGGCTACGCGATGGAGTAAGCCGCATTAGCGTGTTCGGTGGGGCATTAGGCTCAAATGAAGGATCCCTATTGAGATATGACGCCGGAATTCTCTTGCCAAGCGAAGTGAACTGTTCGAGGGAGTATTAGTACATCATCTCGGTCGCTTCTTTAATCCAAGCCCGAGGAACCTATTCACTTCCGTAGAGCAACAGAGGAGTTCATGGTCTCGTTGTCCCGTTCTAAAATCCGATTTCAACAACTGGGGAGCTTACGAGAAACGGTTCACACGTATTTGAAAAGGATCGCGAGTGTGGATGGAAGAGATTCTGGGAAAATTCCTCTTTGAGAGCGAGAGCGCGGGTGGGCCCATTCGGAGAATATTTAGCGCGTGCTCTATGGCGCCCTCCATTCCCTCAAATCCAACAGAAAGGAATCCTCGGCGAGGCTGATGCGAATGCACACTAAAATCCAAAAGCTGTGCGTTCGCTTCGCGAGCGAAAGACCCCGGGAGGGATCGGAATTTGGCCTGGCGGGAGGGGAAAAGAAAGAAGGGCTCTTTGGACAAGGAAGCGGGGAAAGTGAGGCGAGAACACGCCCGAGGGGAGAGTTGCAGAAGTTTCCGGGAAGAACGACGCCCAACACTGCGGAATAAGTTTTCTTGGGGGCTCGGTACGGAAAATTTCACATTCGTCTCTCAAAATTCGGGGGGAAGGGGGGAATGTTAGAGTCGAAGCTTCAGAATTTTGTAAGAGTGTAGACAGTCGAGCGTTGGCGCATGTTACTACTTTAACCCTTTCGGGTGAAATACGGAGGAGGTCAGAGGCATTTATGTCTCACAGCTGCAAGCAGATTTTAAAGTCCTCCGATATTTTCTCTTAAATTCAATCTAGAACCTTTCAATACACATAATGTTTCAAGTAGCGCTTAAAACGTGCTGCACCGTTTAATACCGTCAAAAGATACTGCTGGTAAAAATTACCGTTGCAGTGTTTTAGTGACACAGGTCTCCCACAGTGATTCACACCTTTGGAAAACGAAGTTAATAGCCAGCAGTAGGTAACGTCTCCTTATGTCAACCATAACTATGTCAACGGAGCTCCTCGTGCTCTCCTCATACTTCCCCAACACATTCCACCCACGCACGCTTATAATAAACGCCGGAATTTTATAAGCGATGAAATATGACATGACAATTATGGGAATAGGGCCTCTATGACATATATTTTGAGCATAGAAGTCGGGTGGGATTCGATGTATCTCTTTGTCAACAAAATTTAAAAAATATTAATTCAATCGAGGGCTATTAAAAACTAGACATACTAATGACAAACCATAAATTTATCATTTTCAGTTGAATACCAAAAAAAAAATTATAACGAATTATTTTCTAAAATCGGTTGAAGTGGATAGAAGCACACATACTACGAATATCGGTTCGTGAGATAATCCATTTTAACAAGGCATAGAATCTCTAATGATACCTTATTTACAAGATTTATTGTAATAACTATTTATTAATAATGAGGAGAAATCACTTTTCAAATTCTTTAACAACCTTAAAATATTTATTTGATAATGTAACTACCGTTTCAAACGTTCGACTAAAGTTTCGAATACGTGGTCGGTAATGAATGCATCATAAAAATTAGCACGCTAATCTTTGCAGCCTATTTCCTTGACTAAAAAAATAAACCACTAACAGTATAAAGCTAGTTTTTAGCTTGTAGAGTGCGATATTTTTAGGTTCATAGTACAATTTATCCGTAACTATCCTGTCATTATAGGAAACAATGTACCAAAAATTGGAAAATGTAATTCAAGGCAAAAAAATTCGTTTTACGAACCTGCCTTTCGAATCGTTCAATTATCAGATAATTCAATTCTCTTGATATTTCAGCACTGAGGTTTTTTGCGAATGGGAATTTCAATTTACTTATTTGAAAACATTGGAGTCGGGTAAGACAAAACGGGAAATACCGAGAGCGTGGACGCTATATTTAGATGCTTAAAAAGTAAAATATTTCACGACATGAAGCCTAGAGCGACTCAGTAAGCCCAACTAATATCCATCGTACCGAGGTTGACACATTTGAATGTAATGCTAACAATTAAGAAGAGCTTTTAAAATTTCTACTCAGAAAAGCATTTGTATAAGTATATGCTGACAATGGGTCACAGAATTAATGCCTCAAAACCTAAAAGCTACATTCCATGACTTCATTTCCAGTCTATAAGCACAATCTTTAAAGTTCGACAAGGTTACAGAGCGCTGAACCATGAAGGTTCCGCTATATTTTTCATATTTTTCCCACCCTTCATATCTGGCAATTTAACTTTTAAATTGATTAATCAAGCCTGGAAATTAATGGCGTTTCATTCTCCAGGGTCCTCAGTATAATATTTTTAGCCTTGGAATTCTAGTTTCTTGCAGCGAAAATTAGTACCGAGAGTGACTGAGATAGGGAATAGGGTGGGGAATGGACGGGGGTCGAATGGTAGCTCGAATGAAGCGGATCTTGGATTACTGGACCTGAGTACATGAGTGGAGATAAATGCTCCAGCAAACGGGACGGAAAAACGACACAAAAATATCATCCAGCCGCCGACCTAAAAACGTCTTCTTTCCGGGAGTTAGTGCTGACTAGGATTCAACTCAAAGCTCATGAATAAATCGTTAGAGACATATGCCGAGTGCCTGCTGGGGCACAATTACTCCGTCCTCACTTCGACTCGCTTTTCGCAGAAGTCGATCCCCGTCCGATGTTGGATGGGATATTCTATCCACCGTTCTAACCTGGTCTTGTTTTGAACACACCTTCCACCACAAAGACCCATTTCCCTCTCCAAGGTTCATTGTACTAATAAATCTAATGTTGTTCTTGCCAAATACCGAGTGGTAGAGAATAGTTGAAACAAGTATTACTTTAGATTCACAAAAATAAATGAAAAATACTCTATATAAATTACTGGACTGGTTTTCCTCAACGGGGTTGGTTGGAATATCCAGTCAATCAAGAGAACACCATTCGTGATGGACCGATGAATGCTAATGGATACCGGTGACTCACTTTAAAGGTCGAAAACCGAAACAACTTCGTCAAAATCAGTACACTAGGGGAAATATTATTATCAATTCCCCTATCAATACAAGATTGTAATGGACCCATTGTTTAAACTATACCAAACCTCGTTTAGCATGACACTAAATACACGTAAGTCCTGTATTAAAACAAATGTTCAGCTCCATTTCTTTTGTAACTCCCTAATTCTTCCCACAATATTTGCTTCCCTATAACTCATTACCCCAACAATCATCCATCTATCGCAGTATTTACACAACATTTTACTACCTTTTAAGTATGCAGTTGATTTGCTTTTTCCTTCAAATACCTTCTTAAATCTATCCATATTCCAAATAAGCCCATAACCTATTTGCTTTCCTTTGTATTTTTATCGTTTATAATGCATACACACATCTCAAAGGCCTTAATTAAATTTTACAGGCACAACAATTTTTTCTCAAAATCAGCTTAGCGACTGAATTGATATTACTTGCTTTATTAATATTTTAATTCCTTATTTTGGTGAATTTCAAATTAACAATTTTACTAAACAGAAAAATATTTTAAATACGCATATTTGGGGACGTATTGATTTTAACTGTCAACCGGTCAATTTTAACCGAATTATGGGGGTCATTAAAAAAGTCAAGTAATGGAGTGGTCAATGCTTAAGATTGGGCCACATGTAACCAATACTAAAACCTTTCTCAATCACACGACACACGTACAAAGAATGCCACTTGACCAAAAACCACTGTCTTTCAATGTTACAAATCATTTATGCGAAATTAATCATTATTATCAGTAAGGAAAGAACGCTAGATGCTGGAGACACGTGAATAGTGTATTCAAGGTCTGACCTGGTGAAATTAAACAAAACTCATAAAGGTTTAGCTTGAAGAATACCTACTATAGATGCTCACCATTGCACTCTTGGTAGATACTGCAGCACCCTTCTACTGACATACAAATACCAACCAAAATATTATATAAGGCTTAAAAGGCCAGATTTAAGGAGACGATAATATTATGCCGTGACATGATGAGAAACTCACAGACATATCTAAATGTCTGGGGAAGTAATGCTACTTGCCTCACACCCACCGTGCAAATAAAAGAATTAGCAGGTACTTATATATTTGTCGTGATGGTATAATTCTATATTTTGAATTTTGTGTTTATGACCTGGTAAAAACAATACGTACATATTAATTTTTATTTGAACCAGGGACAAGGTGAAAAAAATCGCAAGTGTTATGATTAATAACTTTTAAAAAACAAAATGTTACGTTCGTACATAAAAACAGCAGATACGATAACTCACTCAGGACGGCCGGATATGGCGAACTGCGCACTGCGAGCTACGAACAACTTGACTGCGGGATAGTCAAACTTGTCGGTGGATCCCGAGTGGAAAATCTCATCCCCGAAAAAAAAGACACTTCTTGCGACAGCGCTGACATTCCACGACTCTCCGCATACACTCAAACATGTACAGTGTACCGATTGGAATGGTGGGTTCCTGGAGGGCCCTGTGGCATCAATATACATTGCTGAGGAATCTTTAAAGCACATCCTGCCTTAACTTAATTCTCCTCCAGGATTTAATATATACAATCATACGAGTACTTTTTCCCTCTTTAAACAACCCGAAATATATCTCCATATTTATTCTTCCAGCAATTTTCTTCCTTTCGCTGCTATGTTACAACCTTTCTGACACCTGTCACTGTATCCTCAATCCACATTTTCTGCTTTCTTAGAATTTCACTCAATAACTTCCTCTCGTTTCTCCTGTCAAGCTTACCTCTTCGTTGCCTTCCACTCCGTTCAGTCTTCGCCTCTTTTATCTGGCTCACACTTCACATATCTCATAATACACTCTAACCATTTCCCAAAAACTGAATTCTACAGCAACACAATACTGCAATGAGTGTAAATGGTTTTTACCTTTCCTAAGAACATATTTGTCTCCAATATTTAAATGGCTTTTAGGTTAACAGAATTCTTTACCTATAATCGTCACTTAGATTATCACTCCCTTCCAACACTTTACCAAAATACACTTTTGACTGCTCTATTTGAAACCTTTTCCATAAATGTTTTACATTGACTCATAACTCTTATTTTCATTTACTTTTGTTGTAGAATAATACTATACTTATTAGAATTTGATATTGCGATGAGTTATATAGTGCGACAACAACTAAGAACTACAATCACCCCTCTGTTTGGATAACTAAATGTTAATCGCCCGCGAATCAGGCTTATTTATTCGCCAATTCATCAAGGTCCCCTTCAAATTCTCCAACCGTTAACTTTTTGTGTATTTAACTAACAAAAACTATTATGTTTAGGTAATGACCTTTTTTCTCGAATTAAATTCCACAAATTGCTATACTGCCTTTAATTTTATCTACTCTAATGCAATCCGAAAGCTTTATAAAATATTAGGCATAAATTATATGGCATCCTATGCTCCATATATCTTTTTTTTCCAAAATTCTAATTACTTATATACGTATCACGATCATTATCAACTATTATATATTCACAAATGAAACTGCAAATTCTGACGTCGTTAAATTCTACCGCTGGTGTAGACCATCACCAGGCCAGCCAGGAGTGAGTGTTTAAAATTTAAGGGGGAACGCAACGATACGAGCACCGCCAACCTTGAAGCCAATGACGTTCCCTACGATAAACCTAGCTTCTCATGCTGATGAATAATTAATGCCTTCACGCCAAGAATTGCGCTTAGCTTGATCCTGGCGGGGCTTTCCATTACAGCCCAAAGCTGTCGCGAGGATTACGACCCCTGAACGCTACTCTATGACTTTGCATCTAATTTCCATATGCCTGAATCAATTATAATATAGATTTCTCGCAACAAGCTATCATATTGTAAATATAGACATCCATTCTCACGGAATGTTAATTAATATACAAGGACCTAAAGAGGTGCAGATAACAGTTCATGGAAAGTTCTTGGCCATATCAGAATCCCTTGGCCAAAAAATAACTCGTAATTTTCTACTCGGTTTAATAATCCAACAATTCTTTTTTTTCGCCATAGATTATTAGGAGCCGATTTGAGAAATTCTGAAAACATAACTATATATTCGGTCGATTTGTTACACACGAGCTTACAATATGTGTACCTTGCGCCAGTGTTTGAAGATATGGAACTAGGTCAAAATTGCTGCCGCCTAATAAAAGTTAGAGAAGCGTCTCACGCGGGCAGAAAGGAAACCACTTCGTGATTAAATAAAGGGAAGAATTCATCAGAAAATCATATGCAATTTTCATAAAAATTAACCCAATAATGTATAATATTAAAATACACGTACATGGGTCTAATTTATTATCCAGCTATTAACGCGCATTAAATACTCAATAATTTTGTGGTATCACTAGAGTACAAAAAGTCATATTTTTTACACTTTATTCAGCCGGAAAGATGTTTAAACACTATAAGTCTCTGTTTAAATATCTTGAAAAATATTACTGGAATGAGGTGAAAAGTAAACTTGGAAACCTTCAAGTGCTCTATCCTGATGAAAGTGGGCGTAGATCGCTTAACTTTTGCCTATTTTAAATTGAGCGCATTCAGTCAAAATATTCCCAAACTAAGACTAATGATCTCTCAAAAATTATTCCAACACGACCACCTTAGCTTCCTTTAAGTAAAATATGCAGATGCCGAAGCGAAGAAATGTCCCGATGTAGCCACCAAGTTCAGCGGTGAAATTACATGAATGCTGCAAAACTGTTACTTTTTAGTTAATATTTGACTCCCTATTACTTAAGCTACATCTCAAAAGGAAGAGAATTTACTCTTATCTCTATCCAGCGTACATCATTAGTTATCGATTCGAAAGTTGGTTCAATGAGAGAGTAGAGCTCGCCTAGCCTCGTACACTTGGCCGGTGAAATTCACCCGAGGTAAAGGGGAATGGCCAGACCCTTTTTACGTTTCGCCAATGGTGTCTCAGAAAGACCTAGTGCCGTAAATTTGCACGGATCAGGCGAAGCTAAGGGTACCCAGAATCGTCACCCGAAATCAAATCCGGGTCCTTACGGTCGGTGGCCCTGGCGTCATAATTTTTAATTTTTGATGAGTAATACTGACAAAAATAAAATAGTTGGCAAATTTGGAATTGCACCATGGGCCTCTTTGATCCATTTTCGCTACATAACGCTAGCGTAAGGTAATTTTTTTAAAACTTAGATAAAAAAGGGTAAAAATTAAAAAAAATACGGTTGAAAATATCGGTTGACATATTACTTACTATCTCGTTCTACAAAGACACCCATACAATATCGCCGACGCTTGATTTGATTTCACACGACCTATATTAAAGTAATCGGATTCGGTAGATCCAGGGGATTAAATTCGAGGGAATGCAAATAAAATTATTATTTTTCTCCTTCTTGTGTTACGGATAAAATCAGCATCCTTCTGATTGTGGGAACGAATAGCTAAAAATTTGCAAGTGCATTTCCATCTTGTCACGACTTCACATTCGGATGGGTCCCTCCGTATTTGCGTGCGTGCAACAAGTTGGTCCGGAAAGAATCGCCGCTCCCACCCCTATCCGACTCCCCTTTCTGGAAGCGACAAGTTTCCAAGCGTGACTACCATCGGGGAAGAAATCGGGCTTTACGTCTAAATATACAATAAGCTGCTTTCCTGCCTCGAAAATATCTTATGAAAACGGAAAGTGTCCTTTCCTTCGGGTCAAGTAAACATTTTTAGTCTCTCACAACTGTGGCTTGAAATATTTTTCACTGTCACATCTGCTAGAGTTTCATTTTATTGTAACATATCACTGCTTTGAAAACGTCTTACGCGCATCGTTTTTTCCCAAGGCGAGCCCCGTTACCCGTCCTTCCCTAAAGCGGTGGGCGGAATGAGGGCGGATGACTGCCCCCCATTCTCCAAGGCACCCACCCCCGGGTGCCCTCGCCTTCTGAGCGTTACCATGGCAACGCTCGCTGCGGTGGGAATCGCACGCAGCAATATTTCCCCGATGAGGGACGCAGAACAGCAAGTGGCGCCTTTCCACGCAATAAAAAATCTCGAATTATTACAATTGGAAACCATATATTTTTAATTAAAACTAGTCCATTGATTTGAGGTCGGATTCCGGTTGGCCCAGCAGCACTACTTGCTTGACAATTTCCAAAAACCCTTTAGGGACTAAACAGGGTTTCTTTATCCTTCGTCTAACACGATAATTAAGTCCCTGAAGTTCTGCATTGCATACTATTTTTTCCTCTTCTCCACATACTTTTGCCCACTTCATCCCCACCGAAGTACTCTCATCTACGTTGCATACGTACTTCACTTAAATTGTTATAGGTAATCTACCAGTTAAGATAAATTTGAATGGAAACAACTACCAAATTAATACCTTGTCCCTCCTAACAAAACGCAACCCAACATCCTACTCTACAGCAAGACCCTCTTCATCTCTTCTCCAGTTTCCACAGAAATTTATCCCAAAATTATCTCTTCACCCCTCGTATTCCTGAAACTTCTTTTTTTCCGTGCCATTTTCCTTTTTATGTCCCTCAGTCCCGTCAGAAAACCTTGCAAACTGCCCAAATCCGATTGCCTTCAAGACAATAGTTTTGAACCATGCAAAACTAGGTTCCATTTTAAAATTACCCATAATCTTTCTTGACGACTCAACGGTGTTATCATTAACACTTTTTCCTTTATAACACCTCTTTACCAACACTCGTATCTTTCTTACTTAGCTGCTTCTAGTTGTGCATGAACAAAAGAAGCCGCCGTTCCTGTTTATCACAAATAACAGGTTATACATGAATTTTGAACGAAGACTCATTTCCAACTGGAAGCATAATAAAACTTAAACCCAGGGGCCGTAATATTTCCGTGCACAAATCTGTTACATTGAAGGGCCACGAATACGGAGACCCGAACGCTGTTTTGCGAAATTCCTTCACCCCAGCATGACGAAGAAAGACAAAAGACCAGTGTCCAGAGGACATTCGTGGGGGATTCCTCCTACCTCCCCCGCCAGCCCCTAAAATGCAATACCGCGAAAGTAGTCGGGGTCACTCTTGGGATTGGCAAAACTTTGACGCCGCCAGTCGTGCAATGAAAATGGATGTGTCCTGCAGCGCCAGACCTTCAAGGGAAAATGGCATGGGTTATTGATCTGATGGCCACGAATGTGTGTGACAGTATAATTTATCTATGGCCGCACCCCCAGCCCTCCCGGGAGGGTAAGCTCGGTCAATGCCAGTACGACTTCTGATTGGTTCCATTATTTCCAAGCAAAAAAGGGGTGAGGGAAACTGTCCCACGGTTGGAATGGATTGTCAAAAATAATTTATTTTCACTCTTTAACTATCCGAGTCAGACAATTTATTACATTACTTTTGTAGATTATCACCTCAGATCAAACTGATTTACGTTACCACACACCTGATCTCACAGATATTGACCTATTAATGATAACGTAAAAACCTTACATTTTTACAAATATACACATATTACACGTGCATTAAATACTAAATCCATGAATATTTATCCCTGCATTGAAAGACTTCAAATATCGACACAGAAAAATCTGGTTATCATCAAAAGAAAATCCATAACTTCCTTATCTAAAGAAATAAACAGTTATATTCGAGACAACTTTATCTCATTCCCTCAATATTTGACACCGTGGTAGAATGCAAAAAGCCACTCCCAACACATTTTGAACATGATATTTTTAGCTCATTTTTTATTAGATTGTGGCAAACATATACAGCGCCTGAGAATCCATGTATGTATATTTATATAAGTATACATTTATATACACATATATGTATGTGTATATATATATATATATATATATATATATATATATAGCAATATTTATAAGTTAAATATCTTTATATGTATATATATACATATATATATATATATATATATTTTATATATATACACACACACACATATGTTTATATCTTCATTGATACATTGATATTTTAAAGGTATTTTTAAACGTGCATTAACTGCTTTTCATGATAAGTGAATACATTAATGAAAAAAGTGAATATATTAATGAAAATCGTGGTTCAATTTATCAATATAACAAGAGCAATAAATCATTAAAATATAATATTGACAATTCCTTTGAAATTTTGTGTCATTGCTACAGTTTTCCAACAATAGAAAACTGAATACACTGATCATAGTTCGCGGAGATAATTAATTATGTCACATTCAGTCATCGGTGCTATAAAAACAAATTTAGATTGAAATTCATCTAAACAAAATTTATAATTGGAATTGAATAATTATTAAACTACCAGGAACCATAATTATTAATTAATTATAACTTTTGATGCCAGTTTCACTTAAAAATAGGAAAGTAAATAGGAAAGCAAATTCTCTTACGAATTCGACTGATTTTAATGACGATGGATGGGTAGCGTACTCCAGCATATAATAAGCCGGAACTAGAAGTCCAAAATATCATTCAAAAGCGTGAAATATAAATTCAATGTAAAATCAGTTTTCTTTTATAATTCTCATCATTTTGAGGTAAGAGAAAAGTTTATCGTACATTTCAGAGTTGGAACATAATTAAAACTTTTAATGATTGGATTCCATGTAAAACATGCGACGCAAACGGACGAGATTTTCGATGGAATTAGTAAAAACCCCTTGTTGGAAAATTCATGGTGAAAGAGTGTTTGCATGCCCTTAGCCTGTTCTAGTTTTTCAATATACCACTAAACAAACATGTTGGCCATCACGCATTTTACAGTACGAACTTAAATGGTCTCGTTTTCCATTACAGACACGGACGTTTTTTTAATATTTGCTTTTTACTTAAATGTCACAATCCGCTTATAACTTTTTACAGGTATGCCTATATAAAATTTGACATCAACTAAAGCTATATCATAAAATTTCATTGCACAATATTTTGCTATTCGTATTTTAAAATTATTTTTCTGGTTCATTTAGCAATGGGATAGCCGGGAAAGGAGTTTTTCAATATCTGTGTCAAAAATGGATGGCAAGTCTATTTTTCTTTTCCTACCAAGACTTACTTCCGTGTTCCTCTTTGGATTTGTGTTCCACAATTTTATTACGTAATCTGCCAGTTAAGGTAGGTTTTGGATGGACACAACTAGCAAATTAATATCTTGATTCTCCTAACAAAACACAAATCAACATTTTACTCTGCAACAAGTCCTTCATCTCCTTGTACTTCTTTCCACCCTTCACTCTGTGCAGCAATCCTTCTCTATTCCTGCTTTTTTCCTCGCTTGCTGAACATTCACCCCTCTATCATAGTCTCTTCAGCACTCATCTGCACATTAATATGCTTTTTATCCATTTTTCCCTTCTCCTTATGATTTTTCCCTACAAACCCCTCTCCTCGACCACTATACCTAGTACGGCCTCATTTTTTTCCCTTTTGGTCCATTCTTCTCCACACCCACATTTCAAAACCTCAAATTTACGTCTATCATCCTGCTTCTGCGACCATGATTTCGCGACAAGGTCCCTGTCATTAACTCGCCCCTCCTTGAAACAGCCTCTTTGCCTAGGGCAAATCTTCTCCTCATGTCACTACTGCGGCCAGCTTCTACGCTGTCGGCCTCGATGGTGGTGGGGTAACGTCTTCGCCTGCCAACTCTGAGGTCGCAGATTCGATTTCAAACTTGGTGGGTTTTCCTCAACCTAGGGATTGGATGTTTTTTTATTGTTTTCAATATAATATGTAGAAATTAAGCGAAAGAAGGGACTATTAAAACCTCAAATAGGCCCCAATGAGTCCATTAAGTAAATAAATTCATGTTCAAAAATATGTATTCAATATAACTACGTAACCACAACATCATCCAGCCATATTATATGCACACACGAATGCTCTTTCAATCGTAACAAATACTAACTAAGCACATTCACCGATAATTATAAGCAGGCACCAAAACAGATACCCGGGCCATTACAAATGATGTGTCCGTGTGAGATAACGAACGCCCTTTCAGCGACTGACTATGAAACCATGATTAGTACAACTAAACCCCAACCTCAGACCCTCTGATGGTGGTGGTGAAAGATACGTGGAGCGCGACAGATCGACCATAACAGAACAGTTGAACGAAGTTGCGTCACAAACGGCGAGGGACCGTGGACACGAGAGGTGTGTTTCATGAAAAAAAAGACTCCCATTAACTGCCGAGGGAATCAAAATTTTCACTCTCCATGTGAATTTCGTCGGTGGACTTCCGAGACGCTCGATGGAAGTGGAAAATGGGCGCGTAGGGTGTGGGGGGTTTAAAAAAAAAGATCGGGCTCAGTGGGATGACGCGGAAACCCATAGGCAGAGGGGCGGGGAGTGGAAAATGGCCCGGTCAGCCTTGAATCGTAGTCTCTCTCTCCCTTTCTCTCCCAAGGGAGGGCGGGGGCGTGTAATAGGATTCGGGAATGAAATGACTGGGAATATGGATCAATGGCCTTGGGTCATTCGGGAAGGAGGCGAGCAGCTGTAAGGGTACTCGGGGTAACCGAAAAGGGGGGACAGTACACATAAAAAGGATGGTTTTCAATGAAGGCCATTGCTGAACGAATACAATTGGAATTCATATAGGGTGATATTTTATAAAACCTACTGCGTACGGAATAAAATTAACATGAATTCCTTTGGAAAGGTCATAAAATGGTGGGCTTTGAATGACGGCAGTCCTTGAATGCATGCAATTGGAATCCGGAGTGTGAAAAATCGAATCTATTCCACGGCATAGTGGAGGCATTTAAATGGATTCATTTGTTCACAATGCCACTCTCCAATGAAGGAATCTTTTGAAGTCACAGTAGGACTAATTAATACCTTGATAAAGCCTCAGCTTCAATAATTGGATGGTTATTGCGAACGCTGCTGCATACATTAAGTAAGTTGTATCTAGGTCATAAACTATCTAGCGAAAAATGATTTAAAAAAATATGATATTTAAAACTATCGAAAATAGCACATCGTAAAAAGACCAATGCATAATAACTGCACCCTAATTTCATTGATTTGATAGCTGACTGAAGAAAATGATATGACGGAGCTCATTGTAATCGGAACAAGTTTAACCAAAATTATTTGATTTAATGCGTATCTAAAAAATAGGATATTGACAGAAATGCATATTTACACCACCATTTTATTCTAAAGCCAAAAAAGCAATAGTTTTCACGCTTTCCTCTCCTCGGGCTTAGCAATTAACGGTATATTTTCACTTGTTAGGAAAGAGTTATTGAAAAATTGAAAACATTTTTGCTTTTCTACGCTTTCTAGCAGATATTCTGAATCGCAAGAGAATGATTTCACACGTTTTAGGGTTATAAAATGCAATATATGCAAGTTATTGTTTCAGTTAATTTCTATGTACTAGCCTTCCAAAAAATATTGCTGTAATATGCGATTTCATTGGTTACCTCAGATATGAATAATGAAAGTATTTACGTTTCATATGAACTACAAAAGTGTTTACGTATTTAACATTTTTGTTGTTCACATGAAGCGCTAAAACCTGGGAAAAGTATGTAAATCTACTTATACAAGCTGATTCACTTATTACCCTATGACTATCCCATTGGGTATGAAAAGATTCTGACCATTTTGTCAGTTGATGGTAAAAATATCATCAGAGTAATAGTGTAAATGACTGTCGGTTTTACTAAACACTCAAATGAATTTCTCCACCTTCAAATACAAAATTCATTTCAATTTATCTCAGCAATGTATTTGCAAGCTGCTTATTCAGCTCTCAACCTGCAGATTGGTTCGCCAATCTTTTTCATATCAATCGCTGCTATGGTAATTTTCGGGTGGTATTTGGAGCGTGTAAATGACCAAATAATAGGAATTATCCAACCGTTTATTTAATAGTAAATGTTTTGTCCGCCAGGTTTTAATGTGCTAAATTATCTTTAGATCGATGACCCAACTGAATATGATGTAGTCCATCGGAACCAGGTCGTTAACAAGTTTATTGACTTGCGGAAAAGTTTGACCATTGGCCAATATTAAACTGCTGTGCTTTTCGATTCATTTGTTTGAAGAAATTACAATGAATATGGTTAAATTTTGGAAGCATAGGCTTCCTGTGTCGTTTCTCCTCAACGCGCCTTCCATTACAATATATGCTATTCCATCATGACTCCCACCATGGTAATTCAGTTTCATTGTTTTAAAGTGGTTCCAAATTTATTATTATTCTCTTTTTCTATGAGAAACATCTGCACTGTACACACATAAATCAACCTTATTCACAAGACAAAAGGAGCAAAAACATCAAGTTTTACCATCAAACCCTTTGTCGACTTTTGAGAATCTGAAGAATTTGCTCTACTATAATAAATAGTCTTAGGATAAACGGATATATTTAAAAACAATTTTAAAGAATTATTTTTGATTTCAAGGAATAACCACAACAAAATATTTTCTTATGCTATAGTTGTTGACCAGATATAATTTTTAATTGATAAATTATTTTACAATATGCACAAGAGAATTAAGTTCGCGGGGAAAACGGTAACGATCACCTCTCGAACATTCTGGGCATTACCACCGATATTGAAGTCGCCACGCTGATTAATTCTCTTACAACGAAGCTCACAAATACTGACTATGTTATTCCCGCGGTTTAGTCACTCCTGCCATCTTTCTCTAAAGTAAAACCTCATTTCATTGATGAAAAGTGTTATCAAAAGTCCCCACTGCCTAAAGTTTTTTGGGAAAGTGAAGTGGAATTATTTAGGCACACTGCAACTAGAAACGGATAAAGCACAGCCAATATAACCATTTAAGAGATTTATTCCCCATCTTGAAAAGAGATCTGATTTTCATTGTGCAGGTTGCCAGTCGTAGGAAATATTCCGCCTGCCATGTCGAGAAAGTTACGAAGAATATTTGGGAGCAGCGTATTCTCTATCCCTTTAGCATTACGAAACATAATAATCTTGGGAAATTAACTTCAGATGGTTCAAAGTAGCGCAGTGAATTCATTAAAATGTTACGACTGTCCAGGCACAACCATTAACAGCACTCAGTCCTCCCCATCTGACATCTCCCTACCAACGGTAAAACACGCATTGAATACACGCGGCTTCACCCCATAACCACGTGAGCGCGGAGAAAATTTCCAAGACAGCATCTTTGGCACTTCTAGATGCCTGCAAAGCTTAAAATATAGATTAGGGATAAAAAATTTAACAGTGAAGAAGTTAAATAAATATTTATTTCAGCAACAAAAATAAATCACCTATCGTAATACCTTTTACTTTGTACTCATTTAAGTTAACCTAAAAACAGTGATGTTCAGAAAAATACGATATCAACGTTTGGTACTTTAAAATTTTTTACATTCAACGCAGTGAATGGAAAGTTTGACAATCAAAAGTAAAATTCGATGTATTCAACCCAAGCCACCGAATTTTGGCAATTAGGTATTTGGGATAACGAAAAAAATTCAACCTGGAAACATTCCTGTTTCCCGAGTGTTGCTTCTCTCGAGTGCCAATAATGCCGCTGAAATAGATAAGAGGGGTGAAAAAGGGGACCAAAGGCCGCGAACGGGGAAGCCGAGGGTGAAATATTTCCTATTAATTCCCAAAACGAAGGAAGATAACGCGAAATCAACGTCCCGGCGGCGTTCCCGGAGGGCGCGGATTTCGGTGCGTGTGTGGGAGGTCACCGCGACAACTGTCCGCCAGGTCGAGAAGGGAGAGTGGAATTCGTGGTTGGTGCGCGGAAGTTATACCAACCTATCAGCCCTTCCGCCCGCTTCCGGCCACAGAGGGTCCATTATCCCGTGAACGGAGAGGGTTGCGTGTATTCCTGAGAGCCACGCCCCCTTCTGGGACACCTACGTCCCCTGACATCCCTCCTCCCACGCCCCCGAAACAATTGCGTGACACGCGGAGAAAAATGAGACGACGGGGAAAGTCATTTATTCGCAAACGAAGTGGCGATCGTGAATACCACGCCAATGGCATTCGGGGAAACATGGAATTATCCCATGGAAATTTTTCTCGACTCCCTCACTTCCCGATTCTATTTCAATCTGAAACCCTTTTTTGAGGTATCCTCGCCTCTCCTTCCTTTCTTCGCCTTCTCGAGCAAATTCTCCGCCAACTCATTTACTTATTTACCATCTCACTCTACACTGGGTCGTCCTGCGCAAATTGCCTTGCCTGTCGGTCGCCACCTCGAATAGTAGTGGCTATTTACTACTGGGACTTCTCCGAATATTAATTTTAACGATACCATTACTTGTGTACTACGCAGTCATACTACGCCACATTGTAATTAGAGGAATGCTGCTGGCTCGACAATCGATATTGATGGTCTCGTATTCGCTATCGAAAAACAATTTAGGGTAAAATGGCCTTTGAATAAACTAATTAGTGAGGGAAAGAAAATGGAAATAAAGGACGCACTCAAATTTATATCGATTAAGTTATAGTATGTACGAAAAAACCAAATATACAAGGTTAATTACAAAAAAAATTAATATTAATATGAAAGATTTTTATAAAAAGAAACGATAACAATTTTATTCTGAAGTGTGCGTGAAGTGCTGAATTGAGACCGTCGGTTAAGTGTGCGCTTGATTGCAGATTGTATTGGCATTGATAAGAGCACAGTACACACCATTATCACTGAAAATTTGGCAATACGAAAGACCTGCGCTAAACTCGTCCTTACGTCCTTGACGGATCACTAAGAACGGAGTCGAATGATTGCTTGCGTATTCCTTCTTCAACGCGTTGAAGAAGACCCCGAATTTTTGGACAACGTAATCACAGCACCAGCAGCCTATTTCCTATTTTCAAAAGTGAAATCCTTCCTCAGTGGACATCGCCATGGGGCCCCAAGTGCCGTAAAAAAAGCTTGCACGCGTACTATTAAGGACCTTCCGAAATCCACTTTCAAGGAAACCTTTGAGTCGGGGAAAAGCTGCTGGTAAAAGTACGTCTACGCTGAAGGGATTTATTTGGAGAACTTTTGAGGCATTAGAACTATATCCGAGATAAATCTCTTTGCCGCCACTATTCCCGATACTATTTATACAAGCTATGCATGCACTTTGATTTGAACCATATTTCAAAACTCGTTTGACACCATGCGTTGCCGAGTTTTGGAATTTTTCGGTAGCAGAACTTTCTAAGAATTCACCGGCTCAAGGAAACCGGCCCCTTTTCCCAACGCCTGAATTTCCTTTACCGCTGGGCCTGTAACAACATGATTTGGCACAACCTATCCTCCGGTGTATTGCTTTGAGGTGAGGTGACATTGTCATCGTTTGATAAATACTTGAACGTGCTACAATCGCATTTGCAGTTCCTTTGTAGCGTTTCAGGAGCTTCATCTTAAATGGTGCGCAAACGTTTTCAACAAAACGACGTCCCTCGTATGGGTTCGTAATCAGTATGGTTCAAATAAAATCTTCGTCTAAACTGTCGATCTGCGCCACCGCGTTAAAATTGATGCTACACGGTTTACTTCAATATACAAATATGAAATATAGTGATAAATATAAAACGCTGCAATAAAACACACCAAATACGTTATCTAATACCTGAAACGTCACTAGTCAAACTTGGTTGGAGGAAGTTGAGAAAAGGCAGATATTCCTTCTGAACTGCCTCGATTTTCTTATACCCTTGGTATGACACCCTATATATCAGATTATTAAAAGCAGCGCAAATATCTTAACCAGACGATCGTAGGAAAAAATCTAAAGCGTTCATTCCCTTTTAGTGTTCACCATTTTGTGTTATTTCTGTGTAGTTTTCTTTTACCTACATCGATCTTTCGAGGACGTATGCTTTTATGCTTTCTCTTATAGCCACGTGAATTCCAGTAAGTTTCTTACACGTTCATTTCTTTTAAATTTTCAACGGGTGATTTCTGCTTCACTAATGCATCCTGAAAAATAATGACAAGATTGTTTCTTGAACGAGTAACTTTTCCATCTTTTGTTTCACTCTTTCCGCGGGACTACAGCAGGTGGTCAATTAAACTAATTATTATTCAGAATTCCTATTACGTAAAAAAAAACTTGTTGTTGTAAACACTTCTGTCCTATTCCGCTATCGGAAAAGAAAGAAATACTTAGTTGTTCCACATATATTTTATTAACACGACCTAGGTTTCGACTTACAAAGTCATCATCAGGTAAAGAACAGAAGACACAGGGCTTTATATAGTGGATAGAGAGCTGGAGAGGGGAGGTGTTTGAGAAGAGGGAGGAGGGGAAAGAGAAAGGGAAATGGTGTGTAAGTTTGGGGGGAGGGGGAGAAGACGGTTGTGTATGGCGTCGGGGTGGGAGATTACGGTTGGGTACTGCTTCAGGGGGGGAGAGGGGCTGTGGAACAGAGGGAGGTCCAGGAGGGGGGAACGGGAGGAATAAGTTAGGTCATTAACTAGAATACCCTTAAGGTGACTATTCTTCGAAATTTCCAACCGTTCCAAGGCATCTAATCTTAAGCCTTTTTTCTCTACATGCAGAATTTTGGGGACAAAATCACTGGAGTGGTTGTTTTCTAAAAGGTGCTGGGCAAAATTGGATGACATATTTCCGTTTTAAAACAAGCGTAATGTTCCTTGACACGATCACTGAATTTTCTCCCGGTTTGCCCAATGTAGAAGGCAGAGCACTCACAACACAATTGATAAACTCCACTCCTTTCCATTGCGGGAATTTTGTCCTTGCAGTTTGATAAAAGGTTCCCTAAGTTGGCTCTATTATAGAAGGCAGGTTTAATATTGTTTCCTGCAAGGGATCTGGTGACTTTACGGGAAATATTCCCCAGAAAGAGAATTCTTCTCCACTTCGAACCGTCTTCCTTGGGGATGGATCCGAATATTGATTTGACAGCTATTTTCTCTAGTTTTTTCCGATACAAGTTATCGACTAATTGGGAGCAGAAACCGTTGTTTTTTACTATTCCGCTATTTTTTATTTAAAAACGTATTTCGTCACACTGACTAGCATAGTGAATTATCTAATATTTATCGTCAAATAAGGAATATATTGACCAAATGAGGCCAATTGGAAATGAATGTTACAAGATTCTCAAAAAAAGGCAAGAAAAATGTCAATATTTAATCTGGACACATCAAATTAAAGAAGATGAAAATATCACTGTATATATCACTATAATTTTCCACTATTTAGGCATATGTATTAGTAGCAATACAATTACTTAAATAATTATCCTACTACGTAAGAGCTACGTTTTTGGTTTGATAAGCCAACACTGGATGAAATAGGACCAAGGAAAGCTTTTAAGACGCAAGATTAGGATTATATACGAATATCGAGAATAAGATTTCAACAGAGCATGAGAAAAAGGAACTTTTGAGATAGGAAAGATGAAGAATTTGATAGATATATTACTAACGTCGGAGATATTTCGTAAGAAATGCGTTATAGAAAAAAAAGTGATTCAGGGGGGAGGGTTTGAAAAGAGAGCTATGATCAAAATCACATTAGAGAGAAAATATTAGCCAAGCAATGAAACCAGAGAAATAAAATAAGAATTTTGATCGACTTAAATACACAGGATTAAATTCAACATTGGTTGCAAAAGTTCTTTTGAAATTCGTGACTCATATTCGTGTCTTCAAGCTGCTGACAAAATTCGCATGATGTTTACCCGTAGAATAATCTTTGAGGATCACAGTTATCTTCGACGACTCTCTACGATTCACATATAGGGTCGCACCCAAAAGTGGTAGGACTGATTTTCTCTGGCGCGAACGGAGCGGTGGAGGGGGCCTGCCTGGCAGGGTAAGGTGGAGGGGGCTCTTAGAAACAGACCAA
The DNA here is from genome assembly GCF_022747635.1 of Hetaerina americana. NCBI lineage: Eukaryota > Metazoa > Arthropoda > Insecta > Odonata > Calopterygidae > Hetaerina > Hetaerina americana. The sequence goes on along the minus strand of NW_027287205.1, from coordinate 12,055,373 downwards.
TATCAACCTCAGTCACCTGCGGGCTGTCGTTTAGTGAGGACACCGTTTTAGTGAAGCAAGTTTTTTGTCCGCGTCGAAAAACAAAATGAATCTTAATTTAGAGCAACGTTATTCCGTGAAGTTTTGTGCGAAACTCGGGAAGACGGCAACTGAGACCCTCGATATGATCAAGCAGGCTTATGGGGACACTGCCTTAAGCCGTTCCACAGTATTTGAGCGGCACAAGTTGTTTAAAGAGGGTAGGGAGCTCGTTGAAGACGACCATCGCTCCGGACGGCCGTCGACGGCAATAACCGACACGAATGTGAACAGAGTGAGGACACTGCTGAACACAGACCGACGCTTAACCAGTGAAGAAATTGCAGACCAGTTGGGTCTGTCTGCATCCAACGTCCAACGCATTATTTCACAGGATTTGGCTTTGCACAAGTTGTGCGCCAAGATGGTACCGAAAATTCTGCCATGGCGCGCTCGTCGTCAGACAGCTCCTGGCCAAATACGGCGTTGCCACGTGCCGCACCCACCCTATTCTCCCGATCTGGTACCACCGGACTTCTTCTTCTTCCCCCTGATGAAAAGACAGCTCAAGGGACGACGTTTTGACTCGATAAAGGCCGTTCAAGAGGCTTCGACGAGGGTCATCAACGGCATCCCCAAAAAAATTTCCAGCGGGCGTACGGGGAATGGGAGCAACGTTATACTAAGTGTGTAGCAGCTCAAGGAGCATACTTTGAAGATTATTAAGTCAATGTAAGTATATCGTCAATAAAATTCTTGTAAAAAAATCAGTCCTACCACTTTTGGGTGCGACCCTGTAACTATACTCGCTTAGACATTAAACTTTAAATTCACACTTGTCCACGGTTCGTCCTGAATAAAGCATACATTTTGCTTTCCTAATTTCACCCCTTGTCACACGCATTTTCTTTAGCAGATCCACAGGAGTAAGGCCATTTTGTAAAACTTCCATGTGCTTCTCCCCCTATCTACCGATCCAGGCATTCCCACTCCTCTTTCTTCCAGAGTGCTTCGCATTTGCCTTACGCAAGGTGTCTCCCCAACACTCCCTGTATCATTTTTCACCCCCCTCTTGCTTCTAGCAATCCACCCCATGACTCTCCTCACACCCCCTCCCCATTCCCGTCTCCTCTTTATTGCTCAATTTTTTTCACCCCTTTTTTCCACCATGCCTTTCGTTCCATTTTCTATCAAAATGTTTCCTTCGGCAACCCTCCGCCCTCCCCGCCACCATTTCTCCGCTGTTTCCCACTCTCCACAATCACCTACTCCTGCTTCTTTTTGTTCGCCATCTTCCGCCACTGCCACATTTTTTTTCTCCCGTGTCTGCAGAGATCCCTCTCACCCTCCCTTCCGCCAGGGCCTCTCTCCCTCCAAGGGAACGGAAGGGAAAGTCGGCCCTTGACACGCAATCAGAGTAGCGTGATTGCTTCAAACCCTAACCCACCTCCTTGCCTTACCATAGCCTAGGGATGTCATCAATATATCGATAGAGGTGATTTATCGAAAGATGTATTCCCTAAAAAGTAACGTTTTATAATATTGTACGTGGTGAAAGAATTATCATACTAAACCTGGCAATATGCTAAAAAATATCTAAGCGTTCAAAACATGAATTTAGATATATCGTAGAGATGCATGTGTGGGAATTTTCGGGTATACTACCTTGATCAAAAAGTTCCCGGAATAACCACCGTGTGGCGCTCCCATCGTTCCGATTTGAGTTCTGTTTTTTTTGTTAAATTGGTACATCTGTTGTTGATATTCCCTTTAAATCTTAGTGTCATAACTTGACATTTGCAAAAGTTACGGTCGGTTTTCGGTATGTCCATCAGTGCTTCCTGCGATTTTTCCATTACTTCCTCTCGGCTGCTAAAACGCGTTCCCCGTAATGGTTTTTTAACTCGATTGAACAGAAAGAAGTCACAGGGAGCCAAATCAGGTGAATTCGGTGGCTGTTGGATGGTATTTGTTGCATTTTTCGTCAAAAAATTACGAATAATGATAGCACTGTGCGACGGTGCGTTATCATGGTGCAAAATCCACGAGTTTTCTGCCCACATTTCTGGTCTCTTTCGGCGAATTGCTTCACGCAAACGTCTCATAACGCCCAAATAATACTCTTTGTTTACTGTCTGGCCTTCTGGCAAAAATTCATGATGCACTACACCGTTGTAATCCATGAAAACTGTCAGCATTGCCTTCTTTTTTGACTGAAAACGACGTGGTTTTTTTGGTCTCGGCTCATTTGGTGAACGCCATTCACTTGCCTGATGTCTGGATTGCGTGTCGTACTCATAAACCCACGTCTCGTCTCCAGTAATGATCCTTTTGATGAATGTGGGATCGGATTCAGCCTCGCAAATCATGTCTTTTGCGACGTCAACACGGTCTCTTTTTTGCATGAAATTGAGGTCTTTTGGCACTTTAACTTTGCTGCTACACGACGGAAACCCAAATCATTAACCACAATGTCTTGGGCGGATCCATAGGCAATGTTCAAGTCCTCCGCTATTTCTCTGATGGTTAATTTGCGGTTATTGACCAACATTTCTTTTACTTTATCAATTTTTTCACCGACTTTCGAGGTCGATGGTCTGCCACTGCGTTCATCATCTTCGATTGACTCACGACCACTTCTGAACCGCTCGTGCCACTGGTAAACGACCGTTTTTTTTAGAGAATCGTTGCCGAAACACTTTTCCAACATTTCCAACGTCCGTGCGCCACTAAATCCGTTTTTTACGCAAAATTTAATACAAGTTCGTTGTTGCAAATTTAAATCTATTTCTGAAATTGTAAAAAATCGCCAACACACACAGAGATAGATGTACTCTTGGCTACGTAACTTTTGCAAATGTCAAGTTATGACACTAAGATTTAAAGGGAATATCAACAACAGATGTACCAATTTAACAAAAAAAAACAGAACTCAAATCGGAACGATGGGAGCGCCACACGGTGGTTATTCCGGGAACTTTTTGATCAAGGTAGTAGTACCTCGCACCCCCCCTCCTCTATTTTCCCTAACGCCCTCAACCAATCTACTTATTCCTCTGACATTTCCATTCCATTTTCTTCTCGTTCCATTTCATTCCCGCTTCGAATTCCACTCCTCATTCCCACCCTCCTCCCACTCACGGAGCCATTTCTCGCTCTCAACGACGACTAACATTCCCTTCTCTCCTCTTTCAATTTCCTACCTCGTACCATTTTGCCAATTTATTATTCCAATCCCTTTCTTCCTTTCATTCCATCACGCGTCAATTCCTCCTCGAATTTCTTTCCTTCCTCTCCTCACACTTAGTCTCTTTCCCCATCTCCCCCACCACCTCCCTGCAATTCAAACTCAAAAATCTCCTACCCGGTAAGTACAATAGGGTGCTTAAACTTGAATACTCAATCATCAGTTACTTCTAAGCGGACATTGGAATTTCATACATTGTGCAAAAGATAAATAAGGAAAAAATAGAGTTTTACGACACGTTGGATTAAACTGCTATTGATTCGTCTTTGTAACTTAAGTGATATGCACATTCCAAAGAAACTGCGGGAGATGCCGCAACAGTAACTTTTAACGGAGTCATCCGCTAATGTGCATTTTAATGCAACAATTTCAGAGCGTAAAAATCATTCGCCTTGACTGGGATTCGAACCCAGATCCCTCAATATCCGGTCGAGTGCTTTAGCCACTTAAGCTACCGAGGCGTCCTCTTAAACTCTGAAATTTTGGGGCTTTTAAAGGAACTAGATGTTATGACGAAATACCGTACATACAATGTCACATGCATTCGTAGTCGTGCGCGAGGCGCCACTGTCCACGAGGTTAAAAGCCAACTTTAAACACGTATGGTGTTTTCCCTTTGACAAATTCCAAAGAAACTGCGGGAGATGCCGCAACAGTAACTTTTAACGGAGTCATCCGCTAATGTGCATTTTAATGCAGAGGACGCCTCGGTAGCTTAAGTGGCTAAAGCACTCGACCGGATATTGAGGGATCTGGGTTCGAGTCCCAGTCAAGGCGAATGATTTTTACGCTCTGAAATTGTTGCATTAAAATGCACATTAGCGGATGACTCCGTTAAAAGTTACTGTTGCGGCATCTCCCGCAGTTTCTTTGGAATTTGTCAAAGGGAAAACACCATACGTGTTTAAAGTTGGCTTTTAACCTCGTGGACAGTGGCGCCTCGCGCACGACTACGAATGCATGTGACATTGTATGTACGGTATTTCGTCATAACATCTAGTTCCTTTAAAAGCCCCAAAATTTCAGAGTTTAAGAGGACGCCTCGGTAGCTTAAGTGGCTAAAGCACTCGACCGGATATTGAGGGATCTGGGTTCGAGTCCCAGTCAAGGCGAATGATTTTTACGCTCTGAAATTGTTGCATTGATATGCACATATTCAAATTCAAGTTAAATTGTTCGCAATTTTTAAAAAGAGAAGCGAAAGATTTTTCTATATTTTACTTTGAGAACTAATGTTCAATTAATTAATTTTATCAAAAAAATTAAATTCAATTTCATCATTGAACTAAAGTAAATTATCCGTTTTAATGTTATATTACAAAATATGATGCACATATACCATCGATTTGACGTCAGTATTGCGTCATCGGCAACGGTTGCAAGTTGAAATATGCTCCTTTAGGTTAAGAGTTATCGCGCGACGAGCAATGTAATGTTTTGAAATCGTTTGTTCCTCTAAACAAATCGACAGGCGCATCTATGCTGTGCAACAGGAAGCTTATGGAGAATCATTTCTTCCTTATAGAACAAATAACACATGTTATGTTTAAAATGCTCAAGATAGGAGATCATTTCAGTGGGCCCAAAGATTTTCCCTGTCCTTATGGAAGGAAACATTGACACCACTGCTAAAATTGTGAGAATAGACAGATAAGATCACGATATGCACTATTGGACATAAACAATTCAGCTACAGACATGAAAAACTACGATTTCAAGAATGTTATACGAGCATTGTCATTAAACAAAAGTGCAACTAATTTTATTGTCAATGTGCTTCTGAGAATTTGAAATCATTCTAACTGAATAACCTATTTGATTTTCAGGGTTAAAGTTCGTTCATTTTTAGACAAATAAAATAATCTGCATTCATTTTTTAACCCTACATAATTGTTTTGAAGGAGATTAGAACTAGTTCAGTAATCAGTTAAAGGGAATAAAGGATGCAGATATTTGCCTGACCTCTGAATTGACCCATTAGCTAAGATTCCGCGGATTCTTCCCCCTGCGGGTGGGTATTTTACTCCCCTGCGGTGAGTGTGTGTGCCTTTGACTTTACTTATCGGTTTTCTCTACTACTATCCAACCTAAAGCTTGAAACTGCATTTCATGGAATGGAAGTCAATAATAACTATATCATATATTTTTTGCAGTCCTTTGAATCACTAAATCGAAGCGAAGGAGCAAAATGAAAATTTCCGCACAACTAATATTAGCTTCAAAAAGATCCAAATGTATGAATATTTGGTAGAAGATAGGAAAATATTGGATAAATTAATGGTTTATAGAGAGACTTATTCGGTACCTGTAAACGTCTAAGGTTGCACTAGTAAATAAAGCATGTTGAAGCCCACGGTGGGTATGGGATATAGGGAAGTAAGAAAAATGGCTATTATCACCAGCCATATTCAATAAATGCAATGGACGGCCCGGAAACAAAAAAGAATTGATTTAAGCTACACATCAAAACAATTACACTTGCGAATGATCAATCGTAAATCACAACCATAACAATGCAGAATCAGTTTGATAAGTAAGTTTGGGGATTATTCATAAGAGAAAAAAGGTAATGAGATTCTGAAGAAGATGGATTCTAGTATAAACGTTTAAATTGTGAGACTTACGAGGTGTGTCCAATAAATACGCAAGCTTTGGCTATAAAAAATTAATTTTGCAAAATTTAGTCTACATCGATTTTGTCCCCTTCAAAGAAATCTTCATTCGTTGCTATGCAATTATCCCATCTCCTATTTCACTGTTTAAAGCACCCTTTGAAGTCCTCCCTGGCAGTTAGGCTTTTCAGTTTTCTCGTCATTTCTTGCTTTATTGTTTCCACATCTTCCCAGTGATATCCCCTCATCACATTTTTGCATTTTGGGAATAGGAAAACGTCGCAGGTGGCGAGATCTGGCGAATAAGAATGATGATTAAGGATAGTGATTGCATTTTTTGCCGGAAACCGGCGAGCAACAAACAATACTGAATGTGCAGATGCGTTGTTAGGGTGAAGGATCCACCCATCGCCTTGAGTCAAATTTGGTCGCACACGACGCACGCGATCTCTCAAACGCTTGAGAACTGTAAGGTAGAACTCAGCATTTACGGTAAGAACATGGGACCGCACACGATCAATGTTGTCGTCAACACATGTGGCTGAAGGTCGTCCTGGACTTTCATCATTCATGGCGTCTTGTAGGCCATCTTTATAAACGCTTATTCCACTCGAAAACGGAATTTTCTTCCGAGTATTATCACCGTAAACAGCTTTCAACATTTCAATGATTTCTTGATAACTTTTATGTGCAATTATGTACGTCGTTGACTTCATCGTTGATGTGGGGCGTGAAAAGAATAGATTGGAGTCGTTTGTTCCATTGTGTATGGATTAGGATGGAAATAATGAAATGGCCAGAAAGGAAGATAAACGAAGGAGTCGTAGGTGTGGTAGGGAAGGATAGGTGGCTGTTGGGTGGAATAGGACGGAGGACAAGTGGTTAGGCAATGGAGCACTGAAGCCGGCAATAAATGAGAAAATGTTGGGAAAGTAATGCATGGGAGAAAAGTGAGAATGGTCATCTAAGATGGAATTAAATGAGGGATCAAATATGCTGAGGTAAATAACTAGCTATCATAATGTTAAAAGATTTCAGGATATTATATGTCTTGTAGGTAAAACTTAGGAGTAATATAGTGCCTTACTACACTAGGGCGTAGTGCTGTGGCCTATCATAACACCCACCGAAACCAGGTAGATCATTACGAACTATATTAATACATTTCCTATTTATTTACTAAATCACTCATAAAATGTAAATAATTAATCTACTAGTAAACTACCAACAATCAAAAATTAAAATGACTGTATTAAACACTACCAATGGCCTCATTTTAGCTGTTAAGTTATCCACTTCGCTCGGACTTCTCCAAAAATGCTTTCTTGGTGATATAAATTAATGTACTCATTTGTACTGTAATTTGCTCTTCGAGCTACGAAATTCCCTTCATAAGGTGTCTATCTGACTGGAGGAATCAGAATACTTGTGAAAACTAAGTTCTTCCGTTGCGAATGTATGTGGCGTATCTGTGTGGTAATTCTAAATCTATAATCTGTGCTTTTTAATGCTAAGGTTTGCACGCTGGCAATTTGCCTACGTTTTTACGGGTCAAACCAGATAGGTCTGCAATACAAACCCTCCTTTAGAGTCGAATTATTTAGAATATTCCCATTCCTGCACCTATAAAAGAAATTAAATTGAAAATTTTTGCCATTTAGTTTCTTTAGGAATGGAGACTTGGAAGAAAACAAGTGTCCAGGCTCAAAAATCGAATATATGACCATGAATAGTTGATTTTTGATAAAATCAATCAGTAATTAATTCTAAAACAAAAATCAAATATAAATAATTTATTTCCTTTTATTACTTACACCCAACTTCGAATTTCACACATGAATAATCTCTATTTAATTGGAACCATAGATAAGAGGCGCCTTCTACCTTCAACAAGGCGACCAGATCGAAGATCGAAATGTTCTGGTAGAAGAATGATTGACTCATTATTATCCCATAATATCAAGACTAATGATTGAATTTAAGGCCCTTCACTTTTCTTAAGACTTAAAAAATATAAGCACTACACGTCATTGTGACTTAGGCGTTTCATCGCCTATCAGCCATCGCATTTAAGATGAATTAAAATGATAATGAAATTCATTAGGCGGGTGTCCCAGTTTGAACTTAAAATGACGGAGAGATTAGGCGACCCCTATGATTTCATCGCTTTTTCCCCGCCAACACCTAATCTATTAACGGACGCCAGGGATGTTATCCATAAGATGCGGAGATGCGATTAGGAGGGTTAAGCTTACTTAAGTCACTATCGTGGTGCGAATCCTCCCTGAGTTAAAATCAGGGCGCGGTCAGATAAGTCGTGTTCAACCCCTTTTGGACACTTGAATGATACTTGAAAAAAGCCATCGAATTAATGGTAAAATTCCATTAATAAAAAAATAATTTTTCCCGGCTTATAGTTATTATTTTAAATTATTGGATTAACCTCAATTCAATTGCTAAGAAAATTAATTGATTCGGAAATGCTTTCTTAATCGGGGACATAACACCGTTTTACTTTTTAGCTATCCATCTATGCGTGAGGTAAAATTAATTACATCATCCTGAACTTAAGATTTTAGTTAATGACTTACTAGTTAAAATTATCAGTTGCGATGCTTTATAATTGAAGTTGACCCAAGTTTTGGTTATGTTACTATTTAAATGTTTTAAGACTATCTATCAACAGTGAATTAACTGCTTACGAAATTTCATAAAAATCAACATGTAACCATTCTATATTTTGAAAATGTTATCACAAATTGAATCATTATTTACGCTTTATAGTTTTGGTATAACAGTTGGATACTTGCATTAAAATATGATATGAGAGATTAGCTCTTTTAAATACTATTTTCACAATTTACAAAAAGCTAATTTTTAAAACAATATTATATTTCGTAAAGTAAAGAAATTTGCTATTAGTATGCATGAGTGCATCCAGTTTTGTCTTATCTTTAAGTATTTTCTCACTCGCTTTTTAGCTGCTATTTTCTCCTTAATGCAAAACACAAATTGTATTAATATGAATACCAGAGCTGAAATCGACAGAGAATACGCAATTTAAATAATTTCAATGTATGCCATTGTATGCCATGCACACAATTCTTACAAGCACACTTATTTCAATTTTTCTAAGGATGCATATTAAAAAATAAAGGTTTTAGACCAATTAGAAATGAATAGTTCATCTTTGGCGTGTAAATTACGACATATTATTTGATAGATTCGTAGGCACAAAAAACGTAGTAGGAGACATAATGTGCAAATTGTATAGTGTGTAAAGAACGATTCAGTGGATGACATGGAAGCGCCACGTGACTGATAAATAAGCAGATGGAAGTGTAAGAGACATAAAATGGAAGAGTGAGAAGTTGTCCCGCAAAGCTCTCTCGCATAAAAATTCACGTGGCGTGATTCGAGGGGTTAACGCCGGACACCGCCGATTTAATAATACGGTAAATAAGCCACCCTCGTTTACGCGCCATCTTGATTCCCAAGCACGGTTCATCTGCTTACGGCATTGGCATTGACGAGCGCGAAGATTAAATCCCTGTGAAAGCTGCAACATAACATATTCCATGAGCCACTTGCGTCGACTATGACCGAAGTCATTTCGTGTGTTTGTGAGCAGTGTATGTGGTGGACTTTGGGGTGAGAATATTTTTTTAAACCAATACGCCTGATACTTATCAAAATGTATGAGTTGATATACGTCTCGTTACTTAATTCCGTACCGGCAGTTTTGAAAGCAAATTCATGCGACGTGTCTGACATAAATTTGAGCTGATGACGAAATAAGAAGCACCGTGGTATTTCCGAGTACTTCTCGTACTTGACGTTACAGAAGGGCATGGCAACATCTCTGATCTATACAACTGATGGCGTTAAGGATACGCGAAATTCGAGGTATTTGGTGGATTTTAGACATTATAGTTTGGGCAAAGTGCGACGGCAACTGAGAGAAATAATTAAATCGATCTTTGCTTATCTCACAATTTCAAATGTGGTTTATATGGTTTTGATGAATAGGCGTCAGCGAAATGGACAATTTTTATAAAGGATCTCAAAGTCTTTGAAAGGGTATAGGTAAAATCAGGCTATCTGGGGGTTGAGGGCGTCGAAGGGTACACGTGAGGGAGGCTAACGTAACTAGAAAATAACAAAACCGAAAGGTGGCTCCCATCCGTGGAACCAATTAGAAGAACTCTAAAATTTTCCTCTGATGAAAAACCACGCTTTAATTGACTGAATAGAAATGTCGAAGGTTGGATTCCGAATCGAGCTCACGGTGACTCTATTGCTTTAAAGAAGTAACCAATTCAACTTGTATTATATTTTTTTGCTTTAAAATGTTTTATTTTAATTAAAGCATTTTTCATTAAACTTCATACCAATATATTTTCATTTTTAATTATCCGGTCATAATTTGGAGTAAATGAGCTGCAATTCTCGGCAGATTAGCACAACTTCAAATTTATTTATAAATGTGCAGATGATAATAATAAATGTAATTTGTGGTCCATATACGTTTATATATAGAGTAAAATAAATATCTTATATGGATGAAAGCCAGTATGAATCAGTCAATGAAGGGAGAGATGGCCTACATTTGAAGCAGTGGGGATAGTTCCCAAGCAAGAATAGGAAAAATCACCCTGAAGCTCATTAGCTTTGCAATTAAGAAAACAAAATCACTATCCATTTCAAAAGTGAAGGGAATATAGTTAAGGAATGGCGATGAAGGCCAGAAAAGGTACTAGAAAAAACTACTTCTAATAGTTCTGACAAGGGAATACTGAAGTATGCCATGATAGATATCTCCGGAGTGCTCCCGGGGATGTGAGACTTCAGCCATAAAAGCAGCAGAAAATAGATGAATTGAAAGGTTGGAAATGTGGCGCAACAAAATGACGCTGAACATAAAGGGGATGCATTGAGTAACAAATAGAGAGTGTTTCGAAGAGTGGACAAAGGAAGAAGCCCATGGAGGACACATCAAAGAAGAAGGAAAGTGATTATGCTTATCATTAGGAACGATAGTTTACCGAAGGCCATATACAAAGTCCACTATAAAAATAATGCGTATTCTCAGGGAAATATAAATTTATTGATCATACCTGTAGAAATGCTTAAAATTCTTCAAAATACTCCCCCCCTGCATCGACACACTAGTCGTGTCTACCACCCCTGAAAAGTACCCTGAAACTCCTCGACAGGAATGTCTCTCAGGAACGCCATTAAAGTGCTTTTGGATGTTTTCCACGGTCTCCCAATTCTTTCATTTCGGCTCTATATTCAGCCGGGGTAACAAAAAATAGTCGCACGGAGCCTAGTCGGGATTGTAAGGGGGCTGGAGGACGACCAGGCTGGGGTGGTGGTCCGGGCCAGGAAGTTAGTAACAATGAAGAATGTGTGGCTGGGGGCATTGTCATGGTGGAGTTTGACCTTGTCTTTGCCGTGTTACAAAGTTGAAAAACACTCTTCACGCGGAGGCACGTCTTCCCGCTCAGACTGCTTGGAGCAAACTGGTGACCGACTGCGTTGAAAGGGCAAACCCCCCACCACATTTCTTGACCAATTTTTCGGCGCTGCTTTGGATAGTTGCGTCACAACAAAATCATGGGCATTACTTTCATTATAGACCATATATGTAAGAAACATGAAGGCAAAGAATTTTAGAAGAGGGCCTAGGATGAAGCACGAGAGGAAGGTGGTAGAAAATGTCGATAGAAGAAGCTATGAAAGAATGAAGAACGGATTGCAGGAACCAGGGTGATTTTCAGAGCTACCACAAACGAATATTTAAACTGGTAACCACTGGTGTTGAAATTTTTAAGGCCAAATCAATCGAATTTTTTTAACTAAATTTAAAAACTAAAATTAGAAAGTTATTAAAAATAAATTGGCGATCAAAGAGTTTGGGAACATTCCCCTTTTTAATTGAAAATGTGTTCCACAATAAACGATTTCCGAGTTCAACACACACACACACACTGTGCCAAAAAGTTTTCAACCAATCCGTAACCAGCTTAACACGTTCAAAAGACACTTCATTTGGAGCTCATGTCCTCGCGAGCACGGCATAATGCCCCTCCTATGGTCACATCACTCTCTCGTGACTCGCATTGTATCACGATCAAATCTCTTTGCAGCTCAAAGAGATGAAAGTGCGGACGCAACAGACACAGAGCCAAGGGGGAGGGAGATGGGGTGTAAATCCTGAGGTTTGAAATGAAACATGCCCGTAGTTTTTCTTTTATAGTACACCCCGCACGATATGCTAAGCAGACAGGGGGCCCCGGCAGCGCCTTCTGTTTGTTCTTTGGGGAAGCGGCAGGGCCCCTCGGATTGGGGAGGGGGAGACTTGAATCTCGGGTCGCAAGCCACATCACGATAAAGCGCTGGTTGACGCGAAGGGTGTAAGGGAGACGGGGCCACCGAAACAATCTGTATGGAGGCGGGGTGGAAGACGACTTACTGCTTAAGAGCATATTAAAGCACACATGCGCCTGGAGGCTTCATTTATGCGTTTATACCCGGGCAATTGTCAACCATGTCTCTTCGTCCAAACGCACTGGAATTTTTTTTTTGATACTCCTGATTTCCGAAGCACGTAATTCCAACTTTTTTCTCGTAAACGTAGTTTTTGTGAGTTAGGTGATGAAACTGCCCAATGTGAGTTAGTAAGTGAAGCAGTTTGGAAGAAAAGTTTGGAAACTATAGAGATGTGCTACTGGAGAAGAGTGATTAATATGAAAGAAACAGACTAAGTGTCCAATAAGTACGTCTTTCAGTAAACGAGCGAAGGGAGAAATGTATGGAATAAAATAAAATCGGAGAAATGGAATAGTATTTGATACGATTACAATGTAAAAATCTCTCAAAGCCAAAACTTCATACTGAAGAACATTAAGGAAAGAATATATAGAGACAGAAACTTTAAGGGAGGCTAAAGGCAAATCAACAATGCGTATGCGATGAGAGATCCATGGAGACATTAAACTAGAGGGAACAATGGCTGTTAGTAGACCGGGCAAGAACTGACGCTGGGATGAATTGGCAATGGTGACACAGTTCTTCTTGAAGACATAAAGAAAACAAAATCGATAGCCCTCAAATTTTTCCAATGATAGTTGGGAAGATATTACAGTTAATTTAAGAAAATTATACCTTGAAACCATTTATTACTGCACTGCAAGAAGCCGGACAAGGGAAGCTGTAGTGAAATAGTAGTGACGTAATTTATTCCTCATGTCCAGGACGCTTATGCTGAAAAAAACTGTGAAATTAGGTAGCGCCCTGGCATAGAAGGAAGTACTGATACCACTCCCTTCCAAAAATTCGTTCTGCATCTTTCTCAGGTCAATCGATGGCTGCAATGGAAAAAAATATGCTGGGAACGAATTTGACTACTGGATTCAACCAGGAGGTTTAGCTGGAAATTATAGGAAGAAGTCATCTAATTTTAAATGCCATAACTCACTTGAGGTACACACATTATAAGAGGGCTATGACTAGCGTTCGTACCTTATTACCTATGAGCCTAACCAGATCTGACCCTCCCTGGAGCAACCTGAGGGCTCCCCAATTCAATACGTCACCCAGAATCGAGTCCGTGTCTTCTAATCTGCAGCCCAATACTCCATCTTCTGCATAATTACACCGAACGAATAGAATTCATAAGTTTTTAAATATTCCAGTGATTACTTCACACAGAACCGTGCTTCCCTCAAAAGTAGAATGCAAGTGGTCAAATTGCCGCCAAAACTAGTATGCAAGGGGTGCTCTTAAATACGCTGCCGCTTTATCGGAGAACTGAACTCCGCACTCGTTTCTTCTGCAAGCCAAGATTTGGTGAGGTGTGTAAGGTAATGGCGCCATTGGTAAGGGAAGTGCGCATTAAGAGAATTACAATGTTTTAAGGCATTACAATATTGGATTAATTGCCGAAATGGATCTAGTGCACCATAGAGGAGCTAGATTTGTAAAATGCTGTTATTATAAACTTAGTAGCATATCCAAAATATTATAGCAGCTAGGTTAGAGAAGAGTTTACGGTTAGAGAATGTTAAATTATATGTTAAATGTCTTGCGTAATTTGGAAGGACACCTCTTTAGTGGTGATGTTGACAATTCATAATTACTTCCATCGTACTACGAATGGAGGGATCATGTCAATAAGATGAGACAGATTAAGTGCAGAACAGATAGAATCAATAAGTCATTTTTCTCATAAACGATAAGGGATCATAATACCATTTTCCGACCGTTGTAGGATCAATATTCGGGTCATAATTAGTCCGCTGTGCCCTCACCCCCTACAACACACCTTAGCGGTGGCTTTCGGGGTACATAAATAAACATAAAAATATGATATCATGAGGAAATATAAAATATATGTTATTTGTTAAGTTTTCTATTTTACTTGAGATGAAAATTATTGGCAAAAATATTTTTAGGCGAATCACGCTTAAAATCTGGAGCTAATAATAAATTACTCATTTACTCTTATCATAGAGTACTGGAAAACTTAATTGGGTCTTGGTTTTTTCTGAATTGGACTTCAGCAAGTGACCGTATATTGGAACAGAAAATTTATATCATAATTGTGGTAACTAAAATATGGCTTCAAATCCCTGTTCACGTTATAAATCAATCATTAGTAATTATATCTAGAAATATTCAACTCATTTTGCTCTCGCCATACGCGCTTAAGGTCGGGTGCTTGCCATTTGCATTCATTCGGTCAATCAATCCATCTTTTCGACACTAAGTGTACCCTCACGACAGTCCATTTTTCCCAACCTGGTGGTTTAGCTTCAGACTTCGGTTACTTTCTTGATGTGTCGCTCACAAATTCGCACAACTGATAAATATATAATAGCTTAATTTTGCAACTGAGTATTCAATTACAAAATTACTTGCATCCTGTGTTGCTAAATAATTTTATGTAACAATATTATCTTCTCAATTAGATTATATCACAAACCGTTCACAACTTCGATGACATTTTCTCCTTATTTTGCCCTACTCTGAAACTCGCGATTATGCGAGGAGAATACTCTCCTTGCATATTCGCAACACGTTTAGCTAAAGGAGAAACATCACGTTTCCTTCATTAAATCATCGCTGTGTTTTCATACCCAGCGTTTCAAAAAGACAAATATCTTAATAAATTGATTTTAGTCAAGAATATGTCTGGATGTTGAATACGTTAAATTGGCAAAATATTTCAGTTTTCTTTGTAACTACCTATTTTGTGTAAAGTTCACAAGCTACAGCTACCTCCTTCTCCTCCCGAAACAGCAAGCACCAACACACTAACTGGATTTGTTTTCTCCGATAACAACAGTAATAACGGAAATTTTTTATACGGAACCGTTCTGATTGGTTGAATTGAATCTTCCTTTGAAATTGACCGGTTGAGTAAACAAATCGTTTTGCAATCGACGAAGTGTGTTCTATCAAAATTGCACGACCAAATCTAATGCATTGAGTTTTTAGAACGCGTGAGAGACAAGAATGCACTTTGCGCGACGCATGGCTCGATGGATTTGATTAACAAGCTCGCAGAAAGGCAAATAAGTGATGGAGGAGGTGCAAAATACAACATTAGGGCTTCCGACCTAAATTTATAAATGGATAATGTTAACGGAAGTAAATTAATCGCTATAAAACAGAAATCATACACAAAATCGAAAGACTTGATAGCACTGAAAAGAATAAAATAAATCTGTATGTTTTTACAGAATTTTAAAAATCTCTCTCGGTTAATCTTTCGAAGACTCACTTTGGTGTTTCAAAGAAACTGAAACCCTGACATTAGAATCAGATTTAATATTAATACTTTCTCTAATCTTCATTTTTCTTATATTTAAATATTCCTTTCGTTAAAAGAGGAATATTAGTGCGTATTGGCATAATGAAAGAACATATATAAAAACGAAAAAAATAAAGTTAAATGTTCGGGAATTTCTCCATATTTTTGGGGGAGTATTTTCGTTTAAAGGCACCTTAAAATGCCTTGTAAAAAAATGAATTTTTCGTATTTCTACGCGATGAAAACACTTCTCTGTCTCACGATATCCTCGCGGTCGTCATGATGGCGTCAGTTAAGACGAATTGTTCTTGGGACAGGATATTTGTCATCTTAGGAATCTAACTATTTAGTTTCACATTAGAAATGTGACAGAAATTGCACAGAAAAGAGGCAACGAATAGCTAGTTGAACTTTAGAAGGGAAAACATTCGCTTATTTTGTGGATTTATGTTGGCTTTGAGCAGTTTTTGAAAACTTTTTCTTACTTCGTACCCTGCTATTCAACGCTCGCAGCATGGTAGGAGGTGAATACATACACACTAGACTATTTTTGGCCCTACCGCGGTCAGATAATGTTATTCTGATCTCTTATCGCTCGTGGGAAATGTTGTGCCTAAAATCTGTTCTACACATAATCTCTCTAGGTTTATTGACCTAATATCGCTTACCGTGGTACGATGGGACTAATAAAATATTTTCAACATTTTCGCTAAAGAGAAATTCTTCAATTTTATTCAAGAGATTTCATCACTATCTATATTTTAACCTCCGTTTTATGAGTGATTCCCATCCTAAATCCTCTAACAATTTTGACTTCAAAATTGCTTTGATCGTTTACAGTAGTCATTCAATAAACCAAATTCATTTCACCACAAACAATAATTCCTCCTGAATATCTAGTGATGTCCATCCCTATTACGTCAGCCAATTTTATTTTCTCGATATTAATAACTTCTGTACAACTTGTGTACAACCCACCTAGAATATTAAAAGTACCAATATCTTTATTTTGCATCTCAATAACATTAAATTTTTCATCGAAGGGCTCTTAACCTCGGTCTGGAAGCATGCTGGTAATACCAATTTATCATCTATCAAACAACAATTTTCAACGCAATGGCTTGCCCGGTATAGAACCCATTCCATGGCCGGGGAGATGTGTTTCTCGTCCACATTCGTAATACTAGGGGAAGTATTATATAAACCGAACACCCGCCATTACACTCAGTCCACTAAAAGCTAGTTTTTTACGCATCGTTACTGCCATCGATTTGGTAGGAGAACTGCATTAGGACAACTCACAGGCGTGCACATTTGTGGGGTTATGCCCTTTTGGGTTCACGGACTTGATATTGTAGTGGATATTCGATTTTCATTGCACTGCCCCGCATATGTATGCCGGGTGCTGTTAACGAATCCTGGTAATTGAATTAGAGGAAAAAGGTTCCGTATTCAACGATACACCCAAAAACAAGATCAATTATGGCAAATTGTTCATTGGCAAAAACAAAGACTTAAGACGTGACAAGAAAAAAAGCGTACGATGAACCAAACGAGTTAGTGTGCGAATATAGATTGAGCGAATTTCCGAAACTCTTTTTCGGGACGAATGGCCGTGAGTAAAATGGAAATATCCGCTGGTCGAGAGAAATCACAGGGTATGTCGATACACGCATCGCCGAGCTGCCCGTGGATATAGGATGCAAAGCGGTATCTCGAATGGAGTATAATATGCACAAAAACAATTCAAAAAAGTTCATTTTCAAAAATTAGAATTCATATAATTTTATCAAAAATCTTTCATGTACACTAAACATTACACATCTGTGCGTAAGTGTACGTATTCTTTGGCACATATTTAATTACAATCCAGAAGTAATTTCTCCACCGAGCAAGAAGGGGTCAGAATAGCGTTGTTCGAACGCACTAGGAGGGGAAAGGTATTTTGGGTCAAAATTAGTCTGGTGTGAAATCACCTCCTGCCACACGCCCTAGCAGTGGCTTGATGGCTACTATAAAAAATAAATAAATAGAATAAAATTTTTCACGGGCTAAACACTTGAAATTTTCACGGCACTTTTTTTATCCATCGAATGGCTGGACATTCGAAACTAATCAAAGTTCTGAATTCAATACAGATTACATTTTCAAAATCAGTAGGAAAAACATCCGTAGAAGTACGATTTTACGTTTCATATCAAATTGAGCAACAACTAACCCTAAACCATTAGACTTCAATCAAAATTTCGCTGAATAATTTCATTTTTAATTTTATTCATTATTTGGCGTATCATGCTTTAAAATTTTGAAAGAATTCATTACAAATACGGAAATTTGATAATCATATAAAGATTTTACGCTTGATATGCATGAGGGCTAGAGAAACTGATAACGATAAAGTATTTCAATCGTAATTTAATTAGAAAGGCAATATTCTTTCAAATAAATACTAAAATAATAATATATTAATAAAATAAATGCTCAAAATAAATTCTATTTCAAATTTTTCTGCCCATTTCCTTTACTTAAAATAATATTTCTGGATTTTTCAATCAAATGCGAGTAATATTAACTCAAGGTATGTTGCCCTCCCCCTTCAATATGTTCACAATACATATGCATACACTAACCTTTATATACATAAACATGAAGACAGACGAACGGGAGCGAAATTATGTTGAGAGACGATGTTGCAATGAGATACAAATAACATCTACCAAAAAAAAATTCGAGGACCACCAGGTGTGTGCAAGGCAAAGTAGGATTGCAAGCGTGGGAGGCGATCGGAGGACTTCGGGGGTAGGGGGCTAAAGACAGAAAAAGAAGGGTAGGAAGCGTGTTGAGGAGTGGACATCCACGTGAGGTTGATCAACGAGGGAGGTAAGCAATAAATCAAAGCCCTCAGGGGGGAAGTGTGGACTCGGTCGGTGGTCTTGTTGGCTCTGGGGTGAGGGGGCTGACAACCCTAGGGACGGGGATCGTCCGGCATCCTCGACGGCCCGCCGCGGGGAATCGCGGCGGATCGAGATGGGGCGGCCGCCGTCGACGGTCGAGGGTGTGGGAGACCCTCTCGGGGGGTAGGGGGTGCGGCAGGGGAACACAAGGGCAGGGAGATTACTGTGAAGCAAGTTCGGGACGAGGAGGGTTCGGACACTATTGCAGGTACCTACACTGCTAAAACCAACGGCGAGAATTCCGGCACTTGAATTTGGAGAGGAATCAGCATAATATCTACAAATCCAATTCATAAACTGGAAGCCGCCGTGAGGGCATGATTCAGGGTGTGCCCAGTCATCAACCCTTGTGATTGGATATTGATGGCATTTAAGAATTTCAATAATCAGTTTTTGCTGTCAACGTCTTAATTTGTGCAAGAGGGTAAAAATGATTCTTTTTGCATGTAAAGGTTGCCTATAGTTGCTCTAAAGCCGGCACTCAGTTTCCCTCATAACCTTCTCACTATGATCTACTCTATGGGAGATCAGAGAGAGATCATGCCTCTATACAGGGTTCCAAAAGCAAAGGTATTATTTTTAAATAATTTATTGAACATGTTTCCACAAACACTTAAAGTTCTTCAAAGTACTGTTCTAGGGCCTCTTCACATTTTTCTGTCATGGCCGGTACGCGCCCTGGAAGGCATCTTCGGGGACCTCTCTCAAGATCTTCGTAACGGCTCTTCTATGGACGAAAAACGGGATCCTTTTGGGGCTGCCTGAATTCGAGGGAACAAAAGGAAGTCTGATAAGGTGACGCCAGGACTAAAGGGGGGTGGGGTAGCGTTGGCACCTGGTGTTTGGCCAGGAACTCGCAGACTCGTGGCGCGTTGAGGCAAACACTTTAGACGCGAGCTTGGCGCACAATTTCCTCATCGCTAAGTCTTCAATAACAATGTGAAACACAACAGAAGACAAGTTCACTTCATTGGCAACCATCTAGATACTCAATTGACGGTCAGAGTCCAAAATTGTCGAACACGAGCCACATTGTTGTCTGTTTTGCTGGTTGACGGCCGCCCAGAGCGTTGTTCGTAATGAACCTCTTCCCGGCCCTCCTTAAAGGTATTTGACCACCTTGAAACTTGTGAGTAATACAGAGAAGAGTCCCCGTAAGCTTCACAAATTATTTTGTTAGTCTCCTTCAAGAGATTTTGCAGTTCAGCAAAAAACTTATTCGCGTAACGTTGCTCAATCGTCGATTCCATTCTTTCATGACACGGTTGGCCCAGAGAGGTTCACAATGACTAACATTCTGCCGATTTCAAAGCTTGAAGCGCACTAAGGCTGGTTGTGCAACAAAGCTTAGCGTCTATTCCGCCCACCTTCTACAAGTAGTCTGATTGCATGTATGCTAAAATTCTATGCCTTCCATTAAATATTTTAACTCCCAATTTCTTCTGACCCAGACGATTGAATAACAAGATGCTTCCTGTTACCAATTCACGAAAAGGTCAGTTTATCCATCCAGAGTCACCTGTTCAATTCCGATCGGAATATCTTACTTTTGTTCGTGCCTAAGCACTCCAAGAGTATTCATAGTCAATTCTAGTAAACGATAAATTACAACTGCCTCATCTCTCCTTATTTCGGATATGCGAATAATTGTCCATACCAGCTCGAATCTCTCTTAAAATGGGAAATGGGACCCTGAATGGCACTTATAGTTAACAAGGACGCATGTGAATCAATAGACAAAAAAAAGAAGATATAACTGTTGCATACTCAAGTTATTCTCTACGTTTTTACATACAAGACAATGTTTTTTTCTGAACATACGTTATCACGAAAATTGCTCATTGAAATTAATTCCTCACACTTCTTCCTATATTATGGCGTGGTATATCGATGAGTGGCAGGGGAATCGGCAGCTTGCCACCCCTGGGCGATGGAAGTCCTCAAGCTAACGATTCCCCAAGCTAAATCGAAGCCATTTAATTCCTCATCCTAGCCGGATCCTTGAGAATTGAGGTCGACTGGATCATTCAGTTGGATTTTTTTAGTTTTAAAGTTTTCATTCCGTAATCGCAATTTAGGCAGAAGAAACAACAATAGCAACAAAATAATTTGACCCGGACCCGGAACGACCAGCCGACCCCAAACCCCCGATTTATGAACAATCTCCTCTTCAGGAGAAGACAGGAAGATAGTAGATCTACCAAGAGTGTATCAATGGCGGAAAAATTCTTATGTAAAACACTTTACATTTTATGGCCTCACACCACACGATGAGTCCATTGCTAAGTCGGTTAGACTTCTCCCTAATTTGAGGGGCAGTCAAATGAAAATCGAAACTACTAGCATCAACCTCAAGACCTTTGCCAACAAGGACATAACCCAACACCTCCGTGCGCCAGTGAGTTTTCACATTGCAGTTCTCCTGCCATGTGAAACGGTGGCAGTATCGATACGCAATAAGGGTTGCCACCTTTCGCATGGACTCTGCGTTATGGTGGGTGTTCGATTTTCATTTGACTGCCCCTGGAATATCACCTATTTTCACCAGAGTGCGTTATCCTTCAAACTGCTTAAGCAATATATATTATTTCATTTTGGCGCTTGATGTAACAAGGACATTAATGGTACCTACCGACAGAAAAACAATATTTTTGTAGCTGAAGAATTAGAAGAGCATTGATAGCGGCTGGTCATAATCAGCCGCTTCATATCCGACTGTGCATATTCAGCTTTAACTAAGGGAAGGTACTACAGCGGATCACTTAGTGAATCATCTTTATCATTAGTATCTTATATTAACGATTCCCCACATCGTACTGCGATAGATAACATCATGTCAATAAAATTAGAGACACCAAGTGTAGGACGGATAAGTCTAAGATGTCATTAGGCCAAAATTAGTCTGTTGTGTATTCAATCCTTACCACACACCCTAGGAGTGGGTTGCAGAGTACTAAACATAAATAAAAATACACAAGACCTCTCATAGAGAGATAAAATACCATGCATAGTGCTTCATATTGGCTTGTCTTAAATTTATCTCTATTTAATTGCTAGTAATAATGATTCTACAAAATTATCAAGAAAATAATTTGGGTTTAATCCGTGATAAAATTGAAAAAATTCAAATTTTTGTGTGCCGTGCAAACTTGAATTTTCTTGTTTAATTGATTGAATTAGGCAATCTACCGTTTAATTCAGATTTGGGGTGGACGCAAAAATCAAAACACTTCAATTTTATCACTCTAAATTGGAGCAAGGTAAGAGTTGGAAGCGGTAAGGAAGAAAAATGAAGCGACAAATTGTATTATTTAGGCGGTGTTTTGATGAATTTCTTCAGTGAAAAATTCAAGAAGATTACAAAAGAGGACAATTATGTCAAAATTTCGCTATATCTTTACTGACTCATCCAAGACTGTGAAAAGAGCACAAAACTGAAGAAATTAGCGTATTGCGGGTGGAGTAGCAGTAGGATGTTCGTATGTAGACTTTCCCAAGTGATCATTATTCTTGATTCATTTCGAAAGTGCGAATTCAATTCAAGAGTCAACGGTTGGATGCTGGCCTGCTGACAAAGAAACCCCCAACAGTAGATTAATATGAGAGTCGGATACACAGCTGCTCCCCCGGGGTGTGGCAAGGGAGCTGAAGAGGAGGGAGTGGAGGGGAGGAATGGGGCCAGGAGCAAAGGGCGTTGCGTCCGCGGCCGAGCAATTACACTGAATTTTTTCATTTTTTATATTTATTTTAGTGCTCTCTTTTGCATTTAGTTTAGTGGCAACCCACCGCTAGGGTGTGTGTCAGAGTCTGAATTACCACGAGCCAAATTGTGACCCTACTACCGTCGGACAATGTTATATTGTATGTTACATTATCGTTTTTTTGGAAAAATAACATTTTAAAAGCTAATGTGACACTTGGAAATTATAAAAACTTTTAAAAAATGCGCAGTGATAATTTTTTGGAAAAAGAACAATTCCTTTTCGAACGCTTAATGCATCGAAAACATCGAAATGGTATGTGTAGACTGAATTCAAATACTTGGGCGTTACCTTCACTCACGATCTTTCCTGGGTGAAACACGCTGCAGGTATATGGGGTCCTCACGAAGATGGATTAATTGCCGAATTGGAGCACGTGCAGCGCAAAGGAGCAAGATTTGTAAAACATTCTTGCGATAAACTTAGCACCTTATCCAAAATATTAGAGCAGCTAGGCTGGGGATCACTCACGGAGCGAAGGTTATAATAACATATTAAATCTCTTGCATATATTGGAAGGTCGTCTCTTTAGAACCGATGCTCAAAATGTATTATTACGCCATCGTACTACGGTAGGCGAGATCATATCAGTAAAATTAGAGAGATTAAGAGTAGAACAGATAGATTTTAGATGTTATTTTTCCTATGAACGATAAGGGGTCAGAATAACAGTAAACGACCGTGGTAGGTTCGTGCTTGGGTGAAAAATCAGTCTGATGTGTTTTCACCCCCTGCCACGCACCATGGCGGTTGCTTGCAGGTACATAAATAAAATAAATAAATGAGTTACATCTCTTACGGGGCCTGACAACACTAAATCTGAATATTCGGTTTAGTAACTAAATGCAACCTCGAGTAGTTTCAGGCGTGATGTGGTGGTACCAAAACATAATAAAGGATAGAGAGTAACAAGATGAAGAAATAGATTGAAACCCGGTCTTACTATTAAACTTATTTGATGGAAAGTTGTTACTTTCTTTTCTTAATTGAATGCAACCTCGTATGAGATTAAATAACTCATTTTAGGGTATTTTTTCTAGTGGCCGATCAGTTAGCTACAGAAAAAATTGAGGCATTTTACTTAAAATTAAAGAAGAGACATTTTACCTGTAACAGAGCAGCCACCAAATTGCTCCTTCCTGAATGACAGCGCCATCTTGAAGTGAGCCCGCATTCGATGGCCCCAGGCATCCTACAAACTTATTTCATTTATTTATTTTCATGAATGATACTCAATGGCGACGTTATCCGGAGCATCAATATTTGATTTCCTACAATTTCCATAATACAAGCATAAATTCGGAGATAAACGCCAGGGGTAAATATCGTTATTCGTATTTAAGTTATTAGATTATTCGCAAAATGCTCTTCTCACTAAAATAATCCGCATCAAGTAAGATACAATCGAAATGTTTAGGTTAAATTAAACAATTTCATGAAAACGGAATGATAGATATTCCTTTTTTATCCCTCCGCCCATTAAATTAAAATAAATGCCATTCACTCAGCGATGATGACCAATGAATACAAATCTATTCCAATAACTCTTAGAATTGAGACAATATCAATAAATATTTTGGGTATCAATATCCATATATCCGCCGGAAATAAAATTCAACCAAAAATGCCATTGGAATATTTTTATGTTTATACGTCTGAATCGTCATTGATGCTTCAATAAATATTTAAGACGCCATAATTCTTATATTCGTTAGGGAGTATATCGTGAAAATTCAGCTTTCATCCGCTATCGGCGTATAACATCAAATATTCGAGGATAAAATTCCATCCATCCGGAATTTCATTCCTGTTGCAGAGTCAATAAAAGAATATTCATTGCATCACAAGGAGTTATTACTTGACTGCATAACGTTTATTGCAAGGGTATCTCCTCGGGGAGTTACACCATGGTTAACCCACTGGAAACTTAAAAAAATGAAACTGAGACTGCGTTAAAGAAAATTGAGTGAAAGAAATAAGGGATGGAGAAATAACGTTCTACGTTAGATATAAACGCGAAATAAAATGAGAATTGAAATGAGGCCTACGCAATATGAAAATAAGACTTTTAAACTCGTATTTTTGCTTTCCGTTAAGTGTCTAGCACGAGGTAACGTCGCGCAAGCATTAACTGGAAAATGCTTAATTCAATGCGCATTCTTTTCACTCCTCCCGAAATTGAATAAAAACTTGAGAGGGTAACATAAACAAGTTTACGGACTAGAACTCGATTAAAATAAACATCCCATAAAAATGGAGAATTAAGACGGAAGGAATTATTATCGAGGGGGTAGAAAAGGGGTTTGTCTGCAGGGGAGGTATAAAGAAGAACAACAGGGAGGGCTGGACATGGTAGTGGTCAGGACTGCCAACCGCACTCATGCAATCCTTTCTGCGCAGAGAGCCCGTATCAAGTGAGTGAGGCTTTGTATTCCTTTCACCCAAAACGGGGGTTTCTACTGTCTGTTCCTCCTCCCGCTGCGGGTGAATGTTGGGAAAGCTACGGAGAAATATCTCCGCTTGAAATTTTCCCACGACCGATGGAGGGAGATACGCAAAGGGCAATGCAGTCTTCACGAGAATTGTCTGCGCCATCGCTGTTCTCGTCAAATCCCATTCATTCAGCTCCATTCTCCATTATCAGCCAAAGAAGACGCTCGTGGATGTGGGCCCAGAACATAGGAAGTGGCGGATCGGCGAAAGCAAGAGCCGCCAAGATTTAACTTTGTTTTGTGGATGAATTAGTAAAAATGTTAGTCAGTGAAATAGCAGGCATTATAAAGGTATCCCTATTATAATTACTGGGCTTCCGGATATTGATTTTCTTTAGATTGAGACTATTTCGAGGGAGAAACGAGTAATTAAATGATCGCTGAATTTGTTTCTCTTCCTCTGCTACTTGGTTGCTCTAATTCGCCGATATTTGGTATTGGTTCCCAATAATCATGTCTTAACTTTTGGAATTAAAGTCAAGTGTTCTCTCTGCTTCTTTCTTAATGTCATAAACTCGCTTTCTCTCTTCCTAGGACTCGCCTCCAGGGGATATTCCAATAATTTGAAGGTTTCCAAACTTCCTTAGCGCAAAATTA
This sequence comes from Hetaerina americana, assembly GCF_022747635.1. Classification (NCBI taxonomy): domain Eukaryota; kingdom Metazoa; phylum Arthropoda; class Insecta; order Odonata; family Calopterygidae; genus Hetaerina; species Hetaerina americana. The sequence continues at coordinate 12,029,872 of NW_027287205.1, read as the reverse complement.
TCAAGTCACCAGAGTAAACTCATCAAAATATGCCCTTCATTAACAATAGTTTCAATCTAAAAAACCACATATTGTAAATAAGATAATAATTTTAGATTCCTAGAAAAAAATAAACTAATTATTTTTTCAGGATAAAACATTTTAATATTTTACATACCCCCTCTTAGGCTTGTAATATTTGTTCCACGCTGCTTCAGTCTAAATTCCCCTGCCAAATAATGTGATTGCTCCCACTCTGCAAAATAGGTATTTCTTTCCACCATCTTTATCTCGTTTGAATAAATTATCTTTCGTGCCAAACAGGTTCTTAGTATTTGAGAACATTTAGCAGTCCAAGTTAGACAAATCAGGAGAACTAGAGGGCGGAGGAACGATTTGAAATCGCAACCTCATCATTTACCTCGGCGACTGCTGAGAAATGAGCTGGTGCGTTGTCACAATGGAAACTTAGCGGGAAAATTTTCAGTTTTTCATACAGCTCGGTTTGCAAACGGTACAGAACGATGATATGTAGCGCTTGTAATAGTTTAAACCTATTCCAAGTAATCCATGAACCATCCATCCATCATGAATCCATGAAATTAGCCTGGAAATGGTCAAAACAATCCATCAACGCACCTGCGAGCCCCCACCCCCCTCAAATCCTGCCAACCCTCCCCTCCCCCACTCTGTCCTGAGGGTATATATGCTTGCTCTGTCTGTTTTGCAAATTTGTACCTGATGATGCCGCAAGTCGGTGAAACGCGTTGTACCGTATAATAAAATCTATGGAAAAGTACGAGTCTTTCTTTCTATTTCAATAATGGATAATCCATGAACGTTAATCCTTGCGCAACCTAAAAAAACAGTCTCAATGACCTTCCCAGCAGAAAGAACGGTCTTCGCCGTTCAGTGCGCCAACTAGCTGCCAATCCATTGCTTGGAATGTTCCTTTAATCCAATCGTGTTTAGCGCTGTATCCAATTTTTGTTCCGAGTAACGGAAAGATGCCTAAATTCCTGTGAATTTTGCTTAACTTTCTGCAAAATGTCCTTAAAACATGTCTCACTATTTCGTTTGTGGTTTAACTTGGGAAAATGCGGAAGCCATCTTGCGGATTACCTTCATACGAGTGTATCCAAATGTCAATTCAAATAATTACGTCCATGTTTAAAGTGGTGGATATCACACACCTCTACTATTTTGATGCATATTATGGATTATATTGATTATTTCTGCAGTACTCACTTCAGCAGGGCATCTAGCATGCTCAGCGTAACATGTTCTCAGATGGGCACTCCGAAATTCTTGAAACACCATATAAATAGATATAATCAAAAGTAACAATCCATCGTAAGGTTTACCAAGTTTTCATTTTGTTCCTATGGCAATTTACTTTTCATGAAATTAATTCTAATGAGCCCATCAAAAAATTCACTCTCAAACAATTTTGGAGGCCATTTGCCCCACTCAAACGAAAGCAAAGCGTAAGAGTAATACATCGATCGAGCAGAAACTTTATTCCTTCAATTGAGAATAATAACATTCTAGCATTGATTTCTCTCTCTCAACATTTTCAAACTATCCCTATGTTTACATTAACTAATGCCAAAAAATCATCTCCTTCAGTTTTGTTCTACAATAGATAAATGCCCACTTAATTATACTAATTCCAATTAATTTAAAATCTATCGAAACTAATCTATTACTAACGAAATTACGTGCATTCCCAGCTCCAAGTAAATGAGCTTGAATGCTTAAATCCTCTTCGTTACAAATTACGAAGTAAATACAACTTCAAATAAGTACGAGTATATAAAAATGTGGGTTGAGTGGGTTCCAAAGCCGCATCTAAATTCTTCGAGCGATTCCAAACGCATACACATCTTGCAATCAAATTGCATTGAAAATCGTAAAGATATCATGATGCATTGAAGCATGGAAGAAAATGCAACCGTAATCATTCACTATTAAGAATAACTTGGAATGAACTAATAGATCCATGCATTAAAGTTTAATTTGTTTACTTAAATCGTGTTCCCATGAAATGAAAATATTCCGCTTGTTTATTTTAAGGATAATGGTAATAAAATAAAATATTACACTCAGGTAGGTCCGTGCGTTTCAGTATACTTCATGTTATTTCCCAGGAGAAAATTTTGAGCCTGGAACCATTATATGTGATCCCTAAAATACACACAAAAGGCACTTTAAACGCCAGAAGAAATTCATAAATGAACTAAACATTTCAGGATATAAATTTATTTTAAATTTTAATCATATGACATTCGTTTACTATTTCACGTTTCTACCCTCAAAAAAATTTTTTCGAAAGAGCTTCTGATAAAATAGTAATCGCCCTTCAACAGCCGTTCTAGACATCACATCAAAATTTAAGTCCGAAAAAATGTGGAAATTCCTTTTTAATTTGAATAAGTGTCAGCTTTTTTAATTAGATCTGCAAAGCCAGAATATCACCGATTGAGCTATTTGAAGTGAAAAGTTAAATGCAAGAGAAGAGGACCAGGATAAAACGATTCTTCTCATTTTAAGACGAATCCAATGATTCATATTTTGCCTGATGAATTCGGAGACGTCAAGAATAATCACATAGCAGCGTTAAAAGTTATGTAATTTTTATAAAAATTGCAATTTAAACCAATTAAATGGGTCTACAGCTGCTTGAAAGGATTTTGGCGTACTATTTTCCATATGAAGACTACGATTAAGTAATCAAAAAGTAATTCTTTTAGTACCTGAGAACTACTCAAAACGTAATATTTTGCAGTTCAGTAACCGCTAAAAGTACATTAAAGCGGAGATGGCTAAAAAACGTGTAATTGATTGACATCTTAAATTAAATGGAAGGAGGGACCATTTGGTCTCAATTTCGCCCTAATAAAGACCTCTATCTATCTATCTATCTGTCTATCTATCTTAAAGAACTAATACCCTTTATAAAACTACGTGAATGTAAGCATTTTACTCAAAGATGAAAGCGCTACATTAATATACCTAAGTAAAAAATATTTTTTAAACTGGTACGGTACTTTTAATTGAAATGGTTTTTATTAATATTCAACCATTATTATTGAGGCACCATTTTTAACGCACTCTTTTGAAGGGCAACAAGCGTGGAATGCCGAGGCATGACGACTTCCAAAAATATAAATTCTCTTTAGGGATGCTATCATGAAATGTTTTCAGGTCATCCGAGGGTATTTAGCTTTAAGAAAGAAAAACCATTGGAGTAAAACAATCATTCTCCTAGAAAAGGAGAAACTAAAAAATATGAACTGTTTAACTGAATTCTGAATTGATATGCCGTTGGATGCAAGGTAAAACACGGAACAATTTATCGTAGTGCTGAATAAAAGAAATCCAAAGAGAATCGGGCTCAAGAGAGCTCAAGTTTAAAGGAGCAGGCAACCAAGAGTAGAGTATAGTCAAGTTTTAAGTAGATAGTGAGACAGGATTAGAAACAAAGAGGCAATACGATAATATTTGTATAAGATGTAGAACACGATGGATCAGAGACATTGACTTGTGGAAAATTAGATCAGATGAGAAGAGTTAAATGTCTGTTGCTGTGTATTGGACCTTTCAGATCAAACGACAACACACTTTCGGGGAACGAAGTATCATGCATAAGTGAAGATTACCAAGGGCCCGATGGGACACTGTTTGAAAGAAAAATACGTGCGTTCAAAGTACTCGGAAGCGATGCGTATTTGTTAGGGGAGCAAACGGAAGGGAAAAAAGTAATGCAACCAAGATCTCCCCCAGGGAATAATTTGTTGGCCGAGTAAACAAGGGTATGAGGGGCGTGACTTGTTGAGGTGAAAGGGAATTATTAGCTTTGGACGGTTGAGGTGACCAACGGAATGACTGATGTTCGGAAAGCGTTCATTGGAAGGGAAACAGAAGCGTGGTATTCAAAAGTCCGAGATAAAATACCACCGTATTTTATTTCCAGTCTTATTATGGTTTTAATAGTTAAGCAAAGAGAGTACATTCCTGAGATAGTCCAAAAGAGGCAGAGGAATCAAATGGAGTGAATTGAAAGGTGGTGGTATAATAGAAGAGTGAACATTTGCGGGGTTGAGGAAGGAATGGAGAAGTAATAATTTAGACGACTTGAATACAGGCACATATTACGAAGAAATTAAAAAATAAATATGAAATTCCCGTGACACTTAGAAATAAATATTCCCTTGGGACCATCCAATACCTTACTTTAAAATATGCAGAATATCTTGGCTGATTATTATCAATTGATTCTTCAAAAGAGGGCCTAATTTCAAAGTAAAAAGCAAGGTTTTTTCTTTTCTAGAGTACTGGTAGGTAAGTACATGAAAGTTTGTATCAAAACCTGCAGATATCCATGTAGATGTACATGTATGCATGTACCAGAAGGTACATGAGCGAGTCGCATTCCTTTAGATAAGGGTAATATTGACCGTGATTTCGAGAAGTTTCACATTTTTCCCAATTCACAGTTCATCTCTCCTTGTTCTGTTTTCGCCTTAAGTAACCCTCCCCACTTTACTTTCATCGCTTATTCACAACCCTTGGGCTGCCCCCAAACAGCCATTATCACAAGCAAATGGTTTTGATCAAAGCAATCTGAGTGTTTCTGAGGCGGAAATAAGAATTAAATTGACATGTTTTCGAGTTCCTTGTATTTTCATAGTCATAATGCCAGTTGCGCTCCATTAAGAAATTTGGTAAAATAAAATGAATGTCTTCTTAAATTCTCGGAAAAAAATGGTCCTCAAAAATTTAAACAACCCAGGTTTATTTCGTAAAAAAATCTGATCAGTTAATCCCCCATTTTGTAACAAATAAATACGCTAAATGATATGAAAACACTATCCCAATTTTGCGTGCAATAAAAACATTATTTCAATTTGCGAGCACTGTTACTCAATTATTCCACGGCCTTTTGAAACTTCATTATACCCCATTGTCAAAGATGAGTTATAGAATTAGAATAGTTGTCTATATCAGAGAACAGGATTTCTCGACTCAGTAAAATTTCTAGGAATATTCAACCATTCACATTCTAACCTACTCTAAAAAGATAACCACTGTTGGAATATGAGCCAACCGCTTTCGGAGAAAAGCTAAGGAAGTGAAAGGACGAGGGCAGAGCAATAGCGTAAAACCAGGAGTGAGCCTAGGCACAGGTACCATCCCCCGTCGTGACCTTTGAACCCTGCACTGCCGTCAACATCCCACGGACATCTCGACGTCTCACCCGTCTCACACAAGAGGATACGCCCCCTACCCCCAGTACAAGGGACTCGCGCTCCCCCACCTCACCCAGCAAATGTAGTGCGAGTATCCGCCACCTCTGGTCACCTGATGGCCGCTAACTGACAGCCGTATTGTTCTACCACGAAGCAACTTAATCCCCAACACTAAAGCTAATTTCTCGACTAAAAATAGAGTGGTGGAGAAAGCAGAACGTTCTCAATCAAAAAAGGAGATGAGTTTATAAGTGATAAAAGAGTGTCAACTTATCAATTGCAAACAGGATTCTCCGTTAAGGGAAAAAGTATGACGACCTGAGCATCGCTCAATTTGTAAAAAGTAGTGCTACCCTCGAGTTTAGCTAAACCAAAGGGACATCCTAATTTTCTCAGCGAACGCGTTGAATCGCGTCGATTAATTTAAAAAATATCCGACCTCCTATGCTGACGAATCAACCACTAGGTCTACGCAAAGCGTGTATCTTTAACTTGTGAAAAATTCACATTTAAGAAGAAACAGAAAGCTGTCCTTCAGTAAATTACATCTGGAATACGAAAACTACTTTATTTTCGGAGTAAAAGTTTGCAGTATGATGACTAATTTTTGGACTATATTGTAAAATTATAAACGATGAAGGTTAAGTTACATTCATTTAAGTTGTATACAAACAAGTTATTTTATATAGCTTTGGAGGGTCCCTAGGGACTATTTATTCCTAATTATCACTAAAATTTCTCCTTTATTTACTCTACCTCATTTCCTTCTTCATTTCTGTCTCCCTTTGTGTCGTCTAAAAAGCCTACTCACTTCCCGCTTCTCTTCTACCGTGCTTGCCCAATATATGTATTCAAAACACAAATGAAACAGAAAAACATGGAATTGAGTTTTGAAAGTGAAATAAAATTGATACTCGAAACGTTAGGTAAACTAATCAATCATACAAGAAATAATAAACATTTCCCCAGACAACAATTTAAAATACGAGTGAAATACTAGAGAAAATACTTTTTCACTATTAATTGTATTCAACAAATTATATGCTGCAAGAACTCAAGAATCACCACTTGATGTCTTTAAAATTATTCTAACTCTTCCGAATCACAATCGGTTTTGAAATGAGTTTTTGATGGACAATGGACTAGCATCACTGGTAAAATTTTAATGATTGAATGATTAGATGCATTTAAAATTTGTATGGAATCCATAAAATGAAATTTGAGGATGAAAAAGGCCAGCCAAAGAGTTACAAGCAGCGTCAAGCGCATTAGAAAGTGCTATCGGTATTGAATGAAAATTAATATAAACGAAATAAAGGTTATTGGACTATCGAGAAAGAAGAGAGCCAAGTTAAACTTTAAAATAGGAAGTCACAAAGTAATTCAGGTGTAACAGTTCACCCCAAAATTGTTTTCGACCCAAATGATCAAAGTAGTTGGAACATTAAAAGAATTTTCGTAAAGCAAAGGCGTTTTTACATTGAGGAGAATATTACAGATGGAAACGTCGAGTATCTTTGTAGATAAGAGTCTCGTAAAAGCTTAATCATGGATCACGGTTTTTACGGCGCAGAAACGTGGTTGTAGAAACAACGTGATAGACTGAGATTGAAGTTTTTTGAAATGTGGGTGTGGAGAAGAATGAAAAAGGTGCAATCGAAAAAAAGGAAAACAAAGCAAGAAGTGCCAGGCACGGTGAGGGAGGAGAGATGACTTTTGAGAGAAATCCAAAGGAGGCCACAGAAGAGGGGGGAAATATGATACAGGCAATTTTGGGTGGCGATGGGGTGCTGGAGGCTGCGAAAAAGGGGAGAACGTTGGCAAGTGAGAAAGGGGCAGGAATAGGATAGACTTGTCGGACGGAGTAGTCATTAAAAAACATTAGGAATCGGTAAGAGGCTTACTATAATATCGGATGTTTGGTCGTTTTTCAAGAGAGGCAAAGAAATATAATATAGTATGTTATATTCTCATCCAAAAACTATCTTAAATTGCAGAATACCAACAATAATTATAAAAATTGGTAGTCTACCATTTTTCGTAGGCTTTATATGGACACGGAATTTATACTTAAATATTAACTTAGCGTATCTAGCCATATTGAGCTATTGAAAATATCTGTTTGGTTGTAATATGTTAATAATTACTACGCATTCGTTTTCTTGAACGAGGAATTCGTAACTATAAAATTCATGGAAGCCTGCCAAATACATATATGCTATTGGTAATGCGTGACAAAAATTCCGAGCTCTTCACAGAAAGACCTGATTGCGAAATGGTAGAATAAAGTGAAAGACGAAGAATGCTTAAGATAACGAAAAGGCAACATCACATACATATTAGATAGCTATTGTTGGCAGACAATGAAAACGCGGAGTGCACACGAACGAATTGAACTATTTTTTAAATAGAACTTATTTCACTTTAACTTTTACACACATTAAGAAAGGGAATCATTTAAGATACGAATTACATCGGTAGACGAGACCAAAGTGATAAATTGTGAGGGAAATAAACTGCAAAACCGATCGCTACATGAGAAGAAATCATTTTCCTCTGACACTACTAGAGAGCGCAACGGTTCGGAAACATAAGAGCGAGTATTCGAACTTTCAGAAAATAAAATGACACAGTAAGCCAGTCACCACAAATTAGTTTGACTACTCCTGACTGTCGACCTTTAACCCCCAGGCACATGCCCTCGCGGTGGCTCACATGGCGTGGAATGGTTGGAGTGATGGAATTGTACGTAAAAATCACCCGCCATTCTTACGAGAGGTGACGTGTGTTTTCCCGCAAGACTTAAGATAACCTTGTTTTTCACTAAGTGCGATTTTTCGCCGCATTCCCGTTTTAACGAGCACCCTCTCAAGGCGTCCTCCCAATTCCCACGAGGACCCTCGGCGGCGCCAACACACGGGAGCGGAACAATGGCCTCAGGGACCGGAGGGAGCTCGTTAACACCACCCCCTCCCCCAAGCCCCACTCACTCAACCCCTCCCACACCCCTAAACAACTCCTCTCTGTTTGTCATCTTAATCGGCCGATCGTGATCCTCGTGCCTGGACCACCAAGCACAACTCCAGTGTGTCCTCTCTCCAAGTGACTGCTGGCACCTGTGGGGGAGGGCGGGGTGCGGTGTATATAGTGTGGAGGGGGGGATGGAATTAAAGGGAGAGGATCGAGTGGCCTTCGAAGAGGGGTGTGTGGAGTAACAGCCCCGAGGAGTTGTGTGTCGGACGCCCCACATCCAACCCGTCCGCGCCGGAACCAAGGTATAGATAGATCGATATCGCTTCGACACTGGAACGGCAATTAGCCACGAGGGACTCTTTGGTCACGTATTCTGGAGCCGAGTGGGCGAGGGGTGGCTGGTCCCCCGAGGAAGGGGAAGCGGAGGGGAGAGATGGTCACGTCCTACGCGGATACTCTGGCCGTAACCCTAGCGACCTTGATTTCTTTGTCCGCGTCGAAGCCTCCCACAAACACAACCTCGCACGATGGATCTAAATAGGTGATAATAAAGGCCGATCGTATTAAAATATGTTAGCTGCCGTTCTCATACTTTATCATAGCTCGTAAAAACTGTTATTTATTTTTAAAAAAAGTATTCACTTAGTTTGCTGGATTAATCATAATCTAGTGGTCTCTCGCACACAAACTTCTTGATGCTGCAGGTCAACCGGCCAACTGATGATTCGACTTGAACACGATGTTGATATGTAATGCATAAACTCATTGAATAGATAATGAAATCACCTCTCTGAATTATATTTCATCAGTTTACTTTTGGAAGCCCTAGATAATTGGCTATGCTTTTTGGATTAGCCCATTCATTGCGAAGTGGCTGCCTGCTAATAGTTTCCAAATCACTGCTGTATCCTTTTCTTGCGACCTGTGGTGTAAGTCACTGGCATGCTTCTCATGAGGGGTGTCTCCTTTGGATATGAACTGGTGGCTGGTGAATGTTGACTCATTCGGAGATCCCTGTTTACTCCACCCCTCTGCCAGAAAAATAAGCATTTTCGTAACTTAGGCTTTTGCAGTGATAATTAGCTGATTTTGGAATAACTTCTACTAGGATATACCACGGTTTTCAGTCAATACAGTTTGTATCTTTGAATCTGAAGTTGCTGACTGATAAAACGACGTGGAAGTAACCCGAAAACGTTTTTGTCCCACAAGGCATGTTTTTAACAAAAATAATCTTTCATTAGGCGATCAGATTACAAAAATGGTTTCCTTGGTGAGCAATCAACGAAGACGGTAACTTTGTAGGAAAAATAAATATTAAATTTGACACTGTTTAAGCTTTACCATATTTGATCCTAAAACTGTAGTCGATCATGTGATCGTCATTGTTTTAATTAATGGGAAATATTCGTTTCCATAAAAAAAGTAATTTGGTTCATACCCATCGTTCTTTTGTCCACTAATTTGATCACATGGGATTGCTGAAACCGTCTAGGTCGTCTCACGAATACTGACCTCCATATTAAAAAAGTTATTATGCTGTGTTTTTTTAAGTTCAAAAGGAGAAAAACGATCAATTGTAAACATGTCATTTCAGATATTCTGCCAGTTGAAACTGTTAAAATTATTAAATAGCCATAGAACGGTATACTTGAAACGCTGGTTCAACCGATTAATCTGAACCTCGGTTTGATATCACGAGCCCTGAAACACGAACCCCCAATTCAGATTCGCGGAAGTCGTGCGAGAGACACGAGCGGGAAGTCACTCGCGACCCGCCGCGACCTCCGACAGCGATCGAGGATGCCATCGACCCATTCCTCTTGGGTTACGCCGGAGAGTCGCCCTCGCACCTGGTGCGAAAAGGCACGGCTGAGGCCGGTTCAAGCACGCACCGAAATTGGGAACCGCTTTCTAGGACACCGATCGACTTCTCAATGACCTCAATAGGAATCCTTTCTCTGAATTCCAAAAGCAAAGACCCCTTTCCGCACACCATGGGTGTCAACTTGTGAGTTATGACGAATTAATGGCCCTCGCTCGTCGTGGCTTAAAGGCGACCCTTTCGCCGATTACCCAGCCCCATCCTCCGAGTCGAGAAATGCCGTGCAATCTGTCATTTGCCCCATGGGGGAGTGAGAATATCAAAGCGATCCCTCATATTGATGCCACTCACACCGTCAAACCTCTGAGGTGGCGACGGTGCCCAATTATTCCATTTTATTCAAATGAAAAAAATACGGCCATTTTCTCCAGTGCAAGAGGAGCTAAAAGTTTAAGATTAAAATGTGAATAAATAATTTATACATTTTTATGAAAAACAGTATTATAAACGTACTAATTAATTTTTAAACAATAAAATATATGCAACAATTTCAGATTGTAAAAAATTATTCGCCTTGACTGGGATTCGTAGCCCTATTCATCAATATCCAATGGAGTGCTTTAGCCAATTAAGCTACTGAGATGTCAAGGGATCTGGTTTCAGACCCACGTAAATGCGAATAATATTTATATTCTGATATTGTTGCATTGTAATGAACATTTAGCGGATGACTCCGTTTACGGTTACTGTCGCGGCACCTCCCGCAGTTTTTTGAAATTAAAGAAAAATATCTTAAAGGAGGCAGTCACGTAGAAATATGATAGCTATAGAGTCAGATTTCTCGTTCCTACAGAATTGTTAGATACTTGAAGGATAATTGTTGCGGCGGGTTATTGCCCCTATTTCCTCCCTCACTAACCACCCAAACTTCCAACTAATCTCCACCCACATAATCTCCTTCACGCCCTCAGAAGAGGCGACAATTGCCCCATCTCACGTTAAAAACACTATTGAGGAAGGCAACGGGAAACCACCTCAATTATAATTTTCAAGATAAATATGATGGCCGCTAAAGAGATTTTGAGTCCTGGTAACTACGGAGCTAGGCCAAATCGCCCAACGTTCCTGCAGGGAAATATTTAATAGTGATGGGGAATTGGAATGCGATGGTAGGCAAGGGAAGAGATGGTGATGAGGTAAGGGACTACGGTACGGGACTACGAGGAATGACCGCGGGGAGAAAGCAGTTGAGTTCTGCAGGAGACAGGGGTTTGTCATCACCAACACTAGGTTTAGACACCATAAAAGACGCAGGTATACATGGAAAATGCCTGGTGACCCAGTGAGGTATCAGCTGGATTATATTCTGGTTAGACACAGGTTTAGGAACAGTGTGAAAATTCGCATAGCTTCTCGAGAGCGAATGCGGACTCTGACTACAATTTAGTTGTTATGAAATGTATAGTCCGTTCCGAAAAGCTAAGGCAGGGGCGGCGGGTTAGAAAAAGGTACGTAGAAACATTAAATGGATTAATAAGGAAGGAGTACCGACAGGCTGTATAGGAAATGGAGGATTATGGAGGATGATAAAGGGCCAGGTACTATAAAAAAAATGGGAAAGTATCAAGAAAGGGTTATCTAAAGCCGCAAAAGACACTATTGGAACCGTTAATGCCAAAAGGACTATGAAACCATGGATCACGGATGAGATGATTACAAGGATGGATGAGAGGAGAAATGGAAGAATGTAAACACAATGATAGGCAGAATGAAGTACAAAGAGTTAAACAATAAATTGAGGCGGGCAACAAATAGGGCAAGGGAAGCATGGTGGAAGACGCAGTGTGAGGATATGGAAAGTTTGCAGAGGAAGGGTGAAATTGGTGCGCTGTACAGCAAAGTTAAATCTTTATCGGGAAATAAGAAAGGAAGATCCAAGCTAACAGTTAGAGATAAGGCGGGTAAGATAATAGTTGGCGCTATAGTAGAACTGTATAATAAAGAACTTAGACCAACAAAGTTAGACATAGAAAAGGAGCATGACGCAGAGAAAGATAGCTTAGGTCCAGGTATACTCGACGATGAGATAGAAAGAGCATTAAAGGAAATGAAGCTAAATAAGGCCGTGGGGGTGGATAACATTCCTGTGGTCCTACTTAAATGTTTAGGCAAATGTGGGAGGAAGAGGCTATATGGGCTGATTGGTAGTATCTATGAGGAAGGAATCTGGCCGGAAGACTTTGTGAGATCAGTTTTAGCTCCTATTCTGAAAAAGGTAAATGCCACGTCATGTGAGGACTAAAGCACAATAAGTTTGATATCCCACGCAGCTAAAGTTGTTCAAAGGATCATAAACGAAAGGATAGAGAGTAGGGAAAATGATTACTTAGGGAATGGCAAGTTTGGGATTAGGAAGGGGAGAGGTACCCGTGATGCCATTGCAGTAATAAGATTATTAATTGAGAGGAATATAGAAAACAACCAGGAGGTATTTGCCTGTTTCGTAGATTTCGAAAAAGCGTTTGATAGAATGAATTGGGGAAAACCTTTTAAGTATATTGAAGAAAACAGGAATTTATTGGAGAGACAGGAGGCTAATCCGCAACCTGTACATGTCTCAGACTGCTCAGGGGCGATTAGGGAACGGGGAGTCAGGATGGGCAGTGTTAGGAAGGGGTGTAAGGCAGGGTTGCCTATTATCACCGTTGCTGTTCAAGCTGTATGCAGAGGAAATGATCAAAGAGGCATGGGAAGAACTGGAGGTAGGAATGAAAGTGAGCGGGGAATTCGTAAAATCAGTTAGGTTCACTGATGACCAAGCTTTAGCTTGTTAGTCAGCTAAGGGATTGCAAGCATTGCTGAGTTAATTGGAAATTCAGTGTGGAGGAATGGGATAAGGGTCAATATTAATAAAACAAAGGTTATTTTCTAGAAAGAAAAAGGCTAAGCTTAACATTAAAATAGGAGGGCAAAAACTAGAGCTGGTAGAACAGTTTACTCATCTCGGAAGTGTTTTGGACCAACACGGTAAATGTAGTAGGGACGTAATGGAAAGAATTGCGCTAGGCAAGGAGGCTTTCACCAGGAGGAGGGAGTTGATGAGAGGGACGTTGAGTAAGGATATTAAGAAAAGACTCGTAAAAACTTTTATATGGAGCGTAGCTATGTACGGCGCGGAAACGTGGTCATTGAAGCAGGAGGATAGACGTAGACTGGAGGCTTTTGAAATGTGGGTGTGGAGAAGAATGGAGAAGGTGAAATGGGCGGAGGAGAAAACAAATGAGGAAGTATTTGGTATGGAGGGCGAAGAGAGGGGTTTGTTGGGAGAAATCCTATGGAGGCAGGAGAAGTGGGTGATGGGGGTTGACCGGCAGTGGGATGTTGAAGATTGTAATAGAGGGGAGAATGATGGGCGGGGGAGAAGGGGAAAGGGAAGGAAGAGGATAGGGATGTTGGACGGGAAGAAGGGAGGAAGAAAGTACTAGGAGGGGAAGAGATACGTCATATCGAGTAGGATGCTTGATTTTGTGTTTTTTTAGGAGTCACAAAATGTTTTATTTAGTAGCTGTGTCCATCTAAAAACCTACCTTAACCGGTAGATAACCTAATAATAATAATAACTACACATAACTAGGGGAAATTTCGATAAAGGCTACCAATAATACACTACGATGGTTTCTGTTCTATTTGTGAAGACCCTTTAAGGTTTTCATCTTTTGTATAATCACCCTTCCATTAAAAATATTCTTTGGTGCCCTCATATAAAATTAAGGCATAAAAGATATAAAGAAAAGAGATTAATTAAAAATGTATAGATATGGGCCATAATTTTTTGTTGTACACCGGTCGACCATTGAAAACCCACCATCTTAATGGACTGTATTCCCCTCACACACTTCTTACCATATTCATTTGCTGCTTCCCCACCTCATTAGTCAGATCAATATTCCTCCAGCTACTTACATTTTTGCTTCACACGACATTCTAATTGATGACTTTCTGGATTATATTTATCCTTCGTGGTATGCACAGCACATCTTCCTGATGACTTTTTTCTCAGTAAAAAATTCCTAATAGCATTTTAATGCAAAAGCAAGCACTTTTATTTCGAAAAGCTTTCTCGCTTGTGTCGCACCAAAAAAATTGGAGGTGTATCGACGTCAGGCGACAGGGAGGGGCGGGAGAGGAAGGGGGTGCGGCTCCCACCCCCTTCACGGATGAGGCGACTCACGCGGATGGACGGCAGCGGAAGATGGAAGAAAAAGGCCCAATGGTCGTGGGGCGTCTTATGTTGGGAGACTCTCATTTACGTCTGGAAGCGTGATACTTCCGCTCCATAGCCAAACAAAATGCATACACTGGCATGTTTTGCCGCACTAGATCAGAATACTGTTTGATGTTCTAATAATATCACGTTCAATGTAGTATAGGTCCCTTACCCTTTGCCGAACTAACTGACCTAATTCTAGAATTAACTCAACGAGAATATCCTCATTGTGTGTTGAACAGAACAAGCAATCGTGGATCATGAAAATAATATGCATAGTAATTTAGTTATTTCGACGTTAAATTTCTGTTTTAATCAATTAAATGGATGTATATCCATTTAATTGATTAAAAAATCTATGTAACCCAATAAATATGTCCATTCAGAGATAATAATCAAATATATTTTCATACTGGAAGATTACTGTAAAACATAACATTGGTCCGCACAATAAATATCGTGACTGGTTTGCTGTAGCCTCAACGGAGCACTGGATGGGGGTCCGACCGGTCGGCTCGGTGGAGGGGTTCCCGACCACTAAGGCGCACTTAGTTCAGTCGCCTCCTGGCATGCATTGAGACAGGATGTGGATTTTTGTGACGTGCAGTGGTTTGTGGTGTCATCGCGCCAGCATGGAGCGTACCGTCGAGCAACGAGTGCTTGAACTCATTAAACAGATTTATGTGAATGATGCCTTGAACCGCACGAGAGTGTTTGAGAGGCACAAAATGTGTAAGGAAGACCGGGAGCTCATCGAAGACGAGCATCGCGTCGGACGCCCGACGACCGCTCGAACCGATGCTCAGGTGTCCAAAGTGAAAAACCTTTTGGACTCTGTCAGGCGTTTAACTATCGCCCTTATTAGTCAGGAGACCGGTCTTTCAACCGGAACCGCCCACACCATTGTAACAAGAGAATCTTGCGATGAGGAAAGTGTGTGCGAAACTGGTGCCGAAAGTCTTGAGGGAGGAATAAAACTGTCGCTGGTGGAAATTTCGCAAGAAATTTTGGACTGCGTCCAGGATGATGAAGAATTTCTTGACAGCGTTATTACCTGAAAGGATAACTCAAAAGGAGGTCAAAGAATTACGGTTTGACTTCATCCAGGCGGTTCACGCGGCGACGACAAAGGCTCTTAACAGTATTCTGGAAACCGACTTCTAGTGGGCTTTTAATGAGTGGCATTGGCGCCGAACTATATGTATCTATGCCAGAGTAATGTATTTGAAGGTTATTAAATATTTGTAATGATTACTGTTGTAAATTTTGATTTTAGGAATCAGTCCTAATACTTATTGTACGGACCCTGTTTATATATATATATATATATATATATATATATATATAGGTTTACTCTGACCATAGATTATAATAATCACTATGCATGGGCTGACTTTTAATATTGATACCCATTATTTTTACTTCTGCTTCCGCAATTAATGGAACTGGAATTTCAACTTTTTTTGTTTCTTAAATTAACTGAGTTTTTATTCAAAGCTCAACTCTGTGCATACAATCTCAGACCTAGTTGCCCCGTGTGTGATGGGATAGGGACATGCACAATCTGCGATCTTTTGTATCTTGTGCAGACGTCTCCCCGCAGAGCGCTCCACCCCGTCTAATCCTCATGTTTCCCGTCAATAACTTCCCAGACATCTTCCCCGCCACTTAATCCAAACTCCTCTTTCAACTCCTCTACCGTCTCGCCTCTCATCGTCTCATCCGAACCACTAAAGCTCCACTGAGTGGAAAATCGAAAAAAATACACTGATTACCGGGAGGGAAAAAGAAAAGCTGGTTGCGGCAGGATGGGAAAGAGTATCTCTCTCGGCTGATTTATAAGATTGGCGAGTGGGAGGCAGAAAAAAAAAAAGATGAGGGAATCTCCGATAAGAAGAAAGCGTCCTCTTTTCCGCATCTAGGGAACCAATTTTCGAACGCGGATGTTGACTTTGTTCGTAGCAAGTGATATTCTACCCACGCATCTGTTGGTGGGGAAGGGTGAGAGGGTGGGATGGAGGCCGAGGAGGGTACTCCCGACTATCCAACACACACAAACATACACACACACACATTTGCACGCACGACCCCTTCGTGGGCCAACGATTCCTCCTCCGAGCATCTTCCCATGCAGACTTTTCCACCCGTGCGCGATGCTTTCAACAAAAATTAAAGAATATTCTTTGGAACATCCCACGCAGTGAAGAATGCCCACACGTTATGGACGAGGCAATTATGGAAATGCACGTCTCAGGAGCACCCGCATGGACAGAGAGTCCGCGAGAGCCTTGACCAAAGGAATAGCACGCTAATGGAAAATATAAATTTACCTCACAAACTTTCGTATTTCCAATACCGCCCCATCAAATTACCTATTACACATCTCCGAAATGCTTTTCGTTAGAAATATTTGACTTCTCCACTTCAGCTGTTAATACTCTTCTATTATTATGTAATATTAATATGAATATAATATGAACATCAACAAGAGGAAAACTAAAAGCCATGTGTGTGGAAGAGAGAAGCTGAATGCAGATGTCACACAATGCGAGGGGAGAAACTAGAGAAAGTGGAATCCTTCATCTACTTGGGCAGCAGCATAACATGGGATGGAAGAAGCTCGACATGTATCAAGCGAAGAATAGCCCAAGCAAAAAACGCATTCATGAAGAAGAGGCCATTACTATGTTAAAAGAACCTACGGCTGGAAACAAGGAATCATTTCGTCAAGACTTACGAGTGGAGCATGGCACTCTATGGTTCCGAGACTTGGAACATTGGAAAAGTTGACCAGCGAAGAATGGAAGCCTTCGAAACATTGTGCCGCAGGATATTGATGAAGATGAAATGGATAGACAAAGTAAGGAACGAGGAAGTATATAGAAGAGCAGAAGAGACTAGAACCATAATGAGAACTCTGCGGCAAAGAAGAAATAGATGCATTGGGCACACATTGAGGCACAATGGATTGATTAGGAATATAATAGAAGGGAATAGATGGTATAATTCCACGAGGAAGACCAAGAGACATGTACATAAGACAAATGAAGAAGGATGTAAAACAGAGAGGGTATCAAGGATTGTGGGCATTGACATTAAATAGAGTAGAATGCAGGGCTGCAGTAAATCGATCCTAGGATTCAAATACTGATGATAATATAATGCTCAAAGGGATTACTCAATAGCACTTGACATGAAAATTATTACGAGGAGTTTCACTTCCTTATACTGGTCCCTCGGTTTAATTCCCAAACATTGAAAAGCAAAGGTTAGAGAGAGTCTAGTTCTTCCAGTCTAAATATCGTCATTTCCAAAAAGGCCATTCATTTCGTTAATATTCCATTCAATTTATAGACTCCCTTAATCGTTTTCATAAAAAGGAATGCAAACTATTTGATGTAAAATAGTTGGTATTATAAATTATCATATTAACAAAGTACTATAGTAATCACTCTCTTCTTAAAGCCAACGTAATCGCTACAAGGAATTTTAAGGAATCATATACGCACGTACTAAAAGGCAGAGTAGTGAAAAAATAAACATAAAAGATGGAATTCTGCAAATGGCTTCATAGGTCTTACATTAAATATAAGGGGGATTCCTAATTTCCCCAAATCACTAAAATGAACTTGCGCCTTTCTTTTGATCAAAGATTCGAGAACACAAGTAAGCATAAGGCAGAAGGTGGAAAGGACAAGAAATTGATGAAGTTTTATTTAATAGGGTGAGATACTGTGATAATAATTTAAATGTTAGATCTTTTGGAATCGGGACATCTAAGACTCCCTAAAATTATAAAAATTACATTTCTTTCATCAATCCTTTTATCATAACGGTAGAGGAAATACATAAATAACGAATAAAAATGGACATTTTGTAATTTTCGGAGGGTCTTTGGCATTCAACGCATTCCTGCGCTCCGAGTTTATATATATATATATATATATATATATATATATATATATATATATATATATATATATATATATATATATATATATATACAGGGTTGCACCCAAAGGTGGTAGGACTGATTTTCTCTGGCGCGAACGGAGCGGTGGAGGGGGCCTGCCTGGCAGGGTAAGGTGGAGGGGGCTCTTGGCAACAGACCAACACCAACCTCAGTCGCCTGCGGGCTGTCGTTGAGTGAGGACACCATTTTTAGTGAAGCAAGTTTTTTGTCCGTGTCGAAAAACAAAATGAATCTGAATTTAGAGCAACGTTATTCCGTGAAGTTTTGTGCGAAACTCGGGAAGACGGCAACTGAGACCCTCGATATGACCAAGCAGGCTTATGGGGACACTGCCTTAAGCCGTTCCAAAGTATTTGAGCGGCACAAATTGTTTAAAGAGGGTAGGGAGCTCGTTGAAGACGACCATCGCTCCGGACGGCCGTTGATCGCAAGAACCGACACGAATGTGGACAGAGTGAGGACACTGCTGAACACGGACCGACGCTTAACCAGTGAAGAAATTGCAGACCAGTTGGGTCTGTCTGCATCCAACTTCCAACGAATTATTTCACAGGATTTCGCGCAAGGTGTGCGCCAAGATGGTGCCGAAAATTCCGCCATAGCGCGCCCGTTGTCAGACAGCTCCTGGCCAAATACGGCGTTGCCACGTTGCCGCACCCGCCCTATTCTCCCGATCTGGCACCACCGTACTTCTTCTTCTTCCCCCTGATGAAAAGACAGCTCAAGGGACGACGTTTTGACTCGATAAAGGCCGTTCAAGAGGCTTCGATGAGGGTCATCAACGGCATCCCCAAAGAAAATTTCCAGCGGGCGTACGGGGAATGGGAGCAACGTTGTACTATGTGTGTAGCAGCTCAAGGAGCATACTTTGAAGATTATTAAGTCGATGCAAGTATATCGTCAATAAAATTCTTGTAAAAAAATCAGTCCTACCACTTTTGGGTGCGTCCCTGTATACATATACACATATAGTATGTATGCATACATATATATATATATATATATATATATATATATATATATATATATATATATATATATATATATATATATATATAATTTTCAGGAAAATGATAAAAATATAATAATAGAATAACATTGAAATAGAGAGAATAAGAGGTTCGAATGATTAGATATTAAACTTTAATTAGGAAGAATCGAAACAAAACTGCTCTAAGATTGTATTAATTACAATCAAGGAAAGACCAACATATTAGGAGAATTTAACTATGCTTTCTCTTTCTACTGAGGTCCTCATTTTAGCACTCATACAAATTCATGACCTCACTAATGACATTTTGTTTCTTATAACCGAGTCATGTTTACTACTAGGGAAACAGAACTTATATCAACACTCAAGAATGGATGGAGGCGTAGATCGACTCTTAAGGGGATGAATTTGAGGAAAACTTTCCAGAGCAAACTTGGACCCAAGTTGCTACCCACTCGGTGGAAAGGGACGTCAACATCACCATCAAGCTCTCGTTTGAGTTTAACAGTGAGTAGGGCCGTCTTGCGACTCCAGGATGTCCGAAATCACCACGTATCGGCACCGCGTCACAGTGAAGCGCATTCCTCTCTCTATCACGTGTCCTCGTGGCACTCATGATTAAAATATCAGCTAAGTCAGTTTATTCGTAAACATTATGATTAAAGTGTATTGTTCATATCGGTCTGAAAGGTAGTCAACAATATCTCGTTGTGATATCTCGCCTATAAACGTCATGCTTCGCCATAGCTACTCCCAATACGGAAATATTAAGGCGCCACATAGTTATACCTTCGTCCTAATTATTAAATTGAACGAGTTAAATTGTTTCAACTCATTTTTTTCAAATCGGAAACGTAAGTAGGCGAAAAAGTGTACTTTTAATGAAGCTATATAGAGCATAAAATATAATGATAAATAATTTAATTTTTGTTTATTCGAAATACTCGAAAGTTAACTGAGATGCTTTCAGGATTTCTACCACTATAACTATATTGATAACGGTTTTGAGCCTGTAGAAACATCTTCCAGGATTTAGATTTTTAAAAACCCTCAAGGGTCAACTCTTGCATTGTGTGAACCTAAGAATTAATCAAACGAGAACTCAGGAGTCGATTTCTATCAAAATAAGAGATTATGGGTGATATTGTCTCGGCAACGTAGATGACATAATCGGTATACAAGAGGATAGAGGGATTGCAGTCGGTAATAGACACGACGTGTTCGATTGACCTAGATGACTGATATCGTCGATATTGCTTGATAATTTTAGTATTATTTGATAGTCTGCACATATATCGCAACATCGATGTATAGTCACCAACTGCGTCTTTTATATATAAAATGGATAATGGAAAAGAATAAGGTAAAGGATAACGAGACGGCTCTCTCGTCTTACATCCAGCTTCCTCAGGAGATAAGCACCAATTCCTTGCCCCAATTACCTTCTCCCAACTGCAACCAGCGAGGTTTCTTTGGGGCTAACTAAGTGAATGTCTCTAAATTATCCCGTCAGCACTGCAGACCAACTTAGAGACGAGGAGGTTCTGGTACAAGACTTGCTCAACAAGCAACTCACGTGTTCTAGTTTTCCCATTCCAAGGGTTGCCTCGAATGGAAGGAATGAAACAAAAAAGTCCTTCTCCATTAATGAGCGGGTGGGGAACAAAAAGACGAATGCCTAGCAACTAATATAAGGAAGGTTTAGTGAATGCGGTACAAAGTGAAGCCGGAGAGCATTTCCAGAAGGGGGAGAGAGAGAAAAATGTTTTCAAAGGAACGCTCTGACGCTAGCAGAATGACGCCAGAGCATGGGCGAGGTGCCGCCTCTGGTGCCTCCTGACGCCAGTGTTGGGCCGCCATCGAAAGCAGCGATAGTTCACCGCCAGCAAAACAGATCAAAAATTAGCGCTGAAAAATGAGGAATGGCGAAGATGTACGTTAAGTATCCGTAAAATAATGGCCTCACCGCTTATTTTAAGATGAAATAATATTTGATTTTTTTATATCCGCTCTTTTTGAAATAAAATTACCGCAGAGGATAAATACATGTAATGAAATCTGTTATAATTACCTTCCAAAAGTCTAATTAAGAGCAGTAGCATTTTTTCCATCCACCTAATTCTGTAATCGATAGTTGCCCGACACATCTATATAATCGTAAATAAAGAAGATTATTCAATAGGATTATTAAAACAGGCTCGATGTTCATTGGGTGCGGTCTCCTTCGTCAAATATTCAAACATATTTTAATGATATTCAGTCATCATTCCATTTAGATGTTTCCCTCAGAATTAACGAAAGTTGTTGAGAAGTATTAATCAGCGTGATTTGGACGGGGAGGGCCTTCCACCATTGCATGGTAGCAGACTGGGAGAAGAGCCAACAGTGACCACTGCCCTATTCCGTCCTTTTTGGGATGAGGAGAGGAGAGGAGTGGGTGGATTGTTAATTTTGAGGAAACACGGTTTATTGAATTACGCGAGATCTAAAAATGATTAACTGATGCTGCCAGGATACACAGTTGATTATCTCCGCTCAACGAAACTTATTATACTGCCGGAGATCAAGTCATGTAATTCCACGAGTTATTTTTACAAACAAATATTCTCTATTAACTGGAAAGT
Source organism: Hetaerina americana (assembly GCF_022747635.1). Taxonomy (NCBI): domain Eukaryota; kingdom Metazoa; phylum Arthropoda; class Insecta; order Odonata; family Calopterygidae; genus Hetaerina; species Hetaerina americana. The sequence goes on along the minus strand of NW_027287205.1, from coordinate 12,007,988 downwards.
AATTAATTCCCGGCGGCGCCACCGAAATAAATTTTTTAATAACCACTCCGTGTTAAGCACTGTTTTCCTACATTAAATGAACTGCGACAAACATGAGTGGGAGAAATTATAAGATAGATGATAAATAATCCGGATTAATTACTGGGAATAATGACGTCCACCGCCACGATATGACAAGATTACGTTGCCAGAGTAGACTGTAGAGAGCGGTCCTGAGCAAATAATTTGGCAACATCACCATTAATAGTTCAAATCTAAAATAGATATACTGCATCCCTCCATTATGTGCTATTTCCATCACACCCTAATGGATTTTCTGTTTAACATCATACTTAATTTGTCTTATTTACTTGTCTCTTGGTCTTACTCATGGGATTTGCCCTACAATTTTTCATCCTATTATGTTTCTAAAAAATTCAATGTGTCCTATATTGGGCGTATTGGATTGATTATAAATAGTAATTGGTAAACCTTTCTACGCCATCTAGTTCTTCTTTTCTGTAGATTTCTCGATATGGTCCATTCCTCTTCAGCTCTACTATATAGTTCCTTGTTCCACACTTGGTCTGAGTAACAGATACATCGAGCCAAATATTTATTCTAAGGGCCATTGTTTCTTATCACTAAAAATATAAAATTTATTCGTTTAATACGTCCATTCCAATTTTTATTAATAATATTTTTAGAGCCCACAGAATATAAAATCTTAAATTATCCACTCACTTGAAGAAAATAGTTTCACACATATAGCATGAAATGCTACATCCAATAATAGGACTAGGAAAAAGTATTGCTAACACCTTTTTCTAGCAAATATGTAATGACGAGAGTAGTTAATGTAAATAATCGTTGAAAGGTACGGAAGGCACGAGGCGAACAGCAGAATGGAAAATAAGATGCTATTTACTTCCGTAATTCTACCACATGATTACTCCAAATTCTCGTTGATTATCAAATTCTGAGCACAAAATGCACAAGTCCGCCTAAATGATTTCCAAATTAATTACAATCTCAAAATATATTTTTGCAAATTTTCGATTCATTATAAAAATAAATGCCTTATAGTATTTCAAAAAACATAAATATCTGTCAAGATTAAAATTTCAATTAAAGGTATATCCATAAACATATACGTATATGCTCCATTGGAATTTAAACATACAGATGCAATTTCATGACTTTTGTACAAAAACATAGAAGGTAGTTCAGTTTATTTTTGACTATATAACTGATTAAATGATTCTTCAGGAAACGATGGCTTTGATATCATTAACCATCCTTTTTTTAACTTCTTACTAATTCACACAACATGTCACAGGATTGACATTTATTTTCCATTTGATTTTTTTTCTTCTTCTAAGCTTGAGGCATTCACTCCCAAAAATATGTATTTTATTCTTATTAATATACTGAAGAGCTAATGGTAAAAATACCTCAGGACTTCTCTAAAAATGTACTGTTCCAGGTAAGTCATTTTTGAATTAGGAAACGTTAAAAATTTCCATTGACCTGAACCCAATCTTCGTTTTTTAAGCTCATCTATGAACAAATGAAAGTTAATTCCGCTAGTTCTTATTGTATTTTCTGACTCCCTACCCTTCTGAGTCCATTTTCAAAATTTATGGGTTGTTATTCATATGGTTTCGAATGCACGAAAGTTTTTAGTGAACTGGTGAAGCGCCATGCACGATAGGAAAACGAGAATTGTCCCTGTCGCCTATGAAAGACTCGCGCCATGTCCGCGTGGCATTTGCCTGCCGAGGGAGCACAGAGGTAACCACTTGGTCGAGCCGAGGACACGAGTTCAGTGAAGCTGGCCTACTTATTAGAGCATCAGCCGAGAGGGGAACAGAACGCTGACTCGGGGTACACCCTGCGACAGCCCTTAATACTCACGGACAACAAGCTAAGCCTTCCGGCCGTCGCCAGGAATCCGTAACGCCAGTGATGATTTCACGAATCGCGAGCTGTGCACTGAGAGGATTTTCAGTCAACCATCCTGATCCACTAATTCACAGAGGGTAATAACATAGTATGACAACTAATTAATGCAGAAATTGGAAATATTTTAAGTAGAAACGCAAGATAAATAATTATAAACCAAAAACACCATGTGTCATGAATTTAATACGACTTCGAGCCGACCAAAGCGGTTCCAGCTGTGAGTTTGAGGTGGCTAAAACGGTGGCACGTTTAACGCATTAGGTGTTGAGCGGCATTTAAATTAGACCAGTGTTTCCCAACGTGCGGCTCAAGTCGCATAGAATGAAGTTAAAAGAGAGATTGATGTTCCGTTGGTCAATCATCACCAGGATAGGTTTTATACAAAAAAAGTCGAGTATGATCATGAAAGACCGATTTTTCTCAAGCGAGAGCCAGACATTGAGTAGAAAAGACAGGTGAATGAGATATTACTGATTAAATTGGATCTAATACAGTGGATTGAAGTCCATCTTGATTGTAGTTAAATTTTGGAGTACGAAGGTTTTATGGAAAGGGTACCCAGGAGATCAAATTACAAATGAATGAATAATTGATCGTTGTTTTGGGGCGAAATTGAGACTATGGAGTCTTTTCTATCGCTCAACAGACGATAACTTCGAGGGTAAATGACATACTAATAGGAACCAGTAATAATATGTTCTGCAGTTCGTATGGGGAGGCTCACCTGAGTATCGTTCCAGTAGACGTGCAGCCGGTAACCGCGGAGCACGTCCGGAGAGTCGTTGATGTGGTCGACGGCCAGCTTGACGGCGGGCATGACGCCCCTTCCGAGGGACCCGCCTCCGGGCCCTCGGGGCCCGAACGGGAAGAAGCCGGCAATGTAGACGTCCTGCCTACGGCTCCTTGAGCCCACCAATCGTAGCTCGGGGCCCGGTGGGGGTCGTCCATAGGACATTTCACGCCCTCCACCGCCCCCCCAGCCCACGAACTCCCCCTCGCCCCCCTCGCCCCCCTCGGACACGAGGCTGGGGGCGGAGGACACGTTGGGGGCGGCCGGGGCCGGCGGGGGTGGTGGAGCCTTGGGCGGGGGCCGCGGCTTGTTCATTGGGGAGCGGGCGACGGAGGGCGAGGAGGATGACGCCACGACGGGAGAAGGGGGCGAGAGCGACGCCTGCGGGGGCAACGGGGGCAGCTGGAGATGGGGCAGCGGATGCAGAGGTGGCTCCGGGGGCGGGTGGGCCCCCCACAGGGGCGTGTCGGGGGGCGGCGGCGGCGGGCCCCCATTGCTGCGGTGGGATCGGCGGCGGGGCGGGGGGCGGAGGTGGAGTGCGGCCGCGGGGGGCGGGACCGGCGGGAGACGGGACGGGACGGACGAGGCCTGCGGGATTCCCGTGGTCCCGTGGGAAGCTTCCCGCCCCGCGGCGGCCCTGAGCGCGGGGGGGTCGGAGGGTGCGGCGGGCGGCGCAACGTGGAGGGGCAGGGCGTGGGGGAGGTAGAGGAGGAGGAGGAGGAGGTAGAGGGGGGGGCGATGGGAGGAGGGTCTCTTCCTGGCCGCCATCTCCCTCATGGCGCCTCGCCTCCTCCACGAGAGAAGCGCTGCTCTCCCTCGATGGACGACGGCGACGATTCAGTGCGGCCCCGGGCGGCCCCCGGCGGGGCGGGCGACATCCGCGGGCCACCCCCACCCCTCCCTCCTCATCGGACACCGCCCCTCATCGCGGCAGCGGGGTCGTTGTCATGGAAACCGCGTGGTCCGTTGTGCTCGTGTCCCGGCAGCCACCTGCGAACGAGCGCCTCCGGGCGCCGCGGGGCACCCTAGGAAGGACACGCGCGGCACCGGTGAAACGTCCGGCGTCCTCTTGTCCGAAACACTCGATCTTGATCGCAATATTGAATCTCTGCTCCACCAGACACTAAAGTTTCGATCGAATGGTGAATGGTCACTTAGTCACAACACAGCACAGAGGATGAAATAATGGCTTCACCAGGCGTCAAGGAGAAAACATTTGCAAAACTTAATTTTTAGTTTTTGTATCACCCTCTTGGGCCTATGGCAATTAGAAATACTTACTCATTCTCTCCAAGAACGTTTCCCTCACCCTTCCTTCCTGTCTCTTTCGCTGGAGAATCAAATTTTCGTTCAGTTCTATAGTTCTTGGCATCTAATCTTCGCACCAGTCACACCAGCAGACTGCGGCGTGCCTCGGATTGGCTAGGATGATATCTCGAGATTGCATGCCTGAGGAAGAAAAAGATCAATTCTAATTTAATTATGAAAACTTATGTCGTATAGTGTAACAAACTACAAGAATCAATGATATTTATGCCAACTGCTATTAGATTTATAATTTCCTCATTCCTGCACGATATCCACGACGCTGGAGAAATAAATCATATCTCATCTAAGACGCGTCCTGCCCGCCACCCAGATTTTATGTGGCGGGTATTATGAGCTCACCACTCTTCGTGAATTGAGTGGATTATCCGTTCGGGTGTATACGTTCGCAGCTATGTTTATCAGCCGCAGTTTTTTTGCTGTTTCGCTTTGATTTTGTTCTGATCCAAATTGTAAGAGAAAAAAATAATAACAATTTAATCTATAAGTGCTAAATCTTCCTCATATTGTCCGAATGGTCCAACTTACTATATTAGTAAAGGGCCTTATTGATTTAAAAGTTGTCATTAATTGAATCTAGTTTACAGAGCCTAAATTGCAGAAACAGATTTACGAGGTTTAAATAAAAAGTATCAGGAAACGTTTCGGAAAAAAAGGTTTGAGATATTACACTAAAATGCCTCAAAATTCTTCCAAGTACGATACATCCCTTGAGCCTCGACACACTTTTGCCAGCTGTTTTTCCACAACCCGAAGGTTCCCTGGTAGGCGGATTCCGGAAGGCCCTGGAGGGCACGCGTTAAAGCTTCTTTGACGTCATTTAAGGGCTCATGATGGTGTCTTTTGAAGAAGAATTTCGGTTTCCGAAAAAGGAAATAGTCTGTTGGTGCCAATTCGTGTCTTTAAGGAGATTGGGGAATCGTCGTGATGCTATTTTTCGTCAGGTAGTCGGTTACCCTAGAGCGTCAAGCGCTCTAGCCCTTGGCGAAGAGCTTAGTGCAGATATTTCGCATCGCCAAATGTCCATTGAAAATGGTGCACATAGTCATGTTATCAGTACCAACAAGTCCTGCGATCATACACTCACTTAGCCGACGCTGAATTCAGCTCTCTACCGAAAGTAAGTCCACCGAAATAGAGGCAGTGAACGTTAACGCCAGACCAATTTATTTTTGTCACTGCTCATAACGAGCTGCATAGTAGGAATGGGATGTTAACAAGGAGTGAGATTGATGCTAGGGGGTGGGGTGAGGAGCGTGGAGATGTGACCTTCTCAACCGACACATGACTAGTGTTCAGAAATCAGAAAAAGTGAAGGAGAAAAATAGAGAAGGGAAAACGTTCTTCAAAGAGTGAGTTCGACAATGCTCTTAAGCTTCGGAATAATAAAATGTTTTTAACAAATGTCTTATGGCCGTAATAAATTACCAACACTTGTTCAAAAGGATAACTAAAATTTGCTGAAATAGTTTACCTTGCGATGGGTGCCAAGCTATCACAACATATTATAATTTTCCTTTTGGACGAGTGGTGCTAATATATTTGCGCCATCGGAGATTTTCATTGAACTTGATATTTTACGACTCCGCAGAGCTCAAGTTCCCTAATTTTTTTGAAATAATACATGATCCTTTTCAGAACTCGAATAATAAATGTAATGAGAAAGTTAAAGATATGTCTTATTTTGCAGTAGTTAGACCTCATTTGGAATATGCTGCAAGTATTTGGGATCGTTGGGAAAAAATTTGACAAAAAGAATTAGATAAAGTCCAGAAAAATCCGCCAATTTTGTTTAAAAAATTTATATTAAGAAAACAAGTGTGACAGGTCTCTTAGGGGATGAAGGCTGGGAACCACTTAAGATACGAATAGAACAAGCGAGATTTAGACTTTTGAAAATGATCAGGAACGACGAGTTTTGCGATGACACTCAAGAGATTATTATGCCCCTACACTACTTTGGTAGATGAAACCACAAAGATAAAAAAGGGAGATAGATTCCAGTGGAGGTAGATACAAAAAACTCATTCTTTCCTCGACTAATCATAAATCATAATAGTAAGAAACCGATGCCATTTCAGCAATTTTGATAACGCACCGTCGCACAGTGCTATCATTATTCGTAATTTTTTGACGAAAAATGCAACAAATACCATCCAACAGCCACCGAATTCACCTGATTTGGCTCCCTGTGACTTCTTTCTGTTAAATCGAGTTAAAAAACCATTACGGGGAACGCGTTTTAGCAGCCGAGAGGAAGTAATGGAAAAATCGCAGGAAGCACTGATGGACATACCGAAAACCGACCGTAACTTTTGCAAATGTCAAGTTATGACACTAAGATTTAAAGGGAATATCAACAACAGATGTACCAATTTAACAAAAAAAACAGAACTCAAATCGGAACGATGGGAGCGCCACACGGTGGTTATTCCGGGAACTTTTTGTTCAAGTTAGTATATGTATGTGTGTGTGTGCGTGCGTGTGTGTATTTGAAATGGAACGCTCTTCGGCGACGCACAAATGTCTAAAACCACAGATATAGATTTCTTGGACTCGGTAGCTTAAGTGGCTAAAGCACTCGACCGGATATTGAGGGATCTGGGTTCGAATCCCAGTCAAGGCGAATGATTTTTACACTCTGAAATTGTTGCATAGTTTACTATGGTTCTTTTTTGTATTTAATCATAACGAAAATAGTAAATAACTAAAATTATTTTGAACAACAGTGCTCCAGAGAAAGACCGCTCTTTGACCAAATTTCCTACACTTAAAACAGCAAAACAAAGAATTCGGTACAACATGTATTGTCTATTGGGCAAAGAAAATAAAACCAATATATGCTAATGGATACAAATCATTTTCAAAGTCACAAGCAGACTAGATACAGCCTACCGCATAGTAAACCCTATATAGTGTGTGCAACTTGCAAGTTATTCTATGCGCCCTTCTCTGAACCATTTCCTGGCCACAATTTTGTCTCCGAGGACAAAACAGAGCAACGTCTTCAAATGTGACAACAGATTCGACGTTTTCGAACTACTTAACTAACATACCGATAGGAATCTCGCAATTCAGCCAATAGAAGCAATTCTTTTTACAAGTTTTAAATTGGTGTTAAAGCACCGAAATGTAAGTGAAAACCTTTTCCCGAAGGTAATCAGTGAACATCCGCAGTCAAAAATCCCGTGCACGGATATTTTACGTTCGTTCGGTTCGGCATTCTACCTAGTAGGGCTTAGTTGGCATCCATTACGAAAGCGCCTTTAATATCGATCCAGTGCCTATGCCATGGCACCGTGAAAGAGACTTAAACCGCTAAATCCACGTAACCGTAAGGGGTTGTGGCCATCCACGGCGTTAAAAGGGTTAGGCGCGTAGCCATGCATTCGAAGCCACCGGCGTAAGAGCTAGCGCCACGGCATGAGCGATGGAAACGCCGAGAATCTCCTTTTTGCGCCACCCGCAACACGAAACCATGGCCCCACGAAGCCCTGTGTGTACCGTGGGGACAAGGGTCGCTGCAGAACAAATGTCAGGGTTCGGGGCACAAAACATCGCGCTTTCCGCTGTTTCGCACAACGAAGGAAAAAAAATCCCTTTCCCAACATGGTTCCGCCGGAAAACTTTTCTAATTATTCACTTCGTACCGAATCAATTTTTATCTCACTTTATGGAAAAATATGGAGATAATGCCTGAGGACGCTGCTTTATCCAATTTCATTTACGGAAAAGTATAAATGGCATTTATTCAAAATTAAACGATTCCATAATGAAAAGTCACAGAAATTTATTGTACTAAAAATGTATTGCTCTCTCATATTTCAATAAATTTTCTAATATTTAAGAAATTTAATTAGTTCTATTATCCCTGGGTAAAAGTAGAATTGCCTATTTTATCCAACCATTAAAACCAAATCTATTCACCCGCTTGAGGCTATCAGGAATAATTGGCCAGACAGATTTACTTCGAAGTATGTTCTTCATTTTATAAGAAAGTTGAAACTTGATTAAATTTTCCTGAAGCTACTTTTGTGATTAACAGCGTTGTAACGTGAAGACCAATATAATGGTATCGGCCATTAAAACGATAGTAAAAATTAGCTAATTAATATGTGTATCCAAATAATTTAATATAATTTAAAGCTCCATGTCACATAACACAAAAGACTCGGCACACACAGAAAAACGAAGGAAGTCGACAAAATACAGCATTTTTTTAATTTTCGAAATAGCATTAGTTAAAGCAACTGACCTTAAGAGTGACGGTTGCATGCCTGCGTCAAAAGTAAGAAATATTATCAAATATTCATTTATTATGCATTTTTGAAATACAGTATACAATCCAATAGAATTCAACCATTTTTTCACAAGAGTAGATATTTGTTTCTTATCATCATTTCAAATTCCAAAAGTTTTCCAAGTTCTTTCGTATGAACACTTGGATTTCTGTAAGCTCGAGCAAACTGCTTCTGCAGCATATTTAATGCCTAAATATTCCGCATCACTCGGTTTTTCAACAGAGTATTGTCAGTTATTAATGCAAAAAAGCTTTACTTTTAAAAATGCATTTAATATCCATTGCGTAATTAATCATTCTTTTCCCAAAACACTCTCTAGCAATAGGAGCGGAAAATTATTAAGCACGGTAACATGATATATACAAAAAATAATACACTTTATTAGTAAAAATTCCTTTTTAAAAAGGCTAGAAAATTGATTTATTAAATACGTGCAATGTTTTTTTTACTCAGTCGCCGTAGTAAATTCCAGGAATACAATGGAAATAAATGTTTTTGTCAACATGACTTTTTTATTTTGGTAACATCACAAATTTAGTTATATTTTGGATAATGTTTACCCTCCTCTCTATAATCTGTCCGCGTTTTCAACGGATAAGACAGAAAATCCCACGAGAAATAAAACACACAAGAGATGGAGCGAAAGGGTTGGGAAGGGCACCAAACCCAAAGTTCCCTGGAGGAGGATGGGGTGTCGCCCGCTGCGGTCTACACGGGCGAACGGAGAGACGCAATGGCAGGGCGAGAGGTAAACACAGACGTCATCGGTGCGGGAGTCGACGCAGGAATGACGCCAAAACAGACGCAAAGTGGAAAATAGGACTACTGAGAAGTTTTGTGGCAGATGTCAGTGTGTGTTTGCCAAAAACAAGCGCCGGTTGGAACCTTTTCCGGGGTTTATTTCCCTCCAGGTGGATCCCACGACTTACTTCCGGCGGTTCTTCGCGCTTCCGTAAATGACGCATGGAAATAAATATGGCTCGTGCATCGCCGTAAACACTGATTGAGCGCTATTTAACGAAAGCCTTTTTCTTTTCATTCTGAACTGCCGGATTTGGAAATATTATACCAGTTCAAAGTAGCCTCAATGGTATAACCGGTATCAATATTCAGTATTGAAGTCGGGAAGAGATCGAAGTTAAATGTTAAAGCATTAAAAGTATTAAAAGTCATTATTTAGGGAGGGATTATCTAATGAATATTAAACTGACCACTGCATAGCAGGATTATTGTTTGGCATGCACATAGTATAATTAATCTCAGTACAATGAGTAGCAAATCTTGAGAAAATACTTTGTTTGCAGCAATATATAAAAGTGATATACAAGTAATGAGGCACTCAAAAAGTAAAAGAGGCTTATTAATGCGTCTAAAGGATGCGGAAATTAAAGCCCAATAAGCCAGTAAAGGCAATATATACGTACGCAAGTAAAATAGTGAATTACTACTGATGTACATTTTCATCAATATTTTACATTATAGTATGCACATTATATTAAAGGCAGTTGTTAGCATGTCACAGCTGATGATATCATTGTAATAACGAAGCCAAATCGCAAATGTAAACTACACGGTGGAAACAAATAGCAGAAAAATATTCCCTATAACAAATTTAATAGCATCCGCCATGAAATATATTTGGACTAAAAGAGGAGAAATAAGAAATGACATTGAAGGGAGCCCCTAGGATGATACCCATTTCCTTAATCCTCCGGAAAAAGTACTTATTTCACTAATGACAAAGGCTAAAAACATGTGCAGGGATCCAACAACTAATTTGACTGTGGGATATCATACCGATCGCTCGTTGTCATAACCGTTTTATTCGCGATGGATAACGATCAATCTATTACTTTTACTCAAATTTGATATAATTTCAATCACAGCAATCTATTCCACCAAGAATCATTGGATTTGGGCCGCTTATCTAATGAAGAAATTCACGTTATGGACAGCAATAACGATAGTGTGCTAAATCAGATCATAAAGAGGTCAAATATTGGCCATAAATAACCACTGATTAGAAAATGGTGACTTACAGTTTTCAGGAAAGCTGATGCCCAGCGGTGCATATCAACATGGATGCCAGCAAAATAAATTTAAACCGTGGTAGGCTTTGAAACAAAATTGAAAGTAGCGTAAAGAAAATTTGAAGAGTACGGCTTAAGAGAATTGTTTAAATACAGAGAGTTTAAGACAACGTGCCGTAAGTTAAGCCGCTGATAGAAGATTATTGAACGATTTTATTTATAATATAGTGCCATCTATTTACGAGAGCTACTTTTAAGGAAAATAATATGAGTGTAGTAAAGAGTATTATGAGAAGTGAGGGAATAGGAATAGTAACATTCAGAGGAAGATGAACGAAAAAAAGGTAATATGGGGCAAGGAGGAGTTGAGGAAATTGACAGAAATTCGTGTGTATCGAAAAACTGACAACATATAACAAGATATATTGGGATTTATAAAGTCTGCAAGCAGGGACGGATTTTGATTGGAAGAAACGAGGAGGGGCAGAGGGATTTTTTGAGAGGAAAAGAGAAGAAATTCCTGAAAGAGCTGAATAAAATTTTCGTACTCTCCTCAGGTAGGTAATCTTAGGAGCTTGACTTGAGGTATAAATACCAGCGTAAAACCACGGCTAACCTTTTATAAAAATACTATAAAAATAGTGATTTATCTGGTCTAATTTTATCTCACAAAATATTGTTTTCAAGCCTAGGTATTACAACACGTTCATTCAAATGTTTACTTTCTCCCAGATAGGTATTTATTTGAAGTAACAGCGTGAGTAATCTCCATTTTTGCAAAGTTTAAAGTTTCATATATATATATATATATATATATATATATATATATATATATATATATATATATATATCAATGCATCGAATGTACTTGCGTACATGTACCAATCAGGGGGCTCGTAATTGGTGTGTTCTTCTCACAGGCAAATTTATGTTTCCCATGTTGAAATTATATTGCTAAAAGGCAGTGACCAAAAGCATATCCAGAGAAAACGCTCACTGATTCACTGTATATCACTTCCTTTTTTACTTCAGTTAATTACATCTAAAGACTAAAATTCCTCTAGTCTTCCTCACAACTAAGGCATGAGTCCCTCCCTATTCCTTCTAGCGTGTGTCTGCCCTTCAAATCTTCAAGAAATACCTTCTTCTGTATATAACGCAACATCTATCTCAACTCTGCTTTGCCTCTCTTAGCAATTGAGTAATTGTTCATTTGTTTCTCTTTTTATCTTTTTTAATTTTAATCTTTTGTTAACATGAGTTAATTTATAATTTAATTCCTCTGTTAAAGTTGTGCATACGTATTTTCACGTTTAAATATGCATCGTGAAGTGAAAGTAATTTTGTGAAAAAAGAATATTTTTCTTTTCAATTTATCTGACGATCCCATCGGTCATAACACATTATTTTGCAGCATAAAGCCATCTTAGGATAAAGGTATGGTCTTAGTCAAGAATATGTATGCATACATGTGTAAGATGGTATCACATTGCAAAATATTTCATTAGCATCGAAGTATGGATACGATTTTGAAGATCGTTTGAGGTTTTGAAATACCTTAATTTATGAACTCTTATAAGTTCTCACAAAGGTTATCCGGATCATTTTTTTCATATGAAAAACCTAAATGACAAATATATCTGCTCCCTCCGGTATCATTAAGAAACTTATGTAAATCCCCTTATGTAAACGCTTCTGTAATTGTATTTATTGCATGTATAGGGGGAACTATAAAATCGTAATCTTGCACCGATAAAGTCGTTGAAAATTTACAATAAACGTGACCTAACGTTTCAGTACCCCGGCATTGACTATAATATAGCTCAAAGATAATTTTTCTTTGATAATATTAAACTGAAACTGAGTGCGTGAAACGTTAAATTGCTGTAGTAATCCAAAAAATGAATCTTCACTAAAAAATTTGATTTAGTAATCCAAGTATATATGTACATTGTTGCAATTTTACCGTTTTTGGCCATGTGAATTGTTCTTCGTTCATTAAGGGGATTTAAGCTTGAATAATCAATACAAATGTTTAAATAATTACATTTCTATTGCAAAATATTTTAAACAAATATACTGATACTTTACAGAGCGATCATATATTGTGCTATCCCTTAAGAAGTGGAATTCACGTCAGGCGTCTTGAAGGGAAGTGTTATCTGACCTCTTTTATTCCTTCTCTACGTGAAAAATATTAACACCATAGTTAATAGCAAGAAATATAACTTTATTCGCCGAGGATTTAGTGGTTTACAGAGGAATGCGTTTTTTCCTGGGGACAAAGTATTTTTAGCTGATGGCCTAAATGCTATACAACGTTAACGCGACAATTAGCAATTTGAAGTTCACCTAAATAAGAGTGTAGTGATGAATTTTTGATAAAAAAGCAAATCCTTCCTGAGGATCTACTGCATCAGGAACACCAAATAGAATGTGTAGACTCTATTAAATACCTAAGCGTTACCCTCACTCACAACCTCTCCTGGGTGAAACATACGAGGGTCATCCGGAAAGTAGTACCCGTTCGTGCCGCATGAAGTGCTGACGACGCGAGTAGCCGCTGGACGAGGTCAGATAGCTTCAGTGGCTGGTCTGCCTTCTCTGAGCCAAGTTGCGTGACGCTAGCATTGCCTGTGTTGTTTCTGTGATTGTTTACAATGTTTAAAAAAATTGAGAACGCCGCCAGTTGTGAAGTGAGGGCAGTGATTAAATTCCTCAATGCAAGAAACGTTCGCCCATGTGATATTCATCGCCAATTAAAGGAGGTGTATGGAGACAATGTAATGGACGAGTCGTCTGTTCGGCGGTGGTGTCGCAACTTCAACATGGGGAGGGGGAACACACACGACGATGAGCGTTCGGAGAGACCGTCTGTCATTACAGACCAACTGGTGAGCTCAGTTGACGAATTCTTGAGGAACGATCGGCGCGTCACAATTGATGACATCTGTGAGCATTTTCCCAATGTTTCTCGAACAATTGTTCATGAAATTGTTAAACACCATCTGCATTATGCAAAAATTTGTGCAAGATGGGTCCCTCGCGTATCTCAATGAGCTGGCGGCGAAGGACTATGCAGCAGGAATACAGAAACTTGTCACACGTTATGACAAATGCCTTAATTTGCTTGGAGATTATGTTGAGAAGTAGTTTAAAGTATCCTCTTTCAAATAAAATTTTTTATGTTTGTTAATATTTACTTTTGTGTCTTTATTTCACTAACGGGTACTACTTTCCGGATGACCCTCGTACGTGGAACATATGGACAAGCTAACAAATAATTAGGATGTATTGCAAGAGCACTGGGTAAATGTGATGAAGCGGTCAAAAAGGAATGCTATCTTTCGCTGGTTAGCCCTCATTCAGAATTCTCCGCTAATACAAGGGGTCCTGACGAAGTTTGATTGATTGCCAAATTAGATCACGAGAAGCGTATAATAGCCAACTTTTTAAAGCGTTGTTTCGATAAACTTAGCAGCGTACCCAAAATATTAGAGTAGCTAGGCTGGGAACCACTCACGGAGCGAAGGTTGAATTACACATTAGATCTCTTATTGGAAGAACGTCTCTTTAGCAGTATTATTGAAAATGTGTTATTTGTCCCATTGCAGTGCGGTAGGAGAGATCAAGTGTAGAACCGATGGATTTAACATTAAGTCATTTTTTCCACGCTCAATAAGGGATCAGAACAATGTTGGCTGAATGCGCGAGGAAGGAAAATTGCTTTGGGTAAAACAACCTGTGAGTAGTTACCCCCTGCCGCACTCGCTAGCGGTGACTTTCTGGGCACCATGCATGAATGTACTCTTAAGGAAATAGTAAATGAGGGAGCAATTTTATCTGGCAATGCAAAACAATCTCTATATATTTATTATTATCACCATTCTCCAGGAAGCAAAGTTGCAAGTCCCGATGTCATTACCAAAAGCTTGTTACGATAAGCTAGCAAAATATGTGCACCATCCACAAATGTAGTACTCTAATTACAGTTTTCGGACTAATTTACGCAGAAGGCAGAACAGAAAATAATGCGGCGTCATCTCCTTCGCCATGGACACATTTTTCCTCGTCGGTGCTTTGGGACTACCCCGGTGAAAATTATTTTGCCGATTTTGACCTCATTTGCGAGAGGGGAATGAAGTACACTCCGGGGAGTAAGAGAAAAAGCGGAAATATGAACGAAACGAACAACGACCTGAAATGGGAAGCGTTTTGCAATAGACGCGGACGCACTACTCGTGACGGAGCGGATAGATTCTTCAAGTGGGCAAAATGGGTTGAGGGAGGGATGGGAGGTGTTGAAATACTCCGCGAAAAGAATTCGCCATCTTCGTCCGGAGAGAAGCGGCTGCAATATTGAGGCGGCGCCATTGTTCCCGGGTGTGTCAAAACGGGAAGGAGCGGCAAGAGATGGGGAAGATGGAGCAGGGCACCCGGAAACAAAAGAATGCAATTAGTCGCCACTTCAGCGAAGCCGTGGGGACTGGGCCGATGTGCGTATCTTCTCATTAGGAGGGCGACATCGCTGCAGCGCGTTCTCGGATTAGCCCGAGGTCACTCCTGAACACGCCTCTCCACAGCGCAGGGCAACATTACAACTGGTTTAGCGCACATGCGCACATCTTCAGGACGGAGTCATTCAGCCACCAGTCAAGAACTGCGAATCAGACACGCGCGTCGGGGTTTCGTTGCAGCACGAAAGAGCGAATGAAGCACACGCGAAGGAGACATGACAAGCGCCGCCACGTGGACTAGACGCGCGATAACGGAGGCTTCTACCCAAAAGCCATTGCTTCAAACGAATGGTAATGACGATAGCATCATTTAACGATCCAGGGTAATGTACTCCGGAACAGTACGGCGCATAAAAGTCAATGGAGGCAGAAAAATGATGCTTTATTTATTAACCTACTTAAAAAAATTGTATAGATCATAAGATTCCAAAGAAACTGCGGGAGATGCCGCAACAGTATCTTTTAACGGAGTCATCCGCTAATGTGCATTTCAATGCAAATATTTCAGAGTGTAAAAATCATTCGCCTTGACCGGGATTCGAATTCGGATCCATCAATGTTCGATCGAGTGCTTTATCCAGTTAATCTATGGAGGCGCTTCACCCACCAAAGGAGAAATAGAAACCACACAAGAAGAAAGGATATTAGAATAGCAATCATACATCATCATAAAGGATAAGAACAGTGCGTTTCGTGGCACGCATAGCCAGAAGAAGAGAGACGAGCCACATTGACCTAATACACATTCAAACACGAAATCCCGACAAACGGTGAACAAATACTCATTTACATAGAAATAGATATAAGGAAAAGGGATAGGAACACACCTAAAGGACGAACACAGGAGAGGTGGGGCAGGCGGAATCAAGCAGGTCACGAATGTAAAAATTAGAGCACCTTAGAATACATGTACTTCTTGGAACGAATTTTTATTAATATAAGATTAAAGTCTACCGTTATTGCCGTATTATTCAAGCGCATAAATTCAGTCTCGGTGCTACTACATCATAATACCTGGCATATATTCTAAGTTTGGTTTAATGAAATACTTTTAATTAGGAATTGACAGCCGCATTTTGTTACCCACTTCTCTACACACCGTCTGTTGAATTCAAGTTTCATAATTATGAACTCCTTAGTATTTTCAAGTAGATTTCCATGGAATGGCTCGAGTTTAAAGGAAATTTTAAGTCTTCAACTGCTTAGTATCGGTCAATTATAGCCTACTGCTTTAATCTTTTGTGCTATTGGATGACTCGTCCATTTACTCCAGGAGATCATTGTCCTCCACTTCGGACCACACCACTCAAATTACGTAAAATCAAACGGCGTTCTTCATGCACCTTTGAACTTCTGCGCAACTGAAAGTGACCCAGCCCCCTTGGCCGTGCGCTGGAGTACAGCAAAGAGGCTCGTGGGAAGTCGCTCTCTTCGGACGCCCCCCTACCCCTTCCCCCGCTCCAGGGACCGCAAAAATCACGGCTTTAGCTCACAGGGACCCCCGTTACGCAGCGCTAGGAAACATATGCTTGAGAAAACCTTTGCGGGACAACTAAATTCACTTCTTTCTCACTGCCCCGAGTTTTGTCGTCTTATTAACCTCAACATTTATGAGAAATAAAACCACAGCGCTTCATGCAACTATGTAAAAAAGTAATGAACAAATGAAGTAATTAAGGAAAACTTTGCAAAATCGTATTACGGAAATTTGAAGTACCTATTTATAACACATGAAATAGTTTTCTAAAAAATCTGACGCGATCTGCAAAATGAAGCGTTTAAATACGCATTTTTAGAAAGATATATTGAAACTTTTTAAAGATGTTTTGGCTGTTACTCGGGAAGTTTAGCCCATCAAAGCATGGAAGAACAAGGTATGGTGGGTAATACTCGATATCCTCGGAAGTAGTTTCCTTTAGCTTTTAGTTTTTTTCCACTGTGGGTATTGGGTGACGCTCGCAGAGGATTTGATTGGCTTTCTTATAGTTTTCAACCCATACTATAGCAAATGAAATGGATTATGACGAAGCGGGCCATAAGAAGAATAAAGATAGACTCGTACGAAAATCACTTCCGGTGCGTGACCTAGTCAAATGAATTTTTACCAGTAATGTTGCTTTTAAAAGACTTTTCAAATGAGTTAATTTTTGAAGTATTTTCATGAAACATTAAACCTTTCAACTTAGTTTCTTCCTTGAATCCTCATAATTTCTATCCTTTCTATATACTACCTTGATCAAAAATTTCCCGGAATTTATTCAGAAAATTAAAAATACAAGTTTATTCATCTAAATCTATATTGTCCCCTTCAAAGTAATCCCCATCGACTGCAACACACTTATGCCAGCGCTTGATCCAATCCTCGAAACATTTTTTATATTCGGTTTTCGGTATGTCCATCAGTGCTTCCTGCGATTTTTCCATTACTTCCTCTCGGCTGCTAAAACGCGTTCCCCGTAATGGTTTTTAACTCGATTGTCACAGAAAGAAGTCACAGGGAGCCAAATCAGGTGAATTCGGTGGCTGTTGGATGGTATTTGTTGCATTTTTCGTCAAAAAATTACGAATAATGATAGCACTGTGCGACGGTGCGTTATCATGGTGCAAAATCCACGAGTTTTCTGCCCACATTTCTGGTCTCTTTCGGCGAATTGCTTCACGCAAACGTCTCATAACGCCCAAATAATACTCTTTGTTTACTGTCTGGCCTTCTGGCAAAAATTCATGATGCACTACACCGTTGTAATCCATGAAAACCGTCAGCATTGCCTTCTTTTTTGACTGAAAACGACGTGGTTTTTTTGGTCTCGGCTCATTTGGTGAACGGCATTCACTTGCCTGATGTCTGGATTGCGTGTCGTACTCATAAACCCACGTCTCGTCTCCAGTAATGATCCTTTTGATGAATGTGGGATCGGATTCAGCCTCGCAAATCATGTCTTTTGCGACGTCAACACGGTGTCTTTTTTGCATGAAATTGAGGTCTTTTGGCATGCTACACGACGGAAACCCAAATCATTAACCACAATGTCTTGGGCGGATCCATAGGCAATGTTCAAGTCCTCCGCTATTTCTCTGATGGTTAATTTGCGGTTATTGACCAACATTTCTTTTACTTTATCAATTTTTTCACCGACTTTCGATGTCGATGGTCTGCCACTGCGTTCATCATCTTCGATGACTCACGACCACTTCTGAACCGCTCGTGCCACTGGTAAACGACCGTTTTTTTTAGAGAATCGTTGCCGAAACACTTTTCCAACATTTCCAACGTCCGTCCTCGTCTTCTTTTTTGCCAAAACGTTCCCTCTTGACGCTTGGCTTGCAGCTGCCCGATGATTTAATCATTCAGCTGCTGTGTTTGCGGCTTCTTAGCCCGTCGATGAAGGAAGGTCCAATCAACTCCTTTTCCTTTTCAATGGTGGTTGGTCGTCGTCCCGTCCCGTTGCTGCTCTTGGGCGTTTGTGCCTTTCCCAGGAGACAGGTTTTAAGCCGCCGATCGACCGCAAGTGCTCTTCTTTTTTGCCTTCAAGCTCCTCGTAAAAGGCCGTCGCGCGAGTCTTGATGACATCTCCAATGGGCGCAGTTTCAGTTAAGGCGTGGAGAATTTCTGCGGCATAGTTCCAGCCAAGCCCAAGTACACTGTTGAGTGCCCCTCTTTCCGTTACCTCCAAGTGGTGGAAGGCCGTCTGAGTCATTCTGCCACTCCATGCCGGTGAAGCGTACATCAAGATTGGGCGAATTGCCGCCACGTACAGATACGTCTTTGTCTTGATAGAGAGGGACGGTGAACGTAGCAGCGGCGAGAGTTGTAGTCGTCTTCCTCTTGCCTTCCTGGTGGCAGCGAGGGCGTGACTTTTGAATGTCAGTCTTTTATCCAGTATCACGCCTAGATAGGTCACCTCTTCCTTCCATGGCGCCTCCTCGGTGCCCACGAGGATTTCTCCTGGTTCTCGCAGTCCTCCAGGTGAAAAAAGAATCGTCTGTGTCTTTGCGCTGTTGACGCTGATTCGCCACAGGGCGTACCACTCCAGCAGTTTGTCTACTGCTCGCTGTAGGTATGTTGCCGCCATGTGTGCTCTCCGCGAAGTGGTCACTATTGCTGCGTCATCCGCATACAGGGCAACCATGGTATGTCGTCCAAGGTCTACCGGGAGGTCCGCCGTATATAGATTAAAAAGTATCGGTCCGAGCACCGATCCTTGCGGCACGCCTGCGTGGACCTGTTTCGGCTGTGACAGCGCGCGTCCCCAGGCGACACGGAAAGTCCTTCCTGTCAGGTATGATGTTAGCAAGCGGCGCTGCCAATTTGGAAACCGCTGTATTGCAAGTTTTCGCCTGAGACCAGCGTGCCATGCCCGGTCGAAGGCTTTCCTGATGTCAAAGAACGCCGCCGTTGAGCAGCATCGCCGATTGAATCCGGCCGTCACCTGTTCCACGAGACGGACGAGCTGGTGTGTGGTGGAGTGTTCCTCTCGAAAACCGTACTGTGATGCCGGCAAGATTGAGTAGGCCGCGATGTGCTTCAGGAGATGTGGCAGCAGTACCCTCTCAAGCAGCTTTCCCAGGGTCGCTAGCAGGGCGATCGGGCGGTAGTTCTCTACGTTCCTAGCGGACTTCGGCGGCTTCGGCAATAGGATGACTTTTGCCGATTTCCAGATGGCCGGAAAATGTCCCATGGAGAAGCAGGCCGTAAAGAGCGTAATCAGGTGAGTTGCGAGCGAGACAGGCATCTGTCGAAGGGCCTCGTTCGGGATGTTGTCCTCTCCTGGTGCTTTCTTGCAGCGTAGTCGTCCAAGGGCTGCTCTCAGGTCGTTTTCGGTAACCTTCGTTACCGTCATGGTGCCCTCCTCCGTTGTTTCATCCTCTTCAGGAAAGTCGCTAGGATCATCCGGTACCAGTGGATCCGGAGTCGACGTGAAAGTGGCCTCCAGCGTAGTTGCTGCAAATTCAGCCTTTTCGTCTTCCGTGATAAGAGGGCCACCAGGTGAGTCGATCGGTGGGTCGATCCGAATGCTGTGGCGAAGAGAAGCTGCCATTCTCCAGATGCTCCCATCTTCGGTTCGGAGGGAAGCAACCTTCCTTTCCCACGTCGTCTGCCTGTGGTCCTGGATGAGCTGCCTCACTTCGGCTCGTTTTCTTCTAAACCGTGCCCCATCCGCGGGACATTTGGTTCTTTGAAATCGTCGTCGAAGCCGATTTCTTTCGCGGATGCGGCGAAGGATGGAATGAGGCAGCGTCAGATGTCCAGAAGGGCGGATCAGTTTTATTGGCACGGTGTTCTGTAATGCTTGGTCCACGCCAGCTGTTATGACAGAAGCATATTCGTCCAGCATAGCTTGTGACGTCAGTGATGGCGGCTGTTCCGGTAAAATGTCGGACAGGATCTGCCTGTACCCTGTCCAGTCTGTTTTGTCCAGGCATCGCACCGGCCGTGGGGGAAGTAACGTTGGGCAGCATCCCAGATAGGCGCAGACTGGGTAGTGGTCGCTGTCCAACGTCGGTGTCGCCACGAGAGAAAGCGAACTCGTGAGCCTACGGTGCAGCGCAATATCTAAGACGTCTTCGCTCCTGCCGTGATGCTGATGCGTTGGCCCATGTGGACCCGCGACGCGTACTCCGTTGTTCTGAGCCCATGTGAGCAGCGCTTCACCCCGAGGGTTCGGTGTAATTGAATGCCATGCAGCATTCTTTGCATTTAGATCCCCGAGAAAAAGCGACGGCCGTGACCCGGAGAAGATGACTTCGAAATCCTGTGTGGCTAGAGGTCGTTTTGGGGGGAGATAGAGTGACCCCACTGTGAGAGAGCCGATCGAAGTATCTACTTCAATGGCTGTCGCCTCTAGATGCAGTCGAGCTGGTAGGTCAATTTTTCTCGCAGCCAGGTCAAGCGAAACGAGGACCGCCGTGCCCCCTCCTCTTGTTTGCCGGTCATCCCGGTAAACTGCATAGCCTGGAACGCCGTATGAAGTTCCAGGACGGAGATGAGTCTCTTGCAGACAGACGATTGAGATTCTTGCCTTCCGTAGAAAGGCAAGCAATTCAGGGGTCTTTCGCTTCAATGCGCCGCCGACATTCCATGTGGCTAGGATGATAGATTTATTTAATTCTCGCCTATGGTCCATTTTGGTTTGGGAAAATAGTGGTAAGGGCGACAGTTAAAGCTTGCAGCTGTTGTTGCAATAGCGCAGCAGAGGACGTCAATGCTTCCAAGATGGAAGAGAGGGATGTAGCCAAAGTTGGAGTCGGCATCTGCGAGTCTGCAGCCCGCCTCTTCTGGAGAAGAGGAATTTTTATTTCTTCTGCTGTCTCCCTGGCGACCGGAGCCGGCGTCGAGAGTGGAGGAAAGTCAAGATGCTTGCACATGGTCAGACGTGCGCCACTAAATCCGTTTTTTACGCAAAATTTAATACAAGTTCGTTGTTGCAAATTTAAATCCATTTCTGAAATTGTAAAAAATCGCCAACACACACAGAGATAGATGTACTCTTGGCTACGTAACTTTTGCAAATGTCAAGTTATGACACTAAGATTTAAAGGGAATATCAACAACAGATGTACCAATTTAACAAAAAAACAGAACTCAAATCGGAACGATGGGAGCGCCACACGGTGGTTATTCCGGGAACTTTTTGATCAAGGTAGTATGCCGGCATTATTCCAAAGTCTGTCCTTTGTATTGTGTCAACCTTACTCTACGATCACTTCTCCTGCACGGACTTCAATTTCGGATCACTTTGATACAAATATGTCCCATTCATTAAAATACATTTTTTCTCCCTTATTCAACACACAAGCCACCGCAATTCTTCTCGACCCAGTTCTTTAGCCCAAATCCTTAATGCGTCCCTAGCCATCGTTTTATGTAACTTCTTCCGCCATTGGCCTATTATCCAAAGAAATCGGAATTTTACAGGTGAGGGAGAAGCTTACTTCGAAAGGATCCCACAGACTTAAAACTTAATATATACTGTAAGGACTGCTCAACTTCTATGGGCAAAGAAGTTGAAGACTGTTCAGCTTATATGTGACTGTTCAACTTCTTCATAACCGTTTCAACTTCTTCATACCGTCAGAGGTTCCCGGAGTCGTTTAATGACGAGCACATCACATCTTATTGGATGCATCAAAGATTACCTTAAAAAATCCCTAAAGAAGTTCATCCAAGGTGACAAAAGTGTTCGGGGTCTCTGCTCCTTCAATATCTACCGTTAAAAAGTGGCCAGCTGTATCAAAATGTAGTCACACGCCCCTTGAATATGACCCACGTGAAGAACGGCCAAAAACCGCAACCACACCGGAAATAATCCAGAAGGGGCAATATATTGTGTTGGACGATTGGCGAGTGAAAGTAATTGAGATGGCCAAGGCCTACGGGGATATCGGAAGGAAGAGTTCGAAACATATTGCACAAAGAATTATGGATGTGAAAGCTCTGCGCTATTTAGAAATGTTTGGGCCAATTCAAAAGGGAATCGACCGATTTTGGGCGGCAATTTGTCACCATGAATGAGAAATGGGTCCATCACTATACGCCAGGAACGAAACAGCAGCCGAATCAGTGTGTGGAAGCCGGTGGTCAAGCGCCAAAGAAAGCGAAAACGATCGAATCTGCCGGAAAAATGTGTTTTGGGATACGAAAGGCTAGTTGATCACCTGTTAATAGGTTACCTTGAAAAAAACAGAAAAATTACAGACAAATACACTCCAACCTTCTAGACCAATTGGATGCCAAAATTTGCAGAAGGCCTTGGTTCAAGACGAAAGAAATCATCTTTCACCAGGAAACGCACCTGCTCATAAAGGTGCTTTGGCGATGGGAACTCAAAGGGATTTGGGATGATTTTCCCGGCTATTCTCCCTATTCTCCTGATTTAGCGCCCTCAGAATTCCACCCGTTCCCAAACTCGAAGAAACTTGTTCCTGGAGAGTGCTTATCGTCCAATGAAGAAGTTGAGAGGGCCGTAGATGGATATATCCAAAGCCTTCCACACTCTCACTACCGTGAAGGGACACTGATGCTGGAGAAACGATGAACTTAGTGTTTTGAAATCAAAGTAGATTATATAGAAAAATGAAATCATTTTTTAGCTAAAAATCCCAGTATTTCATCGTCAGGCCGAGAACATTTCACCCTAAACTTACAAAGGTAAAGCCCATATTGACTCTGGCAAAGTAAGGAAATATAGAGAACAGAGACTTAAAATGATTAATAGCAAATATTCAACATAAAAATCCAAAGAGACTTAAAGGAAAATAAACATTGAAGAAAATATTGTTACTAAAATAATATTATTTACAATTATAAATTGAAAATAATATTATTTATTATGAGGTTAATAAAAGACGATTTTGTTACAAAATTCTACTATAGCCGCAATCACATAGATTTTAAAGAAATCCAGTCGTAAGGTGCACATGATTTGATAAAACCTAGATCGTGGAATATGAGTTATTTTTTTGGTGAAATTAGCTGTCTTTTTATAATTTTCCTTAGAAGTGGAGAGGTTACAACAAGATCCTTGTACCGTGACTTTCGATAAAGATGGCATATATTTCAGAGCTTATTAGAAGTCTGCGCTGTTTTCCCAAAAAAGTTTAATTTTTTCAAATGTATAGAATTTATTGTTGAGGAAAATTTAATGTGCCCAAGTGGAGAGCCACCATCCGAGCCATCATGTGTGTAAACAACGACATATTTTCCTTCGGGCTCTGAATTTGTCGTGTGTTTATGAGTGCATACATACATATCTACACTTCGGAAAGAATCTATGACCAAGGGCACTTTTATTCTCCTAAACTTGAGTCCCCTGGGTTAATTTGGCCGGGTAATTTTAATGTCCAGATAAGTGTACCTTATTAATGGGACCTATTTCATCGCTTTCCGCTTAGGGCAGGTTCTCATTTCTTTTATCGGGTGGCGTCCGGCCGAAAAGCACGCAGACGAGGGTGAGAGGAAGTGAGAGAGAGAGGGGTCACGGTCGAAGATTCGGGGCAGGTTCCACGGGGAAGGTGGGGTTGCTTATCCTGCGGACGGAGAACCCACCCTGGTGGTCAAATGGCTCCGACTCCGTCACAAGATGACCTCCTTTGTCACGCACCCCGGTCGCCGAAAGCCTTGCCGCCCCTCTCACGCGTCACCCCAGGGGCTACCCACCCTCCCCTTCTCACTCCAAAGCCCCCCCCCGTTCTCCCCATACCTTCCCCAAGGGCCACGAAAGAAGCATGGTAGGGCAATGAAATGCGCATTCACAAGGGAGTGATGGTGACGGGGTGTTGGTGGCGGTGGGCAGGGCGCGACGTGACGGGCGCACGCAGAGGGAATACGGCGCGAAGGGGGCCGGGAAAAAAAGGAGGGCTTGGGAAGGAATGGAAGGGAAAAGTGAAAAAGGAAGCACACATAGCAGCACACACCATCACAGCATTAAATATTTACGTAAATAAAAACCAAGGTAATTGTTTGCGGAACACGACCAAATTCACCATAAAGCTATGGCAGCAAATTAGCATAAATAGGAACAACTGGAATAATTTTGATAACTGAAAGCCAGAAATCGCACATCGCAATAACAATAAAGATAACCACCACATTAATGAACATGAATACTGCTTCTTGATTGGCCAACGTCGTCGTAAATGGACTACGGAGCGTAAAAATTATAAATTTATGATAGTTCTTCCCAGAAAATATTGTTTTTAAAAATATCCTTAGGATTTGAATTTACAATATCAGATTTATCATCGGGTGCAAATGACCGCAGCATGTAGAATCTTATTTGAAGGATAGAAAAGATGTAAGCCAGTGAAATAGTCCAGTCAAAAAGACTTCTGCTAGAAACAGACCTACAATGACTAGTAAAAAACTTGATGGAACTGAGCTTCTTTATATTAGCAAATTCTTGCATGGAGAAAGCTCTTCATCAGTAGTGAAAAACAAAAAATAACAGCGGAAAAAAATACTGAGACAAACGGGCATGAAGACTAGATGGATGGACACAAGAGAGAGGAGGGCAGAGAAGGAAGTATCTTATCAAAGCTGCGGAGGAATTGATGATGCATACTGAATATTCTATACTGAATCAAATTCTCTTAGCGGCGAAATTGGAAGTAAGGTTGGGCAAGCAAAACTGTAGGATGAAACACAAATTTACCCGTAAAAGAGAAAATTATTAAAGCTCATGGTTAAACCGCGAGAAGCTGTTAGAAAAAAAAATAGTTGATAAAATTCCAGTGAGGATTCTTTTCTATGGATATTCAAAATTTCCAACCGTCTAATATTAAATTTTTATGCATGCAAGTACTGAGAAATAATTTCCCCAATTCATATTAAATATCCTACCTAGGATATTTGATGCATTATTCCCCTTTAACATACTCCCCCGGGAAACTCACGCACTTATCCAAGTGTCTCCTGCACATTTCTAAACAGTCTTCAGTCTTTTATCGCAATGGCCATCAGCTGCCTCGTCTCATTCTCTTTTATTCATTTCACTTTATTTCATGGAAGTTTGGCACCATTGAAGCCTATTCCTTCCCAGCCGACGCTGATTGCACCCAATGACACTGATGTGGACTTTTTAAGGGCTGGTGTTGGGGGAGGGAGATACGCCAGGAGGCAACCCTCTCGGCACCGGCCACAGAACATGCAGCCCATCACTTTCCGAAGGCGAAGGGCCGAAATAGGCCAACATTAATTAAATGTCCGTCACAAAGGATATATAGGTAATTAGTAATTTCCATAATCCTGCAAGCTAACATACCTGTAGTTCTCCAGCAGCATTTTCACCATTGGTGCATGGTATTAGACCTACGATCACTCTCACGTCCAACAGATACGAAATAAAACTTGTGGCTTCTCTTCAAAGAGATAAGTTTTGATGTACTAATTCCAATGGCCCTTAAAATTTTGAAAAATAATGGCCCAGCGTTACAAGGTATCATGAGGGCGATTTATGTAAGTTCTTAAACCTTCAGGTATAAGAGAGATTGAACATTATTAGCCCTCCATGTCGTTCTATTTTCGACAGGATTTTTGTACGTCATCTACGACTGAGTGATCACAAATTGTGAGGCAGAAACAAAATTTGTTATATGGGTCAGTTTGGCATTAGGTTTCTCTTACTCTCTCTCTCTTGTTGTCCCACTTTTAAATAAAATGCTCCCCAAAAATTCACTCTGAGCTTAATTCTAAATACTTATATTCAAAATATATTATTGAAGTCTTGAATTTAATTCTCATGATTTCAGTGATTCACAACCTATGATTACTGTTCTAATTTAAAAGCACAGTTTCTATTTTACAAAAATATTGCTTTTCTGTGAAAAAAATTATGACAGGTATAAACCCAAGAAAAATAGCAGAAATAACTTGTGCATGATTTAAAGACGAGTACTTTACCGTAAAGAGACATATAGTAATCTACAGACCCAATAGGGACATGTGGAAACGTTTACGTAAGTAGAGTAGTAGCCCTCAATGACTGGAGAACATTTTACCCCTGGAAAACTAGACCAAACAAGATGTGCATACACCTGGTCAGATACTGTAGATCTCATGCATTAAATACAAAAAGAGAGAGTATTCCAATGAGTGAAAACGAAAGAAAGGCTAATCGAAGACGATGATTTGAGCTGGATCTGTTGGATACTTCTAGAGACAAGAGTGAATGCTCAGAGCAGATACAGGCCATCATCTCGGGAAATGTTTCAAGATGGAGTAGAAAGGATAAACAGGTGAGCCAAATAAAGTTATCACTAATGTAATGGGATTGAAGCCCCTTGTTAGTCATTGAATTAAGTTAAATTATTTACGAAAAAAATGATTGCTATCGGTCGACTATTATGTATTGACGGTTTAGAAGTCCACTTTAAGAATTTGGGTTAATGTAGCCACCAGTACATGTTAAATAATGTTTTGGAGTAATCAATGCTTCTCCTTTGCTACATTGATTAATATTTAGAATTATAATCGAAAGAGGTTTTGGTGATTAGCAAATAAACTAACGCTTCGATAGAAGAGTGAAATGACCATGCTGATTGACAAATGTTGCCGCAGAGAGGGTTGACTTGGGCTCAATTTGATAGAAGTTTGTCCACAAGAGTTTCTTACGCTTATTCCTAAAATCGCAAATAAGCAATCGACCATTGAAAAAGACCATCCACACAACGGAAATGTGATTTTAAAACAACATGAAGGAAGACTTCTCCCACAAAGCCAAGAACTTATAATTCTCCTTGAATTTTAGACCGTATTCTTAACTGTAATTCTCGAGAAATATACCACTATGTGTCTGTATTGTGCATGGAATCATCGTGGAGATAAAGGTAGAGAGGAGGAAACGAAATACTGTTAGCGCAAACGCCAGAGCATCTGATAAAGGAAAAAGGTAATGCTGTAACTTAGAGGAAATATATCCGGTTTTCTTTTGAAGCTGATACTCTACTGAATAATATTTACCTACAACAACCAAATATGAGCCCATAAAATGTGGTTTTTATTCTAGTACTTTGAAAGCGAACATTATGCGAAGGAATAAGTTTTTAATGTGTGTAGTTGCCGAAAAGAAAACTATAAAATACACTTCGAATTCAAATTTGTGCAATTCGTCAATCGGGTATGTCCTCACGTCACAGCAAACTAGATGCGACCTCAGCTGCACAATGTGCAGAATTAAAGAACGTCCCTATTTTTCATGTAGCTAACATAACCTCACGCCAAAGAGTTTAAAAGTTATGGAACTTTTCAAATATAAAATTGAAAACCTTACCACAACTATACATAACAAAGGATCAATACAATATTTAAAAAACTCCCCAATACTCACTCGGTATAGCATCGGTAGAAAGAGATAAACTACGTAAAACGTGAAGTATGCCAAAAATAAGGTTTGAACTATTTTCGATCGCACCATCTATCGTTAAATTTCTCATTTATAATATAAATTAACATTTCCTTTTGCATGACGAGTATGATATATCGCCCTTTATTGGCAATTAAACTGCTGAATTCGTTGAGAAGCACTGGACTTGAATATTAATCCAAAATAGAGAAAACAATTTATTCATCCGCGCATTCGGCTTGGTCTATTTTGCACGAGTCAATGCCACAGGTAAAATCTATCAGAATATTTTGAAGCGTATGCTAAAAAATAAATTTTTTATTTGGAATCCGATGCATTTTTTGTGTTTTAATGTATGCCCTTTGTTGCTTGAATCAATGTCTCTAATTACTCCCAAGTTAGATTAATCGAGTCTAGTACGTGTTTTAAATTTGGAACGATCAGATATTGATATCAAAGTTGTACTTCAGGAAAGGAGCGATGATTTTGGTGATATACAACTGTTTCAAAAAAAGGAAACGAGTTACCCGATAACTTGGAGTAAAATTTGAATTTAGTTAAATTATTTCAATTAAAAAATTATTTCATCGATGTTCGTCGTTGGACTCCTAAATGAAACGAATACTTGAATATTATATTTGTATCATGATAATGTATTTTTTTAAATTTGCCATTACTATAAATATTCTTGAATAAGATGATAATTTCGCAAATGAGGAGGTCTAGGCACAATAGCAAGCGAAACCCAAAAATAATTATTTTAATATTGTGACAAAATCCCACAACCATCAGATAACGCCTACAAGCGAGACTATTTATAAAATACTACTTACAGCTGTGTAATTACAGTGGTAACGAGGTATTAGTTATGCATTGTGGCCCCATACAATGCAGTACTAGTAAACATTCCTATCTGAATGCCTCTCACCTCACGGATATACGAATAGAGGAGTAGACTGCGGCATAGCAAAAGAGTCGGGAGTCTAAATAATGAGGTTTTATGCGTTAACATAACAGATTAACCTACGCCGTTACTGGATTTATGTCCTCGCTTGGTTCTTTATGTGAGAACCCACTAAGAATGCAATGCCAAGTGTAGGAGTATCTGCTTGGGCTTTCGACGAAATCGTTTTAGGCTGATTATCGTGAATTGGTGTTACGATTTTCTATTATGGTCCTGTATTGATTTTTTACGGTTCTGGATAAACTTGATGACACCCCCAATTTCGTCCAAGCTATGATCTCTTGATTACTAGATTTTCCAGGGAAACCAATGGCGGCACAGGTAAAGGAATAGCCCTTCCCCTATTCCCTGATGTTAGAATCTCACACCTCGTTGAACTTAGTACTATGTTCAATTCCAAGAAGCTTCGGGAGATGCCGCAACAGTAAATTTTTGACTGAATCATCCGCTATTTACGCTTCACAATGCAACAATCAGATAAACCTAAAATTTTGTTTACCGCGAAAATATTTTTTTTCAAGAAAAATGCACCAATTTTGGAGTTGTGTTTAAGAGAATTCATGAGTGACAGCAATATATTGGGGTTACAAAAAACTGGTCTCTTAAAACTAGTAAACACTTGTTTGTACTAATTATGTCATGTCATTGCCAATCACAGTTAACAACCCGAAGGTCTGTTTGATAGGTGTCGGCAGAGTACATCCAACACTAAACCCCTCGACGGCGTGTGAAATTGACAAATCAGGGTAAAAAAGGAGGCCAGATTCTTTCCCTGTGTCGGTTATGGTTTCCCAGGGAGATCTGGTACCTAAAATATCACAAAACTTTGAAGAAGCGGAGGGTATCTAGAGACGTCACCCGGAGATAAACCCGGGTCCTCTGCCTATTATATCAGTGCCACCCGTTGTGGTAACTCGTCATCCATTTTGTGATAAAAAGTTCAAAATAATTACATGCATAAAAGGTTCCAAATAATGCCTGAACAAATTTTATAGTACCATTTTATAATTATCTTACCACAGTAGTAAGGGAGATCACGGGTGTGTTCTGATAAATATGTAGAGAAATGATGTCGGGAAAGCAAATCGCTCAAACTTAGAATCAGGTAAAGTAATATGGCTGTAAATTCACACTTTTAGCTTTTATTATCAATAAGATCAGTGAACTCATAACGGTAGTAGTAGTATTGAGGGGAGACGACCGACCGGCTGAAGTCATTTGCGTCATAGGGGATGGACAGGAAAGGATGAAGGGTGGAGAGAAATCTGGCGTCGGCATTAGCCTCCTCTTAACGAAAGGCGCCAAGGGGTCCGTAGCTTAACGTCCCATCCGACGGACGGCGTACTCACTCAAAGTACCCTCCACTAAGCACCTCAAGTAGGGATCTAGATATCTCTGAAAAATATTAAACACCGCCGGGATTTGAACTCGAGCCCTCTGGGTGGGAAGCCATTACGATAGCCATCGCATCATCTCAATCCCCCACTTGTAACAGTATAATTTAAGGACGGACTTAGACACCAAAAACTCCCACAGATCATTCCTATTTAAAGAAAGATTATATCATTTGACTAGCAGATATTATGTTCGTGATCAATTTTAAGTAAAGTTTAAAACACATTAAGAAATATAAGTAGTCGTAATTTCGAAAAAAACCAGCACAATTGTTCAAAAGTGATTAGTCAAATATAGGAAAAGATTGAATTTTTCCCGGCAAATCTTTAGTATCATATTTTATTACACTGGTCAAAGTGTACCGTATTCTTATAATGGGGCGAACGCCACCATGGGATATAATGTTCGAGGTGTATTCAAGCTAACAATATTTCCTTTGACCCAATTGCTAGGTTTTCAGATAAAGGATAGGTAATTTATTCCAGTGAATATATCAAATCTGTTGGGTGGCAGTATCAAGAAAAATTTACTACTTATTCCAACGAGGATAGAGTTTGATTTGTTACCAAACCCTTTATATTTTTTCTCTCAAACGAGATAGGCATCAAGTGGCAAGAATTTCCAACAAATCCTTCGTCCCTCGCATCGCAATCTACATCTGCGGACGAATAAAAAAAAAAGTCGCACCTTCGCGCCAGAGACTAGAGTTCCAAGTCGAGGTAAGACGTAAGGCAAGGGATCGATATCAAATGGGTTTGCCGAGCTCAAAATTCCCTTGATGCATTCCCTGGATACGAACGACCTTGAATCTCAAATGATTCTCGGGTCGAATGCTCCTTACACGCGTAGTTCCATTCAACTCTCACCCAACCAACTTATCTCCACCTGTGATCTTAAATAAAAAAGAAAGGACCCGAAATTCTTAAAGAAAGAAGAATGTAAACTAGAGTCAATTTTCGAATGAGTTTGGATACGCCCTTTGGAACCCCTTGGAAACCATAGAGTATATTTAGACATAAACTGGCATTATGCAAGGTCGATATAATTATCTAAGAAAGGAGTGACTCGGTGAATTTTTAGCTTAGCAGGGTGGCGTGTTTAACATAAGATCTCTCTGATCTTATTCCGCTTCCGAGAGGTTTTCCCTCAGGTTTTTTTTTTAGGTAACTGAGAGGCGCGCGTGATACCAAAGAAATTCAACGCATACATGAGAGACGATTTCATCTTCATTGGGTCATATATTTACGAAAATTCACGGAAGTAAACGAGCAAATATGAATCATTTGACAGGATTTTCGCAACTGAATGCGCGTTGCTCATTTTAGCAACGGGTCATATTAGCTACGATTAGAGTTTTACACAAATATCTATACATTGATAGCAGTAATATGCCAATTTTCCATTCCAATTCTCACGTTTCATTTAGGAAAAATGATGGGTCAACCTCCTCCTCAGTCAACCAAAAATATCCAAGCTATATTGCTTCAAAAAAATTATAATTAGGAATTACTCCCTCATGGTAATCAACCTGATGTTTGGTTTCTAAGGGAGAGGCGATCACTTACAATAAATTCAGCCCTATGCGATCATTATTCATGTTAGCGCATCCAAACCCTTGATGTTTCCTCCATTCAGTTTCTCACGCAGGTTTCAGCAATTAAGATATCGCAACAAGTAATTTATCACTATTTCTCTGTCAATATATTCACATGAAATACTAATATTATGGAGACATGAAGAAGGGTAATGAAGAGATTAAACCACGGACTACTTTCACGTAAACAGTCGCTGAAGGCCGATCAAAACTTATATTGAACAGTTAGATTATCTTGAGATGTGAATTATTATGCGATGGACACATTAGGTACCAAAACGAAAGTGATAGGAATAAGGAAATAGGAATAAGGAAGGCTTAATGAAGGAAATATCAAATTTAAAAAAAATACTGAAGTCACACTAGTTTCCTTTAAGTCAATGAAGAACGAGCGTCTTAGAATTTATATCAATGGAAATCACAGAATATCCAATAATCAGTAAAACGTATTTTCTAAGAATGCTATTTAATATTCAATTTTCAGTCATGTCATCCCTCATTTCTTTTTTATTTGAACGTACGGGTCTAATCTTGCAAGTTAAATGACATCTTCTTTTGAAACGACGGATAAATTATTGTCGCATTGCTATAATTCAGTACTTTTGGGAACATCAAGAACTTACCCATGCACACTTAATTTAATCTTTTAATACACTGCTCGAGGAATACATTTAACAGCTGATTGCTTTCGATCATTAGTTTTTACAATCAATACCAGTAAGATTAACTGTAATTATAACCTAGAACGTTCGTTTATAGCCTTTTACATATTAAGGTGGTGTAGCATAGTGGTGTGTTCAAGTTAAAATGTCTCACAATTTTTCTCTCTCAATACTGGGTGGAGAAAAAAATACATGCCCTGAAAATACGTTAGTACCCGTCATAAAACAGGAGAGATAACTGCACCTTACAGGGCAAAGATATTGTACATCTACTCGTTCCTAAAGTTTTTAAAACTTCAAAGAGATTCTTTTATCGCAAGAGCACATCATGAAATTATCCTTTTTCTGTAATATTACGATTTAACATCCAATTACAATCACTATCCATTGAGTGACATATGCAAGGCAATGGTGTCATGGATGCGTACAAAATGTACAGTCCAAAGGAAGCCGAGAGTTATTACGTTACAAAGGCCCCAGAAAGCTTTCTCAAAAGAATAGTCCATGTTATGGAGAATTACCGATTAGTAGGTGTGAGGGATAACGCCCCTTAGGTTGGAATTTCCGTGAAATATGCGCAGACCATTCCTCGCGAAAAGTTTCTTCTCGATGGAAACCACCCTGGAAACAATCCTGGCCGCAAACTCGTGTTTGTGTGGATAGCAATTCCCAGGCGATATTGACTCGTAATGGCTCCATAGTAAGGACCTTCCTTTGATCAATTGTGGCTATAAATGCCATTTTTCAATCCTGAAAATAATCGGCCATCTGCGCGATAAAAGTACACCGACTCAACTTCCTCCCTATGAAATTTCGGTTTACCGTCAGGGCTGAGGCTTTTGGCCAGTTAAGTGTAAACAAAGAGAGTCAATTGAAGATTATTTATAAAACAGAAGGACTTCATCTTCAAGAACCGATGAAAATGTCGACGGAATCCGGGATCTTGTGCGTTCAGGTCGTCGGTTGACACTCAGAATGATCGGGGAAGAGTTAAATTTGACTTACACCACCGCTCATCAGATTTTGACCGATAAATTGGGGTCGAGAACAATCTGCGCAAATTTGGTTCCAAAAAACCTTTCGTAAGACCAAAAGGACTAGTGACTTTTGGTCAGTAAAAACATTCCTGCGTCTCCTCAGCCTCCTTATTCGCCCGACTTGAGCCTTTTGACTTTTTTCTCTTCCCAAAGTTAAAAAATCACCTCAAGGGAGCTCATTTTGGCACAGTCGAAAATATTTAAACGGCTGTAACCAACCAGATGAAGGCTATTCCAGTATCGGCGTTTCAGCACTGCTATGAGGAGTGGAAAAACCCGTCTCCAGCGCAGTTTGCCTTCAGAAGGAAGTTATTATGAGGGTGGCAAAATTGTAATTCTATTTGAATGATAAAATTTACAAAAAAATAATCTCATAAGTTAATTTACACACCTCGTATATTGTTAATATTGTTATATGTAATTAATATTGTTGTTAATTAATGTGGTCATTTTATCTCCGAAGAATACTCGGAGAATCGCCTTCATAGAACTGTTATAACTCCCTGCGATACTTACACGCAGCGCGGGTTGTCAGTGTTTCACGGGGTTCGAGTGACGACAGGCGGCTTTCGCGATCCCCGCCGTGTATGGAATTCTCATATTTAACATTAAATGAAATCTAACGCTTACGCAGATTAGGAACATGTTTATGATTACGCTGTCATTATTTATGACTCCGTCGTACAACACTTTACTACTGGTAATGTTCAATTATCATATACTGATTAATGTTTGATGAGAAATCACCTCCTGCCACACACACACACAACATAATGGCTTGCAGGCACCATTTATAGCTCCTGAAGGCAAAAAAGAACTCGCAGAAAATATTTGCACCTAACCTACACCATTGATATTAGATAACATTCCTGACCCTTGTCAAAGTGCGTTATTGCTCTGAAATATGGATGTCAATATGATGCGTAGTTAAAATATAGCCAATGAATTTTATAAAAATCTAGAACTCAATTCCTTTTTATAGGGACACGAGATCATCGCAAATTTGGCGAATGAGTTTTAACGTTTTTGCACAAGATTTGAC
The DNA here is from genome assembly GCF_022747635.1 of Hetaerina americana. Lineage (NCBI taxonomy): Eukaryota > Metazoa > Arthropoda > Insecta > Odonata > Calopterygidae > Hetaerina > Hetaerina americana. The sequence goes on along the minus strand of NW_027287205.1, from coordinate 11,973,547 downwards.
CCAGATGTATGAAAATAGTATCTTACCGAAGCATCCGAAGCGAGCTAAATTCTTACGTAAACCCAGCCCAAAATTCGGGAAACGATAGTTTTTCATGAAGAACTAACTTTCTCTTTTCTTACAAATGTTTATCGTTTCTTAAGGAGGGAAGAGGCTGCTGAGGAAACGAGTGAAAGAACGGTAGTCATGTGCTTTGTCCCAGGCCTGAATGGAACTTGTCCCTCGGTCAGTATTTGCTTTTCGTGAACTAAGACGCGCACAAACTTCTCTTTGGACACGAAATCCCAAAGGGAAAAGACTTTACGCGCGGAAGTTACTGAATAACGCAAACTCAGATTTCACGTTCAGCTCGGAGGAAGCACCCGCTCGAGTCCACAGAGCCACCGGAAGAAGGGAGGAAGGAGAGGCATCCGTCGCTTCCTCCACCGCGGAACATCCGAAGAATTCCCAGAGGCGACCTTGCGTTCCCGCCCTAACCATTCCTCACCCCGCATCTCCCGCTATCTTAAGACGAGCAGCTAGCTGTCGAGGAAGCACGCTCTAACTTCCTGCTCCAATTCAAAGGCGTGCATATAGCAATAGACTTACGTATAGAAAATAAACAAACAGCAATTCCACAATTTCTATGTAGTCCCAACAAAGATTTTTGCCATTGCGTGGTATCATCTGGTGCCACGTATGGCAATATATCTTGAGTTGAGGAATTTCTGTGTATCTATTTTCTATGAAGTGGAAAAATTCCACCTAGTTACAGCCAAAAGAGTGCTGTTAATATATTTAGTTGTACTCCTGAACCGCGTCATTTTAATTAATTGAATTCGCGTGATCGCTGTTTGTTTTTACGGATAATTATTTGAATTTCATCCCCAAACATTTTTCCCAATTCGAAAGAGTACAGTTTCACTTTTTTTACAGGCCATCTTTGCTGGTACGAGTGATTTGCCTCGCCGTAACACCCTTGCCTTAGTTACCCAGTGCCTTAGGGCCAGCCAAATTGATGGGCTAAAATTTCTCACGGCCCTTCACCTCTGCTGCTCGTTCCCAAAGATAGCTGAGGTGCTAACTCGATTTTTATTGAGTAATTTCTCATTTTAGGTCATTTTACTTCACAAATCGTTTCATCCGGTCCAAAAGTTATATTAATATCTTCCCTGCTTCAAGCAGACTAAACATTTTCCCTCCTACAAGGTACTTGTAAGCATTACACAGCCCGCCAGTATCTACACCAGCCATCTCTTCTTCCTATTTAACACTTCCTCTCGTCATTTATGGAAATCAGTCGTTCTACATAATTTACCTCCAAAACATTTTTCCGATTACCACATCATCGAAATTACGAGTATATTCGTTTCATTTTGATTAAACCTAGGCGCCGTAAACTATGAAACCTTTACGCAGTGATTTTTTTTGTATTTTACCTTTTTATCTTCGTGGCAGGAGTACTGATCATACGTTCTCCGTCGTGAAATTTTCGTCCAACGTGATTCTCCCCTAGTTACCAAACTCATACATGCGTTTTGATAAAAAAATATCCCACCCAAATATGAACACATTCTCACTTTCTCTCATTGTTGACCTAGTGCTAAGATGCATTACTTCGCCATCCAACTTGTTGAGAATCTTTTTTTTTCCATTTGAAAATCCAATTTTTTTCCAAATTGAAAACAAAAAGTAGGTATCTATTGGCTTCAAACCCTGCTTTTTCACGCCCCTTTGAGTTTGGATTCGGGAGCCTATTATTCCTATCTCACCTCTGGAGCTTTGGAAGCAAGACAAAGGAGGCGCTTCATGGTTGAACGGCGGATCGGAGGCATCATCGATCGAATTTGGAGGTGGGGGAGACAAGTGGTGAGAAGTTGTGGATGGGGGGGGAAACGAAAGGTTGCGACGTTTGGCTAACGACCAAAATGTTAAGATTGAGTGGCCGAGATAAGACCGCCCTTTAAGCTGGTGGTGACGAAAGGGTTGTCTCGGGAGGGGTAAGTGGCCGCGAAGGAAAATGCCTCCTTTCAACTTCACTGGCTACTATCCCACCAACGTTTCATGTCAAACTCGCGGACTTCTTATACTCCGGCGTTCTTCGTCAACCTTCCCAAGCTACAAGGACAACAGCCTAATGAAAGCGCGATCAAATGCTACGCTGATATTTTCATATATTATGGTTGTATGAAATACTTATTGAAACTAACAATCCGATTATCGGGCGAAATAAGCAAAGCTTGCATCTTACCCTGAGAGACTCACTAAGAATATATACTAATACAAGTGTTCGCACAGAGCAAGTTTACAATTTTGGATAATAGCCTACCACTCATAAATGAAATGTAAAAGAAAGTATGGTTCCTACGTAACATACTTAAAATTCTCGAAATTAGGAATACTTAATTTAGTAATTCGCCATGTGGAAACTGGAAGGTATTTAAACCCGATAGTGATGGAAGGCTATTTTATTCAACATGCATTCATCCTAACCTGGGACGAAATAAAAGAGGCTTCAACTAATTTTCCAATTTACATCACGAGTAAATTCGAGTGTCATGTACATTAATATTTAGTAGGTCTGTATAAGCTGCACGTGACTCAACACTCACTTCCTGATGCATGCAAATATTTGGGGAATTCCGGGTGACTTAATGAGTTCGAAATTTTGTACGAAGGCGGGTGGATGTTGTCACACAGTCCTAAAAATATGAGAGAAGTTTGCGGTCACGATCTTAAACAAAATTCGGATTTGGGATAAATTAAATTCAAGAAGATTTATTTTTCTTCATAAAAATGAGGTTTAACAAATATTGGACACTATAGAACAACTGTGAAGTCATTTCTTTAAATATAGTCATTGACACTCATTCGTTGAATTAAATTATTAGAAAAGTTCACTATAAATTTCAGAATTACCTGATCTATTTTGTGGGCAATCACTAATACACAACCACCAGTTTAATTTAAATTTCACTCACCTCTTTCGCAACGATTATACGATTTAAGAAATTTATAATACTGCTCTGACTAAGCTGTAATGTCACGCAACACTCCTCATGATAATTTAAAATAAAATATCTGTTTGATTCTATGAATTTCTCTCCATTATTCTAATATTCGCAAAAGCTCTTATCGAAATGAAATAAGCAAAACACGATACGGTCAATAACTCTAAGTCATCATAAGTAATATTTCATTTCATTAGACATCCATCATTTACAAAGGTTTCCTATGTGATAGCAAAATTAACACGTCTAAATTGAAAGCGTAGTCTCGTTTCCTCTTGAGATGAAAGACTGTCAATACTTGTTTCCTCTATAATCACTTCACACGCAAATAGTAATTCCGTGAACACTTTAATTCACAGTAACACAGTGATTTCATAAAATCTATCCACATGGTTTATTTCTTCACCTCATTTTATTATACTACCAATTCTTTTCCAAAGAGTCTTTGATAATGCGGGGTAAACATTAAAAAATGCGACTTGAAAAATGGGGAACAACATCTTTCTCTTTTGCCACATTTTGGTAAATTCTCACATGGCGAAGTGGGATTTTAGACAATTCCTCTAGTACATGACATGAAATATTCATTGGTAATATTGATAATCAGCGATCTTCGGCTGAGGAGTCTTTTCGCATTCGACGACCACAGTCAGCTGTACACTGATATTAAATTGTCTAAACTTGTAATTCCATGGCAGGATTGAGAAGACCTTGAAACTCCTCTCAAGAAGACCTTGAGAGAAATTCAAGATCGTATGTGTACTCTCGTTACGTAACATTTATACTACAAATATTTATGCTCGCAGGGTCCCAAAAATGTGGAATGACAACCACAAAACTCGCTGAATTGCTTCATAGTTGACGTTCCTTGACCGTTATGCCGCTGAAAGAGAAGACTTTTTGAAACCAATTGTGACCAAAGATGAGACGTGAATTCAATATGAATCCCCAAAACCAAAGTGACATTCACACCAACGGATGAGCACAAATTCACCGAACAAACCAAAACGTATCAAAAATAACTTCAAGAATCGAAAGGTTATGGCTACCGGCTAACGTGTTTTTGGACCAAACACATGTGTTGTTGTATAAGTTCATGCAGAAGAGGTCAACGATTAATGCAGCTGTTTATTGTGAAACATTACGACGCTTGCGGAGAGTCATTCAAAACAAAGAGGCATGCTGGACAAAAGATACAAAGAAATAGTTTACAAGAGATAAAAAATTCATAAAAAAATGCATTCTGCGCATGCATCAATTTGATTTTTCAGCGCTGCGAATTTTGCGAATATTGACGCGGAATTCAGTTCTTTTTGTCTAAGTATTTAAGCTTAAAGTTTTAAAGTTAAGGGTTAACTCATCAACTTTGAACGACTGAAAGGAGATAAATGCCCCAAGGTTCAGCTTTCTGATTTTCTCTATCCTGAAATTCTCAATTTAGATAGCATGCAGCCGAAGGGAGAAGTTGAGATATGGTATAAAGGGGTCTTATTCAGATTAGACAAATACTGCAGGTTAAATGTAACGCAGTTTCTTCCCGTAAAGTAAATGAAATTATTTTAGGAAGTGTTTTTTGTTCACCCTTGGGGAATTGCAGGCAACGGGAGTTGACGCTGTGTAAATGCTTTCGTGGCCCAAATGCCTCAAGGAAAATATTATATGGTTCATTCTATCAAATAATTCACCAACTTTTCCACTCAGCCAGAAAATAAAACTAATTCCATTTGGAGAAGTGAATTGGTAGTCAGCAGTAAATTCAGAAGCATTCTTATTAATCTTTCGGTATAAAAAACGATCAATCAACCAAAAAACCCTTATTTCTAAGATTTCCTAGACCACTAATCGCCAGGCTCGGTGACGGTGCTGTAACGCCCTCGTCTGCCAACTCAGGGGCCGCGGGTTTGATGCCCCTCTAGGTGGGTTTTTTTCACACAGGGATTTGGTGCTAGTAATTGTTTCTAATATACTAGTATATAGTATATATATAGTATAAAGTGTAAAGGGAGTATAAAGTCTCAGTCTTGTCCCAATAAAGTCGTTAAATAAATAAAGAGTTCCACATAGATATAACGAATCTTACCCCACGGCCTTTCCGTATATCAGCTCGCTGAGTGTCAATATCTTGTAGTCAGATTTTCCTGTACTTACCCCCATCTCTGTCATATTTTCTTTTTATTCCTAAGCTTGCTGAAATAAGGTATTTTACCATTTTAGAATATTAATGTATTTTTTATATCTATCAAAAATCATTCCTTAATTAGTTCATAAATACCTTAACGCATATTCAACGGTGATCACAGATTTTCCCTTCTTCCTATCTGATAATGATCTCACCTGAATGGGAAATACAACAACGTCACTCTTCCTTTGTAAACTTTCCATATCCCTGAACTTCGTCTTCCACAGCGTTTCTTTCTCCCTATTAGTTTTCCGTTCAGATTTTATTATTAATCTCTTTGTGTTTCCTCCTTCCTGATGCCCTACTTCTATTTTAAAATCTTTTATTTGATCCTCTCGGGTATCTTTCTAAACATCTTGTATGTTATCCATCGTTTTCTTGTTTCTAACTTCCCTATTTGTTGTTTTCCAGCTCTCAACGTCTCTTTTCTGACATATTCCCTTTTTTTCTCTGTTTACCTTTCTTCTTGCCATCAATCATAGTTTTCTCTACAACTTGCTGATACTCCTTTCCTTTCGACCAAGTTGACTGATCTGTAGTCCATTTCCTCCTGCTTCTTCCCAGTTTTACCATTTTGAATCTGAATTGACACTATACTAATATTTAATTACGATCTGAATACCAACCCGCTCCAGAGATACTGCCAAAAATATTTAAGCTGTTTCTGATCCTATGATTCACCTTAATGTGGTGTAACTGACTTATTTGTGAATCTCCGGGCATTTTGCATTCAGGGCTACGCCTTTTTTTTCGATATTTAAACCCAGTGCTTATTATGGCTACGCCAAATTTCCTGCAGATTTCATTTTCTTTCTCCCCGCGGCCACTTCTAGTTACTAAACGGCAGTCATCTACCAATTTACCGTCTCTTACTTCGCCCACCGCGTCGTGTTCTAGTCATCCATCATCACCAAAAATTTCCTTTCGGGAACACCCGCAGTTATATTCTCTATATCATATGTATCATTATAATATCATTATCACGCTTCCTCTCCATGCTTATTGCTTTTATATTTACCTCTATATTCAATACTACTGCCATCCCTGGCTTTTTTTTATTCACTTTTACAGTATATTACTTTTATGGCAATAACTATAGCACAGCTTTCTTTCATCTCACCACTTACGAGAATCCCCAAGAAAATATTAAAGAAAGTGGATACATTTTAAAGAGGCAGTGGGGTTTAAAAAAGGAGGTTTGAAGGAAGAATCTTCCGATATAAAGCTTGTTTGTAGACAACATTAATAACTGAATACTAATCCCGCGACAAAATTCTGCACATTATGCAAACATTTACTTTTTCACGATACGTTTTAACCAACTCTACCTGTCCGTGTGGCGTTTTAGCATTTGATGCAGAGGAAATTTTCTTCCGGGTTTACATACAAAGGATTCCCGTTAAAACCCGGCAACTAGCTCGTTAAGTCAGCTGCATTAGGCAGCCAGGGAGCTTAATCTAATCAACAAACCAGGGGATTTTTCATTCCCCCGACGGATTTAAACGAATAAGCCTCCTCCTCAACCCGCGGCGACGAACGTCTCACGACCCCGGCCTCCCTCTCACTCCGCTGCCCGGCGGCGGAGTACATTCACGGCGAGGGAGGGGACGCTAATTGCATTCCGCCCGTAACATTAACAATTCATCGCTCCCTCACACTTGCGAAACGACCAAGTTTTCCGCCATGGCAATCAATATTCCCTCCACCGCCAACCCTCACAAACCACCCCCTCACCTGAGAGCACCACATGACGACGACGACGCGGACGAGAAACTTGGAATCATTTAAAATTCGATAAACCGACACGCAACGCCGCACTCGGGGCGAAAAAAAAATCACCAGCCGAAGGAAAATTGAATCCACGAGCGCTGCTTTTATTTCCCACGCCCTGCCACCCCCTTCCCCCCCGTCCATACCATCCACCCCTTCACTCACCCTCCCGCTCTCTCGTTTTGAGGCCACGGGCGGCGTTTGTCGAAAACAGCCGCGTCCTCTTGATTGAACAACTCGCAACAGTAGGACCATTCTCTCTTTTTTTTCTTTAATTTCCTCCGCGGCCGTTCTCATCGAAGACTCATATCAATGGCATGCCCTGTGTATTACGATCGTGTATCCTCGGATTGACTCCATGCAGCTAACGATACCAATGTAATGGCCGAGTTATGACGACTGCAGAGGAAGAAAGGCTCGAAAATGGAGGGGGGAAGACGCTTAATGAACATGCTAGCACGTTCCTTTTTTTTCAACCAAGCGTAAATCGATTATAATTACTTTTTATGCCTTCAATAATAAACCCATGCGAATATTTTTCATTTAGTGACATTTTATTCCATTTATATAGCGATCATCTGTAGCCTAGAGCGATTAATTATATTAGCGATTATGCATGCCCCAGATGAGAAAGAAACTTCAATAGAAGAATTAATGAATAAGAAATACTTAGTTTTTCCACACAAACTCCTAGTTTGTGTGGAAAAACTAAGTATTTCTTATTCATTATGAATCGTTTCCACAAAGTGACGGCGGATACTATACAGTATATTCAATAGAAGAAATGGAAATGCGCATTAAAATTTATTTTTGATTAAACAAACGTGAGTTGTCACTTAATTCACCTGTTTCTATCCTTCCTGATCGTTAATATATTAACGCAGATTTATTTTAAAACAAGTTAATTGGAAATGTCTTTCCAACGGGAATTATTATTATAGGTTAAACAACTGGTTATGGTGAGTTTTGAATGGACACAACCACCACGTAAGTATCATCACATAATCCAATATTAACTATGCTGGAAAATACAATATGGCTTTGAAGATCGAAAAAAAAAGAGTTTCGATTGCGTTAGCTAAAAAAAACAAAGTCAATTTAAGGAATTGTTCGTTAACAATCTGTGGATATCTGTGGATACGGGCATACATTAACTATTCGCGACGAACTACTGCCAGTAAATTATCATGCGTGGGGTCTCTGAAGAGGATTGGGCCGAGACCTTGTTCTAGTTTCTGAGAGAACTCGATTTGCGACGGCGGTGGTTGGCCACGTGATACACCCAAATCCATTGGGATACCGCTCTTCCATCGAATGGGACGTAAAAACTAAAAAATCATAAAATACTTCATAATGATAAAATAATACCCGAGCCAGACATTTCCCTGAAGCATTTCCTACCCAGGTAAAGGTGAATATATCTTCCGATTTCACTCAGATTCTTCCGAAATTAGACAGACATCGCGAATAACCTTCGACCCCAGATTTGGAGTGTCTTGCTATTTACCTCAACGGGGAAATCCTCATATTTCACTAAACAAACGAGATAATGCTATCTTTCTTTTATAAAAAAAACAATATCAAGGGATGGGTAGAGATCGGTTTCTGAACGATCATCTTATTGATGTAATCATTCGTGTATCTCCTTCCAGCATATCGATTGCGCCTCAATTCTGTTTGATTGAATAATCCAACTTTTCGTTTACCCATAATTTATCGCCAGAAGGGATTTGTAACAAAAGTAATTATTTCCGCTGCTTACGAGCAACTTGAAACAGATACCGTTATCTTTGATCCGGCCAGCTGTCACAATTCATTTCATCACCAGATCAACCGGTGCTCACATTTTACTTCCAGCAACGATGAAAAGGATTCTCGATAGTTTTTATTTCGGCGCTGCTCTTCCTAAGTGTCGCGACAAACCTTCCAAAGCCACTCCGGGCAGGACACCGGCATTGGGACTCCGATGATCCCTGGCATCGCTCCACGGTAGCATCCACTCCAATATCACTCCGATTATTTTTACATGACCGACCACTCGTAACTCGCCATCGTAAGGGCGTGTGACAGGGAGTGGTAGGTCACTAGGCATTATACATATATTTCCTATATTTCCTCAGAGATAACAGTGATAAAGGCTCATACACAAAGGGCATTTTCCCTGTCATTTGCGATAGATCAGAACTAAAAATCAACCTATCACAGAAATCTATCCAAATGCTATCAGGCCATGGCAATTTTTCAAATTACCTTCAAAAAATTACGAAATCGAGAACTAACCTATGTGATATTTGCTCGCAGAGCAAATATCACATAGGTTAGTTCTCGATTCTCGCCATACATATAATTGAAGAGTGTATCCGTTATGAAAGAAATATACTAGAAATATGCCATAACATGACGGAGAAGAGAATTACATTGCGCGAAATAGCATTATTCTGTTTAAATACGAATTGTCAACTCCTATTTGATTTCGTCCTATAAGTTAATCAAGTTACGCAAGCAGACGCATCTGACACAATTTATTGTCAGTTCACATGCTCCTAGTTAACGTGCTCTGCAACTAGGTGCAAAACCAAAACATATCATACACACACGATACAAATTATTTACATTTGTGTATATTATGTTGTATGTTTCTGTACTTTTACCAAATACCGTGAAAATATATACTAACTGTGCTTGAAGTGCCTAAATTCTAATATTTTGTGAATTCTGTAAATGGTTATGCGTGTGATTTCAAATGTATTACTAGGTATCTATTGGGTACTTGAGAGCTTATCTAAATAACTCCTTACCAATCTCATATTGGATAACTTGGGCGGTTGAAGACAAAAAGGGCAATTTAAGCGTGACCAGGCATCATCCCCTCAATCAACATATAGCTGTGTTGTATAACTATGTATGTTTCTACCTGAATAAACAAGGAAGGGTTGGTTAGGATGACTCTACTCCTGCAACCCCCTTTTATTATTTCCTCAATCACATGCCACACCACAATCTACTCAAATACCGCATGGAGAGTGGGCGACCGAACACCATTCATGCAACATGCCTACGCAAATTACGAGTTATCACTTACGACATTATCACTCACCCTTCCCACCTGGTGCTTGCACCCCCTGCCATAAACCTTTTTGGCGGATCGCGGGGTATTTGTGTCGATGTCGAACTCCGAGAGATCGCACTCATGTCCATAAACTAAGCTCAGGGTCCGCCCGGTGGACCAACGCCTCAATGGAGAAATAATTATTAATCTCTGCTACCTAGCTGACCGAACGATAATTTCTTGCACTTTTCGTAGTATTTTTAGAGGCTGTGGACGGGGGCGGGAGGAGGAGGAGAGACGGGAGGGGAGGGAACAGACAGGGTTCTGGGGGACGCGGCAGTCTCCAAGGAAAGCGGTCGCGCCCGGTCGGGTGGGAGGAGGATACAAAGGGGAGGGAAACTTCTGGCACAATAGAACTCGGGAGAAGATAAGTGGGGACAAAGGGAGAGGGTTGGAGGGGAGGGGAGAAAGAGTGCCAAGAAACTCGAATTCTTCCGCCGCGCGTGCGAGAGGGGGAAGCTTCCCTCGTGCCTTTGCAACTCGGGGAGTGAGCGGAAGGTTGCGTGGGGTGTCAGGGGCGGGTGGTGGACCCGCGTGAAATGTGAGGAAGGCGAAACGGGAAGGCCGCGAAGAGTGACCGGGGTGAATTACGCAACTGAATTAAGGTCAGATATTTGAAAAGCTAATGCGAAATTGCAACACATATCGTATTGATGCCCTCATAGAAAAACCCTGAGAATGACACCCTTTACTCATGGAGAGCACCAGAGGTGAAATGCAAAATTATCCATTTAATTTTTTATACGCTAAATATAAACAGATGAGTTACTTAATGGGCGCAGTGGTCTCCGATAAAAGAGGATTAGCGAAGTCCGGAGGGTTTCATCATGTGGAAACGAAGACCGTTGAAGGTAATAATCACGACTATTGAGCAGAACTTGAGCACGCCGGGGTATGTATATATTTAGAATAAATGTGATGGTCCGGGTTACCCAGAAGAAACATTTGTGGCGAAGAAATAAGAGAGAGACGATGGGGAGAGATTGAAAAGTGAAAGAATTGAGGTGAAATATGAGTTGAAGAATAGCAATACGCTGGTTTGGTCGTTTTGACTGGGGAACTAAGAATGTACTTGTATTCTCTAAAAATTAAAAAAGAGAAAATATGATTGATTTGAAAGATGATGAGTCAGATTGAGAAAAAATGATTAAATGTTGCCAAAAAGACTGTCAAATATTAGAAAGGTTAAGTGAAAACTAAGAAATCTTAGAGATAGATGAGAAATCAAGGAGCAGTGTATGACTTTGAAAAAAGGAAATGGCTATTGTAGAATAATTATGGCTGAAATAAATAATCATATGATAGCCAGACTCCTGTCATCACGTTAAATAATGCTGTATTTTTGAATGATTTTGAAAATTATACAGATTTTTTCGGTTAAATCACCTGGAAATTCAACGCATTTTGGTGGAAAAGGTAATTTCTGTGAGAGGTAATACCATTCGAGCTTTAAATAATTGCGGAACCCTGGTTGCACCTTTGGTCTCATGGCTCAACGAATATCTAGCCTAACTGGGATTGCTAATGTGTACTCTGAGGCAAAACCGGGAGGATTTCGCTTTACATTCATTTCAAATCGCTTTCAACAGTGTGACAAAGATCATATACCAGTTTCAACTTATCACATCCATTTGTTAATTAGTTTCACATATTTTTTTATCTGATACCAAGTGTCTTTTTTGTTAAATTAACTCTTTCCGTGTGTTCAAATCACCATAAAAAATTCAATTTAGCAATGTATCACAAGAAGTAATCCTTGATGAACGCCATTCCGCTAATCATGAAAAAGCATCGGCTCGTACACGGCAGCAGAGGGAAAGGGAGGAGAGTTGCCTCATAAAAGGCGAAGCCTTAGTTATCCTACGCTAATCATGTCAATCGTTTTCAAAAGCACGCAGCGCCATTGAATCGCGTCTCCTTCCGATACTGTCGGGAGTTTGTTCTTCGAGGGAATAATTGTTTAACGATCATCGATTAATGTTCCATTTTTGCTAACTAATCAGTTTTCAAATGAAAATTAAATGTTCATGTAATAAAATTTAGCATTCACATTCCATACCCGCATTTATTTATTTCATACTTAACCTTTCCAAATGACATTAAGACAAATGGTTTGTTTCCACTGCTTTGGTAATCATTCCCAGCACGCAACTCATCATTAATCGTGCTTCAATACAGAGCGTAGGAGCACGTTAAAAATATTTCCGCCCCAAAGCACGCGATTAACCATTTAATATATAACTACGCAAATATCGCCAAAAATTATTGTCATGCCAAGACTTATGGGACTATGGCAAGGTTCAAAGGAAAGTCGGTAGCTACATGCTGTTGTGCGGCTTAGCGATTTATTGAAAACGGGGTAATCAGTAAATTGTAAGAATTTATCAAAAGCTTTTATAACTAAGAAACAAACGAGTTCACCTGTTGAACCGAGTGAACTTTATGAACAAAAGAGTCGTATATCGAAGAAAAGGGCAAAAAACTTGATATTGAATTGGTATTAATAGCGATACATCAAAGTCATGGCCAACTGATCTTAGATTCTGGTTGGAAGTATAATATTTTTTTTTAATTGCACTGACTTCGATCAGATGATTAATGCGCCATTTTTCATAAACGTACCATAGAGTTTAATGAAATCATTTATTAGACTTAAGTTGAGTTTCATCTGATATTCCAGATTCTCTTTAAATGCCTGCAGGGCTGTGCCGTCATTAAAATGAAATTCATTCACACAAACAATTATGAAATTCCTAAAGAAATGTGTACGATGAAATACCTTGATCTATATTTTCAAATATTTAAGCAAGAAAACACATACGTAATTATAATAATGCAGCATTCTAGGATTATTCTTTCATCATTTCCGGTACTAAATAATTTCGTGCTAACTTCTATCCCTGACAAATGCACCCTTTTGCGGTAATCACGAAGTGCTTTTGCCATTCTTGGCACATACACACGCTGTTTGAGAATCGTACACGCACATCTTCAGATTTTTCTTCGATAATTTCGCGATTTTTGCTGGAGAAATAAATTAAATGGCTCGGGATGAAATAAAGAGTTATTGGGAAAGTCAGGCGCTGGGATTCATCAACAGAGGTTTTGTCGTCTTTAAGGGGTGAGGTCGTTAATAAATTCTCCGATGATGAACCAACTTCGGAGAGGGCGTAACTCGGTAAATCCCGCGCCCCCTTACGTTGCCATGGGAATTAATGAACTACCAAGTTGGGGCGAGACCCCTTGAGAAAACAGCGATGATCAATAGCCATCTCAAACGGCCCACGATCACGAATTACGGCACAGGAATACGTTATATTGGCGAAGGTGCCCAAATTTTATTACGAATGAGACTCGGGAAAAAATCTTAAGGTCCCTTTTCTTGCATCTCAGTCATTATCTTTCTGAATCGAGACGAAAATAAAGTAATTAGTCAATTATCAAATGATGTGAACATACAATAAAGCACCTTAAATAAGACAAGCTTTTTATAAAATGATTCCATAACCTTAATGATAACATAAAAAAATACGAAATACGTTTCAGAAGGTACACTATGTACTGATAAATATTTCAAATTACTAAATGGAATCATTTTGTCGTCCATATTTCATCACGTATTATTTTACATACCTACTAAAACGCCTCTATTTCACCTCTGTATGACAAATAAATTGTCAAGTTTAAATTCTAGTTTTATAAAGGAGCTCTAATTCATGTCTGGATATTTCCATACATATATCATGCATATCAAGGAATGAGTGTGTGTCGTCTATCTCTCCTTTGGTGGGTGAATTAGATACCTTACTTATATATACTACCTTGATCAAAAATTTCCCGGAATTTATTCAGAAAATTAAAAATACAAGTTTATTCATCTAAATCTATATTGTCCCCTTCAAAGTAATCCCCATCGACTGCAACACACTTATGCCAGCGCTTGATCCAATCCTCGAAATATTTTTTATATTCGGTTTTCGGTATGTCCATCAGTGCTTCCTGCGATTTTTCCATTACTTCCTCTCGGCTGCTAAAACGCGTTCCCCGTAATGGTTTTTTAACTCGATTGAACAGAAAGAAGTCACAGGGAGCCAAATCAGGTGAATTCGGTGGCTGTTGGATGGTATTTGTTGCATTTTTCGTCAAAAAATTACGAATAATGATAGCACTGTGCGACGGTGCGTTATCATGGTGCAAAATCCACGAGTTTTCTGCCCACATTTCTGGTCTCTTTCGGCGAATTGCTTCACGCAAACGTCTCATAACGCCCAAATAATACTCTTTGTTTACTGTCTGGCCTTCTGGCAAAAATTCATGATGCACTACACCGTTGTAATCCATGAAAACCGTCAGCATTGCCTTCTTTTTTGACTGAAAACGACGTGGTTTTTTTGGTCTCGGCTCATTTGGTGAACGCCATTCACTTGCCTGATGTCTGGATTGCGTGTCGTACTCATAAACCCACGTCTCGTCTCCAGTAATGATCCTTTTGATGAATGTGGGATCGGATTCAGCCTCGCAAATCATGTCTTTTGCGACGTCAACACGGTCTCTTTTTTGCATGAAATTGAGGTCTTTTGGCATGCTACACGACGGAAACCCAAATCATTAACCACAATGTCTTGGGCGGATCCATAGGCAATGTTCAAGTCCTCCGCTATTTCTCTGATGGTTAATTTGCGGTTATTGACCAACATTTCTTTTACTTTATCAATTTTTTCACCGACTTTCGATGTCGATGGTCTGCCACTGCGTTCATCATCTTCGATTGACTCACGACCACTTCTGAACCGCTCGTGCCACTGGTAAACGACCGTTTTTTTTAGAGAATCGTTGCCGAAACACTTTTCCAACATTTCCAACGTCCGTGCGCCACTAAATCCGTTTTTTACGCAAAATTTAATACAAGTTCGTTGTTGCAAATTTAAATCCATTTCTGCAATTGTAAAAAATCGCCAACACACACAGAGATAGATGTACTCTTGGCTACGTAACTTTTGCAAATGGCAAGTTATGACACTAAGATTTAAAGGGAATATCAACAACAGATGTACCAATTTAACAAAAAAAACAGAACTCAAATCGGAACGATGGGAGCGCCACACGTTGGTTATTCCGGGAAATTTTTGATCAAGGTAGTATATATATATATATATATATATATATATATTATAAACACTCATTCACATGGAAATAGATATATAAGGAGAAGGGATAGGAACACATAAAAAAGACGAACGAAGGAGAGGAGGGGATGGCGGAATGGAGCAGATAACAAGCACAAAAATATTTCCTTGACTGAGACTTAAATCATGAATCTTTCAACTTGCCAAGCCGTTGCTCTAACCACTTGAGTTGACGAGGAGACTTAATTTACACTGAAATCTTCAGGAGGTTTATGCAACTAAGTGCCGCGATTCTGGCCAAGAGATGGCGTAAGGTATCTGTTTCACCCACCAAAGGAGAGATAGACGACAACCAAGAGGAAAGTTACATAGGTAAGCAACCATAAAACATCTTAAAGGATAAGAACAGTGCGTTTCGTGGCACCCATAGCCAGTAGAAAAAGACGAGCCACATTGACGAAATACACATTCAAACACGAAAACCTGCTATATGGTGAATACATATCTAAATCTACATTATACGACGCAAACCACCGCATAGGCGTGTGACGAGGGATGCCATTCATTTTAATGGAAAATATATTTGAGGAAAAAGAATAGGAACATACAGGAACAAAACAGGAAAAGTCAGGTAGGGGGAATCGAGCAGATCAAAAGGGCAAAAATATTTTCTTGACCCAGACACCAACCACGGATTTTTCACTAGCCACGAGTATCATGGAAACTTAATTTACCCTGAAATCTGGGGGGGTCTATATATATATTAATAAATATATATATATATATATATATATATATATATATATATATATATATATATATATATATGTATATGTATATGTATATGTATATGTATATATATATATATATATATATATATATATATATATATATATGTATATATATATGTATATATATATGTATATGTATATATATATATGTATATATATATATATATATATATATATATATATATGTATATATATAATTTAAGAGTCATATACATGCACGCATTAGATTACGTCAAACGGAAACCCTGCTGATGAAGGGGCTATCTCTTGGGCTTGGAAAGTTCGTCATCTGGGAGTTTCATGACCTTCATTTTCTTCTAAGTTTTAAATGTGACTCAATTTAAATAAGCCAGGGGCCTAGCGGGCATACACACGCGAGTATAACTCTCAAACTGTTTAAATATTGCTGGACTTTGGTCGATTACAAACTTCAAAGTACGTTCAATTCACAATCTGGTGACCTCCTGACGGTCTGCGGCTCAGAACAAGGTGATACCGCTGGGAAACCCCCTGCGAAAAAGTACCAACCAGACACTGGAGGCACCAGAATTCGTTTGGAAAGCGGAGCCTCATCTGCACGGAGTGGAGATAAAGGCTTCACTACCTTCCGCCTATGACCCTTTTAGTCCGCCAATTTAACAGTCAATAAATATAGAACTTACCAGTGTCAGGTAATATTTCACGCCCTCGTGCAGCAATGTCACATCCGGGTTTTTAGTTGAAGGCAGAAGCAGGAAGATTTGATGACCTATGTCTTGTTCTAACTTCATCATTTTGGGGTGCATGTAAGGATTCTTGTATTGCAGAGGGCAATGAGAGATGACCAACCTTCAAACATTTCTTCAGAAGACACCGAAGTGATCGTTAATATCTCTACACCCTGAAAATAAATACATAATTATAATGAATATTCATTTCTCATTAAATCATGATAAATCAAAGCCATCTACGTTTTATTATTAAAAAGCTGTTTTCTTTTTGGCCGATATTATTAATGTATTTCATACAGCACATGCAAAATAATGGTAATTCAAGTTCCAAAGTTTTAAAGAGAATTTAACTCTGGGCGTTTTTTGGAAAACTTCATACTTTTTAAAATTCAGGTTCTCAACTCTCACTTTAATAAGAAGTACACCTCGGCTAAGTAAAACATATTATTTTTACACACAAGAATAAAGCAATGATGGAAACTAAAAGAATAACTTTTTAATAGCAATAAAAATACAGAAACACAGAAAGGACGCTCGTACGGTTCAAAAGAAAAGTTCATCCCAAGGCGTGCATAAGAATTGCAGTAGTTTGCTGAGACCATTTCCTCCCTCCTTCCAAGGCTTCAGCACCGAACTCGCGGATAGGACCAACGAAGTTACTTCTGAATGAATTACAGACGCAACGGATGATTCGAGACCTACCTTCTTATAAGGGAACACAAAATACCTCGGAGGAAAATTGCTTAAATTTGAGTACATTTGTGCAAGTTAGTACATGAAATTGACTCAAAAAGCGTTGGGCTCGGGCTGCGGTAAACTGCATGGATTTAGGTCAGCTCCCTCGAGTACTCATGTACTTGCGAAAGTTCAGACGTTTCCTCCGAACCGCTGCGACCAAAGGTAGAGTAAAAACTAGGGACATAAATAAAGACGCGAGCTGAAACTAAGCAGGGGGCCACGGTACTATGGCTGAGTGAAATCGGGACAAGGACGTAAGAACTGCCTCGCATCCAAAGGGCCACCAGGGCGGCGCTTGGATCATAGCGGGAATATTTTTTTGGATTCTAAACCGCAACGTACTATCTGTTGCATGCATCAATTAGTCATCAGGAAAACGTACGTGGAACTCGAAACCTCCGGAACGAGTTTCGTAGGAGGAGGGAGAGAAAGGGCATGGAATAAGGCAAACGAATGATTCTTATATGACAGAGCCGAAGAAAGAGAAATAGAAGGGATGGTTACAAACCGAAAGGACTCGATTCTCCTCCATGAAAGTTAGATGAAGAGGATATTGAAAGGAGTGGGACAAGAATGTAGTTCGTGAAACAGAAGTGAGAAGAAAAGATATAGATGGGGTAATGGTGAGGAATGCAGAATGCAAAATTAAAAGTAAATATGGACGGTAATGGGTGACAGCAGAATGCATAATAGTTAGCATGGCATTGCGCAGAAGGAATTTAGGCTGCAATAGAGGGATTCAGAATACCCAAAAGAAACGACTATGCCTAAAAACCAGATGCCTACTTTAACCGTCTAAAGACAAACTAAGAATAATGGTACACACATCATTATCAAATTCAAACATATTGAAAAGGTTTTAGCTTTATTTAATATATGACCGTTCAGTGTAGACTAAATTCAATCGTATAAAGTCCTTGAGGTTAGTATAGATGTGCGGTACGGTTCAATGTGTTTAAGGATGGGCATCTGACTGGAGGCTCCGGGTTCGGTTCGCCCCTGAACACCTTGAGCTGTAATGGTTTTTTGAGCATCAGATCTTCGTGAGGAGCCACAAACAACACGGAGATTAACAGTATTTGCTTTCCTGATATGTAAATTTCGCACGAATTATTGGTTTTAGCATCAGGTGAGATCTGTTCTCGCACATCAAAACAAACTACATGATAACTAGTGCGGTAGTGGTGGTATCTTCCATTAAAACAGCAAAGGCTACGATTTCGAATCTCTCTCAACTCCGATTCAGTTAAAATTAAAATGAACGGAAAGAGTGCAATATAATCTCTGTATTTCAGTAATTTCCAACCACTTGAAACTCACTCTCGTTTATCAAAAACAGCCGAGGAAAAAGTTTCCAAATTTTCTAAGGTTTGCGAATAAAAATATTAAGTTGAAATCGTACAAATGTCACTCTAATCAAGTTAAATGCATATGTACTCAGAGTAAATGTAAGCTCAGAATTGACGTGAGCCATGCACATTCTTCAGTTTCGTGCAAAAGCTTCACGTAATGCTTCAAGTCAATTTCACGTTTTTGAAGAAAGTGTTAACATTTCACCGTTTGCGTAAAAGCAAGAAATTATGCTTAATCGCAGCGATTTTCTAATAGCACGAGTAAGTTCTTTGGAATTGTATACCGTAAAAATATCCATTAAATATTTCTCATACCTTTTCAGTGGGCTTCTTTTTCAAAAATACGTGTATCTCAGGCCGTGCACCCCTTCAAGCCGAGAGAAAGACATAACATATAAATGCTTGAAAATGCTTTGAATTTGAATGCAAATATTGAAAAGAAATTTAAAAAGGGAAAACAATATCCACCATTTCACTTCGAAATTAAAAGGGTAGAGACGAGATCGCCTTCTCGTTATATCGTCGAATTTCTTAAGTCATTCAATTCGCCCATTTTGAATTCGGCAGAAGTAACGCGATGAAATACGCACCTTTCGAAACTTTTTCCAAATGTTTGCTCTTTCGTGAGTTGGTTAGTTACCTCCCATTATCACTAGAGATTTTTTAAGTTCTTTAGATGATTTTTTAGCATGCATTCATTAACTTTGTTCGACTTCAAAAACGTTAAACCATTTCATGGTTATCACAGAGAGAAATTTAGCATTTTTATGACTGTTTGATCAGGATTTTTGCGTTTTTTTTATTTCGTGCATATATTACAATTTTGTGCAATTTCATGCTGCATCTCGTGTTTTTCCAATTGAAAAACAAAGCTTAATATTGGAGCGCAAAATTTTAGGTCAGGTAAATTTAACTGAAATGTATATTAAATATTTTTTCCATTTGACGGCCGGAATTGTATGCTCTCACTTGCTCTCCCCAGGTACCTAGTAACCAGGTTCTGCATTAACAGATGGTATCCGCGAAGGCACGCTAATACCTCTGCTATATTTTCTGCTGATAGATTTAAGTTAACTAACTTGAGTTATAGCACATTCAAATTCCTGTACTGAATTCTTGGCTTAGCACTTCAAACAGATTTTTGTGAATAGATTAAAAAACTGATTTAAAATTTGTAAAATAGTTACATTATTTTTTAAACGTTCCAGTTGGTATATTTAAATCCAGTGTTGACTGTTTTATAATTTTTTCTTCGCATATCCTTTAGAGTTTCAGAGTCATGAACTGTATTCATTTTTTAAAGCTGTTGAAGTTTGAATAACTTCATATCGCCTGAAGGATTTTCTTGATGCTGTTGATGCTCGTTTGCACTTGACCCTCACCGCCAAAAAATCGCTGTTTCCACATACGCCTCATTTAGCACTGAATTTGCGCCCACATTGCATAGGTATGGTTTATGGTATATGTGTTTGCATGAGTGTTGGATGAAGGGATTTTTGCATGAGCAAGTGCGCTGCTGTGCGTGTATTTTCCATGTTGTGGTTTTTGCATGTGGTATTGTTATCTTTTACGGGTGGTGACCTAACGCCCCCGGCCACACGCCCTTGCGGCGGCTTGCCGGAAATTATGTAGATTTAGATGTAGACTTCATACAGTGACATGGAACCGCAAAATTTGCGGCTTCTTTTAGTCGGCTTTTGTCTTTTCAAACATAACTTTATCAGATAAATGAAATGGTTACATATCCTTTTTAATAGCTTTGTTGAAAAAGCGTTTCAATTTTACAAAAAAACCTTTACAACTAAATTATTTCATTTGAATAGTAAAATTAAACCAAATTAACATGAACAAATAAATATCTTTTGCGTATCATTATCGAGAGATTTAGAAATTCCCGAGAAATATACGTGCCCATTAATAGAAAAATATTCAAATGATTGACGTAATCAATTAAAGTTTACACATCAAATACCTTTTGATATTTTAAATTATTCAGCATCGTACTCACAAATATAGCAACTTGAAATCGATAGATCACTCAATTTGAATTACAAAAGAAAGCATACCTGTCTGCCTGATCGTCATTTTTTTCGATCTTCTAAAACTCTACGAAAATAAAATAAAATGGGTTACGTCACTGAAATGACAGTTGCGATAAATTGGTTGGACCAATCAGTTGGGCATGTGATATGAGATACTGTCTGCAGGAATTATTATTTCGTTCCGATTCTTTCGTCTTTTGAGACTGTAAAAAACAGCCCTTCTTCAGCGCTCACCAATCGATAGGGGGAGAAGGGAAAAGCACCCCCCTTCGCTCCATTGGCCGCTTGCAGCGCAACAATTACGTCTCCCTTGGAAACACTTATCTCAATTGATTGAGCATGACCTACCCCAAACGCCAACCAATAATCCTGTTCCTTATAAGCTCGGGACGTCCGCCTAAGTTCAGCATTTTATATTAATGGAGGTGTTTTTAGACTTCTTTCCAAAGGCGTCATTCATCCTGTCGTATCGACTGAAAAAATCGCCAACCAGGTTGGGAAGACGAAGCAATTTTATTTCGTAGAACTGTAAGAAATCCCATCTGTCAATTCGGAATCCCGATGAATCATTTCCAACTCTTCGTCCATTTTTCTCGTCATGACAGGCGTGGTAGTCAGGTAAGTATCCCATAGAACTTCTGACTAGATGTGTCGGGTTTATATCCAGCGAACTTTGTACAGAGGGTCTACCCTACCCGTGCAAGTTTTTACTCACCGGGCCTTAGCTTAGATGACCCTGGAAAAATAATAGGACACAGTTCTCCAATACTAATGCCCTGTTTACGTGTGATTACCAAATGCTCTGCACACACAAACTGCAAACACAGAGGGCTTATATTATAATAAAAAACAGACTAGGGAATATGTTATAAGGTACAAAGTACTCGTGGGATGAGGTAATTGAGTAAATCTGTTTGCTATGTTGAGAGATATCAAAAGAGGTTCGACTGATATTTACTGCAACTGATGCCAAACCGATCTCCTGGATTTACGCCATCCGTGCCTTCTGATTTTAATATCGCCTCTCACCAACAGTGCAGAAGGATCCGGTTGAAGGGATCATGTTTTCCCGTTTCAATTTATTCATAAAATGCTTTCATAAAATGCTTTCATAAAATTTGAAAAGGAATTGGCTTCGCAGTTATTTGAACCGTGTCCATTGATCTCCGTCGTCGAATTCGCAACCCGTACACTAACGGTGCCACGAACCACAAATGTTTCTCAAAAACACTCTGTTCTCTGTTTTTCAAATGTGACTCAAAAACGAGACTTAAATTTTTGCATATATTGAAAGCAAATAGGAAAAAAATGAGAATACACTTTGTTTGCTGCTCCTCGACAGACTTTGCCTGATTGGTGATTATTATTAGTCTCTATTTAAATTGTATCCAACCTTTTCTTGGCTCCTTCCTTTCAACTCCTAATGAATCTAAGATAAATAAAACTGATTTTGGTTGGAATATAAGCAAAAATATCATGAAATACACATTTGAGCATTTACATAGTTAAACAATAACTACTGGTAAGAAATATACGAAACTATTGAGTTGACAGTTCGCCTAGGAATGAAAAAATCTCTCCGCCAAGGTCGTAAGTGGGGGTGAATCATACTTTAAAGAGCATTGTTAGGCCGTCATCCTGTCACAGGTTTTCGGCTCAGCTGAAGCAAACTTTTCCGCTCCAGAACAATTCTCTTTTATCCTTTCCATCAAATTCATATTTCCTCCAAATAAGGCAAACTAAGAAATTACGAGAATTCTTTAAAATTTCCACCATAATTTGCTTCGCTTCGATTCAGCAAGCCTTCGCCTTAACACGTGGTGGCTGCGAGAAGATGAATGGAATAGAATGGGTGGCAGTCAATATCATATTGGGAGGGATCGATGAAATGAATGATCAATAACAGAAGGGGAAGCAGCCTTCGGTTCCTTTCTTAATTTAGAACACTGGGAAAGAAGGCCTTCCCACGTTCAATGCCCAGTCTCCGCTCAACCTGCTTACCTCCGCTCCAGAATAGTCAAAGAAAGACAAGACCTGGCAAATCGGGGCATTATAACCGAAATAAAAGTGGTATAAATTAACCGCATGGTGCCATAAATGAGTCAATATTAAGAAATTCAGGTTTACATCAAATCGGTGGATTAAATGGACAAAAATTACTTATATTAGATTTACCCTTCGCCAATAAAACGGAATAGATTTCCAATAAATTTCGTCTGTTTGCTGACTATACGGTAATATATAAGGAAATATCCCGCCATGAAGATAGAATACCATTAACTATCGGCCTAAGTTAAATTCAAAAGTGGTGCATTAGACGGGAGCTATAATTAAGCTTGAAAAAATGTGCTTCGATTAATTTTTGCAGGAAGGGTATTGCATCCGAAAACACACTATACGGGGAACCTACATAATAAACGTAGAATCGCAAAAATACTTTGGTGTAACGATGGGTAAAGGCTAATTCTGGGGTAAAAACATGCTTGAAATTTGCGAAATAGCTCATAAAAAGTCTGGATTCATAAAATAAATTCTTGGGAATTGTAATGAAAGAGTCAAGGAGCTTTGTTATTTCACCTTAGTGAGGCCCCACTTTGAGCAAGCTGCAAGTGTATGGGATCCTCATGAAGTAGGCTTAATTTTGTAACTAAATCGAGTGCAGCAAAGAGCAGCTTGATTTGTGAAATGTTGTTATGAACAAGGTAGCAGTGTTATGACACTATTGAAAGAATAAGGATGGGAGTCACTGGTTGACCGTAGGCTTAAATACATGTTAAATTTACTGCGTAAATTTGAGGTAGGTTACTTATCTGAGCATGTTAAAGACATATTACACATATTTACAACCCAGAAGAACTATGATAGATTAGATAACCAACGTAAAATCAGGGAAATTAATGGAAGAACGCATAATTTTAAAATGTTGTTTTTTCCTCAAACCATTGCACATCATAATAGATATGACAACAAACGCGTAGAAGATCTTTGAGTTAGCAGTGTATACATTTGGATATTATTCGGCCTGCTATTTATTTATTAAATAGACCCATATTTTTAATAGTTCAAAAGCATGATTTGAATATATGTTTCATGCTATTGACTATTGTTGCATGTAAGTAATTTTTTTCTTGCGATTTATATTTTTCGAATACATGATCAAAATAATATTTAAGTATAGGTGTCATCATTGGGATTGTGCATGAATTTTTCGTGACCTAACACATCCCGCCAAACGCTTTGCTGCAGCAGGTCGGGTATTGTGTAGAAGGAGATGATTAAATGACACTCATTAGTAACACTATAACATTTTAACCTTAAATCATGTTTTAAATTAGTAAAATTATGGGCTCCATAATCACGTCAAGTATGCGTTCACCACGAACTGATTAAAGAATCCAATTCGTTTCTTGCAACATTACCAGTAATTCTACTTTCTAATTTATTTTCAAAGTTATTACTAGTAATGTATCCTACTGTGACAGCACACCCTGCATACGTATACCCCCTAGTGGTGTGAAGTGTTCAATTATGCCAATTAAAGTAGCCCTGTTGGAAATTATACCATGCGATATCTTGTTTAAATTAATTAAAGCTGGCCTGCGGGATGATTTCAGCCCCTGGTTTTGCAGGTGGTGTTCCACCATGTATGTGATTAAACTGAGCGTTAGAGTGCCTCACCATTAGCGTGGAATTCACTCATGTGAAACGGTGCTCCAAAGTAACATTGCATAATTTACGTTCCATTAATCATAAAAGCTATAAAGTCTCAGAAGACCGAATTCAAAATGGCCAGCTTTAAGTCGTGAAGGATTCAATATTAGACTACATATGCTTGGAAGATAAGATATGTGGATGGGGAAAAAGGAGCATCGGAAAGTTAAGCGACTGCTAGACGAATGGAAGACCTGTGTTAACGTGAATCAAATGCAAAGGGTAGGATGCCGTTGAAGATGAAAGCAATATTTGGAATTGCCCACGATTTGACGATAGTTTGCGCAGCATAAAGGATAAGGTTTGAATATGAAGGATATTCCTAAAGTCTAACTATATGAGTAGAAGATGGTGTCCCCTAGACTGCTCAGGGTTCCGACAAGAGTAGATTTTGAACAGTAAGGACTTGTAAATTGTAATGCACCATTGAGGGATATCGTAAGTTATTGTTGATAGTGTGCATGGATTGACAAAGAGTATTTGCCACGATATCGTGCGAGTAGTGACTGAGTAAGTTTGAAGTATAAAACTGCAGCATGCGTTTTAAGGGGTGTGTGAGTAAAGTTGTAAGGGAAAATAAAATGTGACGCTCTACTACGTTGAAGTAAAGCTTCATGGAATAAAATATCGATTTAAATTTGCGATGAACGAAAGAAGAAAAAGATACAATGCATAAATTATCTAAAAATAAGTCTTTTGAACTTTCCGGTAATAATTGTTGGCCAAGTTTCGATCGAAATAGAACGAAGGACTTCTTTAGACAAAACCGTGGAAATACTTTACACTATCAGGATTCAGTTTGTGGAAATGTTCGATGCTCATATAAGATGAGTTTGTAATTTTCCACAGACTTTTTCGTTTTCCGCACAAACTTAAGTCTGTGGAAAGTTACAAACTCCTTTAATATGAACACAATACATGAGAATTGCATGTAGAAAAGCCTATGATAGAGAAATATTACTATATAGTTATATTGCTATAGAAATAGTAGTGGGGCATTAAGAAGGCTTATTGAAGAACGTATAGGGGAAGGTAACAGAAGGTTAACAGAAAACGATAGTGAATGAGCTTTTATCAAATGCTAAGTTGGTTTATTAAATGCTACGTTATCGACGATGAGAGGTTTTGCGAAACTGAAACGTTGAACGACTATTCGTTATGAAAAATTATGTAATACAAGACTGTAATCAAGTGCTTTGAGATATGGATTATCATTTTCCATTGCCATTCAACACTATTACCAAAATGGAGTGCCCGAATTATGCCAGGCAGAGGGCCTAGTACATCTACATCTACTTAATACCCCGCAAGCCACCAAAAGGGCGTGTGGCGGGGGGTGTTAAGACACCGCCCGTAGTTAAGAAAGAAAAAAAACCTAATGCAAAAGGCACAAATTTATACCATCCACAAACAAAACATGGCATACACTCATGCTAGAACACATACACCATACACATGCAAACGCTCAAACCACCAACTAACATACACATACAAATACACCTAAAATCCTTGCAATGTCTAACTTTTTTCCGGCTTAAAAATTCAATGTTTTCAATATTTCTGAAGGGACTTAGGTTTCTTGCTAATATGATTTCTGATTTTTCGGGTAAAGACTGAGTGTTTGAATCTATCTGTACTGGAATCTCCCTTATTTTATCTTTGTGGTCTTATCTACACCTACATCTACTTAATACCCCGCAAGCCGCCGCAAGGGCGTTTGGCGGGGGACACCACCCGTAATTTAGAAAGAAAAGAAAAAAACCACATGCAAAAGCCACAGTTTTATACATCCACCCAAAAAAACATAGCATACATTCATACAAGAACACTAACACCCCACACATATGCAAACACTCAAACTACAAACTAACATACACATGCACCTGCAAGTATATCTAACATCCTTGCAATGTCTAATTTTGTTCCGACTTGTAAATTCAATGTTTTTAATATTTCTAAAGTTACTTCGGCCCGTGACTAGTAAAGTAGGAAGACATCAGATGGCTTCCTTACTGTAAAATTTACTGTTTTACTTAAGCGAGAAAAACGTTTGATGTTACCCTATATTTAAATCTTAAACCTTCAGGTAAAACATATTCAGGACGTCAGTTGTAAGGTAATGGTTACTAACCAAATACAGTAATCACCCAAAAGGTTGGTAAGATAGGCAAGGTTCACTTAGTACTAAGTCCAACGGTGGGAAAATTTCACATTTCAATTGGAGGTGTGGAAGGAGGACTTCCTATCCCAGTACCACATTTGATTTCCCAGAAAGATCTTATACCCGAAAAAAAATGTGCTTAGGTGACGCTTTAAGTGACCAGAGGCGTAACAGTGATCAAACCCAGGCCCTCAGGTAAGTAGCTCTACGCCCTGAGTTATTGTGCCCCCTTTAAGTTTCACTCTAAGCATGAAAAACTAAGAACTATCTCACCAATGATCTGTATATTTATTTTTTCCCGTGATATCCAACCTCTATACATATGAAACAGTATCTAGCGTATTTCTTTGACGCGGTAATAGTATTATTTCCTGGAGCCTGATTTTTCTCCGCAATCATTTTATGATGGTTAATTTAATTTTTCTTATATTTTTAGCAGTCACTCTTTGTGTTCTCCACGAAATGCGGTTTTCGGCTTAAGTGAACAGCATTCTCCATCCGCTTGCTAAGCGCATACTTAAGTCGACGACTCGGATGTTTTTCAACTCTCGATGGGCGAAAAGAGAGAGAGAGACTCGCGAGAGCCAAGTCAGAAATCCCGGCCTTAAACCGAGCCACCATAAGTAGCTAGGGTAATATCATCAAGGGGAAGAGGGGGATGGTGAGTGGAGAAGGAAGGAGAAGTTCGTTTCCATTTGGAAGTATCAGAGAAGGAGGATTCAATCCCCATTTCTTCCCCTTTCATTTCCCTGTTATCCTTTTATTTGAAGAGGGGGAAGGAATAAGATTGCTCAACTGAAATGGAATACAGTCTACGGCGGGATTGGAGCGGAGGGGGAGTGGTGAGGGTGGCTGGATGGGTGTAGGGAGGGGAGTTCTTGAGGACGGGAAACTGATTGAATGACGACAGTTTTTCAGATGGAGGGTTGGAAGAGTGTCAAGGGTGCTCAAATGATACTCGACCCTTGTGCGCTCATACAAGGGGCATGTGCTAGAGAGAGGCAGCTGACTCCTCGAGGGGGAGGGGGCAACGAAGGGTGGGGGGCAAACGAGAACGGAGCAGCGAGGCATGTCCCCGAGTGCGTGTTAGGGGGTATTGGCGGGGGAGGTGGGGGCAGAGGAGGGGAGCGGAAGAGCGAGGAGGGTGAAAGAATTGGGTTGCGGAGAAGGAAGCGATTTGGATCGAGGGGGGAAAGGAAATAAGATAAGTATAACCCTTTGCAAATGCAAATATACGCACGAATAAAAATTCATAAAAGAACACTCAGAAAGGATATATAAACTTGGAGACACTATAATAAACTCCGCGCATGAGAAAAATACAGAAACAGAACGGAATACTAAAAGCGGTAGCCTGGCCTTTTCAGGTAACTGACTTTCGCCAACAGAAGCAAGTGTTCGCGTACAGAGTCGGCTTGCTTTCCGACAGGGAAACAAAGCATTTTCCTCAACCCTAGTTGTAATATGCCGCGGGAAGTAATGGCTTGTCACATTTAACTTTGAGCGTAAACGTCGAATGGAAGAGTGAAAATAAAAAGTCTAAAATCGATTTTCATGTGAGGTTCTACCGACAACTAATAAAACAACACCTCCCATTAATTTTGATTCCTACTCGTCACACTGAAACAATAAATTCAGAAAATATTTTGTTCCAATGCATACGCATGATATTTCCTTCAAAACTACAAATTTTTCCTCCCTTTTGGTTCAGTTAACGGCTGCCGCAATCACAAATTGGTTTTTGCTGAATTAAGAAACGAGTCGAACGATCAGCCAACGTAGCCTAACGCGACTTCATCTTCTAAAACGTGACAAATATTTATGCCACTTATTCTGTCATATTCCTTTTATTGGAGGAAGTATGCTGATTTAATTGCAGCTGCAAAAAAATGTCCAAAATTGGATGAAATGTGAATATACGACGCAAGAGTATTATTTACAAGTGCATCATTCAATCATGCATACAATATAACAGCCAACTATGAACATCGTACCTACGACTGTGAAGTTTCCTTACTTTTGATGCTGGCATTTACAACATTTTCAATGATTTCTTCCTTAGGAATTTGAAAATATCCCGCGTCTTCATTTAATGTCATTGACCACACTAAATTGATGTACTGAATTAATTTAAACTACTGTCTGAATATAGATTATACTAACAAGAAATAATTGAAGCAACACAAGAAACTTAACGTGCTTCATTTTAATTTTAGAAAGCAATGTAGAATGGTTGAAAATCCGGATGTGTTCCAATCTAAGAAATAAATATTCCGATACAAATATTGTTCACCAAACCGAGTATTGAAAATACAAAAAGCCTCTCATTTGATTTAATATACTCTCAAAATTCCTCCTATAAATCAGAAATTACCTTAGAGATATGCAAGTCATTTCGATCAATTCAACCTAATGTATATCAATTCAAAACAGGCATGTTAATTCCATGTATTTTTACCCCGTAGCAGACCAATAGTTTGGCTGATATTATTTCAAAATTACAACGACCCAAGCATTAACTGGTAGAATTAACTGATGAGCATTACAGTAAGCAGTAAACTCTATGGTTTTCGGCTCAACTGGATGGAACTTCATGATGAAAAATGAATAATAATTATTTCGTAGGTTCCTCTAATTTTTTTACGACCGGTTCCGTCGCATACAGATCTGTAGTCGACACTAATCAGGTAAAATATACAGGATTTTTGACATTTATATATATACTTGCATTTGGTGGTAGGGGTTTTAGGTGGATATGAGGTGTAGTGTGGAGGGGAGGGTGAGAACTTGGGAGAAAAGTAGGTGGAGGATAGTGACCAACCTATGAAGGGGGGGGAGGAACGTTGGAGAGGTAATAGGTGAAGTGCAGAACGGTAGCCACGAACGGTTGAGTTGACTCTCCGCAGTTGGTTGGTGGTGGCGCTAGGTAGGAGAGAGGTAGATAGGAGATGAGATATTTCTGGGTGTAAGAGACATCAAGGAGAGGGTAGTTTAAGAGAAATACATTATCATTAACCAGGAATCCATTCCAAACGTTTTATTCTTATCTTTAGATGCTCTAAGAGTACCATTCCTCGGCCCTTGGTTTCATTATGAAGGACTTCGGGGGTAAAATTGCTCGTGCTTCCTTCTTCCTACAAGCGTTTCTTATAGAAGGATATGAAAATATTTGCCGTGTAGAAACACCGTTTGTGTTCTTAATTTTTAACTTTAAAAGATCTTCCCGTTTGCCCTATATAAATCGCGTAAGTGGCATTCAATTGTTCATTAAGAAGAACAGTCAAAATATAAATCGTGTTCTTCATTTAATTCGCGTAAGTGGTGTTTATAAATTAAAATGGAAAGACTGCAAGACTTTTTCAGCAGTAAGCTCAGTAGGTTTCTTGGATTTACGTACCAATGAAGTGGTAATTAGCCCCATCGTTAAGTTGCCTCCCCGCATTGTCGGCGGGTTGTCCCACTCCTGTTCCCGGCCGCCATACTGCTCCATCTGCAAAGAGTTAAAAAAAAAATAGTAAAAATGCAAAGGAAACAATAGGCATTTTTAACCATTTTTCTTTCACCTTACCCGTAAACTACACAATTTTATACTCTGATGAACAAGGTGTTAAGGGTAATATCGATAGCAAACTCTAACAGTTTTAACAGTTTTATTATGCCAACCCTATAGCTCGGTTTGTAGTGGTTAGACTTCTCTTTTATATTCGCTTCCGGAATTTGACACTAAGTACAAAAGGCCTTCATGTTTTAATTAAACAAAAAATAATAATCTGAATGACTCATCTAAATATATTCTGAACAAACATTAAGTTAAGCTATTGTTGTTGACCATGTGATGGCAGTCACCGTAATAATGGACCCTCCAAATACACTGGAAAATTATTAGACGATGGCAACGTAAGCAGTGATTAATCAAATCCCTTCCTACTTTTAGGAGAGAACATAAAGATCGATCACGAAATATTTTGCCGCATCAATAATAGCAAGGGAATTCATTTCAAAGAATGCGCAATGCCTGATCATAACTGCTTCTAACAACTGGCCCAACCCCTCATAGTGATAGAAAACACATTCACAAATGGCATACGCCCCGTTATTTTCTGGAGCCCTGAAACGTACCACTCTAGTGGCTTCCAAGGGATAATCATACAGATGTAACGAGGTTTATTTATTTATATACCCTGCAAGGCACCACTAGGGTGTGCGGCTGGGGGTATAAACATACCAGAATAATTTTTACCCGAAAATGACCCTTCCGCATCGGACATGTTATTATGACCCCGTATCGTTCGCGAAGAAAAGGTTTATTACCTTAAGTTAGATTCGTTTGACCACAAATAAATATATTCGTTCGAAATAGGATTTATTGAAGGTTTTAATTTTTCTAAAAACACTAAATTTTCAATATAATCGCTGTTGACTCCCATGAACTTATCGTAACGCTGTACCAGCTTCTTTAGGCCTTCAACATAGAAGTTCACCGCCTGGGAATTGAACCAGTAGTCGACGGCGGTCTCTAGTTCATCCTCGTTTTTAAAACAAGCTACCGTTTAAAGTGCAAGAAGATGATATGGTCGCATAGTACAAAGTCGGGATTAAACTGTAGGGCGGGTGATCAAATAACAAACGGTCTCTATGTTGATCAGTATGCATTTTTGTTGCCCATCATGCGCACAAATTATGATATCTTACCTAATATGAACTTGTATCTCTCAGAAATTGTAAGCCATAGAAACAAACTCCATAGCAATTCACCTCCCCTAGCATGGGCTTTAAATAATCTCATAAAAATCAAAAAATACTCTAACTTAATCAAGATATTTTTCTTTTCACCCTAGTACGTACGTAAATCAATATCCATAGTCTATTGGGTATAGATAGATTTTGACGAGCTTTGCAGGTCATTGCTAATTATCTTGGACTTCAAAACACGATAGAATATTTTCTTATATTCCTTCCATAAGCACTTCTCATAGTTATCATTCCCAATTATGTGGAGTACTTATTTTACATTCCTCCTTTTCTCTCAATCATCGAATATTTTCTCTTTTAAATTTGATTCCATCCACTTTCTAGCTCGCTAGCATTATCTTTTAACAATTTTTGCCAACTTAGAGTCTCTTTCAATAATTTTATCTTCTCGTTACTGTTACTAGTAACACGTAACTTTCTTCCTTTCCGGAAATTTTTTAACATTGTACTTTACATCCACTAATGAAAAAATTCCATCCATTAAATTGATGTTTCAGAAGTATCCAACAATGTATTCAATTAAAACCTTTCGCTAGTATTTTCTTTTCTCTTTTCGATAGTAATAGTTGCTTTCCGTCTAAACATTTATTTAAGTCGATATTTTTGTAACTGTCATTTTTACTTACAATGCTAAAAAACCCTATAAAAATATCGGACTGATAATATCTATATAATTAAATA
The DNA here is from genome assembly GCF_022747635.1 of Hetaerina americana. NCBI lineage: Eukaryota > Metazoa > Arthropoda > Insecta > Odonata > Calopterygidae > Hetaerina > Hetaerina americana. The sequence continues at coordinate 11,941,435 of NW_027287205.1, read as the reverse complement.
GATAATTAACTTTTTGCGAACCTTTGCCAGAATTGGACTTTCAAGTCCAGTTCTGGCAAAGGTTCACAAAAAGTTAATTATCTATTTAATTATATAGAAAAACAGTAAAATTAAAAATCAAAACGCACTAATCAAAACTTTTTGAAGAGAATATCACTCTCTCGGAAATAATAACAATAAATAATTTTTTCTGCGGTCTCTTCACATCTGTTTAGAAAGTCTTTTTAATTAAAAAGAGCTCATTACGCGAGTATACAAAAGCATCAACTCTCTTAGCCACGTAATCCGGAATCAGTATATTGCGCAAGTGCCCAGACACTAATTGATATCTTCCTCTTTCAAGGCACCCTAACAAAACCCTTCACGAATGCGCATCAATGAAGGCCTTTCAAAAAGTCTTTAAGCGGACTGAAATATCTCTCCCGACAGGAACGGCTCGGCACAAACTTCGACATTGAGCTGGTTCTGAGGGGGCGTCCCGAGGATGACACCTAAAAGAGAGACACGGGCCGGACTGTGCCATAGGTGATATGCCGAAGTTTAACCTCATGATCAACTTGGTAGATATGAATATTATTAAGGAACCGATGCAGACAGGACCTATAATAGTCGCCTGTATGACAATATTACTCACTGTGCTGAAATTACAATCTGAAAGATATAGTCAATTCACGATGTGAACAACATTTTCAATATTCAATCGTCCTGATAAATTTGACACAACTCGTTTGATGAACATTAGCAAAAACATTTTCTAGTCTCACACAAAGATTTAGCTTTATTCAAAGTTCATAAAAAATTCTAATGATTATTTTCTTAATAAGACAGCATTCATATCTTTGAAAGACGACAAGATCTGAAATACGGGACCTATGGGAGATTTTTCCTGCCATCGACTGATTCAGACGGCGTTTTCCAAGCAAATATAGTATATAAAATCCAACCATGATTTTCAACGAATGTTATCAACTATCCTCGTAAAACAATGGGACTCCAGGTTGGACAAGCATAAGGCGTGAGGTGATGAGGCAATGAAAAATTTCACAACATTATTCAAAACGGAGGGTATGATGATGAAGATTAGACTACGGGAATTATAAATTATCTGGACGACGAACGTTCTGAACAAATTACGAAATTAAAATTTGTGAAAATCAATAAAATCTCTTGGGATGTGTTAAATTGGTGAAAACTGTTGCTGGCCGGGTACTGAGAGGCGGGCGCATGTTTTCGTCTCGGTGGATATGAACGCCCTCGGCTGTGCCCAACCTGAATGATTCATTTGATTACCTGGTCTTCCAGGGAAACCACTGGCGACACACGAAATGAAATTGTTATCCATTATTAACACGCTGTAACGATTTGCAAATTTCACACGCCTTATTGGACTTGGTAAGAGGTTATCCCTTCCATGTCAAACAAAACTTTAATTAAATTGCAGAAGATATTTTTCATTCTATCTCTATTTAAGTAGACGACAATACTTACATTACTAGAACTTCACTGATAAAATATTGAATGTACTGAATGACTATTAAATATTTTTGTAAAAAAAAAGCACAGCTTAAACCTATGACCAAGAGTTAGGGTTTATTCCTAATGAATTTTGATGGTATTAAACAAATTTTACACCAACATATGTCTAAGAATTATTGACCTTTAGAGGCAAGCAGAGAGGCCCACCTCAACAGATTACGCAGTAAAATTTGTAAACGACTCAGTTTCATTTTGAAAATAGCTTCCACCCCATCTCTTACAGCAAGGTATAATAAAATTCTTATTCTCTTTCTGCCGTCAAGTGAAAAATCTATTTAGACTCCGTAACCGATTATGTAATTTGCCCTGTCATCGACCCAGAATATCCCATTCTGACTCCATCCTGGATCTACGACATCTTCCACGTGAGAAGACATGCATTCATGAGTTCGAATGCGATCAGCCTTGTAGATTTCCCTCGCGAAAGGGAGAAAATATTAAGCGGACAATGAACGAAAACCTCGTCGGGAAGAGAAAGAGAGAGAGGCGGCCGAAGAGAACAGATGACTCGCGCTCCCAATCGAACTGGGCGACGCCTAAAGAAGATAAGAAAAGTAAATGGAAAAACGAGTAGCGTTCACCGTTCGGGTAAAGCACGATCGCTAATAAAACAAAACTTTTACGAATTCTGACAACCACTACGGGAGCGTTCGATTCCACACAGGATCATCAATTAAAATATCTGCCAAAAATTTTGCAAAAAACTAGAATCTGCATGGTTAGTGTAAAAGGTATCGGGAGAATTATCAGAAAAATAGATATTATCAGATATTGCTATAATCCCTCAAAATTCTTTGAACTACATTCCTTAAGCATCGACACACTTTTGCCAGCGGCCTTTCCATGGCTTGAAGCCTACCTGGTAGACGAGTTCTATGCCGGTGTCCTTTGAGGGAGAATTTCACTCTTGGGAATGGGAAGTAGTCTGCTAGTTCGAAGTTGGGACTTCAATGGGGTTTGGTAATCGTAGCGGTGCCTTTCCGGAAGGTTTTCGTAAGCTTTCGACTATACTTCCGGCCGTCCGTCAAAACCTTCAGGACGAGTGCAGGTCTTTCACACCACCGAATTTTCAGTGATAATGGAGGGCACTGTTATCCTATGATATACAGGATAATATGTAGGATCTGCGATCATGCTCACACTTAACCGACGGTCTGAATTCCACACTCAACGTACACGTCAAGAAAATATTGTCACCGTTACTTTTTATGCAAACCTCGGATGGTTACTCTTTCCACCAGGGAAATTAATGCCTTCCACGATGAAAATCCTTTTCAGCCTTCAAGCATGGGTACATTTGTACGTGTCCCTAAAGTTCACTTGCTGAGCACACACAGAGAGAGAAAGTACTCACATGTTTCTGCCCACTTTGCGTCAATATGCAACTTTACGGCATTGAGAAACGTTGAGAAACATCCTAAATATAGGAAATCAAGGTGAGCTATCGGAAAACACCAGGCTTTTTAAATAAACTTTTCTTTTCACAACTCATTCAAAAATCCGCTGTGGTTTTTTCCTTCTAATATCCGAAAGTGTATACCGAAAGTGAAAATTGATTCGATTCCGATTCATTCGTGAAATCGTACTGAAAAGAATCAGGCGAATAAAGATGGAATTTGAATTTTCCAAATGAGCATAAAACGCAAATTTTTTGCTGAAATTTTAGCTAACATTATTTACTGTGTCTTATGCTTTCTATACATTGCGTCAATTACGTAAAAAATGGGACAAATTTCGCTCCTCATTTCGAATTTGGTATGGAGAGGAGGTAAATTAGAGCTACTGAATAACAAAGAAAGAGTGGTTGAGAACATGGGGGAGGAGAGGAATGATGAAATTGAAATTATTTATAAAGGATTCAGCCTTTTATTTCATCAAGAGTTAAACTTCTCTTCTTTTATTATAAAACATACCATTTAGAAATTATTTTCTCTAAGGAGTGTAACTTTTTAACAATCACAGAATTAAATTGTAGTAATCTCATCAAATAGCAGTTTAGTTTCACATAAAAGAGCACATATTCAACAAACCAAAAATAATACAAGCATTTCAACCCATCAGCAATCAGTTATTCTACCATAAAAACCTGCTTCAAGGCGGTGGATGAATTTTTGCCACTCTGTGGGGAAAAATAAACCACTTCCACTCTATCTGGAAGATATGATGTTTTCCGTCACAAGAAGAATCGTATATGAGATCCATTTGTGACGCAATTCTTAATAATCATAAATCTAATCTCCGTTGACTTCAGTTTCAATTTACCAATGATACCATTTATTTTCAGGCTGTAATAATTCAAGAATTTAGTAACAAAAAGAAATTAGTAAATTGCTTTCATTGAAAATCAGATATTAACTGCACTTAATATCTTTCACGTGAAAATAAATTTATAAATTGATGAAGAAACAAATTAATGTACCGGTCATAGAATGTTTTCTTGCGAGTATCGTTAACAGCGTTCCTATTTGTTTGTTTCCGTATAAAGGATAAGATCGTATATCCCCCTGCAATCGGTACAGCCATTATATCGGTGACGTGTGTGGGGCCCTGCAAAATCAGGGGTCAAAGTGCACGCGAGCAAGACCGCCATAGATTGATTCAGCAAAATGTTTTGGGCTGCAATTGACAGGAGTGTAAACCAAATCCGACGCCTTGCACAGATTGATGCGGCGGGCACGGAGTGAATGAAGGATGGCTTTCAACCGCCTTACGAGCAGCGAACATATAAATCGATATTGCATCTAGGATAACCAGTTATCCATTTAGAAGATAAATGGGGATCATTGTTCAACCGCGTATTAAGCCATGTCGGTTAAGCTAATCGAAGAATAGTTGATCTATGTTGACGGGGTGCGGGATCGTTCGGAAAATATCAACTTCATTTAACCTTGTTTTAGGGAACGATGATTGAAGCAAGAAAGAAGATCTGTAATTTAGCTTTGACGAACAATATATAGTATATGTATTTAAAGGAATAAAGAGGAACAGAAATCAAAAATATGAGTCAAAAATTTGTTGACTTGGAACAATTTTAAGTTGAATATTTTAAAAAAGATTCTGTCAAGGAACAAATTTAACAAATATATATTTATGTGATATACATGAAAAACAACAGTTTATTTGTATGCATACGTATTTACACCGGTGGGTGCTCGCATATATATAATACTGTACAACAATATAGCACTAGCGAATAAAAACAAAAAAACACAAACAAAAAACATTTTGAGTTTCTTTTTTGTGTGTTTCTGAGTTTTTCTTTTTGTTTGCTATATGGTTTACATACCTTTAGGGACTCACGGATGTGAATAATAATTAAAACAGAGAAGTGAAATAGCGCTAGCGAACAAAACCACAGAGAAACAAATACAAATGAAACACAAGTATTCCGATTTTTCGTGGGCCAAACCACCTTTTTGTGGTGAAGGCGTTTTTCGATCAATACATACATTTATATATGTACATATACTGATCGAATGGTCTGGAATCAATTCCAGGATGAACGACTCGAGGTACATGGGTCCAGTATGAATAGATAAATAGCAGTCTTTATTTTGTGACGAGATTGAGACTATTGAGTCTCTTCTATCACCTAACCCCTAAAAACTCTTGATGAGGTATAACGAAGAGAAAAAAGACAGGGGTGTCCATTTTCACTTATGCTGTTCAACTTATAAAAGGCATGCTTGCACACATTTGAGAACAGTTGGAGAGGTATTGAAAGAAACAGATGCAGGAAAGAAAGCCAGTGGAGAATTTATAAAGTCAGTTAGGTTTGCAGATGAACAGGCTTAGTTTGTCAGTCTGCGAAAAGGTTACGAACCCTGCTTAGTGCTTTGATAAGTCAGAGCAAAAGGTACAGCGTGCAAGAAAATATTAATTTTAGATAATTAACGATTTTCCAAAAATTGAAAGGCTAAGTTAAAGTAAAAATTAAGATGGAAAAGAGTAGAACAGGTTTGAATAAAAAATGAAGAGGTATGTATCACGGAAGTATTTCGAACCAAATTGGTCTAGGTATTGCGGGCGTAAGAAGAAAAACTCTGCTGGGCAAAGGACCTTTCAAAAAGAGAAGGGAAACGAATGGCCGAGAAGTTGAGTAAGGGTGTTGAGAAATGGCGGCTTAACACTTTGATACGAAAGATAGTTTTGTGTGGCGTGCTTACATGCTCATTGAAGCATGATGATAGGTGTAGCTTGAGATCTTCTGCAATTGGAATGCAGAGAAGGACGGAAACGGTAAAATGGACAGGATGAAGTGGGCAGAAAACAAAACAAATGAGGACGTGCTAGAAAGCTAGCTAGAGGACGTTCGTTTGTTTTCTTCTATTCATTTCACCTTCTCCATTCTTCTCCACACCCACATTTCAAACGCCTCCAGTCTACGTCTATCCTCCTACTGTTCTACTTGCTCTAGTTTTTGCCCTCCTATTTTAATGTTAAGCTTAGCCTTTTTCTTTCTAGAAAATCGCATTACCTTTGTTTTATTAATATTGATTCTCATCCCATACCTGTCGCACTGAATTTCCAATTCACTCTGTAATGCTTGCAATGCCTTGGCTAACTGACAAACTAAAGCTTGGTCATCAGCAAACCTAACTGATTTTACGAATTCCCAGCCCACTTTCATTCCTACCTCCAGTTCTTCCAATGCCTCTTTGATCATTTCCTCTACATACAGGTCGAACAGCAACAGTGATAATGGGCAACCCTGCCTTACACCCCTTCCTAACACTGCCCATCCGGACTCCCCGTTTCCCACCCGCACCTGAGCAGTCTGAGACATGTACAGGTTGCGGATTAGCCTCCTTTCCCTCCAATCTATTCCTATTTTCTGCAATATTCTCATTAGTGTTTCCCAATTTACTCTATCAAACGCTTTTTCGAAATCTACGAAACAGGCAAATACCTCCTGGTTGTGTTCTATATTCCTCTCGATTGATAATCTCATTACTGCAATGGTATCACGCGTGCCTCTCCCCTTCCTAAACCCAAACTTATCATCGCCTAAGTGATCATTTGATGATCCTGAGAAAAACTTTGGCTGCGTGGGATATCAAACTTATCGTCCTGTAGTCTTCACAAGATGTAGCCTTTATCTTTTTTGGTATGGGAACTAACACTGATCTCATAAAGTCTTCCGGCCAGATTCCTTCCTCATAGATACTACGAATCAGCCCATATAGCCTCTTCCTCCCACATTTTCCTAAACATTTCAAGAGTTCCGCAGGAATGTTATTTCCCCCCACGGCCTTATTCAGTTTAATCTCCCTTAAAGCCCTTTCTATCTCATCGACAAATATATATATATATATATATATATATATATATATATATATATATATATATATATATATATATATATATATATATATATATATATATATATATATAACCATAAACACAGTAATCAACCCGAAGGTCGGTTTAGTAGGTGATGGTAGAGATCACCCAGTACTAAGCCCTATACAGCGTGTGAAAATTCACACATCAGGAAAGGGGGGCCACTTTTCTTGTGCCGGTTATGGTTTCCGAGGAAGACCTGGTACCCGAAAAATCACCTTAGCTTGGGTGGAGCTGCAGGTGCCCAGAGTGCCTTGCCCGGGAATCGAACCAGGGACCCTCCGGTCAGCAGTCCAACGCTCAACCCACGACTACCACGACCCCATATATGTAAATATATATATATATATATATATATATATATATGTATATATATATATATAAATAATTAATTTTCCTCAGTAATCAATCTATTGAGGTAGGTTATATATATATATATATATATATATATATATATATATGTGTATATGTATATGTGTATATATTATATATATATATATATATATATATATATATATATATATATATATATATATATATATATATATATATTCTTATTCGAAATTCATTCTCCGTAGAAGTTTTATTTCTCCTGTTAAATTCACGGAGGAAATGCTCAATGGCCTGATATGGTTGATCGTGTCTATCATAGATATGGAACTAGCTTTGTGTGCTCCACATTAAATATTTATTTGATCAACCTATATTTTGTCACGTGCCATCATTAGGGGAAGGGTTCAGGTCGGGAAGGATATCAGAGAAAATAAAATCGGTATTTACTAATAATAAGAGAAATATCATTTTAAATGCATCCAAATTTTGAGTAGACATTGGCTTTAAATTTCTAGAGCATATTTCGCCGCACACAAAATTTATCATTCATTATACACCACTTGCTTAGCGTCGTAAACATTTTATCAAAATATTTTTTTCGATATATATCAACGCGAAAAGAAGCAAGTTGGGGCCCACGGCAATAACACCGCCGGGAATAACTCAAGGGAAAATATAACTTTCGAGCATATAAGAGATAAAACGATTTTACAGCGTCCTCCAGGTTATATGGCGGTTGGGTGGCGATTCATACTGATTTTTCTATTTGGAGATCACGAGATGTGAGATATATAGTTTTTTTTAACGATTTATCACGCTTGGTTGAATATTTTTCGCCCCCGTTTCAAATCGTGAGGATTACACAGGATCGAAAGCAGGATTGCATCTCCATCCCTAGTTCCGTGTTCACGATCGCCTGTCAAAAAAAGACAAGGCTTCTCGCCGCCAGAGATAGAGGCAATATCGAGTAATTAACTCCGGTTGTAATCACGGCAGAGAAGGGGAGAGAAAGAGAGCGAGAGAGACCCAATGAGTCCCCTTCTCCTACCAACGGCGGATAAATCCACGAATGTGTTTCGATTCTGGGAAATCGCGTGCCATTTATCACGGCGTGAGCATCTCCGCAAAAAGTCCTCAGGATCTGTCTCCACGAGCGGCAGGAATGCAGCATAAAAAATAACAGCCAGAGGAGTGGCACAATTTATAGCCCCACGTTAACACCGATAATCTGTCTCCGTCACGAAACCGTATAAAACTCAACTGTTCCCTTTACCTAGACATTCTATTGTGATATTTTAAAAAACGGTTCCTGGTTAAAAATAGTCTATTAATGTACGGTATGAAATAAATATTACATGTGCATAGCATTAAAAAATACAAGGATTAATCAATCTAATAAGATAGAAAGGAGAATAAAATCATAATTAGTTGAGATTTAATTCATAATATTACGGAGAGCATTTAGAATAACATTATCTTCACTATGAAGAAATATGGAGAGGCATGTGCAGTATGGAGAGGTAGTGTGATACTTGGCCAAGTGATTAAATATCCTTTACATAGATTAAGATATTCACAAATGCTCATATCCCGCGCTCCTGTCTGGAAGGATTTTGTTAAAAACTCCAATTCTTCATAAAGAGAATTGATCGAGCCAAATTAATAAACGCAATGTAGACATATGTCTTGGAAGAACAATTTTTGTTAAATAGTGACCGGTTAAGCTGGTTTTCGCTTCTAATTCTTGACTTTGATTTTGAAGTTGATAGATTACATCCATCTAAGGTTTCATTAATTTCACCATTTTTATTTTACCAAAGTAATAGATATAAAACTATCCATCTCATTAGATGATAAATGCTTTACAAAATATGTAATGTTCTTTTGCTGATTCATTTGCGCTTAAAAAAACGAATGCTAGTTTTCGGTCGAATTGCTAAATTTTCAAGTTAAAAATCAGAACTTTTGGGAAAATACTTTTCTGATTTAGAGCATTATTAATTTTAAAAAAACTAATTTACTGACGCCCGCCTTCACAAGGGACCACAGTGGATGTTAAAACGCGAAAAAATTTAAAACTAAAATTAGCATATAAGCAAGAAAAATAAACCGGTGTTGTAATTTCACCGTTTCTTATTCTATGTCTTCGCAATTTTTCTTAAGGTTCCTTTATTAAAAAGTTATTCTGCCTGAAATTATACTACAGAGGTGTCCAGAAGCATCACCAGGTATGAAATACGTACTGGTTGGTAGACTGTACAGATTTTTTCTCCAGCTCATATTATCAGTAAAACGTTCCTACTTTTCTAAGTTACATTTCTAACGAGTTAACTCAGTATCTATAGAGCTATAAATAATTGTCAAGTGGAATAATATTTCTCGATGATAGAGGATGGTGAGTTGTACCAGGTAACGTTTTTTCTATAATTATTCAAAAAATCAGTTTTAATGGGGTTTTAAACTTATCTGAGATAAACTTTTTTTTGATAAAATTATCTATAAAAAAGTTATGATTTGGTTTTAAACTGGGAATTCAAAGGGAAAATAACTAACATTTCAACTACGTTACATAAACAGGGAAGTCAATAAATGCACGCTGAACCTACTATATTTAGTTGATACTGAACGGCACAGGCTATAGAAGATTAGAGTTACAATACAAATACGTTTTCCCTACACCATTTAAACAGATTTAATGATTTCATGCTTGATGCAGGTACAGGTCATGCAAAGATGAAATTAAATTGCGCATACTAGTACACATTCGGCATGTCACGCCTGATTTAAAATTATTCCATTATCGGTGATGAAAGAGTTCCAAACATAAACTTCAACACTGACAAGAGCTGAACGACAAATACTACTTTTTTCGAATGCCTTATTTTGATGATCAGGAAGTAATTCTTACATATTAATAAGAAAATACTTTGTCGTAGCACCATTAAACATCTCACTAATTAGACCGAAAGCAAAGGGAAAACTGCAAATCAGTATTAGAGATCTTCTCTCTGGTCGAAGTAATGGATGTCTCAAACGGTTCTTTTAAGAAAAACTGTCAAATTCCTATAGAATTTCATTATTAACTTTGGCATGCATCATTTTTTGGGTGATTATTTTTTTATTATCATAGTATCAACACCGAAAAAAATAGTCCACTTCCTGTTAAATAGAAGTACATTTTAAATGGTAGAACTTAATTGGTGATGGACCAATTATTGGGCGGAGAATTTGCCAATTTCCGATGAAATATTGCCATATTCGTTTAAGGAAGTCATCACTCGTCGTTATGTCACTGATTTACACCATCGTGTGGAATTTGTGTCAGCAGTTACACGGTTTACAGTTCACATTGATATGACGTCACAAGTACCATTAGAGAGGTAGCAGATACGTTCGTCACAGTATCCTAGTTGGTTTACCAACTGATTGCGGATTTTTTCGACGCCAAATCAAGTCGGCGACCAATTGAGGACCAGATAAATCCATGGTGAGCTTCTTTTCTCGTGACCGTGGCTTCTATCCTCGCCAGGGTAATTCCAGGGTATCCTGTGGTCACTGGTTTTAAGGTCTAACAAGTACGAAAATGTGTAGTTTAATGAGGGGTAGTTATTGACAACATTTTCGCTCACAGGACCGGCTAAAGTAATAATTCCTGATTTTCGGGTGTCGATTTCATGCCAATTAATGTGCAGTGACACTCAGGAAAAGTATTTGGATAACAAAGCTGAAAATACAGTTCTTTATTATTTTGCTTTGATCAGAATAAGATTCGCAACAAAAACAGCTGATTATTTCTCTTCAAAGAATATATCATATACAATACTTCGGTACTGCTTCCTCACAAGATACACAGTTGACTGTTTTTTATGTGTTATCCTACGAAATATAATATATCAAGGAAAAACTATATAATGATACCATCAAAGAGGTCTTTATTGACCCAAGGATTTCTGAACGGGGCGACTCTATATGGCTTTCTACCCATGATGACCTTTCAAATTTGAGAGAAACACCGATGGCTTTAAGTATTACTTTTGATAAATTTTTCACCCTTCCAAAGAAAAGCAACAAGGATTTTTTAAAAGTTAAATGAAGTTAATGAAGCCAAAAAGAATTAGCAAGAATAATAGCATATCCGTACAAACATAATTACTAGCGTGAATAATTTTTTCTAAGGAAGACAATAAAAGGGGGATCGGGACAGTGCGGTGGCTAACCTAAAGGCTTCCCGCCGAGAGGGCCAACGTTCAAATCCCGGAGGCGGCAGACATATTTCAGTGGAATCCCGATCCCTACTAGAGGTGCTTTGCGGAAAGCACTTTGAGGGAGTACGACGTCCGTCGGAGGGGACTTTAAACTGCGGACACCTTGGTGCTTTTCGGCATGAGTAGACTAATACCGACGCCGGGTTTCTCCCTAAACTTCAATTCCCATCCGTCCCTAATGGTGCAAATGACGATAGCAGTCGGTCGTCTCCCATAAAATTACGACAGTAAAGGGAAAATGGTTAAATATGATGTAATATTGCCGGCCCCGGTGGCGGCGGGGTAACGTCCTCGTCTGCCATTCCAAGGGTCGCGGGTTCGATTCCCGCCTGGGTGAGTTTCGCTCCATCTAGGGCTTGGGTGTTTGTAAATGTGACCATTGTTATCGTTGTTAATAGTTCGATGTAAAGGCCAAAATGTGCTGTTTTCGGACTTATACTGAATAAATAAATAAATAAATAAATAAATAAATATTGGTCGAAATCAGTGGTACAGATAGTTGTGTAGTCAATGTAACCATATATAATTATTTTAGCTAATTTTTAGTGTCGGTTGCAAAACTCCCTTGAGCGAAGATCATGAACTGCAAGCTTATATTTCGGCGCATGGATCCAATATATGGAAATAAAGCGAAAGGTTAGATCCAGTCTCAAGTGTGCTACCACGTGATTTTACAGAAAGAACTGTTACACCGAATATCACACAACACTCAGACTCTTCAGACTCTCCGGAGGCGTTGCCCGGAATCGAACCTCTGGAAGTCCGAATGCCGGACCGCTGCCAAACTTTCCTATCATCGTTCTGCAACGCCGCCAGGATCTCTCCCAACATATTATGACGAAATGGAAATCCTTTGCAAAATGATTTTCATAAGTTAGACAAACTTACACATTTAAAAAAAATACACAAATACTCGAATGCTTCATTTTCCTTGTTCACAAATTCAATTCCGGTGGAAATAACCGACGAGATCGTAATTAACGCGTACGAAACGTTATCTCCACCGGCCCTGCATTAATTCCAGAGGGGATCTTAATTAAAAGTAAACCCTTACTTGAGGCGCCGAATGTAATCACGATAAATTGAATTTTCCTTTTATTTTTCAAATTAACTAGCGAGAGAAACTAGCAGTTTCATTTATGCACGTGCGTTCCCACCCGTTCTTCAATCTCTAGGGCAAATTTATTCAAGCCCTGAAATAGGACAGACGAAGCGAAGGCAAGCCGCACAAAGCCTCGCGCAACTCCTCCGGCTTGCCATTATAAGCCTTTAATACGGTGCATGGCAACTTTCTTCAAAAATTTTTGAAACTCTGTACATGCGCTTTCATCGAAAAAAAGTCCGTCGCGTCGTTCACTACTTAGCCCACGCCTCCCCTAATTATGCATTGTTGGAGAATCGTATTAAAATTCACAGGATTAAAAAAGCAAATTTACATCTCTGGAAATATATAGAGTTTTGGGCGGAAAAAACTCAGCGTGATGTATTCATTGAGAAGACGCATATCATTCTTCAAATAATTTGCTAAACACCATCAACTATTGGAAAAGGAGATGGACAAAAAACTATTATTGTGAATTCTTGGCTCTTGCAGCAGAATTATCGAGAGTAAATTCATTGAGCTTTCTAATCAGATATCCAAGGCACGTTCAAAGACGAAAGCATAATTTAAAATGCTGCTAGAATAGTCGAAATATCACCGTAATGCAAAGAGGGAAGACGCAGTCAAAAACATTCGACGGACGAGATAAAGTGTTACTTTGAGGGATTTGGAATTATCACACCAAAACGTTATTGCTCGCCACTTCGAGATATATCCTAGGTTCATGACGAAATGAACCCCCTCCGACTACATAGGGTTTTGCTGCGCTACGAAACAACTCCAAAATATCTATCGATTTCCAGATGTAATCTTTAGAATTGCACTCCCACTCATGGCTGGCGTTTCTTTTTTCTCTTCTCCTCGGGATATGGAATAACATTAGCAGCTATATCGAAAAAATAATAAATTATATCGGCCAGTTACTAATGGAAGGTCAAGGAATTAAAAATGAAAATTTTAGACAGTTTAAAGCATTAAATTCTCTTTATAGTTAGGTAATATACTTAAGAAAATATTTATGCGAATCAAAAGCATAAAAATTATGAAAATCTTGGTACAATCAATATAAATAATCATTTACTTAATTTTCTCTGTCCGTTAAATTCATAGCATGGAAGATGAAAAAACAAAGAATATCATTATTATCAATACGACTACTTAACTGACGTTGAACTATAGTATCTAATAATACCAATTTCCAAAGCTATGTTTTATCGCTGATCCATTTATTTGAGATTTACTCTGCCTTTCAGTTCTCCTTTAAAAGTAATGATAAGAAATTAACGAAATCAAGACGATTCCGTTTTCCATCACTTCAAGATAGCGTTCGAAACTATTAATGAAACGAATTAATTTCTTCTTTAGTTACGATAGCTACGTATTTTACTTCATGCCATTAAATTGGTGAAACGTTGTAGGTCTAAGCATAGGAAAACTCCCCAATCATAATAGCTGTATGGATGTACAACAAGCGAAGTACACAAACAATAACACGTCATTTTTTTTGTTTACAGGAAAATCAATACTTCGCTAGATACAACCACAATCAACCTTTTACATCGACATCTGCTTAATAACCCGCAAGCCACCACATGAGCGTGTGGCGGGGGGTTTTAGGGCACCACTCGTAGTTAAGAAAAAAACCGCATGCAAAAGGCACAAATTTGTACAATCCACGAACAAAACATGGCATACATTCATGCAAAACCCCTCACAACCCACACACATGCAAACACACACAAGAACCTACAAATATGCCTGATGTCTTTGCAGTGTTTAACTTTGCTCCGACTTCTAAATTCAATGTTTTTAATATTTCTAAATTTACTTCGGTTTCTTGCTATTATTATTCCTGATTGTTCGTGGAAAGAATGAGTGTTTGTATCTATGTACTGGAATCTACCGTCCTTATTTTATCTTTGTGTTTTGATCGATTTAAGTAGTGTGGAGCCATTATAATTCCTTTGGTGTCATCGTTAAACTCGTTTGTTCTGAACCTTTCTAACAGTCTAAGCCTCGCTTGTTCTTGTTCTATATCCCCTCGCGGAAAGACGGTGATGTGTTTTGACTTGGGTGACTTGGGTGATGTGTTATTGTGCATTTATCAACTAGCAGTATTTTCCTGATCAGTTCTTTCTTCCGCCGTAAGAAGCGCTAAAATATAGTGGTTCTTTATTTCTCTTTGCTGAAGAATCGACTCTCCTCTCAACAACCACGAAAAGTGCGCTTGAATCGCTGTCCCTCGATGGTGTTAATATTTTCAACTTGGCCGAGGGCGTTATTATATTTTTTTCCTCGCAAGTAAGCCGACGATCAATTTGACTCTGGAATAATTGGCTTGGAATATTTGAAGTTCCAAATTCTATATTGTGTAATTCATTCTTCAGTAAATCCTATGTTATGCTATCGTTTTTTTAAATGGAATAACCAGGTCAATGTACGCAGCTTCCTACAATTAAATAAAAATTTTCAACAAATTTTGAAGCTGATGCCTGAAAAAGTTATTTTTTATTTCCACCGAGAAATATGTTTCTGCATGACAATGTATTCTTTTTTAATTTTTTTCTACGATTTGTTACAATATTTTTAATAAAAAGTAATGGACTACTTTCAGGTATACAGTACAGAGACGAGTGTTTTGTCAATGAAAAATCAGTCAAGAGTAAACCAGTCGATGAAAACATAATACCCATCTAGATAAATTTAACGGTGAACAGAACTTTTTAGACAAAATATAAGCATTCGATTTGAAATTGAGCATTCCACCTCGTAGGGAAATTCGTTCTTTCGGGAAAACATTTCTCCCTTTCTAATCAACTTGCCGCGCAGTTCGATGTAGTCAAAAGAACGGCAACATTCAAGGAGCTACTTAGGGTTGGGTGCGAGTGCGTAACAACTTTCGAAGATTTCGATGGACTCATTCGAGTGCCATTGATATTGAACATTATAAACATTTATAAACTTGTGTATTACTGTCTTCGAGAGTTAAGTTAATTATCATAATAATTAATTAAAATTAATTGATTTAATGAATCCCCATTGTTCTGCGCTGATTTTACTGTTATTATTACTATTTTGAGGCTATTTTCAACCTTATAAATGCGATTGGTCTTTCATGCAGATCATTTTGTACTCTATTCAATAATAGGAGAGTATTTCCAGATCATTACCCAAATATTCCGAACGCAACAGCTAGAAAGAGTGTATACTCGGCTGTTAGAAAAAATAACTAGTATTGTGATCGTCGAACATATAAACTGAATCTAACATTCTCCCTAGGTCGTTTAATACCTACTTAAAATAAAAACGATTGGGGTTAAAAATCGATTTCTCATAAAGTGAATATTATTTCAATGTTAATTTTTGCACAGTCGATTTTTTCATTCACTTAATAACAAACTTTATTGCATGAATTTTTCATTATAAACTATCCCAGCTGTTTATCAAATTCTAAATAATCTGATTTTTACGAGGTTCATAGACAAAGGTTTTATACACAATTTGGCGTTTTTATAGTGCACGAAGTCTTCGCGGGTTTTCCCCAGTTCCTCGTTCGGGTCCACCCTGACCCGGAGGGAAAACCGCAAACTCTTCGCGAGAGCTGTATACCCTTGGAATATATCAGTAAAAAAATAATTAGACTAAAACGGATCACTATTAACACTAGGTCTTTACCTGGATTTTAATATTACCTAATATTCCAATGTCCACTATCCTGGAGGGTAGTAAAAATAAAGACTATTTAACATACAAATGGTATATAAAACCACAAGTAGAGATAATTATTAATTCTTATTACCCTTACTAACTATGTGTTTGCATGGATGCAGGTGCATTAATACACCAACAATATCTGTACGCATATTATCACGTTAAAATGATTAGAATTTTCTTGACGTCAAAATGATGGCAAAGCAGTGAAAGAGATGACGATCAAAGATTTCCCCGTTTCCGGGCCAATTGTAAAGCTTCCAAAGTCGTAACCGATATCAACTTTCAAGGAATTTTAGTATTGCCGAATAACCTAAAAGCGAAAATTGATTTTCGGTGTCAGATTTCGAAGAACCGATCGAGGAGTCTTCATCGGCTGAATGAACCATTATCGGAAAAGGCTACAAGGATTTCCCAGCTGTTTCCAATACACATGGCCTATATTAGTAGATGAATACGTACGAAACACTCGGGTATAAAACGAGTGTGAACTTTAAGGGAGTTTGAACTTGTTTACTTGAAGTAACCTTTATTAAAAGTCAATAGTGCAAGCTACCTACATTTCTCGCCCCATTTCATGACTCTAGAGGGAGCTTGGATTAATCAATCTGCCGACAGTGCTCGAATGTTTTTCCATCCCTATGAAACTCTAGACAATTCATAGACCTCCACTTTTCCTAAAAAAATATTGGTGGCCATAGAGGTATTACTGAATGTTTCTATACTCGTATATGCGTTAGTATAATGGGGACGCATGGTATCGGGAGAAAAAGAACTTTTTGGAGATACGAGGCATTGTGGTGGACGGAAAAATGTTATCCATCGAAAAACGTTTTTGATTAAGGTTACCACTGCGTGATCTGACGATATATACTGACCATTCTGTGGCATAAATAAAATGGGTTGATAAAAATAATAGCTTCATAATTCATAACCACGAATGAGTCATTTCCCCATTGAAACCCCTTCTCCACATTACACCCGTTTTCACCACCGAAATATTCCTTTACAATTATGTTAGCTAAACTGATAACGGCACCCTTGATAGAATTGCAAAGATCATCTTTGTGAAATGCCACGTTTCATCTAAAAAATGATTTTCAATAGGCTAAATTGTGAAACAGATTTTCTGAGAAAGTTCCTTACTCTTGCTGTACTTTTTTGAAAGTTCTTCCATCCAAATCACAATATATTTTGCCATTCCAATAACTTAAGGGTGAATTTCGACGATATGGCTCTAACTTAGCGCTAGATGAAACAGTTCCCACGAAACTATTCTTGAGTTCGCTTCTTGACTGACGTGTACTGTACACGTTGACGAATGCAGAAACAGGAAAGATAAGATTAAGTGGTAGAGGAATTTTTCGCTATAGGAGAATACGGACAAATTCAATGAATCTGGTGGAAAAACAGTAATCTTTAACGGAGTCATCCACTAATGAGCAACACAATTCAACCGGGACCCCGATCAAGGTGAATGATTTTTACACTTCCAAATTTTTCCATGAGAAAAGAAACAGGTGAATGGGGAGGACTATTGTTTGATGTAGAAACACTTTGGAAAGCGTGTACATAGAAATCTCTTGTAAAATGGATTTCTTAATAATGTAACATATGAACATTTAAAAGAAGTTACAAAGAGGACAGCCAATAATTGAACTACAAGGACATAAATAAGATCTGGGCACCAATTTGGTATGTGGAAAATCGTACCTAGGTTTATAAAACCTTGAAGATGATGAGAATGAGCGATAATTGAAAAACGAGGATGTTTGTGATAATTCATTGATCAATGTGTGTACGTCAATGTCTCACTCACTAAGAATCAATCTGACCTAAGTTAATTCCTACCATTTTAAGCCTTATGACCGATTTAAATGAAATTGGACACATACGGCTAGTTGAACAATGAAAAATAGGAACCAACTGATATGATACGAAAACGCGGTAGCAAATCAGTGTATTAGTTGAGAATGTATTCTAATGTCACCATTTTCTGTTAGCAGGAATGAATTCCAAAGTCAGAACAGTGATCTCCGAAAGAACTTCCATATCGACCAGAAACATAAAAGAAAAATCGGCACCAATTCGAAGCATCAAGACCAATTCTTTGGATCAGTCAATGCAAACGAACCAATAATCTTTGTGGCCAACACACTCTCCCCCTTTTCCTGTTTTTCATTGATTCACAGAGAAAACAGTTTCCACTCTCTAGAGAACCGTTTAAAATTGATGAATAAATAGTTACAGATGACTTTGTTTCTGTTCAATAATTTCAATGAAAGGAAATGCTCCGAGAAACTTGAATTATTCGTCAGTTTGTTTGGCCACTTTTTTATGCATGATTCGTCACACGCGTTACATAAGCTTAGATATTAGATCTATAATGAATGACAATTTTACGCAAGACGATTGAAATGAAGCGGATCGGTGGGGAATATTCCTTACCCTGTCTTTTTTCCATTTAAATGTCATTTAACAATTTAAAATACTTATAATTTACCCAGGAAAATAAATTAAAAGAAGAAATAATGTGAAATTCGACTTAATAGATAAATAAAACAACCTTAGGCCAATATTCTGATAGTAGCAGAGTAACACAGTAAAGAAACATGACCTTTTGAAGAAGTCATTTAATTGGATATGAGAATCATTGAGGGGGAGGTCAGGAAAAAGAGGCAGGAATTTAAATACATTGGGAGAAACGAAAGATAAGGAGCGCTAAGAGCCAATTCAAAGGAAATATACATGAAGAAAAGACCGCTTGGGAAAGATATACTATAGACAGAGGGATGCTGACTGGCGTGGGACAGAAGTGCTTTATAGGCAGAGATGAGGTAGGATGAAATAATTGGCATTCTGGATTGAGTTATGAGGATTCAAGCATGGAAAAATTTGGAGGAGGAAATATCGCCATGAAGAGATTGTTAATACGTTGTGTAAATGCTTCAGAAACGAAAGAATTTGTGCGTCAGATACCAGAAACCATCAAACTGTTCCTTCGTTTTTAAACTAGTGCCAAGAGTGTAAAAATGAAAATTTTAATAAGCCACATTCAAATATTCACTTGTGGTGCGCAATCAATAGCTAGAAGTGGCTTATTAATAAACCAGAAAGTAGGTTGACTCAAGAGGTATGAAGCGGTTAAAATATGTCTAGCCATAGGTATTTGCAATTCTTTTCCCAGCGTTCACCTATCTCGAGCTACGCTTTATTTTTTCCAAATAACAGCTTTAAATTGAATTTTTGTGGTTAAAATGAAAGCCTAATAAGATTATCTCCTGTGATAAAAAAGAGTAGAAAATATCAATGTGCTTTGTAGGTTTATGAACTGATCAAAGCTCGTGATCGACCGACTACCGAGACGGAGGAATGCCAAATCCGCTTATTTCTTGGATCTAAGCCCTTACTCACAGCCAGCAACTCTTATCTGCACACTAAATGCCTGATTTATGCCGACTGATAGCATTATTACAACCCCGAGAGTATTATTTAATCAATGTGTAAGTTTTCATGATAGTGTCCACTCAATAATTTTATCATCTACTAATTATTGATAATTTCTTGGTTATGACACGATAACTTCGACGTCACCAGATTTAAAAAATTACTAAAAAATAATACATTTTTTACCACCTTTATTGGCTCATAAAATTTAATGCATTCAAAACAATTCTAAGAAAAAATATGAGTCTACATATTTATGGCATATGCCTACGCAATCAAGATATACTTAGTATGCCGAAGGTAGAATCCTCCACAGAGAATAGGCATGAATGGTGTTCAGACCTCAAGATTTGAAATGAGCGACTGTAAAAAATGTGAGGAATATAGGAGGCTAGGTATGTATGGATACCTAACTACCGAGAGGAACAAAAAAGAAATAATCCATAGAAAAAGACAACCGAATATGTTATCATAACGACAAGAAAAATAATAGGCGGCTAAAAAGAGCCTTCACTTAAAAAATATAGAGAAAGAAGTAGTTAAGAGGAAAAGGTCGAATATGAGTTACCTCGAAGAAATAGTGGCAGACACCAAAAACGAGAAATGTTTCGATTCATAAAAAGGTTGGTGGGCCAAAGAACTATGGAACCCCTTCAAATCACCCTTAGGATACTGATAACTATTTCTCACGCTAACCGAATAACGATCTATCTAAAAGGAATACCTAAATCATTTATGGATGAGAGCACCTTAAAATAAATATCCTTCTCATGATATCACCATGCAGTACCTTTTATAAGAAAAGTCATTCACTCAAACATTTACTGGAAGATTTAGCTCACCGATTATGGTAGGTTTTCTCACGGAGTAAATGACTAAGCGCTGGCACGGGTACAAATCCTGATATTATTTACTTTTAAAACCAAATTTCTGTCACGGAGGCTGTGAAAGCCATTAATAACGCAATAAATAAACATATCAATCAATGAATGAACTACTCGTTACTACTGGTCACTCCTCGTTATACTCGCTCGTACTACAAGTTATTTGGAAAATACGCAAATAAATCAAGAAAAAGGAAAGGACAGATATTTTACGAGCCAATGAAATGCTGAAGACTGCGAGAGGAATGAGCGAGCAAGCAGAGGGAAGAATGGATTATTCCAGTGTTTTTGGCTTAAATGGAGCACGAAAACCCGATGAATGTGATTATAGAGTAATACAATTTTTTCTCTCCGGTCAAAAGCGTTGAAAAGTGTTTTTAGTTATTAATTTCGACATGCTCACTAGTTCATTTTCGAAGTCAACGTCTTTATGGAATATTTTAATGCACCTCGATCGGTTAATTATCATTATTTATGATAATTTAATCTGGGCACAATCGCAACTAACAGTAGATGTCAGGGAGAATACGGCGGAGTATATATAAGAAAAATATCTGCGTAGTTACGATGGAGAAACGATGAATTATCACTATGAACAAAATACTTACAAAAGTTTTTTAAAATACAAACGTTTAAAATGGATAAAATTAATTACAAGGAGAATAAGAATATTAAGCTCACTGCTTTCTTAATAGCCAAATAACGTGGGGATCGAGATGGTGCGGGGGCTCACGTACTGGCTTCCCACCCTGAGGGCGCGGGTTCAAATCCCGGCGGTGTTGAATATTTTTCAGAGGTATCTCGATCCCTACTTGAGGTGCTTTGTGGAGGGCACTTTGGGTGAGTACGCCGTCCGTCGGATGGGACGTTAAGCCGCGGACCCCTTGGCGCCTTTCGTAAAGAGTAGGCTAATGCCGACGCCGGGTTTCTCTCCACCCTTCATCCTTTCCTGTCCATCCCCTATGGCGCAAATGACCTCAGCTGTCGGTCGCCTCCCCTCAAAACTACTACTACGCCAAATTACGTACATCCCTCGATAGTCCGCTCAACATTTTATTTTTTGGCGCCTAATGCGGTTACCAAAAATTCTTCCTTTGTACATTCAGCGCTGAAACATGAACAATATACTTTACTGCATGTACGCGAGTGATTATCTACACGAGAAGAGGTCTCCATGGGTCAAATCTTTTGGAACACTAAGTCCGAATGAAAACAATTAGAAATTGGCCTTCATACTAATTTCATGCTATATTTTTTTCGGACGCCCTTACTCCTTAGGTGTGTCTACTCCAAATATTCCTCCCTATAGAATTATTCGGTGAAAATGAAAGATGAAATTCCACCTGGAATATGATCGGAAAAGTCAATAGTAAGTGGAACGACAGTGCAATGAACATCCTGATTCTGAACGGAGGGGAGCCAAGATGGAGAGATTAAGGCTGTGGCTCAAGAAGTGGCTCAGTGGCTCGAGAAAAGTGGCAGGCTAAAAATCCCGCGGATCGGAAATGAGCACCAGGAGTATCTTGGCTCGTGATCGCAAGCAGAGGAATAATGCTGAATAAATAGTGTAGAATCGGGCTGTGGATAAAGAAGAGGAAAAGGAGGTCTTATTTCTCGGAAAATCTCCAGTATTCCCAGGATTACTCGGACACGAAGGCTTAAATACCACTCCGAAAGAAATACCTGCTGGCAATTTCAAATGGCGTAGTACAGTTACCTAAAGTTTTCTCATATGGACGTGTGCCCGAGGATTTGCGGCGAAAAATTGATCTGCCTTGAAAGGGATTCGGCATCGTGCCTAATTAACATTGTCCCAATAATGGGAACATCTACGCGGAAAGGGAGTTTCCCATTGTCCATTGAGGCTTACTATCCATCTTCAGTGCTACTCCTAATGCACCACATTCGATAAGGCACAATTCAGTTACTTGACCTGGTTTGTTATTATGCCCGAGAAGTGATTTCCTCATTTGTTGTATTCCACGATCATTTATCATTTATTTGATATAAATTTTCGTTTTCGGCTAGATGACAGCACTCGCTAAATTTTTTAGCGGAAAATTCAGGTCATGGAATGAATACTTTAAAAAGGAGATATTTCATAGGATCACCAAATGAAAACACCATTAAACCTGAATTAATAACTGATTCTTCCTGTTACAGTATTTCAATTGCGTATAAATTAACGGTTGGTCAATGTATAATTTAATTTGTTCCACATGACGATACAGGAGAGTAGAAACAGAGAAATATCTTAAAGATGTTGGAATACAATCGATCAATAGTAAGTATAATTAAAGGCATTGAAATTTTAAACTTATGAAAGAAGATGAAATATACTGTGATTTCAGAATAGTAATCAGATCAGAGAAAACTTCTAGGAGACTTTGGAAACCAAGTACGAAAAAAACCTAAGAAGCACAACGTAAAAATATATATTTCTTCAGTTGACGTAACTTTATTCTCTTACATTTTGCCATGAGTTTTCATTTTGCTTTAAAGTCGTTTTCACTTCACTGGCCTCATTGATAAAACGAAATTTCGGCTGTGAATGTTTTTCAGATCAAAATTATACTAATTTGACTATAAATACATCTACATCTTCCTACAAATAATGGCTCAATGCTCTTCCGCTCAAATGTTACAGTGGGGCAATTTTCTAATAACTAACTAGAATAACCTTTGGATTATTTCAGGAGAAATAATAACACCGTTCGCTGGATGGTACGAAATTCCTCCGTACAAGTCCTTGAATACTGTGGCCCGCGCGTATAACCACATATCAATTCCGAACCTGATAACACGCATACCACAAGAATATCGTCTTGTACAGTAAAAGTGGCAGAGAGATACGGTGCACAAGATTATGCAGAATTCCGAGATTATCGCCGAATGCCGAGAAGCCGGCATCCCTGGTGATGTGAAGTGAAGGATGTTTTCGATCCGGCCCGGGGTGGTGCCCGCCCGACTTTGAATCTCCCTCCTTGCAAACCCCCATCCTCCGATTTTACGCATTCCCTCGTAGGCAACAGGAGCGCACGTAAGAGACAAATCCTCCACCAGACGTGAACATCGAGGAACTAGCAATAATCCGCCATTTATGCTACACTACTTTAACATGTAGAAGAAAAACATCTGAGTTATCCTAAGTACACGTTTAATGATGTAAATAAAAACAATTTACTATAACAATGCAAAAACTTCAGGCCACTAAAATGATTCGCCTTGACCGAGATACGGAAATTTCTGAGTGTTATAGAACGCCTGGGTAGCTCAACTGGCTGAAGCACTCGGCCGAATATCGAGATATCCGGGTTCGAATCCCGGTCAAGATGAATGATTTTTCGCTCTGAAATTGTTGCATTGTAATACAAATTTAGGGAATGACTCCGTTTATAATTACTGTCACGCTATCTCCCGCAGTTTCTTGGAATTGATTACTGCCCAAGTCATTTGGAAAGAAAAAAGAATCAATTATCACGTTTCACTAAGGGCATTAAAGATTTTTATTTCACATTGAAGTGGATAATCACTACTTAATAGATTATTATTATCCTATTAGGTACTACTTTGGCATACTTGTGATTTTTAATGAAGTCTTCCTCTAGCACGTATACAAATTTACTTATTATTTGAGGTTTTTTACTGAATGTTTTTTCCCTTTTCCATTCCTCTCTCATATCCTCCCTTTTCACTTACCCATCCCATCTTTTTTACTTACACCCCATAACACACACCTTCAAGGTGGGTTATGGGATATTTAATATGAATATCTAGTGAAATCGTATTTCTCTAAAATCGTTTTTCTCTGAACAGCCTCCACTGCCACGCAGTTTCCAATCAGCAACTGCGAATTTAAATATGCGACAATAGGTAGATAATCTAGGATACCATGCAGAACCAATTTATTGGATTATTATGTACCGAAAAGGTCACAGCAGTCAACCCGAAGGCTATTTTTGATAAGTGGGAGTCGATATTTTTGGTACTTAACTCATCAACGCGAAAGAGAATTATCACTGAGGGAATTCGTAAATATGGGAGCTCCTCGCCTTAGCTTTCCCAGGGAGAACTGGTAGAAGCAGTAGTTATTAGAGGAGGCGACCGACAGATATGCGCCATTAGGGATGGATGGGAAAGGTGGAAGGGTTGAGAGAAACCCGGCGTCGGCATTAGACTACATTAAAAAAAAGGCACCAAGGGGTCCGCAGTCGAACGTCTCATTCGACGGACAGCGAACTCACTCTTAGTGCCCTCCACAAAACACCTCAAGTAAAGATCGGGATACTACTAACAAACATCTACTGTTTCCTGGTTTCGGACCCAGGGGAAAATTGAACACTATATTTTCAGACAGGCGGGTGAATTGGAGGGTACCCACCTGGATTTAAACCCGGGTCCCACGGTCAGTGGGATAGTTCTCTACTTTTTAGGCTTCTGCACTCCAAGAATAGAGAAATGGAAAGTTGTTAACGCAGAAGAATAAGAAAAGAAAGTACATGGATTTAGAAACATAATCAAGCAACAGTATTTTGAGTAAGCTGGATTAATGAGCCACGGCAACTGGTGAAAAGTGTGCCCGAGAATGTGGTGAAATAAGGAAGGCACGAAGAAATGAGCGCGCTGCATTGGAAGATGAAAATTTTGAGTAAGCAGGCAATAAACGTGTAATGACAAATATTACCCAACATTAGAGATGGGGAACTTAAAAGACGGTATGGAAATTTAACGTTGACGAATGAACTGATACTGGCATAAAAAGTCAGAGAATGAAATGAATACGAAAAGAACCGTTGAAATCGATAAATTCCCTGCATAATAAGGATAAAAAAAGATTGGGAAAAAATAAAAGGTAGTTTTCACTCTCCCCCTAGCTTGTTCGAATAATTTACCAGGAATGGATTTGGTATTGTGACCGACGATAGGTCGGTCACAATACCGAATTAAATGTTGACAGAACAATTACGGCAATACGATGATAAACCTCAATTTCCCACTTTATCAACTCAATCATGGAGAAGAAAAAAACATGTGATAGGAAGAAGGAAGATGAATTTTGTAGCACGGTGTTATGTACGCGAGATTCCCCGATAGCAATGAAAACCTCGACAAAAAGGTAATTAAGAATGATACCTGCATTAGAATTTTTTTGTTTCCTTCGCAGAATCCTAGAGTAAATTCGACTGTGTGCATTAAAATGCTAGGTAAACGTATTGCCATATAAAATTGGTTGAAAACAGATACGAGACTAGTTCAAAACTTTTATTTGACTAAGAGACAAAAAGCTTTGGGGTATCGAATAGGGAAGGTAGACCAGCAACGTTACACTGGAGTGTAAAGCAGAGCTGATTTTTATCCCCAAAAGAAAAATATGTATCAACCATGCTTTATTTATATTTGCACGTGCTTTAATGGCCCATGAAGTACATTGAACTTGACCGCTTACGTACGTGTGTAAAGTTTGTGCACTTAGAACACAAGGCGAATATTATTTCGGAAGAATCGAGTATTATACAAATAAACGAAAAGACGCATAAGCGATTCGATATCAATGTACCTCAAAAAAAAGAGAAAAATCTGCCGACAAGGACCTAGCATTAGGAAACACATATGTAAAAGTTAAATAAAAATTTCCATAAGTAGTGCCGTGTGGCATAGTCCTAAAATTTGATTGAGAGTTTGGGAAAATATGAACGTAGACGGTGTCATTTTGAGATGCGGTTACGGAGAAGAGCTGAGAAAATAAAATGAAAGAAAGCAAACGAACTAGTATGTACAACAGAGGAATGCACATCAGAAAACATTAGGAGGATGGGGAATATAGAGGAAGTATTGGATTTTAAATAACATTAAGAAAGTTCGAAAGTAACCTTAGCTGAAGAATATTTTAGTGTAATTAATCCTGTGTGCGCGCTAAACAGTGTTTAAATTTGCACCCATACATTGATGATCATTAAATTTTGTTTCTCCCTTGTATTAAAACCATCGTGAGACCAGCAGGTTAGTAATAATAATAGCAAATAAACGGTTTCCTGCTATTAATGGGATCATATCAACGAGTCTACTGCTCCTTCATAATTGTTCATTTCCATTCCATATTTGGTCTCCTCTTATCGTTCGTGATGTTTGCGTTCGCATTTTTCCTTACGATGAAAGAAGAAACCGTTTTTTAAACCATGGTACAGGCTTACAGAAGGAGAAAATGTTGCACCAAACTAAATTGAGGCGTGTTGTGAAACCACCTAAAAAACGGATAAGGTCTTTCAAACGTGAAAGATCTCCCTTCGAAATCGTAGGCAATCAACAAAGGAAGGAACTATCTCTGCTCCACATTGCTGCATTTTGCATGACCCATAGGAATGAGAAGATTAGTTGGGTAGAGAGTGCTTATTAAGAGGAGAAACGACTTTTATGTTGGGTTCCTAACTGCCCTTGGATTTCGATACCCGCGGCATGCGTTGCAATTTGTCACTCGCGTAAACGGTGATACTAGAGCACTTAAGGAGAGGGTGTGTTCAGGGGAGGAGCAATTGCTGTGCAAGTAGAATAGCGAAAGAAATGTGACGTGGGGTACTTAAATAGGGACGCTTGCCGGGCCACTATGTAGAAGCGGAGCGTTGGGGTGGAGGAGAGAATGGGAGGTAAGGTCATTTTGAGAGACTGGGACAGGGAATGAAAAGTAATAGGAGCTGAAGGAGGCATGCAGAAATAATGTGACCCGAAGAAAGTTTCGTGGAAGGCCACGACATTATGCAACAGTTTTCGAAGACGGTTTAAAACTTTAAACGAGAGTGTAGGCAGCCTATGGCGAGGGGTCACTAAGGTATGTCTATTCCTCCGCCGATACTCCGCGATGATTATTTTGAGAAGAGATAATACATCACTCCTTTGAAAGACTGATGTATTACCTACTACTCGGTGAATGTTTGCGTAACGAGTAATTCAATATTTGCTTGTAATGAGATCATTATTTCGGACTATTTCGCGTCGCGGACGAATTATAACGCCTCTGTGGACCGCAACGCCACATTCCAAGACCGCGCAGTTTGTGAATTAAAAATAATACAATGCCAAAAAGGCATTGTGAAATCTACTAGCGTCGGCGGCCATGAAAAATAAGAGGACGCCGGTAATAATTTTAGGCACTTCCTGGATATATTTTAAGAAACATTCGATCCGTTTCTGTTTTGATAACGAATTGTGTGATAGGGAAAAAATGATATGAAACTGTATATATTCGAAAGATCCATCACCTCGTCTGAGTACTCTACAACTGTACAATTCGTGTGGGAACCACGTCAGTTCTTTTAGTAATTGAAATCACAAACATCGGTGTGAATATTGAAATCGTTTTTTTTTCAACTTACTTCAGTCAGTTTGATTAAGAGTGCCATGAATTATCATTTCAAGTCCAATCAAAATATTTTAAAATACCAACTTCATAGACAGGTAAAACATTTTGGCCTAATTAATAAACAGCTTCGATGCAAGATGTTCGATCTATATCGACTCTCAAAACACGTTTGAAGCAAAATTTTATTTTTAAAGTTAAACTGTACGCCTGAGGCTACCCTGGCATTGAGTTCAATCGCCAGTCAATCTTCCAGTTTCGAGGAACTCTCATCCAAGACACCACCAAGTTTTTTGAGAGGCTAGAAGTATTTATTTTTTAATAAGTACCGGCTTTCCTCGGGTTCAATAATCCCTTATCTTTCTGATGGATCCTCTCGCAGCATATTAAATTTGAATCATTATAAACAAGACGCAAAACCTTCCTTTCACCTTTATTACCCACTGTGTTATATCAAGCAGTGATGGAGGCCAACTTATTCCGGCCGGCGCAACGCCTCTACCCTACGCGTCCAGTGAGTGATGCAGTCTTCGGGCGAGATTCAAGCTGCTGGTAACGATCAACTTTTGACCCACGCTGAAATTTTTTAGGTATCCAGCAAATCTTTTATGAAACCCAGAGGAGTTGTAGAGGGTGTGTAATCAATCTTCTATCATGCAAATGTGCCAATAACATACACATTAAGCTTATCACTAGGGAAGCTCGACCTTAACCTCACAACCCAAAACTTGGCTTAATAGTGTTTGCCTTTCAATGCTCATTTGGGCTATGAAATCATCCTTCGACACACTCCAACAAGGTCTCCTGAAGCGTGGGACTGTTGAAAACGAGGGAGAAACTAAAAAAGTAACTAAAACCCAAAATATTGGAAATTCTTACTGCCATTTATTAACAACAATAATTTTGCAGTTGGGGAGAACATGTATTTTTTTCTACTTCGCGCACGTATGTTCCACCTGTGAAATATCGGGCATACTGAATCTTTGGTCGGTGGTAAAGGCGACCTGTGTTGGTGGTCTCCCGGGCGTAGGCGCCGGCTCGTTAGCGGTGAGCGCGTTTCAACGGAAGATAATAAATTATGCACTGAAGGTGACGAAGGACCTCCTCCTTAACACCCTCTCGCCGCGAGGAAAGGGCTAAAATTCACTCACAGGCTGTGGCAATTTATATGCAATGCGATAAGTGCTAAAAATACTCATTGCTTTGCGCCGTAATGCGTGAGGCGTGATCAAGCCCCATGTGCGAAAAGGCGACGCATATTGAATTCTACTTGAATTTTTGGAATAAAATAGCATGAACTTATTTGAAACGGAGTCACCCATGGAGGTGAGTTGTATGAAAAAAAGTGTGCTTGGCTGCTTGGGTCATATTGAGAGGATATATGAGAGTTTTGATTA
Source organism: Hetaerina americana (assembly GCF_022747635.1). Lineage (NCBI taxonomy): Eukaryota > Metazoa > Arthropoda > Insecta > Odonata > Calopterygidae > Hetaerina > Hetaerina americana. The sequence goes on along the minus strand of NW_027287205.1, from coordinate 11,912,066 downwards.
ATTAAAAAACTGATATGAAATGGAGAAAAGATGAAATGGTGTGTTAGGGCGGGGTAAACGGGCATAAGGTACGGGTAAATTTTGTTTGAGATACTATCAAGAGAGGGAATTTCACATGAATAAATGAAGTACGTAGTAATGAAAGGACTTGAGATTCCTGGTAAAATCTAAAATAAAAACTTATTATTCCGAAAGGAAATGATCCGAGGATACGTAAGCACACAACTGCCTAGGAGACGAGCTGAACAAAGAGAAAGTCAAACTGCGGCGCTTAACATGCGGTAGGGGAAGAGGGTAAGGTGCTGGGAAAAGTGCGAAGGAGAGAAAACGGGCAAATGGAGGAAATATTCAGAAAGGGAATGAAATACAGAGAGGAAATGGGAACATGGAAGTGGGATTAGGTATTTATCTCGACCAAACTTGAGTCTACTATATCGTCGCAAACCGACGTCTAATCGAAAGATTACTCGTAAAATATTCACACCAAAGTTAATTCATCAAGAGGGCCCAATATGGCACAAAAAGGAGCAAAATTCACTTTTGATGGAAAAATTGCACGGCGCTATTGTCGAGATGATCACATAAAGAAACCATGAATGAATCCGAGGGTTATTCGTTTTTTGAAGTCGGACAAACTCACTCTTTTGAGAAGTATAACAAAAATATGAGAATTATTTTGATTTGATAAAATGGTAACAAAGGAAATATAAATGGATAAGAGGGTTTGGAATGGATTTAGGGAACGATTGGTTTATTTAGCTGCAGAGAAATTCTTTTGTGAAAATTCCGCTTTGAAAATGGAGGCCGTAACTTCAATGAGTTTTTTATTCAAGCAAGCGTTTCGGAATAACATATATTAACGGAAACGTCAAATGCAGGAAACGCAAACTGAAAAATAAAATTAATGTATTAGCTCTTGTGATTTCTTTGTGTAAAACTATGAAAGTCTATCTTTCTTTTTTCTTATGCGTGGGGAAAAAAGCTCTAAGATTGAACATAGATACTGCATAATTGAAATAAGCTATCCGTATGAGACACCTTTTCCGGAATCAAAACCTCTGAATTACACGGGCATTTTAAGGCGTTTTACACAGCCCTAAGTTCACTAAATAAAGAAACTAAAAATACATTACACGCGGGTACTGATCAAATTATGATTATTATAAATTGCGTGGAGTGTTAAGGAGAATATATTAAAAAATTAATCGCAATAAAAAGTCAATTAGTGGTAGATAAATCCTCTCCCGAACGAGAATATAAATAAAATATTGAAACAATGCAATCATTTTGCTATTATCTTTGGCAACACAAGGAGTATGAATAATTTGTTCCCATACGCCGAGGCATTTCACCAAAAGTGCATACATATCCAGAAAAAATTAAAAAAATATTCCTAATACTGTAAAGCGAGGGTATATTGTAAATGTGATTGGGTCAGAGAAGTGTTCTCGGTGAAAATGCGAAGGGCGAGGGAAAAGTAGAAATAAGAGGAAGTCCGTCAGTTTTCACGGCTGGTGGGAGAATAGAAAAGAAGGCTGAGGGATGGTGCTTTGACCGGCACTATGGGTGCGGTGTACGTCGCCAGCACCCGAAGAAGGCAATGAAAATGAATCGAAATACGCAAGGCATTCATCATGTGCGCAGGTCGAAGGCGATATAGAGGTTATAGCTGTCCGAAACTTGCCAATACCCCACGGATTACCCCAAATAAACGTTTAATATCTAATAAAAACAGAAGTATCGCTCTTTTGGAAGAGTACCCAATTTGGAAAGGACATGTTACAGCTTTTACTTCTAAGGAAAACGAAACCAGGCAAGCCTACTCCTTATCGTCACGGTAGGCACAAAAAAGTTCCCATCTCCCGGCTTCCCCCAATTCTCCCCCCCCCCCTTCCCGCTGGGGGACTCACACCACGACCGGGGAAAAGGGGTTAAGGGGTTGGTAAGGGGGGAGGGAGAAGAAGGCGCGCTCGAAACAGGCACGCGAGCACTCACACCCGGTTGCGAAAGGGAATCGGGTCGAATGATCACGGCGACTCTGGAGCCATTGAAGAACACAACCGCACCTCGTTCAAATATAACCGCCAATTACTCCATTTCACGTTTACGTATGCCTAATCTCCTCCTCAGTAAATAATCTAACTTTTCCAACCATGGAATAATTAGGGCGGCACCCATATAATTAATAATTAATTTCGCCAACGATTCGGAGCATTGAAAAGTTATTTTCAAACATAACGAGAACTGTCCAAACGAATTCTGACACTCGAGACACATCCGAAAACCATGAATCAGAAGGAATGGCCGAAGCTGGAGGCTGCTTCTGCTACTCCATTCACCTACCGGCATTCGCTCCCATCAGGCACCGCGCCGGGACCAAGAGTGCTTTAACTGGCGCACAAGGAATCCGCTTCGATCTTCTTCCTGCACCGTTTCCTCCTCCGCCGTCCGCGGGCAAACACAGCACACTTCACTGCTTCCCACCTCCTCCACCACCCACCTCCTCCTCATTCCTCACGTCACCTCCACCCTCTCGCCAACTTCCACCGGAGGCCTCTTCGTTCGACACCACTGCCATCGCCCCCCGCGAAATCCGCCCCCACACTCCCGCCTCGCCCACGCCGCCTCCCTCGTTGTAAATTCGCGGAAGGGCTCTTCTCGCCCGCAGTCCTAACTTCTCGTCGCGGGGAAACCGGGTGAAAAAGGAGCCTAACGGTTTCGAGAAAGAGAGATGATGCCTGACTCACTGGTAGGAAGGTGGAAGATTCGGAACTCCACCGTGTTCCGCTGCGGCCTTCAAACCGCGCGGCCCGCGTGTTGCTCTCGCGCGCGCAGTCCTCCCACCCCGACACCCTGGATCCCCACGCCCCAAATTCGGTCCCCGGAGACTCCCAGGGGGGCTTTCGATTAAGGGAGCTCGTTCTCTTCCGCAGGGTAAGGAGGCTCTCTTCCTCGGGGTCCGGGATGTCCAACGAAGGGAAAGGGGGGCGGGGAGGGGTCGTGGGATGGATAGACGTAGGCGCGCGCGAAAGGGGAAGGGGCGGTGTCTCCCAAGAGTCGCCCCCCGGAGGGCGCTGGGAGGGGCGGGGCGGAGCACAGAGGAGGTGTGGGGGTGGGGGGGAGGAGGAATTACTGTGAGGCGGGCCTCCCTCCCTTCCTTCCTCCTCCTGTCCTCTCCAAGTCTGTCGCGGCGGCCGGGAGTGGCGGAGTCGACCGCTCGCTGCCGACGCCGGGAGAACTCTGAAGGCCCGGACGACGGGGGCGCCCCTTCGTGTGCCCCCCTCCACTCCGCGACCGCCCCTCCCCTCCGAAAGGACCGTCCCGAGACGCGCGCTCCCCTCCCACAGGCCCCTGCGAGAAGAGGGGCGGGAACCCTTCCCGCCCCTCCACGGGGGTTCCCGCACAGAGGCGCTGGCGCAAGCGTAGCCCTCCCATACCCACCTCCCCCCTCTTACGAGAACCCAACGCCCTCGCTCCCCCTCCCTCTCCTTTGCCCGCCCGCGACCTCAAGAGGTCAGGGGGACAGCCGGAGAGAGCAGAGAGTGTGTGCGGCCGGCTTCCAAACAGGCGTGCGGGGGTCATAAGGGGAGTGGGTGATGCGGGAGGGAAGGGGGGTTAAGGGGATGGCGGTGCTTTCAGGTTGTGGGCGCAGAAGTGAGAGTGGTCATTCTTCGAGGAAAGGCATCGATGCGCACGTATCTTATAAATGAAAAGGAACATTGCGAAGTCAGTGATATGCCCACCATGATAATTTGATTTTTACAATGCGTTGATGTGTAATCACGCGAGTTTTTTTCTCGATAAAATCCAAGATTAAGTGTCATGGGTTTTATTACGAAAAAGCACGTCCCAATGCATGGGTACATTCGGTGTATCATCTCGAAATCTATTTTATGAAATAATTTGATTGATTTGTGGTGTAAGATTATATGGAACAGTGTGGATTTATTTTATCTTTTTTTCTTGCTGATTGATTGATGATTTTCTTGTTTTGTGTTAGAGATTTGTGATTGGAAGTTTCCTCTCCGTGTACCTTTGTTTTACTGACTGATTTTATTTACTATCTTTTGTGATACCTTGGGACTTGTGTGCCACCTGACACTGTCTATCTGCACATGTACATTTCAGTAATAGTAATTCCCGTGGAAAAAAAGGATTCGGATATCTATGTACTTGTACTTGTATGGACAAAACTTAAGATTGTTAGAATAATGGAGCCAGTGACAAGTGGAGATGAAATCAATGAATGAAAATGAATGTGTTTTTCTTTGAAGCACTTTTAGAAATCCCCATCCCGAATCCCTGAAATCCCACGTTATTCCATTAATGAGTTAGTTCAATATATTTTGGCGAAGAGGAATTTGCATTGTTTCAATTGTGCCCTGAAAATCTCCAGCATCTAACAGTACATTAGACCAAGAGGCCATCATCCTATCACCAGCATTGCACCCTACCTACGTGCCGGATTATTCTATCGGGCAGCTCTGCAAATTTCCAAGGAAGCATAAGTATTCCCACACCACATCGATTTGCCAAGTTTCTTCGGCTTGACTTCGATACGTCAAGTTAAAATGTAGATCATAATTTATAATATATTCTATTAGTTTCTCTGCTTTGTGGCTGCATTTTGGTTCACCTGGCTAACATGTATTTGATCAATTTTTAAAATATGAACACTATTTCACTAATTTTAATACATTTTACAGATGCTCTTATACGATAGGGACGATTTAAATTCTACGATGTCGATTCGAAAAGTAAGGTCTCCTATTTTTTTCATGAAAAATCAAATTTATTCTCAACTTTCTGTATATCGTTGGAAAGGTTGAGCATTTAGATACGAGGGTCATCCGGAAAGTAGTACCCGTTCGTGCCGCATGAAGTGCTGACGACGCGAGTAGCCGCTGGACGAGGTCAGATAGCTTCAGTGGCTTGTCTGCCTTCTCTGAGCCAAGTTGCGTGACGCTAGCATTGCCTGTGTTGTTTCTGTGATTGCTTACAATGTTTTAAAAAATTGAGAACGCCGCCAGTTGTGAAGTGAGGGCAGTGATTAAATTCCTCAATGCAAGAAACGTTCGCCCATGTGATATTCATCGCCAATTAAAGGAGGTGTATGGAGACAATGTAATGGACGAGTCGTCTGTTCGGCGGTGGTGTCGCAACTTCAACATGGGGAGGGGGAACACACACGACGATGAGCGTTCGGAGAGACCGTCTGTCATTACAGACCAACTGGTGAGCTCAGTTGACGAATTCGTGAGGAACGATCGGCGCGTCACAATTGATGACATCTGTGAGCATTTTCCCAATGTTTCTCGAACAATTGTTCATGAAATTGTTAAACACCATCTGCATTATGCAAAAATTTGTGCAAGATGGGTCCCTCGCGTATCTCAATGAGCTGGCGGCGAAGGACTATGCAGCAGGAATACAGAAACTTGTCACACGTTATGACAAATGCCTTAATTTGCTTGGAGATTATGTTGAGAAGTAGTTTAAAGTATCCTCTTTCAAATAAAATTTTTTATGTTTGTTAATATTTACTTTTGTGTCTTTATTTCACGAACGGGTACTACTTTCCGGATGACCCTCGTATTTCTCTACATAGTCTACCTGACGATCAATCACTTTTTGCATCCCTGTAAGCAGCTTTTTAATACCGGCGTCGTACCTTTCTCCCGCCTCGTCGCGAAGCCAACAGACGACTGCTTCTTGCACCTCCTCGTCTGACTTGAATTTCTGTCCTACAAGGTGTTTCTTGAGAGCGGGAAACAAGTGGTAGTCGCTTGGGGCAATGCTCAGCCTTACGATGTACACAAAGTTGAGAATAAATTTGATTTTTCATGAAAAAAAATTAGAAGTCCTTACTTATCGAATCACCCTTGTAATTGAACCTTTTCTTTACTCTTAATTCAACGTATATTCAATCAAACCTCCAAATAATATGAGAAATATCGCATCAGCTCCATGTGATTTCTCCGGCTCCAAAATATATATAATTCTCATTGAGTTCGTGAGGTTATCCGAAGATCCCAATGCCACCTTAATTTTCTTCCTGAATAACAGTTTTTGAATATTTTGGAATCGTCCAGTCCTAAGTATTAATGGAAAACTATGGATCATCACTGAAAATGTACACCATAATATGCGTGACCTCAAGAAACTCCCTCCCTATATAAACTCCCGGCATTTTTTCTTCTTCAGTTACTCAGTAATGCAGTTGTCAATAGTCCTTCATGGAATGCCAAAGACGCCCATTTCCCATTCCTTCCTATTCCCCACTCCCCCGATAAATCTTCCCTCGCCATCGCACACATCCTTATCAACAACCCGCCTTCCCTTTTCCATCCACTTTGACCGCATCCTTCAAATTTCCGCCGACAACGTCCTGTCATCCCCTGCCATTTCTAAAACTTCGTTTGTTTTCCTCTCGGTTCAACTTATTTCCTTCATCCTTCTCCATCACACATCTCAAAAAGTCTCCCATCTAACGCCGAAATGGTCCAAATACCTAGCCCACATAAAGTGGGATGCGAGGGAGATAAGGAATCCGGACGGGAAAGGATTGTCCTTCGATACGGAAGAATGGAGAAGATGAGGTCAACCAATCTCCAGATTGGAAGACTGATCAATGAAATGGCCGAGCGCTTGTCTCGCTTATCCGCTATCGCGCCACCTTCCGGAGGCAAAGTTTGGCGTGATGTAGGGATGGATACCAAGTCCCTGGTATGGTCCAGGCGAATTCTATAGCAAACGGTAGTGAAGCTTAACCCTCCGAAGCTTAAGTTGAGCATTGTCCCCCCGTAAAAAATGATACCTTAGCTATCTTTTGCTAAAGTAGTATCCAATAGATTAAGGCGAGACCTAGTGGAAGTTTTTCATTTTGAGAAAAACAAAATTTGCACTTTTGCACAAATTTAATCTGTGAAAAAGTGCAAATTTTGTTTGTATCATAAAGAAGTAGTATCGTTCCTTTACCGCCGGAAATGCCGCGCAACTGGTTAAATAATATTGGAGTAATGACAAAAGATTAAAATCAACGCGTAGATGTTCGGATTTATTACTGAGACAGATTGTCACTTAAATCCATACAATTTAGATATATCTGTTCCTAATTAGATAGAGATGCATTGCGAGGCTAATCTCGAAGAAAAACATTTCGGTATCCATATAAAAATAATTATATAAAAGTAATGCCATATGGTATTTTGGGCCTCGTGTTCATAAAATGTTTCATTAAAATGCATCTTATCTTGTTTCACCAAACGCACCTTCATTAAAATGCATACATTTAAACAGAAAAGTTACCTCATTGATTAAAATTTATTACATTCATAGAAACCCGCCGGAACATAACACATTAGGAGTACACTCCCAAAGCAATTGTTTTAGTTACATTTGAAGGTATTAATATTTGCATTTTTAATGTCAGTTAGAGTTAAATTGTTATTTGCGATTTAATATCTCTAACTTTTAATTTCATATAAATTTAAATAATCCTAGATTGTTTATATTAAATATAAAAAATAAGAACAAAATATTTATGCAAAGGACAGGACAAACAAACATTGCATTGATTCAAGTAAGAAATTAAAATTGTTCCAAATACATCTAATTCATGACAATACCCCTTCCCATCAATTAGGTCGAAAAGGCTAATTTTATGAGAGCAGGATATCTAGGCTTGAACCTAATCGTTTTTCCGACGTCAGAGGTATTATTTGGAATAGACGATATTAATGTCAAGGGTAGATCATGACGGAAGAACAATACGGATAATAATACTCCCTATTCCATGCATGGTAAATGAACTCCAATAATCGGATGATTTTATAACATCTTTAAATGAGGGCTCTTCAGGGTAGTACGATCATGATATGTACCGGCTTACTGTAAAACATATATGTCCTTGAAGTAAGAGGGTGGTTCAGATAGTGGAAGTTGCTAAGCAAGTTTGCATGGACAGAAACCCCAAGTTCTAAATATATATATATATATATATATATATATATATATATATATATATATATATATATATATATATACACACATATACATATATACAGGTTAAGAGCATCCGCCCGGCAAGTGGAAAGATCCGAGGTTCGAGTCCCGGTCAAGGAAATATTTTTACTCTTGTGATCCGTTCGATTCCGCCTTCCCCACCTCTATTGTGTTCGTCCTTTATATGTGTTCCTATCCCTTTTCCTTACATCTGTTTCTGTATATATGAGTATTTATTCGCCGTTTGACGGTATTTCGTGTTTGAATGTGTATTTGGCCAATGTGGCTCATCTCTTTCTTCTGGCTATGCGTGCCACGAAACGCACTGTTCCTTTCCTGTATGATGTTGTATGAATTCTAAAACCACTGTCTTTTCCTCTTGTGTGTGGTGTATTTCTCCTTTGGTGGGTGAAACAGCCCCCTGACGCCATCTCTTGGCTAAAGAATCGGGGCGCTTGGCGATATATTAGACCCACGGATCTCAGGGTAAATTACGTTTCCTCGATAGCAGGACGTGCCTGTGTTCACCGAGTGTCTAAAATTCGCCTGCGTCCGAGGCTTCGGCCGCCGGGGTTTGGAGAGCGGCACTGCCGGACTCTCTCGGAAATCGAGGTTCCGATCGTGTTTTGTTTCGAGCGGCGGTTGACCGCCTAGTTCATCAAGAAGCGTGCAGTTTGACTCTCGACTTCTTCCGCCGGGAAGGCCGCACTTTTGTTTTGTTTAGTGGATCAAGACTGACCTTGACTCCTGGTGTTGAGCTTAGACTCCTTTTTATTTGCTACCGCCGGGTGCGTGTAGCGGGGAGGGAGTGCACACGAGTGTTTTTTTTTCTTTCTTTCCTTCTTGGAGTGCTTTCAGTGCGCTCTTCTGCTTTTTTTTGGCGCTGGCGTGCTCCATTTGATTTCCTCCAAAATGGTCGTACGTCGCGTAAACACGCTCGCCTTGCAAGTTGATGAGAAGGCGAAACCCCCTACTCCGTTGGAGGTCCACCTCTTTACACTAGAGTCGCTGGGCCTCACACCCGAAGAGATTGTGGCGATCCAATTTGGATATAACCGCCATTTGGTATTCCTGAAGTTGGCAACTGAAGCTACTATGAAGAGGATTCTAGATCTTATCCCACGAAAACTACCGTTTCCATCCAAAAATGATCCGAGGACGACGATTACTATTGACGAGACCTCCGGTAGCCCTTGTAATGTCAGGGTTCTATGTCTCCCCGTGGAGACCCCATTGGAAGATATTACAGGCGAGCTTCAACGTTTTGTAAAAATCCATCGCTCGTGGGAGAACAGGTGGGAGGGCGACAAATTTGCGCGCGTGTTAACAGGTACGAGAGTGGTGCGGATGACGGTCGAAAGAAATATCCCCTCGTACCTCCACATCGGCGGCAACCGGGCCATCATCATCTACGAGGGTCAGCGCCGCACCTGCGCCCGTTGCAACCAAGAAGGCTACGAGCGCAAGACCTGCCCTCGGAACCAGGGAGGGAAGAGCTATGCGGAGGCAATGTTTTTGGCCTCCAATCCGAACACCGCCGAGGAGATAGATGAGCCCGAGTTGGCTGTGGAGGAGAGGGCGCGGTTCCTGATACTTATCGAGGGTGCGCCCCCAGCTGTTCCCGCCGAACCCCCGCATCCCCCTCCACTTGAAGGGAAATTTCAGAGGGAGCGAAAGTCGTCAACGGAAGAAAGGGATCCGAAGAAGAAGAGGACGAACGACATTGCACTGCTGATTTCGAACATCGATCAAGCTGCGGTCCCTACCAGATCGGATACACACTCACGACCACCGGCTCCTATCTCCGTGACCCCGTCAAAAGAGGACAGATCATCCTGCGTCCTTCCTTTCTCTGGCCACGCCAACGATGCGTTCTCCCCGCAATCCTTGCTTCACGGGCTTCCAACTCCCCGAGAATCACGGGTGACAGCGGGGGAGGATGTATCCGATTGCGACTGTCCCCCTTCCTCAACGGCGGGCCCCTCGATTACGGTATCACGGAAAATCAAGAAAGTATCACCGGCCGCGGAAGTTGACACATGTGCGAGCAAAACCTTGTCGACGTCAACAATCCCAGACATTCCATCGTCATTCTCCTTTGAGGACAGCCAAGGTGTCGACGATCTTCCCAGGGCTCCTCTAGAGGCGGACCAATTCGACCGATCTCCTCTAATTTCTCCCGATGGGACCCCTTCGGCAGAAGACCACCAGTCCGCCACCCCGCCCCCCCCTGAGGAAACCTCCCGGGCTGGGACGGCCCACAGCTCTGCTCGCTCGAACAGGGCCCCCCGTGGAATGCCGCCGAGTAACCCGCTCTTCGTAGAAACCACGGCTGGGTCTTCCTCTTCGGACGAGGCCGGAGGGGAGGTATGTGGTGACAACTCGAGACCTCGATCGTCGACCCGTCGGACGAAGCGTCCCGGGAAGCGGCGAGGCACTCGTCGCCCGGGTTCGAGCCGCGGCCGAAGCGATGTAAGCCATGACCAGGACTCTGGTAAGTGATGTCCGGTGCCCATAGCTGTCCTCTCATTCCACCAATGAATATTATTTTGATTAATATTGCTGGCGTTTATAGCGCTTTAAAAATTGCAGTCCTCCAACGTTTTCTCCGCGACCTTAGCGCTGATGTAATCCTCCTTCAAGAGGTAAAGGAGGACATAGTCTGGGATGCGAACATCTTTCAGGCTATCGGCAATTTCGCCGAAAGTCATTCTGGCACCACCACCCTAGTCCGAAATGGCATTCCGTTCTCTCATGTTCGCCGCCACCCCTCGGGCCGATTAACGTCCGTTATCGTGAATGGTATCCATATCACAAACCTTTACGCTCCCTCCGGTGAGCACACGAGGGCAGAGCGCGAAACATATTTCAATGAACTTCTCCTCCCCTACCTGTATTCCTTCTCGGGGAAGGCCATATTGGGCGGAGATTTTAACACTATCTACCGCCGAGAGGATAGTGCCTCAAACAGGGATAAGGTGACATACTATCCTAGCCGGGCGCTCTCACTGATGCTCGACTCCATTGGAGCGATTGACGTAGTGCGTTCTTATTGCGCCGGTCCCGCCCCCTTCACGTGATCAGGGCCTAACTCTCGGACGCGGATATACTACCTCTTCGTCTCGACATCCCTAAAGAATGATGTCCAGACAGTGGACACCCTCCCGGTGTCCTTCTCTGATCACTGCGCAGTGATCATGAGAGTTACGTGCCCGGACACAACCCCGGGCGCGCACGTCCACCACTGCGGCTCCGTGTGGCGCATGGACCTCCGCGTGTTGGAGGACGCGACTCGTCGTGATTCAATCCGCGCCCGGGTGTGTGCACTGATCGCGGCACTCCGTCCCGGTGCAAACCTCGCTCTATGGTGGGACGAGGTTTTCAAACCCCGCATCGTCACCCACATGAAAAGGCATACTTTCGAGTGGCGTAGGGAAAAGAACTACACCATCTCCTTATACCGCCGAGCGCTGGAAGAGCTCCTGCGTAAGGATGTGGCGCCGGAGGGTTTCCACGCCCAAGTGTCGTCCCTAAAAAAATTATCCAGGGCCACGAGCTCCAAAAATACGCTCCCCAACAGTGGCAAAAAGAACTGGACACGGATAAAGGGGGCCCCCTAACGCTATCTGAGCTTCGGCGCTGGATGAAATCCAACTCTGGCTCCGATATAGACAGAATCCCTGTCAGAGAATCTGCCGCCGGTGACACCGACCTCCTTAAGGAAGCAGGCCGGCACTTTCAAAACACCTTTAACAGGTATCCTCCATGGAAGGAGGCAGACACTCTCTGACTACAAGTCAGAGGACCGCCGTGATAACGCTTATACCAAAGAAGACGCGGCCAAAGTCGTTCAACGACTTCAGGCCAATCGCCCTTTTAAACGCTATACTATACTATATTAGATACGCTATACTAGACTATAAAATATTGGCGCACGGCCTACGATGTAGAATGACGGCTGCTGCCGACATCGTCCTCTCTCCATCCCAGTACGCCGTGTCGAAAACGCGAAACATTTTCGATGCAGCACTTTTAATTCGCGACATCATTTTTTCCGCCCCCTTGTATGGCGATCGTTTTTTATCACTGGTGGCTATCGATCTTGAGAAAGCATTTGATCTGGTCCGGATTGAATGGATTCTCACCGTGCTCAAGAAGATGGCCGTTCGTGCCGTGTCAACAATGTATAACGGAACATACTCTATAATTAGGATAAACAATGCCACCTCGCCGCCCATCCTCGTCAGTAACTCCGTTCGGCAGGGCTGCCCACTGTCAATGCTGCTGTTCGCCCTTGCCTTAGACCCCATACTCAGACGACAACAGAGCAGTGGAATCGGGGTACGTCGTCACGGCGCCGTCTGCCTGGGCGTCGCATACGCTGACGACATAACGCTCTTCGTAGACGGCCCGTCCCACATGGCCCTAGCCCACGACATATTAACGTCATATGAGTAGGGTGGTATCTTCCTCAATAACCGGAAATCCGGGTTTTTGCTGCTTTAGGGCGACCGGCCCTCGAACTCCATCGGTTGGTCAGAAGCGCCCTCGCTCAAAATCTTGGGGTTCTGGTGGGAGAGGGAGTTGGCTCCCACGATTGAGCGAAACTGGGGAATTATTGACCATCAAGTAAAATGGAGTTTTGGAAATCTTTCACTCCCTTCCCTCCCGATCGTGACCCGCGTCCGCCTCCTCAACCAGATTGTCTTCCCAAGGATATGGTATGTGGCCCATCTATGGCCCTTACCCGCTAAATACAATGCATACTTTATTAGAGTGACCAACCAAATGATCTGGAATGGCTATGTAAAGAAAGTGTCCCGAAACCAGCTCTATGGCCCGTTTGAGCAGGGTGGTCTCAATTTAACCGATACAGCTCTAAAGGCGAAGGTGGTCTACGCGAAGCTTAGCCTGCGCATCCTCGGCGGTGACGACGCGTGGCGCAAGGCATTCCTCAAGGACGCGTGGCAGGAACTCGCGCGCGATGTATGCCACCGGAGAGCATTTGCTGAAACGAAAAAAGTCGCTTCTCTCCTGCGAGATGGAGAAGCAATTCGGGTGAAGACCCTGTATGTTAGAGCGCTTACCGAGCAGCAACAAAATACATCAAAAAGAACGATTTCTTGGAAAAACTGGGCGACTAGCAGGGCGAACGATGAGGCAATTGTGGAATGTTTAACCTAATCGCGAACACAGTCATGACGAGGGAAGTGAGGCGCCACCTTCAGCTAGCCGATTCGCCCCTTTGTCCGTCATGCGGTCGAATAGAAAACGTCGCGCATCTCATCCTTGGATGCAACGATAAAATCAGAGAATGGGAAGCTCTAAAAAAGATCTATAAAACCTGGGACGTGTTCGGTGGTGGTTCCATTACCGACATGAATCTGATCACCTTGAACTTTCGGCTCTTTCCGAGCTTCAAATCCTTCATAATGACCACCCTAATCGTGGAATTCACACAGATGAGAACTGCGAATAAATATTCCGCTAAAGGCATGCAAGCATTGGTGGAACGGATGTGGCTGCCCCCGGTACCGGACACACTTCGTCCGTGGTTAAAAAGTTGTTTTTCTGAATAACTGTGCTTCAAAGCTATCAATAATTCCAACCAAATCTAATGTTCCGTTGCTAATCCAAATATTTCTTTCTATATTTTGTGAACCCTGCCTTTATTATTTCCTTCCACAGTATTGTTCATGGTCACAGTTGTTTTATGCCATGTATATGAATTTATGTCTATGTAAGTGTGTAACCATAATAAGAAAAAAATAGAATATTCTGTAACCATAATCTGTGAGCTGACAATGTGCACAATGTAAACACTAGCAGTGTAACATACTAGACCGAGTAAAACTAAATTGAACCATAGCTCAAGTGGTTAAGAGCATCCGCCCGGCAAGTGGAAAGATCCGAGGTTCGAGTCCCGGTCAAGGAAATATTTTTACTCTTGTGATCCGTTCGATTCCGCCTTCCCCACCTCTATTGTGTTCGTCCTTTATATGTGTTCCTATCCCTTTTCCTTATATCTGTTTCTGTATATATGAGTATTTATTCGCCGTTTGGCGGTATTTCGTGTTTGAATGTGTATTTGGCCAATGTGGCTCATCTCTTTCTTCTGGCTATGCGTGCCACGAAACGCACTGTTCCTTTCCTGTATGATGTTGTATGAATTCTAAAACCACTCTCTTTTCCTCTTGTGTGTGGTGTATTTCTCCTTTGGTGGGTGAAACAGCCCCCTGACGACATCTCTTGGCTAAAGAATCGGGGCGCTTGGCGACATATTAGACCCACGGATCTCAGGGTAAATTACGTTTCCTCGATAGCAGGACGTGCCTGTGTTCACCGAGTGTCTAAAATCGCCGGCGTCCGAGGCTTCGGCCGCCGGGGTTTGGAGAGCGGCACTGCCGGACTCTCTCGGAAATCGAGGTTCCGATCGTGTTTTGTTTCGAGCGGCGGTTGACCGCCTAGTTCATCAAGAAGCGTGCAGTTTGACTCTCGACTTCTTCCGCCGGGAAGGCCGTACTTTTGTTTTGTTTAGTGGATCAAGACTGACCTTGACTCCTGGTGTAGAGCTTAGGCTCCTTTTGGTTGCTACCGCCGGGTGCGTGTGGCGGGGAGGGAGCGTTCGTGAGTGTTTTATTTCCCTTTAAAGTGCTCGTTTTTTTTGTTGCGCTTTCCTTCTTCATGCTAGTGTGCTGAATTTGATTTCTTCAAATGGCTGTGCGCCGCTTAAACACGCTCGCCTTGCAAGTTGACGAGAAGGCGAAGCCCCCTACCCCGTTGGAGGTCCACCTCTTCACGTTAGAGTCGCTGGGCCTCACACCCGAAAAGATAGTGGCGATCCAATTTGGATACAATCGCCATTTGATATTCCTGAAGTTGGCAACCGAAGGTACAATGACAAGGATTTTAGACAATACTCCGCGGAAACTACCGTTTCCGTCTTTAAGTGACCAGAGGACGACAATAACAATTGACGAGACTTCCGGCAGCCCGTGTAATGTCAGGGTTCTTTGTCTCCCCGTGGAGACCCCATTGGAAGACATAACAGGCGAGCTCCAACGCTTTGGTAAAATCCATCCCTCGTGGGAGAACAGGTGAAAGGGAGACAAGATGGCGCGGGTGCTTACTGGCACCAGGGTTGTGCGGATGACGGTCGAGAGAAATATCCCCTCGTACCTCCACATCGGCGGCAACCGGGCCATCATCATCTATGAGGGTCAGCGCCGCACTTGCGCCCGCTGTAACCAAGAAAGCCACGAGCGCAAGACCTGCCCTCGGAACCAGGGAGGTAAGAGCTATGTGGAGGCAATGACGATACCCTCCAACCCTAACGCCGCCGTGGAGATGGACGAGTCCGAAGTGGCTGTGGAGGAGAGAGCGCGGTCGCTTCTACTCATCGAGGGTGCGGCCCCGGCTGCTCCCGTCGGTCCCCCGCATCTCCCTTCAATTGGAGGGAAATGTCAGCGGGAGCGAAAATCGTCAACGGAGGAAAGGGAACCGAAAAAGAAGAGGACAGACAAACCCAAGCTCCTGGTCTCGAATACCGATCTACAAATGGCTCACGTACCTACCACCTCGCCTAATATCACTCGACCTCCAGCCCCCGTCTCCGTGAGCTCGTCAAATGAGGAGGGATGGTCTTTCGCCCCCCCTCCCCTCGCTCACGCCATCGACGCCCTCGCTACGCAATCCTTGCATCACGGGTTTCAAACACCCGGAGAACCCCTGGTGACAGGTGAGGAGGATGCATCTGATTGCGATGTTTTCCCGTCCCCAACAGCTCATCCCTCGACCCCCTTATCATTGACTGTAAAGGAAGCGTCACCGACCCCGGAAGTCGACCCGCATTCAAGTTTCCCAAAGTCAAAAATCCCACATACCCCATCTTCTTTCCCCATTAAGGACAGCCAAGATGTCGACGATCTTCCCAGCGCTTCTCAAGATACGGACCACAAGCAACTATCGCCCCTGATTTTTCCCGACCACAACCCTTCCGCAGATGAGCCCCAGCCCGCCACTCCGACCCTCCCCGAGGGTACCTCCTGCCCCTTGGCGGCCCCCAGCGGTGCTCCTTCGAAGAAGGCCCCTTATGGAACTCTGCCGAGTTACCCGGTCTTCGTGGGGACCACGGCTGGCTCTTCCTCTTCGGACGAAGCCGGGGGGGAGGGATGTGGCGAAATGCCGCGTCCTCGCTCGTCGACCCGTTGGACGAGGCGTCCCGGGAAACGGCGAAGCACTCGTCGCCCGGGGTCGAGTCGCGACCGGAGCGACGCTAGCCACGATCAGAACTCTGGGAAGTGATGTCCGGTAGCCACCCGGTGGCGGACACATTTCGTCCATCGTTGAAGAGTTTTTTTTTCTGAATGACTGATTGAATCGATAATTTCAACCCTGCCATTGATAATTTCTTACAATACATAATTTTCCATTGCTAGCTAAAATCTCCCTCCTAATATCTGTGGACCTTGTCTTCCTTTTTTTTTCTTTCTAAATGTTAATGGTCAAATGTACGAGTATGCGTCTGTATGCATATGCTTATGTATGTGCGTGTGGATGTGGATGTGTGCGTATGTATGTACAAGTGGATATGTATGTGGGGTATATGTATCATGTATTTATCCATGTATACACTTATACTAAAGAAAAACATGATGTACCCATAATCTGTGACCTGATATTATGCATAATGCTAACAAACTCTGTAATATTCTGAGCCGAATAAAATAATTTATATCATAGCTCAAGTGGTTAAGAGCATCCGCCCGGCAAGTGGAAAGATCCGAGGTTCGAGTCCCGGTCAAGGAAATATTTTTACTCTTGTGATCCGTTCGATTCCGCCTTCCCCACCTCTATTGTGTTCGTCCTTTATATGTGTTCCTATCCCTTTTCCTTTTATCTGTTTCTGTATACATGAGTATATATACTGAGACATGAGTATATATATATATATATATATATATATATATATATATATATATATATATATATATATATACCTCCCCGGGCTACAACCTTGACGTGGTGGAAGGGCTTGTGCGTTCCGATGACCCCTAGAGCTGTGCTGGCGGGAGTAATAATAATTGCTCCTGGTAGGGTCACCCATGCCAGATAGGTCGAAGGTTAGGAGCCAGACGAAAGATAGTCCACGCAGCGTCTGTTCCTCGGTGAGGCGGCTGCAATGGCGTCTGACCCCAGTGGGGCGGCTACTAAGTGATGGTGTCACGTTAAAAACACTATTGAGGAAGGCAACGGGAAACCACCTCATTTATCATTCCCAAGATTTAAATAATGGACAATACAGAGATCTGAGTCCTGGCAACTACGGGGCTCGGCCCAATCGGCCGTGTGTCGTGCCCGGTGACGAGAGAGGTAAGGACTCCGCGGTCGTCATCCCACGAAACCATTGCAAGGGTAAACGAGAAGCAGCTGGACAGAAGACGCAGGAGAAGAAGACCACATTACTTAGAATAGGAACCTGGAGTGTTGGGGCAATGATGAGGACAGGAAAAATGGAGAATATTAAGCGAGAGATGGAAATGGGAATTATAAATGTTTTAGGTCTATGCGAGGTGAGACGGAAGGATAGTGAGGATTCCTGGATATATCGTTTTAAAACAATATACAGCGGCGCGGACGAAAGTCAACGAAGATTTGCCATTGTATTAAATAAAGAGGTAGGAATAAGCGTTGTCAACATAGAAGAGGAGACGGATAGACCATTGCTAGCTGAGATAAAAACTGACCCGACGAACAATGGTTATTATTCAGGTATACATGCCACCGAGCAACCGTACGGAGGAAGAGGTAGATACGATATATGATCAATTAGAGAACATAATCGCATGTGTTCCTGCAGGGAAATATTTGATAGTGATGGGGGATTGGAATGCGACGGTAGGCGAAGGAAGAGATTGTGATGAGGTGGGGGACTACGGTTTAGGCACGAGGAATGACCGCGCTGAGAACGCAGTTGAGTTTGTCAGGAGACAGAGGTTAGTCATAACAAAAAAATAGTTTAAACACCAAAAAAGGCGTTGGTACATATGGAAAATGCCAGGTGATTCAAAAATGTATCGGCTAGATTATATTCTTGTTAGACAGGTTCAGGAACAGTGTGATGATTTCTCCCAGCTTCCCGGGAGCGGATGCGGACTCTGACAACAATTTAGTTTGTAAACTATGTAATGTAGCGTCCGTTTCAAAAAGATAAGGCAGGGGCGCGGGTTAGAAAATGGAGTGTAGAAGCATTAAATGGATTGACAAAGAAGGAAGGAACACCAGCAGGCTGCAGAGAAAATCATGGAGGATGGTAAAGAGCTAAGTACTATCGAATAAAAATGGAATCGTATCAAGAAAAGCCGCAAATGACACTATTGGAACCGTTAATAAGAAAAGGACTAGGCAATCGTGGATCACGGCTGAAATGATTACAAATATAGATGAAAGGAAAAAATGGAGGAATGTAAAAACAAGGTTAAGCAAATTGAAGTACAAATAGTTTAAATATAAATTTAGCAAATAAAACAAAAGAAGCATGGTGGAAGACGCAGGGTTAGGTTGGGGAAAGTTTTTAGAGGAAGGGTGAAATTGGTGCGCTGTACAGAAAATTTAAATCTTTATCTGGAAATAGGAAGGAAAGATCTGTACTAACAGTAATAGAAAAGGCAGGTAAGATAAAAGTTGACACATGAAAGATTCAAGAGAGATGGAAGGAATATATAGAAGAACTGTATAGTAAAGAACCTAGACCAACAAAGTTAGCTGTACAGCGCACCGATTTCACCCTTCCTCAGCAGACTTTCCATATCCTCGCACTTCGTCTTCCACCATGCTTCTTTTGATTAATTTGTTGCCCGCCTCAATTTATTTAGGCGGGCAACAAATAATGGACAATACAGAAATATAAATATATCCTTTCAAAACCATTGGTGCTACGGTTGTACCTTTCATTCATATTTCAAAATTGGTAAATTGGTAAAATTATTTAAAAATTGCCCACTTTTGTTAATTGTTCCCTTCTATTTTTCTTTTTTCCCACAACTTATGTGTGTTTTTGAGAAAATGTTCAACCTGAGAATCTGACAATGAATAAATATTTCTTGTTAAAATGTTATATTAATAATAGGATTTTCTCTCACATTTCTGGAATTGATTTTCCTTCTCTTGCAAGTAAATGTTCAAATTATTTTTTTTCCATCAAATCAGACAAAGGTGCCACCATTACAAAATATCTTCTTTCAAAAACTCTCGACGTTAGTGTTATTCTTCGTGAAAGATTAATTGTTTACTTTCACAGGGCTAAAACTTTATCCAAGACCTATTCTAAAAGTAGCAACTTCAATATAGAATTCTATGGCAGTTACATAATAAATGTCCTGAAATTCACTAAACTTCTACCAATTCAAAGCTTCCTCCCTCGCACACAGCAAAATTCTCTCCACAATTTCCATGCACGAAAATTGCTCTATGCAGCAATATACGTATATACCGCGCCTTCTCTCCTCGAAGGCAAAATCAGCAATATAAATCATCCCTCACTGGAATTGCAGAGTGTTCGTGAGTATCTGAAGGTTCGAAGATTACATTCACGACTAAAGCGACTGGATTAATACAACTGAATTGAATTTAACGCTGACACCGAAGGAACCTAAAACCGCTCATCACATAGGCAGGCGAAGCTACAGTGAGTGCTTAAGGGAAATTGGCTGACGAAGAGTTCGTTTTATTTGCACAAGACCCCTTCCTTTTCCTCTTGTGCTAACCGCGTGACCCAACTTTTGAAAACAAATGTATTCGTCCTGTGAAAAAAACAATGCTTCACGGAATGCCATTAATTGCCAATTACTCCAATTCCTGGCGATTAAAATATAGCCCCTCTAAGATTTAATTTCAGATGTTGATAAAATCAAACATTAGTTTCACTTTTGAATACTTTTAGAAATTTAGAATGTATATTATTTTATCGAACTTTCCGAACATTAATTCACACTTAAAAATACCCTCACTATTTAATACAAGTATACCGTTCTTTGATTCTTATAATGATTTTTGTATTAACTCAATTTCTTTGACCGTAAATAAGAAATTTGAAACACATCTTTTATTTATTCGAACTGCAGTTAAGTTATAATATCATCCAACTATTACATTGATTCCTGATCATTTGTGAATGCCTTTGCCATAGTTCTCATTATTTTTGCATAGGAACACGAAACATAAACGGCATAATTTTGGAAAAAATTCACTAATCGCTGGCACATTTTTGTAAATATTTTGTGTTATTATACCACCATTTTATTTTGGTTTAGGAAGATGTGGTTCTGAGATAAAACAGATAATATTTTGCATAAAAATATCTCCTCTTAACCTAGACCTCAGTGCATGGGCAAATGGGAATAATATTGAATGACACAGTTGTAAATAGCCATGGCATGTGAATTTGGGATAGTTCAGAGGGCGTGTGAAAATTAGAGGGTCAAAAAATAACGTTTAATCATGGGAATTGATCACTCCCGAGAGAATCAGCTGAATATGGGAACCTGCAGAACCGGCTTGGTGATGATAGCACATTCACTTGTATGAAACTTTATGTTTGACAGGCACAAGATATCAGATGGCCACCAGGGTAGGGATGTGTTATGAAGAAAGATTAGGGTTTAGGGATAGGTGAGAGTAGGGAACAAAAGGTGCCTGAGAAACAAGGGATATACACGAGGAGAGAGGAAATGAGGAAGTCGCTAAGCCGTTTCGCTGGAAATGTCATCTTCATCAGGCAAGGTATGATTAAGAAATGACACAACCGGTTGGCAGGAAGTAAGTCAGGAGTAGAGTGGAGGTGATGGGAGGCAGGTAGGGGGGTGGAGGGTGTAGGGGGCTGAGAGTAGGTTAACTTGGTGATGATAATCTGAAGAGGGAGGGAGACAATGGGAGCAGATCTGAATTTAAAATCTTGGCAGATATACGAATAAGGATACATACATATTACGTTCTGGAAGGTGGTTGGAGGGGACTTCTTAAAAGTGTACGGGAGATATGGATTGATCATTATTAATTAAGTGTTTGACGATGCTATATTTTTCTGCTATATAAAATTCATTGTGGAATAAATGTACTGCTAATTTAATGAAGAATTGGCCCCTTGTTTCTCAGCTACACGTTTTACTTTCAGAAATGTGGTTTTTGCTTTGGCGCATATCGAATTAACTAAAGGAAAAGGTAAATTCTTTTATCAGGGAGAGTAGGCGTTCGCAAGGTAATCAGATGGATAATTTATTATTTTTAAAATAGAGAGGAGACCGGTGTTTAAAAACTAGACAAAATGTTCGTTTGGTTTTATATTTTTTGTGTCGGAAATTGACAAATAGGTAATACAAGTTAGAAGTGTTTTTTTGGCTTCTTGAGTATGTGGGGGCCAAATGTTTGATGTATCCTACGTGAATGTCTATGTTTCCTAAATGTTTAATTTGTTTTGATAAAATCAGTTGCAGTGAGTCTTCTGAAGTTAATTGAAAGCAACTTTTTTCGTGCTGGTATATGGAAATTTAAGGTGCAAAAATGTCTGGTTATAACGTTTTCACATAAACATAAAAAGACAATACATTTTCGGGGTTCTTTTTGATTAAATATCAAATAATGGTAGTTAATTTAAAGCTTCAGTTACCAATACGCATAAATGAGTGTAAAAATATCCTTAAAATCGTTGAGATAGCTTGTATGTGCACCATAACACCAGAGATAGTAAAAATGTCAACATAACCATCGTAAGTCGACGGAAAAAAGTTGATGGAGAATTCATTGAAGGTTTCAAAATCGTCGGAGAGCAGTTCAGCTAAGAAAGAAGATCGCGAGTTTACCATTGTGATACCAAAATTTTCCTTGAAATACAGATAAAATAGGGGTAAAAGAGTTAATATTGGGAGGTAAATTAAGCTTGCTCGGTAAGGAAAGTGCATTCAATCAATTGTGGAAATGCAATTATTCAATAATATTATCATTCCTTTTGTGATTTTTTGGGTACCAGATCTTCCTGGGAAAGCATGACCGGCATAGGGAAAGGAACTGGCCCCCTCTACCCTGATGTGTGAATTTCACACGCCGAATAGGGCTTAGTACTGGGTGAACTCTGCCATCACCTACCAAACCGACCTTCGGGTTGATTAATGTGTTTATGGTTTTTTATTATCATTCTAAGAAAGGCTAGAACTTCATTGATTGGGGTCCTTCAGGTCGAGGTGCACTTTTTTGAAATTTGAACAGAAAATGTACTGAAAAAACCTCATTATTCAATGTATAAACTAGCCAACGTGTAGAATGGTGAGTTAATCGCGAAAGGTAAGGGTCGCTTTCGAAATGAAGGCTGCTGAATTCCGGGAAGGACAATAGTTCATGGAGACAAAGAGATTAGAAACTATTAAATAAAGAACGCAATGCAGAAGATTAGAAATGCTCACGGTAAAATCATCATTTTAGGTTTATTACTTTGAAAAATGACTGGGCATATGGCTTCGGAAAATTAGCTCTGGAATTTTTAGATATGTTGAGAACTTTTGTGTCGAGACATATATTCAGAAGGCCCAGGACTTTGTAAAGCAATCTTCTGCACCCAAGATTTTAATGGAGGTACATACCTCATTTTTCTTTACTATTTTTGAAATTTTCAAACTCTGTAGTTTAGAAATACCCATTGAAAGAGAGATTTGAATGGTTTGGAGTCGAAAAAGTTTACCCTCAATCGGAGCGAAGTTGGAATTACGGTTGGCATATTTCTGCACCGGGAAAAACAATATCTATTGAGCATAAATTGTTCATTCAGAAACTCTGTTTTGATGAATGAATCCAATTGCAACTGAATTTCTCGGGTAAATTATCCCAAGTAATCAAAATATGCAGAATAGGAGGATCTGAACGCACGAATTAGTCCATTGATTAGTAATTAGCCAGCAGATTCATGGGATATGCGCATAGGCTGCAATATCATCGTAAATAATTTTGAATTTTCATCTATAAATATGAGGGCGTTGTATTCCGCTGGTGAAACTACCGAGTAACCCCTATGAACACCAGCTTCTTATAAGTAATATGATTCCCGCACAACATGTTCCTGGAGGACTATGGAAAAGGAATTGGCCTCCCGACCCTGATGTACGATTTTTACACGCCAGTGGCCTTGGTATTTAATGAACTTCTCTCTCAAGTCTCATACTAGCCTTTTCGTTAATTAATGTGGATTTTTATAGATACATTTTATAGCCCAGGCCCGGTTCATTGAGTTGAACATTTACGTTGAATAGGAACAAAATAAATCTAGGCTAATATTTCCTTGCAGAATGCAAAAATTTTAAATCCAATTTTTCTGATAACGTCAGAGAAATATGTTACTACCATGATAATTGACATTGCTGTGGATTTATTCAACATGCAAAGTGCGCGGCAAACTCCTTTATTTTGAATAAACATAATTTTAACATTAAACTTAGGATAAAAAAATGGCCAATTTAACGTATGGAAAACTTTTCTACAACTTTTGTTCCTTTGTCATCATAATGACTTGTAATATTCGTGATATGGCTAAAGTTATTAGGAATTTGAGTTGATCACTATTGAAAAATAAATTTGTTTACTCCTTCCTGGATTTTTTAAGACTTAATAATAAAAACTACCCGAGACGGTAGACCGTGGGTCTAGGTAGAACAGCTAATACATTCATTCTACTCCATTAGACATATTCACCAGTGTAATGTGTGAAGTGCTTTAAAAGGAATTGAATTTTATATTTAGTACCTATAAGTTGCCATAGAAATCAATAGGATGATTGGTAAGCGAGGGAGGAGTTCCACCCATACCGTCGCCCAACAATTTGTCAATTACCACATTATCATTAACTCATTTATAATTCGGTAGTGTACCAAACGCTGCTCAATCCACCTTCTTGTGAAAGCTTCTTTTTCCAAGGAAAAATTTTTCTGCGTTTTTCCCGACTGCTTTGATCATTTTGATTCTTAAAAAATGTCTAATAAGTTCAATAAATTACGTTTTTGGCAACCATTTCTACTGACTTAAGTCAGCAGATAAGGCACAACGTGCAACGTATTTCAAGATAATGCGTACAGCGAAATAAAAGAGCTATGGCAACGGAGGGTAAAGGTAATTATGATACTATCTTCCAATTTTTTCTGCAATCCCGAGATTGATCGTGGCTCACGGACGAGCTATAGTAGTAGATAAAGAAGCATTTATAGGGGTATCAGCTGACGGCCTCTAGTCTTTCACGAATTGCTGTGGGTCTGATATTTTTTACGTGATTTTCGTTGATACGCAAGCATGATAGCATGCAGAGCGTGACACGGGGCCTATGCGCACGTAGTCACCCAAGGAAGGGGGGAGCGCTGCACTGGGAGCGTCCCGAGTAATAGTCCTGCGCTGGGGTCTCCTCGCACGCCGCACCCTCTGTCGGAGAGGACTCGTGTCACGGCGCGGCAATTAGCGACCGCAGGCATCTTCGCTTCCGCTGGAGGGAGTGTGGGAGGGGTCGAGGGGGTTGAGTGGGAGGGCAGAAGAAGGAAGGTGTAGGGGAGCGAGGGGTTCGAGGGGGGAGAGGAGGAAATTACCCGAATGACGGAGAGTTGATTAATACGGTCTCCGCATCGTGTGGACGGGGTCATAGTATACTACTGGTAGAGCTAGAAGCATATGACATAGACAAAAATGTCCGTAGTTGGATGAAAGACTTTTTGCATGGCCGGTTTAAAAAGAAATGATATATGGAGTTAGCTCAAGTGCAGTCGATATTACTTCACCTGTTCCCTAGGGAATAGTTATCAGGCCTCTTTTATTCACACCTAATGTTTACGACACTGACTTCGTATTCACTAATAAGATACGTCTATTTTCCGGCGATGCAGTGGTAAATCGGAATAACCATAATACTGAGGACCCAGCAGCTTAACTTCAATGCTATAAGACGCGGGTGCGATACTTGGAAATTAGAATTAAACTTAAAAAAGTGCGTATTGATGAACTTTCAGAAAAAGAGCAACACCCGCCCGAACGCCTACTGCATCAAGAACATGGAATGTGTAGACTCAATTAAATACCTAGGCGTTGCCCTCACTCACGATCACTCCTGGGTGAAATACATACGGGTAGTATGTGGAGAAGCTAACAAAATATTAGTATTAATTAGAAGAGTACTTGGTAAATGTGATGAAAAGGTCAAAGAGAAATATTGTCTTTCACTGGCTACTCCTCATTCATAATACTATGCGGCAAGTATATGGGATTCTCACGAAGTTGGATTAATAGCCAAATTGGATCGCGTGCAGTGTAGGTGAGCTAGATTTGTAACATTCAGTTACGATAAACTTATTAGCGTATCCTAAATATTAGAGTAGCTAGGCTGGGAATCACTCACGGAGCGAAGGTTAAATTACAGATTGAAGCTCTGGCATAAATTGGAAGGAAGTCTCTTCAGCAGTGGTGTAATGAAAATGTAATATTACCCCCATCGTACCACGGTAAGAGATATCATATTAATAAATTTAGAGAGATTAATTGTAAAAGCAGATGGATTAAACATCTCATTTTTTTCTGTGAACGATAAGGGATCATAATAACAATGTCTGACCGCGTAGGGTCATATTCGGGTCAAATTTATCTGGTGAGTATTCACCCCTTGCCACACACCCTAACGGTGGCTTTCAGGTTACCTAAAAAAAGGAAGTATAGGGTGAAGCAGTAGGAGAGTGAACTCAACCATACGCATCTATTAAATATTTAACATGTTAATCAATCAGATGGAGGATTTTAAGGTCCTTTTTCCACTGGAGCTTACTTAACACAATTGTCGATGGATGCGAATGGATTTGGGAGTACTACTAAGAGCTAAAACATGTAAATATAATGCTCACTTCGGAAGAAAAATAGAAAAGCTCAGTGAAATATCAAATTAGGACTACACAAAATAGCGCAGGATATAATCCTTACCTCAAAAATATTTTGGAAGAAAACAGTCAAATTGGTTAGGACATAAGAAGAAGATTTTCGTTACGTAAACCAGCTTTAACTACAAATAGAGAATTGATGGCAAGGACATTAAGGAAAAATTTTGATAAAAAAAACATGAAAATATTAAAATGGAGCGTGATTTGAACCGCGCGGAAACATGGTCATTGAGTGAAGTTGGTCAAAGTATCCGCAAAGTTGAGGTATTTGAGATGTGAGTATTAAAAAGGTTGGGCGAGGTCAAGTGAACAGAAAAGCAAACAAATGAGGAAGTGCTAGCTATGGTTTAGGAAGGAGTCAAGATTGTTGTTATAATTATAAACAAGGTAGGAAAGATAGGCCCAGAACATATTGATTGGCGATGGATTGTTGAAAACTGTGACAGAGGGGAAAAGGTTAGGTAAACGAAGAACGGAGAGAAATTGGATTAGCATGTTGGAAGTAATGAGGGGAGGAATGAAGTAATTAATTGAATTAGGACTTATTGCAGTATTGAATGCAAGGTTGTACTTTTTTAGGAAAGGGAAATAAAAATAACGTCCAACAGTATTGTCTGTGTTCATCAAAATTCTACCTTGAACGGTAGAATACCGTTAATAATAATACTTTCCATCTTTTTTGACCTTCGAAACGCTACGTTTGAGGGAGGTAAAGGATATTAGGACTTCAAATTTTTACCATGTAACACCATACCATACGTACAAGTTACTGTGCTCAACTGAAAAGTCAATTGGGTTGAAGAATGCGCAGAAGATATAATTTAAAAATGCTCGATATATTAATGAAACTATTCAGGCAAATATCCTAATTGCAGTATTGCGAGATTTTCTATGCCCATTATTATTAACGCATATCATTTAAATATAAGATAGAATGAATATTAAACACAGTACTTCAATATTTATATCTAGTATATAGCTCGAATGATGGTGTAGTGCAACTAACATGAAGAAAAAAATTAAAAAGAAATTATTATGTGTAGCAGTTAGTTAATAATTTACGCCCGATATCGTGTGTCAGCTGAGTTCAATTCATGAATCAATAGCACGATAGTTCATACCCCCTTTCAAGGCCATAGTGGCCCCAGGAGGCCCTATCCCTCGCCTCTGGGCCTCCAAAGACTGGCTGACCCCTCTAAATGGAGTTTCCATTAAGACAATTCTTTCTTGGTAAGTTAATGCTACTTATACTTAAACGAACTAACGCACACTAAAACTCAAAAAAAAGTCTAAATAGATGTCAGCTCGTGCATAATTAAGGAGGTACAGTATATGCTAATCAACAATAAGATGTTGGAGTAGTAAACAGTTGCCAGTAAGATGTCATGTGCCCTCTATTCCTGTTTCATCGGAGGTCAGCTTGGGTTCAGGATGGGGGGAGGCACGCTTGATGCCATAGCAGTAATTAGGTCATACATTGAAAGGAACATTAAGTACAATCAAGTTTTTGTATGCTCTTTTCGTGGATTTTGAGAAGGCGTTAGAACTTGGGTAGAATCAACGACTGTAGGAGCATATTAGACGGATAGAAGTTGTTCGCAAACGGTACATGTCTCAGATTACTTAGGTGCGTGTGGCGAATATAGAGTCTATATGGGCTGTAATTGGCAGGAAAGTGAAACACATACTGGCGATGCCATTGGATGTATATTTTGAGAGGATGCATGGTATCTCCCATTAATTTTCACGTCAGTATACCCTCCGGTATAAGGTAAAGATCGTAGGTATTGGAAGGACTGACGGCAGCAGCGAAAGTACGCGGCGAGGTACGCAAAGAAGTTAAATTTGTGGGTAATCAAGCATTGTTAGCGAGTCAGTTTAGGGGTTATACTCAATGCTGAACGCCATATAAAATCATTATAATTGGTATTGAATGATAATTAATTAAACAGGTCAAACGTTATGAGGTTTTCGAGAAATAGAGAGGGTAATTTAAAGGTTCAAATCGTAGGTCAAAGACTTAAGTAGGAAATATATTTAAGCCAAATAAGTGTTTTAGACCCATGTGTTAAAATTACGTCAAGTACAGACATCGGAAGAAGAAAAGGGTCAAAACGCTTTCACAGGAAGAATGAAATTAGTGAAATGAACTTTGAGTAAAATGCTAAAAATATCTATGCAAAGTATTTTATTAAGCGTGGTTTTGAACGGCACGGAAACTTGGTCCCCGAAAAAAGATGATAGGCATTTAATGAAGGCACTCGAAATTTGGATGCTGAGAAAGATGGAAAAATTGAAATGAGCAGAGAGAAAAGCAAACGAAGAAGCATGGTGGGGAGGAGAGAGGATTGCTGGGAGAAAGCTACTGGAGGAAGGAAAAGTGGATGCAGAGGGATTTGATAAGGGATGGAATTTGGATATTGTAAAACATGCATGGTGTTAAGTTTGTATTCATTACAACCTACTTCAAAAGGATGACAGGTATCCTATGCAAGAATAACCTATAATGCCTATATTTGACAAACCTTTAGTCGTCGTAAGAGGAACGGCAGATTAAAATAAGAAATTTTGGTTACAATTCTTGAAGTACTGAAACATATGGCAATTTCATGATCGCGAATCCAGAATATTAGGATATTAAAAAACGTTTATTTATATGCATTGATTTTTTATGCATAAAATAATGAGAGATCCAAAGAAATATTATCAACGATAATGGTTAAAAGGAGCCTATGAGGACGATGTTTAACTAGGAAGTGGTAAATAGGAAAAAATGTGACGATCGAAAACAATTGAATGAGATAAGTTTAATCCACCGAGGATAGAAAAAATGTTTGCAGCGAATCAATAATAGCCTCAAAAATATTGACATTCATGACACAACCGAACAATAAATCTCGATTGATAGCGAAATCCTAAGCATTAAAATAAAACTGGAGACCATGAATTGCATGTCCATGTAATGAGGAATATCCCCTTCCTAATTTTCCATTCTGCGTAGCCTGTTTTTTTATGGCGAAGGTCTGTCGTATAAATAGTTTTGGTTAGTTTTTATTCAATTCTTTCGATTAACAAATATCTAATTAATTTCTCGTTTATTAACCCTTGTCTTGAATTAAGTCTATCTGTGGCATGTACAAAAATTTGCGCGTTATTCGACAGTGTTTAAAGAATATTTTTTTCTTTTCCTTTCCTCTCCCATTTACTCTTTTATCACTCACTCCTCCCACATAGTGCTTGCACCCCCTGCCACACACCTTGTTGGTGGATCAGAGGGTATTTATGTCAATGTTAATAGAAATGAGGATGACAAATTTGCACCTGACTCAAATGCCTGCATATTGTTTCATAAGCCACCATGAGGCTGGATTCTACTTTTAGTAACGTCATCGACCGTGGGATGAGCGTTCGGGAGGCGAGGGCATGGGGGGCGGGGTAGTGGGTGGAGGGAGGAGGCGGAGAGAGAGGGCAGAAATGGGAAGAAGGCGAGAGTGAGGCTATTGCAGATAATGGAATAAACCACGCGTGAAATTGTGGCCCATCGCGGCCCACTCTCATTCGGCCCGACCCATTTGAAGTAGCAAAGTGGGAGAGGGGACGGAGAGAAATGGCAGTCGTAAATGGGGGAAGAACGGCTGAGGAACGCAATAGAAGGAATAGAGATAGCTGTCGGCTTTGAGGAGTGGATTGTCATTCTCGCGCGTGGTGCGTGGGCTGTTCCACCAATCGGGATTCCCACGCGTGCTAAGCCACACGATGAAAATCCCTCCCGGCGATTGGCGGAATCACTTCCGCATGCGTGAATTCCGGGCACGTGAAGGGTGTACTCACAATTCCAATGTAAGCGAATATGCATGAGGGCATGCTATGCTTCTTAATGCGGCACCTTCTGCTTTGGCAGCAGCCCCCCCCCCCACCAGCATGAGAGCAGCACGTGCCACGTTCGGATTGGTTTGGTGACCAAACAATGCAACTCCATCCGTAGAATATTCCAACTCAATCAGGGCCGAAGAGCCGATTCTCGTGCCATAAAATTATCATTTTTAATGATAGTAAGAAATCATAGACTCATAGAAACATTTTGACACGCAATCAAGTCATCGGTTTCATTGGACTGCAACCGTTTGCGTTTGCAACATAAGATCTTAATGTTTCCAATCTGTATAAACGTGGTAGTTTCCTGAGCAAAAACTGGGTAGACAATGGAAAATGCTGAACCTTTTTCGCGAAAAGTCTGCAACTTTCCCTCTAGCCGCAAGAGCACGGAAGACTTCTTCGGTTGGTCGGAGTGGCGGGTGGACGGCGGTGGACACAAGAGATCATACACAATTCCCACTTTTTTCTGTCCGCTGAAGTAGTTGGTAAGACCACACAATATTTCGGAATACATGTGAGTTTATTTTTTATTTCTTTTTTTTTCATTGACTACCTAGTTTGATTTACATGTCTACATATACATAAATATAGTGGAAGGTAAGCGGAAACCACCACATTATTCTCCCTAAAATACATACAGACTTATCTTGCAATCAAATACAGTAGAATTGCAAGATAGGTGCTGCAGTAAACCAATCATAGGAATGAAAAACTATATATACTATATATACATATATATATATATATATATATATATATATATATATATAACACGGATGTAGATTTGTAGAATATAGAGACACAAAGAAAAAACACTCACAGTATGTTATTTGACGTTTCGACAGCTCGGCTGTCGTCTTCACGTCAAATAACATACTGTGAGTGTCCTTTATTTGTGTCTCTATATTCTACAAATCTACATCCGTGTTTTTATATATTTGTGCGTCGCCGAAGAGGGTTCCATTTCAAAGATATATATATATATATATATATATATATATATATGTATCAATCAGTTCCTCCATCGATGACGCCAACGTTTCGGAAAACGAGTAGTTTTCAATCCTCAAGGCTAATGATGACAGGGCAGGCCGGCTCGTTTTCCGAACCGTTAGCGTCATCGGTGGAAGAACTGACCCGGTGGGAGAACCGGGTAGACTTTTCCAACGCGATTCGCCGGGAAAGCAAAAGATTAAACTGAACTAACATTATCTTTCCCCATGAGGAAGGTGGTTTGGCTATAAAAAATTTGGAATAAGTATGAGTGTTATTTGTATGTATTTCCCTGTATGTTTTTGACTAACGATATATCGCTCCATCGTTTAAATTAGTGATCATTTTGGGATATATATATATATATATATATATATATATATATATATATATATATATATATATATATATATATATATATACCCGCCTCATCTCTTACTGTTAGCATAGCCCCTTGCTTACTTCCCGATAAAGATTTAACTTTTCTGTACAGCGCACCAATTACACCCTCCCTCTGCAAACTTTCCATTTCCTTGCACTGCGTCTTCAACCATGCTTCTTTTGCTTTATTTGTTCCCCGCCTCCATTTATTGCAAAATTCTTTGTACCTCATTTTGCCTAACGCTGTATTTACATTCTTCTATTTTCTCCGCTCATCCATCATTGTAATCATCTCTTCCGTGATCCATGGTTACCTAGTCCTTTTAGCGTTAACGGTTCCAATAGTGAATTTGGCGACTTTCGCTCCCCCTTTCTTGATCCATTCCTATTTATCTTCGATAGTACCTAGTTCTTTACCATCCTCCATAATTTATTCTACAGTCTGTCGGTACTCTCCCCTTATTAAACCATTTAATCCTTCTACATTTCATTTTCTAACCCGCCACCCCTGCCTTATCTTTTTGAAACGCACGCTACATTTCATAACAACTATATTGTGGTCAGAGTCCGCATCCGCTCCCGGGAAGCTGTGGGAATTTATCACACTATTCATAAGCCTGCGTCTAAATATAATATAATCCAGCCGATACCTCTCTGAGTCACCTGGCATTTTCTATGTATACCTGCGTCTTTTGTGGTGTCTAAACCAAGTGTTGGTGATGACTAACCCCTGTCTCCTGCAGAACTCAACTGTTTTTCCCCGCGGTCATTCCTCGTGCTTAAACCATAGTCCCTCACTTCATCACCATGTCTTCATTCGCCTACCGTCGCATTCCAATCATTACTTAGGGGATGATCAGTTTGGGTTTAGGAAGGGAAGAAGTACGCGTGATGGCCATTGCAGTAATTAGATTATTAATCGAGAGGTATATAGAATACCACCAGGAGGTATTTGCCTGTTTCATAGATTTCAAAAAAGTGTACAATAGAGTGAATTGGGAAAAACACATGAGTATATTGAAGAAAATAGGAAAAGATTGGAGAGAAAGGATGCTAATCCGCAACCAGTACACGTCTCAGACTGCTCAGGGGCGAGTGGGGAATGGGTAGTCCGGATAGGCAATGTTTGGAAGAGGTTTAAGCTAGGGTTGCCCATTATCACCATTGCTGTTCACCCTGTATATGGAGGAAATGTTTAAAGAGGCATGGGAAGAACTGCAAGTAGGAATGAAAGTGGGCGGAGAATTCGTAAAATCAGTTAGATTCGCTGATGACAAAGCTTTAGTTTGTCAGTCAGCCAAGGGGTTGCAAGCATTGCTTGGTAAATTGGAAATTCTGTGCGACAGGTATGCGATAATAATAAATATTTTTAAAAAAGTTATGCGATTTTCTAGAAATAAAAAGGCTAAGCTGTAGGAGGGCAATTTAGTTTAGGTATTTCGATAGTGTTTTGGACCAACACGGTCAAAGTAGTAGGGACGTAAGGAGAAGAATTGCGCTAGGCAAAGAGGCTTTCACAAGGAGGAGGGAGTTGATGACAGGGACGATGACTAAGGATGTTAAGAAGAGACTCGTAAAACTTTGATATGGAGCGTAGCTATGTACGGTGCGGAAACGTAGTCATTGAAGCAGGAGAATAGACGTAGATTGGAGACTTTTGAAATGTGGGGGTGGAGGAGAATGGAGAAGATGAAATGGATAGAGAAGAAAACAAATGAGGAAGTACTTGGTTTGGTGGGAGAGAACAGGGTTTGTTGGGAGAAATCCTATGGTGCCAGGAAAAGCGGATGAAGGGGGTATTGACCGGCAGTGGGATGTTGAAGACTGTGTTAGAAGGGAGAATGTTGGACAAACGAGGAAAGGGAAGGAACAGGATAGGTATGTTGGACGGGATGAAGGGCGGAAGGAAGTACTCAGAAATGAAGATTGTGGTTTTCTAGGATTTCACAAATTATTTATTTAGTAGCTGTGTCCATCCAAAAACCTACCTTAACCGGTAGATTACCTAATAATAAATAAATAAATAAATATATATATATACATATATATATATATATAACGATTGTACGGAAAAACTCACACGAGCGGCACAATAATGGGCTGACACAATATAACACAAATAGAAAAGAATAGACACATTTAAAAGAACACTCACACGGTAAATTGTTCTACCGAACCCATATATATATATATATATATATATATATATATATATATATATATATGTGTGTGTGTGTGTGTGTGTGTGTGTGTGTGTGTGTGTGTGTGTGTGTGTGTGTGTGTGTGTGTGTGTGTGTGTGTGTGTGTGTGTGTGTGTGTGTGTGTGTGTGTGTGTGTGTGTGTGTGTGTGTGTGTGTGTGTGTGTGTGTGTGTGTGTGTGTGTGTGTGTGTGTGTGTGTGTGTGTGTGTGTGTGTGTGTGTGTGTGTGTGTGTGTGTGTGTGTGTGTGTGTGTGTGTGTGTGTGTGTGTGTGTGTGTGTGTGTGTGTGTGTGTTTGTGTGTGTGTGTATGTATGTGTCTGTGTGTATGTATATGTGCAAGGGTTTATAACAAACAACAGGACTGTTTATAACTTTTTTTTTCGACGGATACAGCTTAATCGAACTTGTCGCCCTCAAAGTGCGTGCTTTGGCTGGCGACACAACTTTGCCAACATTACTTCCAGCTCTCGGACCCTGACTGGTAAGCCGCCTTTGGGTTTGTCCTCAGTTCTGCCGGACAATTATTTTAAATGTCCACAATATAGTCGAATCGGCGCCCTTTCAATGTTTATTTTAACTTTAGAAACAAATGTAAGGTTTTAAGAGACTCTGGGTGGGCATTGTCTTGATCCAAGAGTTCCAGAGAAACGTCCACACGTTTTTGTCTTTCTTCATAAGTCATCACCCGCGGGACGAATTTTCATGTGACGCGCGTCCTGCCAAAAATATCCCTTTAAATTGTCTTCCTGGGTCCAAAACTAATGTTTACTTCCTTGGCTATCTCCATTACAGAGTAAGGGGATTGTCCTCACCAAATTGTTCACCAAATTGGCATTGTTGGGGTCTATCGAGGTGGAAGGCCGCCCCGATCGCGAATCTTCATCTGTCGAGGTTCTGCCCGATTTGAAACGACTGTGCCACTCAAAACAGTAGCTTCGACTCATAGCTTCATTAACAAAGGCTTGCTGAATCATTCAAAATGTCTTCGTAGCACTTTTGCCAAGTTTGAAACCAAATTTCACGTACACACACGCTGTTCCTCTAGCTCCTTCATTGCTGCCGTCGCACGCAGCGACGAATAGGTTAAGGCACGTACCGCTGCTGCTGCGTAACGGCTCGACCTAAAGAAACCCCATACCTCTTGTCTTAGTCGTTAGATGTGTCACTAGATGACACACTGTATTTCTTTTCGATCCGTTGGACGGTTTGCGCAGAATAAAATCAGCCCTGTCTGTTTTTGATCGCACCTTGTATATAATTTTAGATATAGATATATACACATACTAAGGTCGTACGATTATGACTATATGGCCGCTTGAAACGGTCTAAATTTAAAGCTGACATCTTACTCCCGCGACTGGTTACTCTAAGAGATGAGTGTCTAGAACGATAGTAATGACGACTGGCGAAGGAAACTACCGAAAACCGAAATTCTTATCGCTCGCAGTTCTGCCAAGTTGCAGCGATTTTCGGTGTCGTGCCCATCTCCGAGCGGCATCAACTGATTAAAGGCTTCGGGGAGGATGAGAGGGATAAAAGAAAGGATGAGGGGGAAAAAGGATGGATGGATCGTGCCGTAACACGAACATGGCAAGGGTGAGCAATTCTTCGCGGCCCTGTTCGCCAGGGCGTTTGCGACGACGCCCTTTTATCGCCGCGGAACGCCGAACCATGTCTCGAGCCATCGGTGGTCGTGGGCGATTGGAAGGCCCCCTCGCGGAATGGGCCATCGAAACCGAAATATTGCCTGCCGTTAAGAAGGCTCGCCAAGTCGAGGGCGCTCAGTCCCCGTGCGTATACTTTTATCGCCCTGTGATGAAATCGGAGCTATTCCTTGCGTCGTCGGGGACACAGCGCCCGGCATTTGGGCGCGCGGGTCCCGGGGGGCAACGCCGACTCGCCCTCGGCCGAGACAGGATATGACATCACGCTGCACCCACAGACGGGTGCTCTTACGACTGGTTAAGGCCGGGCGTGGCGCTCTTGTTTTGTTATTTCTCCGCGGCGCATTCCGGATGATTAGGACTCCCTCGTAAACCGTCCGGCGTCCGACGCGTCGTGAACGGCTGGAGCGACAAGCGGTGATGCGATTATTCTGGAAACAGAAGGAATACAAACCGCGTGTAATCAGATGGCGGAAAAGTGTTGATGAGATCTGATAAGTCGTCAATGGACATTCATATTCGCTAGAGTATCTTGTAGCACCCATATTCGAGGGAGAAGAGGATGACAAAGCGTTTGAGAAAGAAATACTCAATGTACACGTGGTGAAAAGGATGACCAGGAGTCACTTAAAGAGAATCAGGGAGGACAAATAAGGAAATACCTGCCATTGACCGGGAATCCTTCTATCGCTTAAGGAAGAGAAGCCAGATAATATTTGAAATCAATCTTTCATACCAATTTCGAAAAAGCACTTTGTAAAATGAACGTTTCTCGATATCCATTCAATATAGTGGGTTATTTTGACTAGAATTTCCTTCTCCTTATTTATCTGAAATTCTGTACTTAATGTGTATGGTCTGTTGATATTACATCTACTTTTACAGAAAACTAATAATTATATTTTACGTAATAAAGTCCGTTAACTTAGATATTTATCACTGCTAATATAATAATGATACTGTCATAAGTACCCGGTTAAAACTAAACATATTCTAAAATGCTAAATATGAAAGCTATTGGCAATATTTTTCCAAAGTATTAGACTTGTTAATTTTTCTCAAAAATGTCTTTAATTTGAAAAAGTAAAAATTACAGATTCAGATTTAATGTGGAGGCACCGTTTCATAATAACAAAGATGAAGATTCCTACAATTTTCCACCAAATAACATTTTATTCACGATCAATTTCGGTGCATTACACCGCAATTGATCGTGAATAAAATTTTATTTTATTTCAGTTAAAAATAATTTAGTGCATCGAAACTGGTCGTGAATAAAATTTTATTTAGTGGAAAATTGTATAAGTCTTCATCTCTGATATTTTGAAAAAAACACCTTGTCCTCTTCAGTCCACACAGACATACCCTCTGCTGCACGTTCCTTTTCTTGTACTCTACTACGTGGAATACTTTCCTAAAATCCACAATTCAAATAAAAACTTTCTGAATATATTTTATGATGAATTTTGTTTAAGTTAGCTGCTGTTGCCTGATGTGGCGTAACACATCTCTCACGCCGTCTTTAACCAAGACTCTTCTCCATCCTCGTGCAGATTATATACACTCATACATAGCTGAATGAATTTAAAATTAAATTAATGCTCTAATCTAGAGTTCTAATATGTTAATTTAGTGGTACCTGCATTTTTGCCTTTGAAATGGGTATCTATTAGCAATGCCTTAATGAAATATCCTGGCCAAATTTTTTCCTGAAGACTCCCCAAATCCCCTTAATCTCAGCTTAATCCCCAAAGAGAATGGAATCTTCCTTGTATTTTTCCCAATCCTTCAAATTGTCCTCCAAAAGTCCGTATTACGCAGGGATGTTATTCATTCTTTCACTTTTTCTGTATCTAAATTTCCTCATCTACATTACTTTTCCATTCCCTCATTCAAGGTTTCTCTAAAAGTCGGTACTATTCTCTATTTTTTGTTTTTTATTCTTTTTTCAGGCCAGATTTAACATTTACAATGAGAGCGACCATTTCTCTCCAGGCTTGTCCTATTTTCACCAGATACTGCGGACCATTTCCTTTCTTACATCACATTATAATTTAATCCTCAAAATTTTTACCGCGAAATATTTTGTCAGAAATCATTCAGTGTGAATCAGAGCCGTAATCAGTGGCACGGTATGGGCTTGTGACCCGGAACTTAGGAAGGACATCAAGCATGTTCCTATAGAAACCTGCAAAATCTGGTGCTGGATGTGGACCATGTGGATGAGCAAATAAAATTTGAAATGAGAAAGTACACAGGGATAATAGAGTCCGTTGAATCCGAGCATTCATTGCCGTTATGACCTCATTCGTGCGTTACAATGAAAGTGTCATAATGAATATTCGAAGAATGTATTGGGAAGGAGCAGCACAGTCATTTAAGGTGTGAAAAGATAGGAGTCAAATCGTTTGGAAAGGAATTGCTCAGGGCTAAAGGGGAGAGGATGGGGGGTAACAATGGAAGGGAGAGGTGACGCGGGGCAATGGGGAAAACAAACATGACGGGATCATTTTCTCGAATTAACGCAAATGAAAAATTTTGAAGGCGATAAACAGTACTTCCCTAATTTTGAATATTTCATCCCTAACCGAAACACCTGCGTCATTAAAAGAGGCGAGGTAAGAACTTCTGAGCGCGGGAAATGAATGAAACAAGAAATCGGGGAGGGGGAGGATTTGGAGGCCGGAGTGGGGGCAGAGTCGGAGATGGGGCGGGTGGTGAGGGAGGTTTTGATTAAATGATGAAGCCCTTAATGAAGACGTCAGCTCGCAGCTGCAAGAAAGGGGAGCAGTGGGGTGCGGATATGTTTGGCCAACGAATGGATCTCCCACTGAGGCGAGGGTGCGACCCTAGGGATAAATTACTCCTGAAAAGGGGCAAACATGAAAACTTTTGTGACAAAAAAGTTTAAAAACACACATATACAAGTTTGTGAACATTTTCAAATACTTAACGGTAAATGATCTTCAGATATTTTACAAAATTTTATGTTAATTTTTTCTCTCTTCAACTTCGTTGAACTTGTATTTACAATGTGGCTTCTGAGTTAGTATTAATACTCTTAAAACATTGTGATAATGGTAATTAGCCCATCAAATTAAAAATTACTGAAAGATTATATTAAATGCGAACAAGATGGAAGCGTGTTTTTATTTAAGCTGGTACGTTTAAACTTAAAAATAATCCCTCTTATTCGTTCGGATTCTTCACCTAAATATACGTGTATTAAAGTTTTTTTCCGGTCGAGTCCTTTGAATGTAATAGAATATCTTTTGTCTCCATATCCCAAACGACATTTACGCGAAGTAATTTGCTACCTATTTTAAGTGCCTTTCTTTAAAAATAGATGGTTTGCTCATTTTTTATGAAAAATAGAAACCGGATAACTAGTTTAAAAGCATTAATATTTACAACCTTATTTCTTCAAACATTTTTATTGATTTTTTTGCGCTCCTGTTATCGCTACATGCTTGTACTTATAAGTATTAAATTTCGTCTAAATTTTCAAGGTAAGCTAATCTTTCACTGATGGATACCAGGCTTGAGATTTAATTTCAATGGCTAACTCATTTCATTTAGATAGGTTTTGCGCATTTACTAGAAAGGTCCTATAGACTACTGGTCTAAATGGTACTTGAATAACGCCAGTTGCTTCGAATTTCATCTCACCAGATCATCGCGCCAAAGTATTGACCCATGACCCAGGACATGAAAAACGAGGGATAAGCATATTGGATACTGCTAACGCTCCATTATTTTTCCTAAAATATGATTTTTTCTGAATTACAATTGATTTTATAACGCTATGCTTGAACAAGAGTAAATATCTTCTAAATCACCAGACTATGAATCTGCTGAGAAAAAATCCGTGGTTCTCTTTCTTTTAAACAGCTAAACATAACAACCACTGAAAATTCTAAGCAATGACGTTGTCATTCCATGGGAAATCATTCAGATCTTTGCCATCGCAACGGTCGGTCAAACGCGAGAGTTCAATTGATTCATTCATTCGCTCCAATTCTGGGGAACGACACAATTGCTGGCGATTATTCCTGATGGGTTCCGGAAGGGAATATATGCGATCGCATTTCCCCGGTCGACAGCGGATTCGTCGAATAATATCAATGATTCGGTTCCCAAGCAGTACGAAACGCAGCGGTTGCTGAACAATTTGCTGGTACTCCGCGACCGACTACTTACCGATTCATGAATACCGAGACTGAAGCGTAGTACATACATCGGAGGGTGTCTTTCGGAAGAAAAAACATAAATTGTTACTCGAATTCAACTTCACATTTGCTTACAATTACAAATTTGCCGAGGTCAAATGTAATACATTGGATGAACTGCTAAAATTTTAATCTGAGAATATTGGTCGAGATTATGAAAACGTACAGAAATCAACTCTTCCATCAAGTTCGGGTCATCTCTTTGCTAAAGATTTCCTAAATGCACGAGTTCCATAAGGACAGAGTTGGAGTTACATAGAAGACCATCACATTTGGTGACCTAGGCCGCGCTCGAAGACAGGATGCTCGACCCAGAAGAGACCTTAGGCAGAAGGTAGACGAGGGTCGAAGGCTTCATTCTTCTTTCGCGCCTCCGCTGAGGAGGTCGGATACACTCAGTTTAACCCCGGGCGTCCCGCAGTCTACGGTGCCTCGAAGTGCTTTCACACTGCGTTTCCCAGCGATATATTATCTCGGCTGCTCCCGAACAAAGCGGATATATATTAGTGGACGTGTCCTATGCACGGCCCGGGGTCTGAAATCTCTCTAGCTTGAAGAAGCGAGTGCAGCGACACGGGGCCGACACGTACGACTGAGACATGGAGGAAGAATGGAGGCTTCAGCAGTAAAATAGACGTCGCGGAGGTCTCCCTACCAAAGAAAGAAACTCCTGTTGGGTTGACAGGGTCGTTTTTTTGGTGTTCATCTGCCGTCCTCGGAATGAACCCAACTGCGAAATTTCCTTCGTTCTTGCATCGTTCGCCAGTGGCGCGAACGCCAAGAAGGGGTTACTATCGCGGTTAAAAGCGTACAATAGATATGGCGTAAATTAGTGACTCTGTAGATTGATCCAAAGTTGAAAAACTAAAAATTTAAATCATAGATAGTCCCAAGAAATGCTAAAATTGTAAAAATAGTTCTTTTTGTCTCGATTCCGGCAGAGAGAAAAAAATTCCTGTGGATACTAAAACGCAGTAAAAACGTTTCATCTGTGGTTGGTTTCTAACTAACCACTTATAAGTCATGAAATTACAACTTCCACATTCTCCGAGGCACTCTTGAATGTCATATACAACCGTCAGCATTGCGGCAGAGATTCAAATCTGTAGTCACATCATGTTAGCATGAAGCATGCTAAAATATCCGCTGGTAATATGTTAAGTTAGTTAAGTAAATACCTTTAAGAGATTATGCCTGCAAGTTATAACTGCATGGTGAAGAGTTTAATCAATTTTTTTATGATTTGCACAATGCAAATTGCACCTCTAGCTTTGAATTAAATCATGCTAGTAAACATAATTTTTTTGTCGAATAAACAAGAAAAAATTCCCCGATCATTTGTGAAGTTCAACACTAACCCAGATTAACTGAATATCAATAAAACGCAATCAACCTTCGGCACTTTGCTAGCAATAAGCGATTTCCTCAACAATCCAAAGTAAAAGAAGCGATTTTTACCGTTTTCCTGGAAAACGTGCAAGGCAGAGCAACACCCACGACCTTGCATCAACTTGGAGTAAAACATCTTATCCGTAGTCTACCGAATAAATACGTAACCTAGGGCAATCTGGCGGCCATGACGCGGGCTATAGCCCCTCCCACTACGGGCGCTAGTTGCCTGAGACCCAATGAGCCGTCTGTGCTTGGTGGATAGCCTCGGATGTTTTTCAGAAACTTCATCCGCCTTCTCAATGCCTTGACTAGGGAATTCAGATACCTAGTTTGGCAACCAGGCAACCTCAGCACTCGCGAGCCGATCTATCGACGTCTACCTGTCCTATCCCCTAGTGTGTAAACCCTTTACGAGTACGCCATCTTGGACGGATTGTGCTATGAAACCCATCTTGCGGCTTTGGGGGAAAGAAATCCCTAACTGTAGAACCCACGGCAATTAGAATATTAGTTTATACGTTACAACTTAAGGAGTTCTATTTTCATCTGCACTTCACAGCACATCATGTCACGAATCAGCGGCATTTTCCCTCCTCCAATGAGTTAATCTTTCTACGACATGGAAATTTTTGTCTCTTAAAAAATTCAAACGGCTTATTTTAAAATTGAAGGTAGTAGGTGATACCCTTTGGGATAGAGAAGGATTTGGGTCCGTGAGGTTAATCTACATATACATCTAGTACATTATAAACTGCAAGCCGCCGCAAGGGCGTGTAGTGGGGAGCGTTAGGTCACCACCAGTAAAATGGAATAAAACCACATGCAAAGCTAATTCACGTTGTCTCTACACAAATATTTCTTTGTTCATACACTCAAAAATGTTAATCACCCGAAATAAATTAGTTGCACCCAACAATACTCAATAACAGGACATGTAAATTCAAATCCTGCTGTAGGACTGTGAATAAGGTGGGTCTGTTAAATAAATAGAATGACATGTAGGATATGGGCAAATATATACACTACCAATTCTAATTATGTCCTACACGATTGATGTCATTTCTATTTTGATTTCTAATGGTGCAAGGAAATACGACATTTTCAACCAATCCGTTCTACAATAAATCTCCCTGATTTTATGTTTGGTATCTGATCTACCAGGCTAAATCGTAGCCTGTCAAATTTCCCAAACATCATCCCATAGGTGACTTGAATCAAATTTACTCTTCAAGTAAATTTTACCTGAATATAGTCAACGGTCAACTAGTAGCTCCCATCCTAATTCTTCCAATAGTAATGTGATACTGCTATGTATACGCCGTGGTTAATGCTTTGGTTTACCGTGATATCCGTGATCCTGAGGGCACAGCAGCTTTATCAGATTACCTGAGTGCTATACAACAGAGGTGCAATAATTGGAAATTAGAATTAAACTTAAAAAAGTGCGTAGTCATACATTTTTGGAAAAACATCAATTTCCAACCGAACACCTACTGCATTGGGAATACCGAAATGGAATGTGTAGACTCGATTAAATACCTAGGCGTTACCCTCACTCACGATCTTTTCTGGGTGAAACACATACGGGGAATGTGAGGACAAGCTTACAAAATGTTAGAATGTATTTGAAGAATACTAGGTAAATGTGATGAACAGGTCAAAGAGAAATTTATCTTTCGCTGATAGGAACCATTCATCATATGCTGCAAGTATATGGGATCCTCACGGTTGGATTAACTTTTGATTAAGATCGGTTAAATCGTAGAGGAGATATATTTGTAAAACGTTGTTTTAATACACTTAGTAGCGTATCCAAAATATTAGAAGAGCTAGACTGCGAATCACTCACAGAGCGAAGGCTTAATAACAAATTGAAACTCTTGCATAAATTGGAAATTCTTTAGCAGTGATGTTGACAATTTATTGTTGCCCCAATCAGTCAGTGAGAAATGATGTCAGTAAAATTAGAGAGATTAATTGTAGAACAGATAGATTTAAGGTGTCATTTTTTCTACGAACGATAAGGAATCATAATAATTTTGTTTGACCGCGGTAGGGTCATATTCGGGTAACATTAATCTGGGGTATTTTTTATCCCCTGTCACACACCGTTGCGGTGGCTTGCAGAGTGCATTAATATTTTTTTTTAATCTTGTTCATAATAACTATACAAAAACCTAGCTTCTGTGCGTTGCACTCGATATAGTTTCAAAATTAAGAATACCTCATGAGAGGTATTACTCAAGGTTAGACCTCTGCTAACGTGAAACAACAATGCTCCTTGAACTTTTCATAACCATTTCCAAGTATTCTGTTCATGAATCCTAACTACTTATTAGCTAATAGGTTCCAGGATGAAACAAAATTTAAAGTATCCGACTAAAATTTGAGTGTTATTAAACGGCAGAGGTTAATTAGGGCACGGTAAGTTTTATCCAATAATACGTTCAAATTCTCTTCTGTGGGCGAGGTGGTAGATCATTATGGAGAGTGATTTCCCCGCCTGATCCAATGTAAAATCCGCGCGCTTTCTTTGGATCTCCTCGGCTAATAACATCCAGGCATAGTTATTGAATGGATTTCAGAAATTTGTAACTTTTGAAACCGCTGAGAGGTGGTGGGACGAATTGACCGGCCACACTTAACCAGCTTGGGTGCACCCTCCGTTATTATGAATATTTTAAAGACTGCTACTGTCAGGATACTCAAATAAGTGGCTATCATGGGCCCCCAAACTGCAGTACCGATCAAGGTAGGTTTTGGATAGACACACTACCAAATAAATAATTTGCAACCTACTCTAATTCAATCCCTCTTCATCTCTGTATACTTCCTTTCTCTCTTCATCCCGTCAGACAACCCAAACCTGTTCCTTCCCTTTACTCGTTTGCCTAACGCTCTCCCTTCTATTACAATCTTCAACACCCCACTGCCTATCAATACGACCTTCATCCTTTTTTCATAACTCCTTAGGGTTTCTCACAAAAATCCTCTCTCCGTTCCCATCATGCCTAGAACTTCATTATTTGTTTTCCTTTCGGCCCATTTCACTCTCTACATTCTTCTCCACGCTCACACATTAAACGGATCCAATCAACGTCTACCTTTCTACTTCAGTAACTACGTTTCCGCGCCGTACTTAACTACGCCCCATATCCCCATTCCCCATTCCCACAATTCCTCATCAATATCAAATGTTTTCATGCAGGAACACACGCGACTTGGTCCTCTAACGGATCGTA
The DNA here is from genome assembly GCF_022747635.1 of Hetaerina americana. Classification (NCBI taxonomy): domain Eukaryota; kingdom Metazoa; phylum Arthropoda; class Insecta; order Odonata; family Calopterygidae; genus Hetaerina; species Hetaerina americana. The sequence goes on along the minus strand of NW_027287205.1, from coordinate 11,868,143 downwards.
CATCCTATCGACTTCCTCCTCCGTCTGGTTGCTCAGTGGCATGTCTACTTGAATAATAACCAAGTTCGTCTGTTCTGCTCTCATCTCTACTAGTAATATTCTATCCGTTACCTGTTCTATGTTGACTACGCTTCCTCCTACCTCTTCATTTAATACTATGGCAACCCCTCGTTGGCTCTCGTCCTCACCGCTGTATATTATTCTAAAATTATCACTCCAGTAATCCCCGCTATCTTTCCATCTCACCTCGCATAGACCTAAAATATCTATATTTCCCCTTTCCGTCTCCTGCTTAACATTCTCCAATTTCCCTGTCCTCATCATTGTCCTAACATTCCACGTTCCTATTCTAACTAATTTGGTCTTTTTCTCCTGCGTCTTCTGTCCTGCTGCTGTCAGTTTTTCTTTGCAAGGGTTTCGTGGGATGACAACAGCGGAATTCTTACCTCTCCCGTCACCGGGCAGGACACACGGCCGATTATGCTAGGACTGTTATTCCCTGAATTGTCCATCATTTTTTATCTTGGGAATGATAATTGAGGTGTTTTCCCGTCGCCTTCCTCAATAGTGTTTTTAAGGTGACACCATCACTTACTGGCCGCCCCACTGGGGTCAGACGCCTTTGCAGCCGCCTCACTGAGGAACAGACGCTTCGCGTACTACCCTTCGTCTGGCTCCTGACCTTCGACCTTTCTGGCATGAGTGACCCTACTAGGAGAAATCATCATTGCTCCCACCGGCACAGCTCTAGGGGTCATCAAAACGCACAAGCCTTTCCACGACGCTAAGGTTGTAGTCCGAATGAGAGTAAACATACGAGATTGCCATTGATTACTCGTAGATGTAAATTTTGAAAAATTATATTAATAATTAACAATTATAAACTCTTGCAATGGAAAATTCCCCTGTGAAAAACAGGCCACAGCTGGACAGGAAAGAGATCTGGTGGGAGGCTGGCGGTGACGGGGTGGGGAAAGGTGAAGGGGGCGTATGAGCTTAGCGGCCGCTTATTAGGCGAATGAACAGCTCCCTCATCCTCTTCCCCTCCCTCCATCCGAGCCCTCCCTCCCCCTGATGCGCACCCCACGCACATCCCGCCCGCACGGTCCTTGCCGGGGCGGCTTAATCAAGGGGGACCTGCCCCCCCCCCCGTGGGCGACCGCGGCAGGGGGAAGAACTGCTTCGTATCTCCCCCACTCCCGTTCCTTGTCCGCCACATCCCAAATCCCCTTCGCCGCAAGTGAGCCTCTCTCCTCACCCTCCTCCTCCTACTTGAGCAATTGGTCCACCTCCATATACGACCCTTGAAGCCAGAATAATATCATAATGACCTAGTGGGTTTTAAGTGAGGCTTAGAGAAGATCAATACAAACTATCGGCAAAATCGTCAATTGGTCGTTACCACATCATAAATATCGTTTGCATCGCATTGAAAAATATTCTGAATATAAAAGCGACAACATGAACCTACATTTAAATACTGCATGGTTTGTATTAAAAGCATGGGATAATAGATTTATTTCACATATTGCGACGATGCCTCAAAATTCTTCAAAGTACATTCTTTGAGCATCGACGCACTTTTTTGCCTGTGGATTTTCCACGGCTCGGAGGCTCCCTGGTTGGCGAATTCCGGAAGGTTCTTAAGGGTACACGTGCAAGCTTCTTTGAGGGAAATTAGGGTTCCATTGTGGTGCCCTTCGAGGGAGGATTACACTTTTGGGAATAGCAAATAATCTGCTGGTGCCAAATCGGGACTGTAATGGGGTTGGGAAATCGTCGCATCACGTGCCAGGCCTTCGCAAGCAGACACTCGACTCTACTCTTGGTCATTGGTCAAGACTTTCGGGACTAGTTTAGCGATATATTTCCTGTCACAAAATTTACAGTGGTAATGGATTGTACTGTTATTTCATCAATGCCAATACTATCTGATATTACGTGAGCACTTCACCAACGGTCTGAATTCAGACTTCACGCACACATCAGGACAAAATTGTCACCAATACTGTTAATAAAAGCCTTGCACAACATCTACCTTTCGAATCTAATGAGTGAGTATTTGAGGAAAGACAGTAACATATTGTGGCCGGTAATGGTCGGAGGGGATATACAAGTGGCTAGAAGGGTACAGCAGTAGCGGAACAAATGAAGCATTCTTCAAGTCTCCGAAAAATCTAGCGTAACATGTGAAACGATTTTAGGAAGGCCTGAAAATCCGCATTTAATAAACTTGAATTGTTCAAGCGAATATTGTGAAAATATTCGTATCCAATACTTAAGAAAAAGTCTTACTTAGCAAAGGTTGGACTTATTACTCCACCCTTATTTATAAAATTAGGGGCTCTCCGCATAATGATCTAATATCGGACTGATACAGGATACACAGAAAGTCGCCTGCTTCGACGTGACTTTTAAATAGCGATCACTAAGTGTCGCACGATCTAACACAAAGTATTATTATTGAATAGTTTTGGTTGAAGAGCAATGAAAGCTATTTTTTTATCTTTCAGTACAATGCAAGCCGCCTCTTAGGTGTTTGGCAGAGGGTGAATACACATCAGATTAATTTTGACCCGAATTTTTTTACCCTTACCTTGGTCACACAATATTATTGTGCTTCCTTCACGTACACAGAAAAAATAGCATCTTAAATTCAATTTTTTCACACTTGATCTCTCTAATTTAATTGGTATGATGTCTCCTACCGTTGTGCGATGGGGGTAATATCACATTATGGCTATACAATGCTGGTGCGACCCATAGAAATACTAATTAAACTAAAAAAAGGCTTAGTGAAGAATTTTTGGAAAAAAAGAAATTCCCTTTAGAAAGCCTACTTATAAGACGTATTGATGTAGAATGTGTAGACTCGTTTCAATGCATAGGCATTACCCTCACATCCAACCTCCTTAGGGTAAAACATACAGCGTGCGTTCCGAAACTAATGCTTTGAATGTCCCTATTGGTTGGAACAGGATCAAATGAGTTGAAATAAATGGAAGAAACGCTAAGCTTTGCCACATAACTGGTTTCAGTGCTCTCCAAACTGTGAAAGCGGCAAGAGTAAGTTATTGTAGACCCCTGCGCCCCGACCGGGTCAGTGAAGACCAACCGAGCAGAAATTTTTGCAACGTGTTTAAAATGAACCTGATTATTTGGACAACGTCATCACTGGTGATGATTTCTGGGATTTTGAATACGACCCAGAATTAAAACGCCAAAGCTCTAAGTGGCACACCGATCAGTCCCCCAAAGCCCAAAAAGGCAAGAATGGGCTAATCAAAAGTGAAAACAATGCTCATTGTCTTTTTCGGCAGTAGAGGAGTGGTCCATAAAGAGTGTTTTCCTCGAGGACAGGCAGTTACGCTGCCTACTACGTAAATGTGCTGGAAAGACTCCAGAAAAGGGTCATCTGGACGAGAAGAGACATCTCCGCTACCTGGCAACTCCATCACGACAACGCGCCTTGCCACAACGTGCTACGAGTCCGCGAGTTCCTGGCCAAACACCGGGTGCCAATGCTGCCTCACCTTTCTATAATGCTGACATTACCCCAGCAGACTTCATTTTGGCCCCTCGGATTAAGGCAGCCCTGAAAGGCTGAAAGGAACCTGTTTTTCGTCCATAGAAGAGATCCAAATAGCTGTGACGAAGACCTTGCGAGAGGTCCCCGAAAACGCCTTCCAGGGTGAGTACCGGTAATGGCAGCGACGCTGGAAAAATGTGTAGAGGCCCAAGGATAGTACATTGAAGAAATTAACATGTTTTTGCATATCTGTTCAAATAATTACTTAAAAATAATAAATGAATTGATTTTGAAATGCATTCTGCACACGGGGAATATGCGCACAGGCTAAAAAAAATATTTTTTTAAAGAGTCCTGGCTGAATCAGATGAAAAGGTTACAGGGCAATTGTTTATTTTCCTGGTTTGGCCTCATTTGTAATATGCTGCTAGGATACGGCATTGTAATGAATTTAGATTTTTTGCCCGATTGGATTGCGTGCAAATTAGAGGGCCAGATTGGTGAAAAGTTGTTTTAACAAACTGAGTAGCGTATGTATATTATTAGAGGAGATAGTTCGTGATTTTTACATGGAGCGAAGGTTAAAGTATGGATTTAATCTCTTGCATAAATTGGAAGGATATCTCTGTAGCAATAATGCTGAATATTTAGTATTAGCCCCATCGTACTAGAGAAGGCGAGATCAGGTCGCTAAAATTAGAGAGATCAAGTGTAGAATGCATAGATTTAAGATTTCATTTTTTCCACGAACGATAAGGGATCAGAATAAAATTAGGTTTTTCCAGCCGCGCTAGAATGGAAAGGTGTTTTTTGTCAAGGGTAATCTCGTGTGCAATCAATCCCTTCCAGACACCTTAGTGAAGGCTAGCAATGTACAAAATAAACTAGAAAGTTTTTGAATAGTCTCTAACTACCTTTTCCTCAAGCTGGGAAGCCAGGTTGGTTTAATATCGACGATTTGAACTTTAAGATTCTAAAAAAGGGTCTTCAATTCGATATTCAACCTTAGGAACTTTATTTCAAGTTTTTCCGTTCAATTTTCACGATGAATCATGTTTTCTTATCTGCACATTACAATATCTCATTTTTCACCCGAAAAGCTTCTCCTTAAATGACTTCATATGTATGATATGTATTTTACAAATTCACAATACGAGGAGATAGTCCGACTTCGAAAATTTCAGAAAAAATGGCTTGTATCATTGTTAGGTCGATAACTTTTCAGACCACCCATGTATAATCAGAGTAAACATTTAAAATTAGTTAATGATTTTTTTTAAATCTTTCGCTTAAATATTACTAAATAATAAGTCGAATTCTAATTAAAACCGAGGTTGCCAATACATGATCCTTATAGGCCATACATGCAAAAACAAATACATTGGCATTACTTTCAATTACTTATTACCTTGTAGATAGTTTGTCTCCATTCACCAGAGGCCGATTCATCAGCTCGATAAGATCAGTCTCGACTCAATCTCATACAAAATATACTCTCAGATGTGACTTAGAATAAACTCATCGTAGGATAATGTTCAGTGTTATTTAGGATCAGTTACAAACTCCAAATCTTCACTTCTCAGTAGGCATGTCATTTATTCTAGTAAATCGTGCACGTAAGTCACGAGCCTATTTATACCATACGTATTTACACTAATAGTGGTACATATTTGTACTTTTAGCGATACCTATTCTCATTGATAACTGAGCCAATATGTTTAATTTAGTCCACAACGAACCAACACTTAAATAACTCAGTCGTAAATAACGCAAATATTCCCCAGGCTCCACTGTGATTTTCAAAATCGAATATCGGAAATAATTTTTCAAAGAACAATGCTTATATTTTGCAACTAAAAGATCTTAAATCTCGAATATCTTTCGTACATATTTCTCCTTCGAGAATTTATCGCACATTTAGTCGCGTGAGACATGATCGTCATCTGTAGATGCAAGCGTTCCTTCAAGTTCCCTCGGTGACCAATTCGAAATGGGGACGTGACTGCGATTATTCGTCACACGAATCCACCCTCCTCAAATTATCCGAAAAAATACGCTCCCTCACTCGACCGCACTCTCGGTGTCTACCTACTTTTATTCATTCGGGCCCCGAATTTTTCCACGCAGAATCATTTGCATGATGACTCCAGCCTCCCCTTTTGCTTTGCACACTCCTGAAGAATACGTTCCCTGAAGCGAAAGAAGATCCACGCCCGGAGAAAATATCAGTTCTCCAGGAATGAAGAGAGCCAGCCCAGGAAGTAGAGAAGGGAACACTACGGGCTCAAGCCGCCAAGTGAGGGCACTGGCGGAAGGGAATAAGAGAGTCGATTGAATTTCGCTGGAGTCTGATTTGGTAAATGTGAACCCAAGAGGTACCCGCGATAATGAGAGGCCTTTGATATCACAAAATATTGGTAAAAGGAACGATTCACGGAATGAAATTTACATCCTTTAGCTTCCGGAAATATTGGAGACAGCCCTACCACAAGATTTGAATGTGTATCAATGATAAGCGTACTCAACAGATGAAAGTTCGTACCCTGAAAACAATTTAAAAATAAATTAGTGTCTAATAAAGTAGTGTCTAAATTGACTACCGAATATTATCCCTTCTCTTGTATTTTCCAAAATGTAATTGCCTTAAAAATTCTTTATCATTTTAATCCAAATTAACCAGCTTAGAAATTCGTCCTGGCACCCTCCTGTCTACATTAAAATTTACTTTTACCACTATTGCTTATTTCTGAGTTGAATAGTACCAGAACTAGTTTTAGGTACTATTTTCTATTGTCAAAGCAAATGAAAATATGATAAAAGAGATGAGAAATTATAATAAAAGAATGATTGAAAGTAAGGAGCTAAGAAAGTTTTATTTCTGCCCAAACCTTGACATTTGGAAGTTAATACTGACTATTACAAGAATACATGCAGTAACGCTAAGAAAGAGTATTCGATATATTGTGGGAAAGGAGTGTCTACGAGTACATGGCTGATGAGATGTCTTCTTGAAAAGAGTTTATTCTTTTAGTAAATACTTCAATTACTTAAAAGTCATTATTTTCCTTATTTCCTTCTAGGTGATTGAGAGTCATTGACGAAGCTTAACTGTTCAAAATAGTCTTGTGAATGGAAAACGAAAACATTTAATCTATAGCCTTGGTATTTAAATGGATTTAATTTTGCTGGGTTCAAAATATGGAAAATTAACAGGAGAAAATAATGAACTAAGCTATTAGGCATCTGCGTTCAAGATTCCTGCTATGACACGTTTTGAGTTATCAAAATTCGAGCAGTGAGTGTAAATATAAGTGTTTGGGATTGGGAACATTCTCAGCGTGACTTAGAAATCAATTTTATGATTGATAAAATATAATGAAAAAGACGACCCCATGAACTATTTTCTAAACAAATTAAGTAATTGAAATATTTTTTCCACTTTAATTAATTCTCAGAAAAAAAATCAGCTCCGAAATGCTTGACCGCTAATTATTTTAAATTTTGTTATTAATATATGGGCAACGGTGATAGGAATTATTAAAAAAATGCAAGCCTCAAATCATCAGACAGAAACAGATGATTAGTCCAAATACGAGATTTTATATGTCTTAGAAATAGAGCGTATGTTGCTACTGGATATCTGGAAAGGGGAATAAAATATAGTGAATGAAATAATAAGCCCGTGGAATGTTGATTAAGTCATCATAAATGGGAGAGTTTTAAATGACCTATAGGATCCAAGGAGGAGAGAGGTTATTTGGACATCGTCAACGGAGATAGAAGGCAAGAAGAACCGAAAAAGGATAAAATATTGGTATAACAAGAGGAAGTGAAATCAATCGGAAGCATAATAGTAATCGGTGGCGCTCGTCCAAGATCTGCCTATTTTCGAAATAGCGTTTGATGGAGTGGATTGAGAAAAACTAATGAGAATATTGCAGAAAATAGGAATAGATTGGAGGGAAAGGAGGCTAATCCGCCAACCTATACATATCTCAGACTGCTAAGGTGCGAGCGGGGAACGGGGAGTCCGGATGGTCAGTGTTAGGATGAGGTGTAAGGCAGGGTTTCCCATTATCACCGTTGCTGTTCAACCTGTATGTAGAGGAAATGATTAAAGAGGCATGGGAAGAACTGCAGGTAGGAATGAAAGTGGGCTGGGAATTCGTAAAATCAGTTAGGTTTGCTGATGACCAAGCTTTAGTTTGTCAGTCAGCCAAGGGGTTGCAAGCATTGCTGAGTGAATTGGAAATTCAGTGCGACAGGTATGGGATGAGAATCAATATTAATAAAACAAAGGTAATGCGATTTTCTAGAAAGAAAAAGGCCAAGCTTAACATTAAAATAGGAGGGCAAAAACTAGAGCAGGTAGAACAGTTTACGTATCTCGGAAGTGTTTTGGACCAACAGGGTCAAAGTAGTAGAGACGTAGGGAGAAGAATTGCGCTAGGCAAAGAGGCTTTCACGAGGAGGAGGGAGTTGATGACAGGGACGTTGAGTAAGGATGTTATGAAAACACTCGTAAGAACTTTGATATGGAGCGTAGTTATGTACGGAGCGGAAACGTGGTGATTGAAGCACGAGGATAGACGTAGACTGGAGGCTTTTGAAATGTGGGTGTGGAGAAGAATGGAGAAGGTGAAATGGACAGAGAAGAAAACAAATGAGGAAGTACTTGGTATGGTGGGCGAAGAGAGGGGTTTGATGGGAGAAATCCTATGGAGGCAGGAAAAGTGGATGAAGGGGGTATTGACCGGCAGTGGGATGTTGAAGACTGTAATTAAGGGGAGAATGTTAGGCAAACGAGGAAAGGGAGGGAACAAGATAGGGATGTAGGACGGGATGAAGGGAGGAAGAAAGTACTCAGAGATGAAGAGGGACCTGATGCAGGGTAAGATACTGGATTTTGTGTTTTGTTAGGAATCACAAAAAATTTAATTGGTAGTTGTGTCCATCCAAAAACCTACCTTAACCAGTAGATTAACTAATAAAAAATAATTCTTTACAACGGTTTGCGCTTCACTAAAAGAGATAGAAACAATACTTTCTGGGGTTTTCACCAATTACATGGACCAAAGTAGTAATTGATAAAACCACCCCCAATATTGTAAAACAAAGCGAAGTTTACAAAGCAAAAGTGATAAATCCGAGGGCTCCACGATTTTTCGGCATTCCTAAAACTCATAAAGAAAATATTCCAATAAGGCCAGTGCTTTCTAGTGTATCCGCCCCCACAAGGAAACTACTGGCTTCGAATGGCCTGTAGCCTCCCTTTTGAACTTTCTATTCAGAGAGTTGACAAATTTCCAATCAAAGTTAGTAGTGAAAAATCCCATTGATTTCTTTTCACAGCTCTCCAAGAAGGGTCTCCTGCCCTCCAAATATATCCTAGTGTCATTTGATGTCAAACATCTATTTACAAATATTCCGGTTTAGGAAGCATTGGTAGTGGTAGAAAGAGTGTTTAAAAGTGCTGGGACCGAACTACCCTTCCTCAATGAGTTCATGTCACTATTGAGATTATGTGTTGAGCAAAGTTATTTCAAATTCAAAAGTGAATACTTAAAACAAGTGGAAGGATTAGCATTGGCGTCCCCGTTATCACCACTACTTGCTGACCTGTAAATGGAAGAATTTGAAGGAAAAATAGTAATTGATACCTTTTTCACTTTTCTGATCAAAAGCAACAGCCAGAGAGAAGAGAATTTTCCTGCAAATCTATACTCTTCTTTAAACATCTTCCAATATCCTCTTTCCAACTATCCAAAAGCAGAACATTACGTAGTGACACGATGGCTACCTCTCTCTCCCTTTCCCTGTAATCACAAAGTTATCAGGTATATACTTTCGCATCTGGCGTGAAAGCATAACCCCCTTGCTTCAGAATTTATCCCCCAATCGCGTATACCAGACACCCTGCACCCGAGGAGCGGGAAATCCATCTCTTCGATGACATCAGCGCACGCTCTCGGTCAAAAGAAACAACACCCACGGCTCCCGACGTGGCACCCTACAGCGCCGCGCCCCGAAAGGAATTGCGAGATTGCAAAAAATGGGAAAAAAAAGCGAAAGGTGGAGCGAAGTGCACGCACGCATCTGCCCCCGCCATTCTCTTTTGTTCCCGCGGAGTCCCCTCGCCACCTCCGCGGCAGCGAGGCAGCCCCCGTTGGGGAAACCTCCCTCTCTAATGGACGCGTGAAGTCAATGGCGCGAGGCGCACACATTCATTCCCATCAGCGATGGGGGGCCTTTGACTGCCAGGTGGGAGACCCCCCATCCCCATGCCTTTCGGCGCCATCCGTTCACTCGCGCGGCCATTATCTAGAAGAGGCGAAGAATCGACGGGTGGCGCCACCGCTAAATGCAATGGCGAAGAGCCACCCAATGGCCACCCTCTAAAGAATGCAACGGCACCCAGCAGTGGATTGACCCGTGGAGTGCGATATGATGATTCCATGCGTCATTCTTCTACATTCCACCCCATCTACTTTCCCAAGGGCCAAACTTTCCATTCCTAACTGAATTGGTGGCTCATGTCATTTGATCAAGACAACTTTCCAGCAAGTAATCCAGGAGTATTACTATGTTTCGCCAATAATAATATGTGATGTCTACGTCAGTTGCTAGATTGCTAGTCAGAGGGTAAACACAACGAAATTGTTCGATGGTTGAGGGTCGCAAAGTGGAGCGTGCATTGGCAGCAGAACAAGGAGCGATTGCGAGGGGCGTGGAAGAAACTAAGCGCTAAACATGGTTTAGGGTCATTCTTTGAGTTTATCTTCTGATTTTGAAGAAAGCAATTGCAAGCAATCATGGAAAGCATCACTAGAAATGAGATAGGAAAATATAAACACAAAGAACAAATGTGGGTTACATGTGTTGCTTTGCTGAGAGGTAAGACAATTACGAGATATATTGTTATTTACTGATATTTATACGATATCTTTACAGGCGATGCTTCGCGGTCAAAAGAGAAAAATGATTAATTAAACGAGAATCCGCCCCTTTTTCTGCCAGTTTAACCACGATACTGTCTCGTTTGGTTACCTTTAAAAATAAAAGGGCTGACTAAAAGTAACCTAAACGTTTCGACCTAGCCTGGCGGTGGGTTGGGCTAGAGCCATCGTCTTGGTGTCTAAACGTCCCTACACTCAGTACGCATCCTCCTGTGGCAAGGAGCAGACTGTGGATTGTCTACTTTGCTCACTGTGAGATTTTAGAATACTATATGCGATAAAATTCCCTTGGGTTGTGGAGTGCGATTGTGCTTTTACAGTCAAGAAATCACAAGCCAACTGATATTCATAATCAACTTTGTTAAGTTTGAGAAGACGAAATAATGAGTGAAAGCGGAGTGAGGTAGTGGTGCATTCAGTTCAAAAATGGCGGCACCAATGCTCACAATGAGGCCCGCAGCGGTCGGCCGAGCCTTGTGACAGGTGAACTGACGGTAAAACTTAGTTAAAAAAATTCGTGAAAATCGCTGATTTATAATGACGAATCTGTCGCTAACCATGGCTTGAAACTCAGCGCTTTAGCAGTGACACAAAGTTGCATGCTAGTGTAAACAAATAGTTGAAGTTAAAAATGAAAGGCGGCATTTTCTTCAGAGACTGAATTGAAAAGCTTGTGTATCGTCATGATAAATACCACAATTTGAATGGCGACTGTATATGAAAATAGCTTTAAAAAATGCCTTTCAAATTTATATTATAGAACTTTGTCTTGCCACTTGGTTTATATAGGATTTCAATAGGTAACTTAATTTTTGAACTGCCGTCATATATTGCCTCGGAATTTTATTAATCAAAAAAAAAAATATATATATACATGTATACATATATATATATATATATATATATATATATATATATATATATATATATATATACATGTATACATATATATATATATATATATATATATATATATATATATATATATATATACATGTATACATATATATATATATATATATATATATATATATATATATATATATATATATATATATATATATATATATATTATACATATATACTGGAAAGGGCTTTGGGTCTATCCAAATGTGACCATTGTTATCATTGATAATTGTCCGATGTAAAGGCCAAAAATGTGCGGTTTTCAGACTGATGCTAAATAAATAAATAAATCAAAACATGATTAAAATAGAGTGATTATGCGAATTGAGTTTTATCAATATCCACGAGAGAGAAGATTTCTACGTTTCAATAGATTGGACAGGAGCCATAGCAATGCTTATAAAAGTTGAGGCTAAAATACTTCCAACTTACACTTTTAGTTTCAATCTTTAAGCCAACGTTCACAAACTTTAATCGCGGTCAATCATTATCACAATATCCTTAGGCGGGATTCTAATTAAATAAAAGTGTGCACACGTGTAGTTGCCATGAAAAATTTCATATTTAGAGGGTTAAACATTTGCATAAATAATGAAAATGCACAGGTCGATATCTCGTGGCCCTTATGGATGGCAAGAGGGAACGCTTATAAATCAAAGTTGAGCCCTGGTTGTCTCTAGTGAGAGCGTGAAAAAGAATCTCTATATCTTGCTCAAAGACGAAATTACCTTAAAATCTTCTTGCCTCCTTCGCTCGATAAAGATGAGAACGCCACATTTGACGATTTACTCTCGTAATTATCCACCTCGAAATCATAAAAATCTATACGAAGTACGTCATTTAAGACAAAAAATATTAAAGGTTCTTAAGATAAACCGACCGAGTGATTCTTCCTCTAACATGCCACGAAGAATGAAGATTAAAGACTAGAAATCTCTGACCCGAATTCCTGGATATATTTTCGATTGTGTTCTATAATGTCGTTTCCCCATAACGCTTTTGATACAGGCATAATATTTATGAAGTTAAATTATGCTATACCCAGTGGAAAAAGAGTATTCTCTCTGATTATTTCAGTTCTCCATACTTAAAATTCCTAAAACACGGTTAAATTGACTGTTTTATCCGCGCATTGCACATTTGAAGAAATAGTCATTTTCGCAGGGTAACAAAAATAAAATTACAGTCCAATGGCATTAATTTTAAACGAATTTGGATTTTCGAGTTACTCAATGCTGGGCATTAAAGGAAGTTCGCAATAATTTGCAGTGATAAATACACCGAAAATGAATAATACCCATTCCGTGGCTTCGATAGAAGTCAGAGACGCAAGACGATACCGTGGCAGCCTTTATCCGAGGAGGCTGAAATGTAAGCATTTTTTGACAGATATATTTTGGTTATCAAATAGTTTAAAACTAAAAGGACAATATGATCAGGGGTCTCTCATGAAACCAGCATTTTAAAATTTAAAAAAATATGACATGAAGTTACCACGTTTATCTACATCTCAAATAATTCTTCATATTTCTTACTAGTTGAGATTTTTGGTAGTAATAAGCTTGTATTACGACAGCGAAACCACCCCAGACAATGGGTGGCTGTGATGGACCAATTTATAGGTAAGTTTACATACGAGAAGGGTTTCCGAGTTTAGTAACCTTTTTTGTTAACTAAAAGGATAATAAATAATGAATTGTCAAAACGTTTTATGGTACAAATATTACTAATGGCTTTAGAGTTACTTTTGGATCATAAGATTAAATAAATATGCGTATAATTTTACCAGGAGAGTAATAAATTTATCCCTTTTGAAAGCGAGTTTAGTTCTACTTTTCTGTTTATTTTCTTGCAATATTAAAATATTCAGAACCTTTTTTCCCTGGTCAATCCTCAATTGCCATTTCAGGAACAATTCTTAGTCAATACGTATTTCCCCCAGAGCGTTTATAAAGCCAAGAAGGAGAAATGCAAACATTGTAAAAAAATTTGTTTCGTTTTTTTTCATATTAGTACCAATATTATATAGTTGCACAAATGTATAACTTCTTTAAAGGTCAGGAACAGGATCAAATTGCAGAAGTTTCAAAATGGGAAATTTCAAGAGGTTCACTCAATGGCACTGGTGAAAATACTTCGGTTACGAAAATATCTTCAAAACATTTAGCCAATCCTCTGCTCAGATCATAGACGCTCTTACATCAGTAATGTCGGCAATATTTCTAAAGTCAGAGGAGTCAGGCGAAAGGCAGTCCGCGAGGCATCTGCTTCTCTCTGCCTGTGCGGGAGAGCCTCCGCAGTCGTCAGCACACGAAATTACTGTGCAAACAAGTGAATGGAAGCCAGAAAATATACAGTGAAGAAAACTACGACTGCTTATAAAGGAACATGGGATATTGATGGAATTGAGCTCTTACAGCTTGTATTATTGAATAAATGAAATGATTCCAGTGGCCGTAAACAGTTTACCTTTCTGAAGGAAAGGGGAAAAATTAAAATAAAATAAAAAATAAAACAAGACACAAATGAGGTTATCTGGCTAACGCCACAAGTCAGAGGAAGGTGTAATGGTAAAAAAGGAAGGGACAAGAAGGTGAATACGATACACGAATTCTTAGTGGTCAGGTGCTAGTTAGCCTATCAACCAAAGGACACCAAAATACTGTTTCGGACCTTGTAGAATTGGTGTAATGTGTTTGGGATGATAACTAACCTTAAAAAAACGATATCAAAGGAAATGAAACTCTCAAGAAAAAGAGGGGCTAAGATGAAAATTAAATTTTGGGAAAATATACTAGAATATAAAGAACAACTAGTTTCTTTTGGAAATGTTTTAGAGGAGGATGGGCAGAGTATAAAGGGCATTCAAAGTAGGATTACGGTAGGTAAATAGGAATTTGCAATAGGGAGAGTATTAACGACAAGAATCTTCAGTAAAACTAAAAAAAAAGCTGCGAAAATCTTAATGTGGGATGCAGTTTTTAGGTTCAGAAACTTGATCGCAGAGGTAAAAGTATAAACGTTGATTGAAGGCTTTCTAGATAAGGGTGCGGAGAACAATTGAAAAAGTAAAATGAAGCGAAAGGAAAACCAAGGAATACGTAATAGTCACAAGTAGGGATCACTTTTGGTGGAAATGCAAAGAACTGAAGTACACTACAGTCAGTGGGATTCAGAATGTGTTAGCATATAAGAGAATATTGAAGAGGAGAGGGAGGATAGAAAGGATGGAATTTTGGATGGAATATAGGGATGGAGAAGGTTTTCAGAATAAAATAATTAGTTTCGAGTCCTATAATATGATGCGTGACGTTAGAGATTGATTGCGTACCAAATTGGCCAGATCTTAGCAGCGCGGTATTGCTTATTGCCTGGATCCATCACCCTATCCTGACCTAGTAGACTAGTTGTAATATCAATTATGTACCAAACACATATATCATTTTTCATACATAGGTCTTCCTATTTTAACATACATAATCATTTTAAAAAAATTTAAAATTACTCGTAGCATGTGTTGTAAGTAACACAACCAGCAATCGGTAGAGAAACCGTTGTACCGGTGTTATATTTTAATACATACTTATTTCTTTTTTCGGTGTTTCGCACGACAAGGTAAAAAGATTCCAGAATAATATCCTATTTGATTGTTTCTCTCTTTCGTTTACGCATCGATGGACGCCCAATGAACCTTCCTCTTCTATTCGAAAGGGATTCCTCACGATTTACATAGGAATTATTTATTGTTGCACCCCATCCAGGGCAGGGCAGTGTCATGTCGGGCAGGGACTCACATCCCAGATATTGCAGCGGTCTTTAGACTGGATTATCCCCGAGAGAGGAGTTGAAATATTACGTGAGTCACTAAAGGAGGAAATTTCTCTCGCTGTGCGGTGGTCAACTGAGTACTTTCCCCGGCCTACGCTCCCTTCGCCCCGCGCCCTCGCTCCACGGACGAGGCAGGAAACAACGGGGATGTGGAGGCGGAGTGGGGGATAATGTGTTTCCTGTGGACATGTGAGGGAGTGGATCCGAGGGAAGGGATGGCTACTCCCGCCTAGGTTCGCGCTTCCAGTGGCTGGAGATGGAAGGGTTCGAGTTCTGAAAGGGTTTTCGGAGGGGAGGAATGTTACGACTTCTCTTTTGGAATTGTGATATTTTACATTCACTAAATATCGTTTAAAGAGTTCTGATCAATGACGATTTAATGTATATAAATCAGTCATTCTCATTTGCCAAAACTGAATGTTGGTTCGATTTATATTCCCCATTAACGATAACATAAAACTTGTGCCACTACTTGGCTGAACTTCAAGTGTACACGACCGCCAAATATGGTTATTTTTTACAAATTGCGGATCCACACCCTCCAACTCAAGATGTCCACTTCTAACCAAATCTAGAATTCATCAGTAGTAACGGTAATAACTACCGCTCGAATTATGTTTAACCTAATTAGACCTAAATCGGCAGACTATAAATTCGAATATCAAAAGTTTAACTCTGGATCCATACTAAAGATAAGGGATTGACACGAAACGAAAATTTCCTCAAAAATTGCCAAACGTAAATACACTGTCACTGTATTTAGTACATTTAACATCAATCAACTTGAATCAAAATGCCAGACATAACATTTAGAATGCGAAGGCCATTTACGCTTTCTACACAGTAGGGGATGTTCTTTTTTCTTTATTAACTGGTGGGGCATCTCCCACAGTTTCTTGGACTTTATTAATTTATTCAAACTTCAAAAATTCAATTTCTAAAAAAACAATACATACATCAAGCAACATTAGAATCGTCTCAAGGAAATGCAATGCAGTTAAATGATCTTGATGGGACTCTGTTTTTGCGAAACCTTCAGCGCGCATAATACATGTCTCCTTCCCCTCGCAAGTCCCTCGCAAACCTAGAACTGGATGATGAGGACCATTCTCGACCTCCCCTAACTGTCTCCCCCTTCCATCTCAACATTCCATACGATAACTTCTCCTTCCCTCCTCCTTCTTCCACTCCAATTTATGGGAAAACTCACAGAACCCCACGCACCATAGCCACTAAACTTCAGCCCCTCCTCCTGCTTCACCTCCGCTCTTCCCTCTCCAGACCCAACCCTAACAATCCATAAGTCTCCGTGGAAAATAACGGACCCGAAGACAGAATTTCTTCCTTTGAATGTAGCGAGGGAGCAGAAAAAAGAAGAAAAGGAAATAATCTCTATCCTAGAACAAAAAAAAGCATACCGTCTCTTCGCCAGGGATATCATATCTTGCAGAGGATTCACAAAGGAGTCACAGAGTCTCCAAATTGGTACTTCCTCAAGGCGCTTGGTTCACTGGAGAGGAAGAATAAGACAATGCTGAAAATTTACAGAAAATTGCTGGTCTGATAATAGGAAAGAGGAGCAAAATTGCCCTTTTGCACTGGAAGGTGTTCAATGAAGATTTGATAGCCATGTAAAATACTTCTATGTAACTGTAATAACGGTCCATACTCGAGAAAAGCATATGTCTGCATAACAAACTTGATTCCTTCGAAAAAATGGCTAGTTCTTTTTTAATGCAGAGTCGCAAAGGACATTGGAATTGAAGGAGATTTGATATTTCTCGTTCAGTAGCTCTTCACGTCAAATGTATAAGGAAGAATTGGATTTCTCCTGAGAAAGCCTTTATTCAAAAATATAAAAAATGCATAAAAGTCGGAAAATAGAGCTGCTAAATGACTCGAGGGGAAAAAACAAATAACGTAAGGAATTCTTAATAGGAATGAAATCAAGAAGAGTGACGATGAAGTAATAAATACCGAAGAGTCACGTACATGAATCGTCTCATGCATGGAAAAAGCACGTGATCAACATCTTTGGCGCAAGTTCAAAGGTGCAACACATTTTGAGGGAAATATTCGAACTCAAATTGAAATACGTGGTGCTATATTGCGTTTCTTAGCCCCTACTTTGGATACGAGATATCTGAACATTTGGAACCAATCTCAGATCACCGAATTTTGAAAATAATTCGGTTTCTCTAAGAAACTGCAAATGAACGTAAAACGTCTATTTTAAGGAAATATTCAGTTGGAGGTAAATGAAAGAACAAAAGTTACATGCGCAACTTAATTAATAAAATATTAACCATTCGCCTTCAAAAATGACAAAAAATAAACAATGCTAGCTCCGCATTACATAAGTATGAGCGGCTGCAGCGATAAGTGAAGACAAATTGACCTTGAAAGCAAGCCACAAGATAAATCATTTTTTCCGTGACCATGTAAGCAGGAAATAAAAAAGACAGAATTGATTTCCCGAATGTCATCAATGATAAGTTAACAACTGCTCTAATGACGTGATATATCACTTCCTACGTAACGCCTTTTTGGGCTCAGAATACGGTGAAGATGTACTATTAATCCATAGCCTAAAAGAATTATAGTCTGGCCAGGCAATAATGATAAAAACTTAAACTCCAGATTAGTTTTAGATTGCAATCCGTTTTCCATCTTGCACAATCTACAGTCCTGCAAACCTTTCGCAGTGTACAAAAAGAAGAAAGCACTATCGTCAAGTGCGATTGCCAATTTGAGACTGCTTCTCTTCCACAATCATTTTAAAACTTCGTTTGACATGAGCTTTCATCTACGTCCAACTTTTCATTCGTTCGTCTCCATTTACATATCTCAAAATGCTCCAATCTACGCTCAACTACTTATCGTAAAGACAAAGTTTTAGTCCCATACATTGCTAAATCCCATATTAAAGCGATCACTAAATCGTTGCCAACGCCGTATTTGTTTGACAGCTAGACGACTGTAAAAGTATCCTAACCTGACTAGGGTGGCCTTTTGAAGTGATTGAGTCACCCTAAAAACACTACCGAAAAAAGGAAACTGGAAAATAACTTAAGAATTTCTCCTACTAAATGATGATAACACAAATTAGACAACATTATAAACCAAATCCCTAGAAACTGAGGTAGATGCCGCGACAGTAAGTTTTAACGGAATCGTCTGCTAAATTCGCATTTGCAAGCCAATAACTTCAGAGTGTAAAAATCATTCACCTGTACCGGGATTCCAGTCAATGCAAATGATTTTTACTCTCTGAAATTGTTGCACTATAAACCAAATGACTCTTCATGCTGGATCCTTCCTCTCTTGCTTTATGTTTGGGGTTCAAGCGCTATTGGCATCACGCCGTCATATCGGTATGGATAACTGTAGATTAGTCGAGAAGTCCTCTGGCATACATTCCTCAGCTAAGAACTAGTTTGGTGCGTTTGCGACTAATATTGACCTCAGACCGTGCAGTTACAAGGGAACAGGATACACTCCAAATATCTAGATGATATGGAAACAGCAGCAATTACTTAGAGCTTTAGTATTGTTTCTTCCGGGTCCGCGTATTTTTGGAAAGCACGTGAGGTAGAAATATTTCAAAAGGAGTATATTCGTCAAATTGCAAACCTCTTTTGGGTATACACATGCTACTTACAAAATTATCGCGCAACTACTCCATTCCTATCGACCAACAAATAAACTTAAAAGAGCTCATAAAAAAAGTCTTGAACATTTATTTGTTGACCGATGGAACCGATTCAAACATGACGATACTTCCAGATCCTTTAGAAATAATGATGTGCAATTCACCTAATTGTTTTGGAATATCGTAGACTGTGCAAGAAATTTCCGTACGTATCGTCTTATAAATGCCAGAATATTTGTTTAAAACTGTCATAATTTACTACATTGTTCATTTAAAAAAATTAAACTTATTAAAATATAATTTTATTGCCCACACGATTCCTGGATGGAAGTTGCACAAGATAATTGTTTCATTTCTAACTATTGCAAGACACCCTCTGCATGGACTACAAACTTGACACGGTGAAAGGGCATGAGCATTCTGATGACCCCTAGAGCTGTGCTGGCGGGAGTAATGATAATCGCTCCTGGTAGTGTCACCCATGCAAGATAGGTCGAAGGTTAGGAGCCAGACGAAAGGTATTCCACTCAGCCTCTGTTCCTCCGTGAGGCGCCTGCAAAGGCGTCTGATACCAGTGGGGCGGTCATTGAGTTGTAGTGCCTCAGAAAAAACACTACAGAGTGAGGTAAGGGTAAACCGAATAAGGAACATCGTGCTTAATCCGAGCAGTTAACAGGGAGCAAGTGCGGATTCAGATCATAATTTATTACTAATGAATTTCAATGTCCGTTTCAAGAAGTTAAAAATGATGATGATTGAGGGAATGGAATGTAGAAGCGTTCACTGAGACGTCAAGAAAGGAGTATCAGCAAACGGCCTTCTCATACTGCCTTAGTATTTAAATAGTCCTTAAAGAGGCTGAATAGAAAGTCATTGAATAGAGACGAGATGATTAGAAAGATGATGGCCACTGGTAGAAAGGAACACGTTATATAAGCCGAATATCTTTGTCTATTTAGTATACTTCAAAAATGCTTTTCATAAAGAGGATTGGGTAGAGTTAATGAATTTACTACAGATGATTTCCACATTTTTCGGGCTGCGTCCGCGTATGTCGTTTAAAAGTACAACAGTTTAAAACTGTTGTACTTTTAACAGGTAAAACTGTTGTACTTTTAAACGACATACGCGGACGCAGCCCGAAAAATGTGGAAATCACCTACTCATCGCCGCGGAAACCTTCGAACGAATTTACTACAGATGATAGGAGTAAATTGAAGGGTAGGAGATTTATCCGCAACGTACACATGCCTCAGACTGTTCAGGTGCGAAGGGCGGATGGACGGTTTAGGATAGGCAATGTTAAGAAAATGGGTAAGACATGGTTGTCCATTATGATCTGTGCTGCTTAGAGTATACATTATATCTAGAAAAACATTTTAAAGAGGCATGGGAGGGACTGGAGAAAGGAACAAAAGTCGGTAGAGAATTCATGATATCAGTTAGATTTGCTGATGATGAAATTATAGTGAGCCATTCCTACAAAGGTTAGCAAACATTCCTGAGCGCATTGAAAAACCTATGTAAAAGGTATAAGGTTATAAAAACAGAAACAAAAGAAAGGTTTTACGATTTGCTGGATATAGAAATGTTTAGTCAAATATTAAAGCAGGAGTTCCTCAGCTAGTGCAGGTGGAAATGTTTACGTATTTTGGAAGTATTTTGAATCAAAATGGTCAAAGTTATTGGGACGCAAGAATAAACATTTCATTAGGCTAAGAAGCTTTCACAAGAAGGAAAACATTTACGGCGGGGCCTTTAAGTACGGATGGTAAGGAAAGCCTCTTTAAAACTTTCATATGTATCGTGTTTTGTACGGCCTGAAGTAACATGGTCATTTAAGCAAGACGATAGGGGTTAATTGGAGGCTTTCAAAATGCGGGTGTAGAGAAGTATCAAAGAGGTTTAAGGGATGGAACGGAAAACAAAAGACGAAATTAGGCATGGTGGGCGAGGAGAGAGGAAGCAATCCAAAAAAAAACAGAAAAGATGTATAAAGAGCGTTTTGTCTGACGATGGATGTTGAAGACTGTGGCAGCGAAGAAGTTTAGTCAAATGAGAAAAGAGTTTGTTGCATTGAGAAGGGAGGGAGAAAGTATGGGCAATTGAAGATGAGTTTATCTTAGTTTCGGGTACCAGGTTGTGTTTTGTTAGAAGAGGCATGAAAATCTATCGCTGTACAGTTGTAAGGACTCAGTCTATCCAAAACCTGGTGTAATACCAATAATGATTATAATATCAAGAAAATGATTCACTTAATGTGTATCGCCAATTATGAATCTCCTTTCATTTCATTTTAAGTAGATAGAAATATAGAGTAAACATCAAATCACAATATAATGAATCGTTCCAGCCGCATAATTTCGCAAAGGTTACTCGGGATATTAGAAAAAAAGTCAATAGATCACTATTCTGAGAATTCGGCCGCATTCTGAAAAACCCAGGGATGTGCCCCACTCCTTAAACTTCCCAGAAAGAAGCCCATTTCCGGGCCGAACTTAGACCTGGCGGCGGGCGGGGCAGCGAATGAGAGGCTGAGGAACCAGCACAAGCAGCCTCGTTATCCGCCCACGCGCGGTCTTTCCAGGCCCCTCCTCGTCGGAAAGGTATTCGGAGGCAATCGATTGGCCCGCCGTTGCACCCCCATTCGAATGCCCCTCCATTCACTCTAGCCCAGCCTCACCTCACTCTCGCTCGCTTCTCCTCCCACCGCCGAAGGCGGTCCCCAACCGTCAGCGACCCCCCTCTGCTGGCACCCTGCCTGGGTTGGGCCTCCCCAAGTCCTGGCCAGGGTTAGGTCCCTTTACACCAAGGTTACTAGTTCTCGATTTACAGGTCCTTTTGAAAAATACTTAAAAACAGTGATAACTCCCGAATTCACAAGTTAAGGGAACGTGCATGAATAACATGTATGCAGCATTTACTACCAGCAGCTATGTGCGAAAGACGAGGACTTGTTATTTTGGCTTCTAACTTTGAGGGACTGTATCCGTAACATGTGGTGAGGGAAAAGATTGAAATAAAACTGTCGCAATCAATAATCATGTATGGAAATACAACGATATATCTTACACTTTTGAGAAAGCTTTCACGGAATGATCTGGAGGAATAAATGTTTCTTCGATATTTCATCCAAACTACTGTTTTTAACACAATTTTTCGCCGGTGGTTCGGTTGGTTTTTTCAGATGAACTCCATTTCTTTTATTTATTCCACTCGGATTCAGCGCATAAACTAAACGACCCATTCTCATTTCCTTCACAATTGTTTACCATCCTCAACCAACGCGTATTTATTTTTAAAGACACGTTTCAAATGGCTCCACAAAGTGCAACCACCTTCCTTGTTGAAATAATAAGACCTCAACAATTTCAATGGGCTCACTATCTACCTAAAGAAATTATCCGGGAATGAAATACCGAACAGAAATTTGTTCAATGGATTCCTTGTCGCCAATTTTCCTAAGCATTAAAAGATTAAAGAAAAAGATTTTTTGATTTCGATTAATAATGTTTTGGTTTACATTGGTTCCTTAACAAGAATTATCTTGGTTAACTAATAGGAATACCTTTTTATCGCTATATTTGATCGCAATGGTGTGGAGAAGCAGCTCTTTATATATATGCCACATAATGGTAATGCGTAGGCCAGGTTTATTAAACTAAAAACAGCTTAACTGTGATTTAATAAAATAATGTTTATTGCAAGTTCCAAAGGAATAACTCCAAGGCTGTTTCCCTGACCGTTTGGAATGTTTTGGGATCTAGTATCGAATCGTATGTAGTAGCTTGGTAGATTGAAGGGAGATATCGTGCACTTTTAAAATATAATTACCATAGAAGTTCAGCCGCAAAATTTGAAGAGAATATTTCTTAAAGAAACAGGAATTAGGTGGCATCTCTGCAATAGATTGGCAATTGCCCCTTTTAAAGATAATTTGAACAACATTAATAAAGGAGATTAGGTTTCAGAGAGGTTTAGAATGTAGGTATACAATCCGTGGCCAACGGGCCGGATGCGGTCCAGCACGGCTATGAATGCGGTCCAACAAGTGCTTTTAAACCAGCATAAATAAATAATTCATTATTTTTTTCAATATGTGTGAACAACTTTTTTCAAGGAAACGAAGAAAAAGTTAAAAGCAAAAATTTGAAGACCGCCTAGAAAGCTGAGACTTCAAATTCAACCGGATGTTGATGCAAGTACAGTTAATTGAAGAAAGTGTCAAATATCCCCTAGTTCCATGTTCCGGTTCATTTTCTTTAGTTTAATGGTCAAAATAGTTTTAAATGATGAAATTGTGTTACTTAGGTACACACATTTTCTTCTCTAAATATCGCAAACCGATATTACCTATGACTGAACATAATCTCCGTTTTAAAAACCAAATGCAGATTTTTGCAATGCAAAAGCATATTGGAAATGCAATGACTTTTAATGATGTAAATTTTTACGAGTGCGTGATGTAAAAGCGAGAATCACAAAAAATTATCCAAATGAATCAAAATATTTGTTTCCTCACCAACAGTCTTTAGCGTGGCCCAAAAATGTCTTTTTTGGCTAACGATGTCCAGAAATATCAAAAGTTGCACATCTTTGTTTTAAATCAAATTGCAAGTTTATAATACGATCGCCTAGACAAAAATAAAGTATTGACGATGAATGAAAAAGTACTCCCAAATGCTCCGTGAAGAAATAGTATTCCATTATTTAGGTATTAAATACGAGTAGTTATAGAAAAAATCAACTGAATAAAAATACCTGACGTTATATCAGATAAAAGGAATCTATGCTTGATTATTCAGAAATAGCTTCTAGTTTCTGAATTAAAAACACGAGATACAAAAATTTCTTCATGCGGCAGTAATGACAAAGCTTAGAATTGCGACACTAATAACTTATATTCAGAGACTTTTCAATCATATGAGATAAGAAACAAGCGTATTTCTAAATATCATCAGGTATGATATAAATTCGTTCACAATCGAATTATTTTAAGTTGACCGAACTTCCTGATAGCAAAAGTCTTGAATTGGGCAAACCCTAATAAGCGAATCAATTAAAAAAGGGAAACTTTTCCGTGTTCTTTTTTTATATTATTCGCTGGCTGTGCCCACATCAAGGACCAATCGCAGTTTACTGGCAAACTCTATGAAATATATGGCTTTATTTTACCTCAGTATCCCCAGCAGTGTGCTAACTCAAAGATGGCAAAAACCAATTCATTCAAGTATCGGTTAAAAAGTGCTCGTATTGCTTTATTTATAAATGCTCTATTGACTCTAGCGCTGTATAACTCCCTTAATATGCATTGATTTTGAATCTTGATCAGTTTATAGTGAGTGACGTAACTTTTAAAATTTTAAAGCGATCATAAACGAAAAGGCTTCTCTTATAAAGGATCCCCCGACTGAAACTAGGATATGTCCACTGCCATCGGCTCGAAACAATGGGACATATTAAAGTGCATAAAAAAGACCTAATAACGAAAATAAGCAACTATTAGTTGTCGTTAAAGAGAGGGCTTCAGTGTAACTAATAGTTTTTGGATAGTAAAAATTCATATTTCATAAAAGTAGTCCAAACTAAATAATCGCTCTGTACGCCGTCGTGATTAGAGAGTATACGACCGCAAACTTTCTCATTTTAATTACTAATCATCGTATATGCCGCCTCATGTCGAGACTTTTTGATATGCCTAGAATTTTCAAATTCAATTAATCCATCGAAAAGTCCTAATTTCAAATTACTACTATATCAGCTCATGTATCAATTTCATGAATACAATTTTCCTAAAGTTATTTCCAAGTAAGCTAATTATGGTCGTTACCATATCGTATGACCGCAAATACAAAGTCAAATAAATTATAGATCCTATTTGTCGATTCGGTAAATGGAAAATTCTAATCATATTGATTGAGTTTATTTTGTTTGTTTTACATTCATACTGGTAGATTTTTAAATATTTATGTCGGAATCATTTGTCTCTATAAATGTTTACCGAAATTAATCCATTGATATCAATATTATTTACCATGGGAAATAATCTGCTTTACTAAATACAGGTTCATTTTCATATTAGTTTTGACGCATTTATTCTGAACACTGAATATATAAAATTATTCAAAAATATCAACATATAATATGGACAACTACAGATATAATTAATTATAATAAGATATAACAATCAAATTAATGGCTGCCTGAATTATTCAGGTTGGTTGCTCGTTCGCCCGCCGAATCACAATGTTCAAGTCCCGCCTCGGGCATGGGTGTTCTGCCAGCTCGGATCCCTCGGCCAGATGAGGAGAGGAGTGCGCTCCCATCGGCAGCCGAAGGACCAGACACGTCTGGAGAGCGAAAAAAAGGAGTAGGCCGAACACGAATATTAATTATTCGAAAGCGTCACCATGAAAACCACCTCATAGATAAAAACTGCATTTCGTCAAACGAAAAAATTATTTGAACACCATTATGCTATTTTCCAAAAACCTTTCAAAATCTAATTACACCTAAAACTAAAACCAAACGAGCAATTGAAACTCAGCTCTAAACCGGTCATATTGAAACTCAGCTCCAATATAAATGGTCTACTGTCATTCCTCCTTTCAACTGCGATGTCAGTTTACGTGGTTAGCGGTTTATGAATGGAATATATTTTTTTAACCTATTTGATAATCTATTCTCCGAAAAATTACGTAAAATTAAAGAGTATATGGCACTAAAGTAGCCGCTGTACCTTGAAAGTGATTGAGTTGCAATATCCTATCTCCTTCCGTGGTGGAATTATTTGTCCGAATGATAGAGAACCCGTTGAATTTTAAACAGCACTTCCCAGCACAAGTCTCCTATGCATTCGCGTCGGGCAAAGAGCGAAATCCACGTCGGAAGTTAGTAGGCCCTCATTATATGCAATTGCATTTACCCAACGGCTCACCAAAACTCAAGTACTTGTCGCGACGTCTATTCGCTACATTTTCAGAATGAAATATTGTTCCGACCGCATGGCAAGTATGAACTAATATCCGAGTTGGTTAGATGTCATGATAAGCACGCCTCCGCGTGAAGCCGTGCCTTCGAAGTGCCCATTTGATCGACCACCAGAACCCACAAGTTGCTCGTCTGATGCGAACCCAGGCTTACACCGGACGGAGTGCGATTCGCATTGCCGGAGGCCCGACGGGCGGCCATTTCCTCGACGGGGAAAAGGAGTTAGAGCTCTCCAGTGGCGTGATACGAACCGTGCTGACTGCAGTAAGCCATTATTATGCCATGTAAACTGCGTTATCTTGTTCTTACATGCATTTCCTTTCACCCAAACCTTCTGCTACCTCATTCATCGCTCCTCCTTCAGGCAGTAATAATGATTATTTTCCGTTCAAATCCATTTTCAGTGATTGACCTCCCGAGTGGTAGTTCGTAGTAGCGATTTTAGGGGAGACAACAGACAGCAGAGGTTATTTGTGCATTTGAGAGATTGATAATAAAGGAGAAAGGGTGGAGGGAAACCCGGAGTCGGCGAAAGGTGCTGCAGCTTTACGTCCCGTCCGACGGACGGTGTACTCATTTGAGGTGATGTCCACAAAGCACCTCTAGTAGGATCGGGTTGCCATTGATAAAGATTTGACGTCTCCAAAATTTGAGCCCAGGCCCCCTGAAAAAATTACGAGGGTCATCCGGAAAGTAGTACCCGTTCGTGCCGCATGAAGTGCTGACGACGCGAGTAGCCGCTGGACGAGGTCAGATAGCTTCAGTGGCTTGTCTGCCTTCTCTGAGCCAAGTTGCGTGACGCTAGCATTGCCTGTGTTGTTTCTGTGATTGTTTACAATGTTTAAAAAAATTGAGAACGCCGCCAGTTGTGAAGTGAGGGCAGTGATTAAATTCCTCAATGCAAGAAACGTTCGCCCATGTGATATTCATCGCCAATTAAAGGAGGTGTATGGAGACAATGTAATGGACGAGTCGTCTGTTCGCCGGTGGTGTCGCAACTTCAACATGGGGAGGGGGAACACACACGACGATGAGCGTTCGGAGAGACCGTCTGTCATTACAGACCAACTGGTGAGCTCAGTTGACGAATTCGTGAGGAACGATCGGCGCGTCACAATTGATGACATCTGTGAGCATTTTCCCAATGTTTCTCGAACAATTGTTCATGAAATTGTTAAACACCATCTGCATTATGCAAAAATTTGTGCAAGATGGGTCCCTCGCGTATCTCAATGAGCTGGCGGCGAAGGACTATGCAGCAGGAATACAGAAACTTGTCACACGTTATGACAAATGCCTTAATTTGCTTGGAGATTATGTTGAGAAGTAGTTTAAAGTATCCTCTTTCAAATAAAATTTTTTATGTTTGTTAATATTTACTTTTGTGTCTTTATTTCACGAACGGGTACTACTTTCCGGATGACCCTCGTATCTGTATATAAGAGTAAGTTATTAAAACATATTCAATATTTATTTCCTCGAGATATACTTTAACTCGAAAGTAATTATGTGTCTTTGATATTATTTTCTAATTAGTTACGGATATGCATCTATATTTGTAGGAAGTTCACGAAAAGCGTTTATCATACACACTGGTCAGAATTGATGATAGTCCAATGAGCCGAAACGCTCATCTCAATAGATCTTCATTCATTGGGAAAATGAAATATTTAAATTCTTTTCACCACATCTGGCCTGAGAAACTGTGACTATTATTTTTATTAAAACAATATAGACCGAAATTTTCATTTCGAAATGGAAACACGGTAGACTGAAATAACAACCGACCATAGGGTAATCAAAAGAATAAAATGTTGGGATAAAAGAGTTAGCCAGGTAAGTATTCTCCTAGAAGTATCATGAGGAGGAATATCTGTGCGGTATAATCAAATGTGCGCTCGCATGATTATGCGACGCCAAGCATAACCACGGAGCCATTTGTTTCCTACGTGAGAATCGAAATCTTCCTCAAAGTTTTACGGGAATGGAAAATGTTTGTGGAAAACTATATATACGCCATTCGAAGAGGTTTATATTCTTCCCGGTCATAGTTTCGACAGTTGGACCGTAGGAGTTTTCAAGTGATATATGAAGAGGTTTCAACGAAAAATGTGTGCGAAAGTTTGAGGCTGGCATGTGGAAGGAATGAGAGACTTGCAGGAGGGCAGGGACGATGAGGTCGAATGAAAATAGTGATTTGGTTTGGAAAGAGTGCGGATCCGACGATATAAAATGGCGAACTCTAAACTGTGATGACTTTGAGGAAAATGTGGAGTTTGCGTCGAAAAAAACAAGCGTTAGAAGGCACAGATGCACGCAATTCGTCTTGAAACGAATTTTAAACATCAATATATTTTATGGATTCCCTTCAGAGGTTCAGGATGAGCACTTGTTTCTCCTGAGTCGTTACGTCTATTGAAAAGAGAACACTGAACCCATGAGTGTAGTCATCAAGGGAATAAACCTGAATAAGGTAGAAATTTGCAAGTTGATTTTTTCATTTTGAATCAATATTATGGTGGTAAATTGAGAAGTTAAGCATGATTGAACATTATAAATTAAGCACTAAATAGATATAACATTGAAATCAACTAAACAACATTAAATTCATGCAAACCGTAGGAAAAAGCTTTTGGTGAATTTTTCACCTTGGAAGCCTCACTAGTTGGCTTGGGTTTATCTGTTCTACACTTTTCTGAATTATTTTTATTTATTTATTTTTCTTTATTCATATACCCTGTAAGCTAACGCTCGGGTGTGTGGCAGGGTATGAAGACACACCAGAATAATTTTACCCTAACATGACGCTATCGCGGTCGAACAATTTTCTAATGATACCCTATCGTTCATGGAAAAAATAACATCTTAAATCTATCTCTTCTTCACGTAATCTCTCGAATTTCGCTGACATGACCTCGCCCACCGTAGTATGATGGGGGTAAAATAATACATTCTCAACATCACTGCTAAAAAGACATCCTTTCCATTCCATTCTCTAATTTAACCTTAGCTTCGTGAGTGATTCCCAGCCGAGGTCCTCCAATATTTTGGATACTATAATAAGATTATCTTAGCAACATATTATAAATCTAGCTCCTCTATACTGCCCGCAACACGATTCGGCAATTAATCCAAATTCGTGATGATCCCATATACTTGCAGAATATTCCAAATAAGGCCTAACCAGCGAAAGATATTATTTCTCTTTGACTTTATCATCACATTTACCTAGTACTATTCTAATAAATCCTAATTTTTTTGCTAGCTTTTCCACATATGTTCCGAGGTATTGTTTCAAGCGGTAAAAAATGGAGAGGCAGTAGTAAATTTCAATGACTAAATTGTCTCAAAAATGTCATAGGATACGGGAAGGTCAAGCATAACTCATTGCAAAAGAAAAATTAAAAGAACCGAAGGTAGGTGCACTGATTTTTTCTGATTATCCCATTTGTTCACCTAGCTATAAATCCCTTAAAAAAAACAAAAAATCTAAGCATAGGAAAGTTTAAAAATAAAAAAACTTGCTCGTAACATAATTATCATCTTCTCTTCACGCAATCTATTTTAATGATGATGTTGAAACCCTTAAAACCCCTTAAAAGATTTGATAATTCTTGACTCTGGTTATACGCATTTCAAACAGCAAAAACATGCATGTCCGATTTCTTTATTAATATAAAAAATGCAAATGCTTGGTCAAAACTCATCAACTCGTCAGTTTCAACGGAAAAATGATGTCGTCTGTTGCAGATCTATTTTCAGAATTATTATTTTCCGTCAAACATCCAAAAGACAAAGAAGCCGCCTTAAAATAAAAATACATGGCATAAAAAATAGACCAACTATGTACTTATTCAAACACTTTTGGCAAAGTTTTGAACATAAGTCAGTTCACGGATTCCATCGGAGGCAGCGTTGTAATGAATGCGACCCGTGCACCAGTAGCTCCCGTCGATGCGATGCGTCAAGGAGATTCCCCTGGTGACTCACGTACGACACCTCCGTCGCCAATAAGAAACCTAATGCCCCGAGAATCCGTGAAGCGGCGTGCCTGATCAATTTAAAGTGACAACGGTGAGAAACTAGTGCCTTTATCAACTCACGGGGTTCCTTTTTGTCCACCATTAGCCATTACTAGAATTTCGTCGGGCGGACGTTTATGTTATGATGTCACAAACCTAAATTATTGATAGCTGCGCCATAGTTACTTTAAAAACTGATGCAAATTAGTGCCTATTTAAAACTTGTAAGAAAAAAACTGCTTCAACTCCCTTCGAAACAACTTCGTTCCTGACGAGGACACTTCCCTGTTTACTGAACGCCAAAATATTCCTCAAAGGGCCGCGAAAGTGGATATAATTCCCAATTCCTGTTAGGTTCTTAGGTTACATTGGATCTGTAGCGTTGGGAATATTTATAGATGGCGTTTAAGTTATACTGGCCCTGAAAATTTTATGTAATTTTGCAAAATGCCTTTTATTTTTAATCTTTTCGATTGTCTCTCATTTAAATTTCATGAACAAATTATCGTGACATGTCAGAATTGAAAATAAGCGTATGAGTTAATACTTTCATCCAATAGTGATGGAGCGAAAGAGCTTCCGTTTGCGGTCCATCAAATAATGCTCCATTTTTCCGTAAAGCTAAAGCTTGGCATTGAACATGACGACCACAAAGCGTGAAATTCGGCAGCAAAGAGCTAAGTATTCGGTTAGGTTTAAAGATTCAACTTCAAGAAGGGTGAACGTGGCTTTAAAAATGGAAGAAATGGGAATTTGGGGCCGGGGGGGGGGGGTTAAGGAGGAGAGGCGGGGAGAGTGAGGGAAGGAGCAAAGTGAGGTGGGGAGAAAAAAAGAGAGAGATTTTGGAAATAGCACTGGAAAACTTCCACGGGCGGAAAAACTCTTCCATTCTACTCCCTGCGTTTGTGTGTGTGTGTGGAGCGGTCCCCCACACGATCTCTCTCCCAAACCCTTCGAGGAAATCCACAAACGCTATAAATTCATACACATTCACTCTCTCTCTCTCGCACGCAGCCAACCGTTCCTTCACGCCCTCCCTTTCCCTACCTTTTTATTCCCTTTATATACATGCACATATCCATCGCTCTCCGCAAGCCGATGCAAATTCGAGTCTCGGTGTAGCTAAATCATTCACTCGCGGTCGACGCTGTCATTCTTTAAAGTGAAAAGTGGCAAGAAACGAAAGAGCATGAATCAAACCGACGCGATTCTTAAGAGTGGCTGCAAAAATGCGTAGGTGCAAACATCTCTCTTCGCGCCGTTCCCTTTCTGGGTACGCAAAATGAAGAAGTCTGATTTTGTGTTGCTTAATTGAACCTACTCTCTTCTACTTACTAATTACAAACTGATCTATTCTTATATATAGTATATCTTACAACTCCGAAAACTATTCATGTACATCTGCCCCGACGTCATTATCCCTTGTTCCGACTGTGTCTCCAACCACGCTCACCCATAAATTCTACCGTCTAATAATTTCTCCCTTACAAACATTTACATTTAAACATCTCTTCACGCTGGCAAAGAGATGGTTATTTTTTTTACTATGGCCTCAGTACTGTAACATTACGTACGACCATACTAATATACAAGATCTGTTCCAAAAGCAGTAGGACTGAGTCGATTATGAAAAAACTTATTACCAAAATTGATAAATGCACTCAAAAGTCTTCGAGGTACCACCTTTTTCCGTCCAAATACCTCTGCCAGCAGGTTTTCAACGCCTCGTGCGCCCCCAGAATTCTGCTAAGTTCCCTCGTCACAGTCTGTTGTAACGCTTCCACTGAGCCGCGGTGACGTCCTTTCAGCACAGATTTGAGGCGAAGGATGGGAAAGAAGTCTGGTGGGGCAACGTGAGAGATGTAGGGTCGTGAAGTACTTGTTAGATCTACGTGCGAGTTTCCTTTTGTTCGTCCGAGAGAACTCGCGGCACCAGATTCGCACACACCAATCTGATGCCCATGTTTTTGGTCACAAGGCAATTCACATTGCATTTAAGGATGCATCAGATCATCAGAAACCATGCAAAGATTTGATATGCGATCCCTGTCCAACTAAGTCTTCCTTCTTGGAAGATTTTCATCACTTTTATAGGTCGAAGGGCGTCCTGAACATTCGGCATCTTCATCATCTTCTCTACCTTCCCGAAACAACTTGTACCACTCAAAGACAACCGATCTACCTTGGCGTTATCTTCATAAGCTGTCTTGAGCATGTCATGAGTCTCTTTCTCAGTTTTGCCTATATCCACGCAAAATTTAATGGGGTAGCGCTCTTCCAATAACCGGTTCATCACGAAACGAAAATAGGTCACGTTATAGAGTTTTGGCAAGGTTGATTGTAAATTATGACATCTCTACAATAATTTTTAATTTGGGATATCAGTGCCATATTTGCTGCTATAGACAATTTTTCAGTTTTTGTGTACTCCAAGTTCAACCTTCCTCGCATCAATCGTGAAAGACTTTTAATTTGTTCATCTGTTCTAACAACTCCCAGCTTATTCACTTTTAGGTGCTCTTAAACTTCTATGTTTGCACACAAAGTCTTCCAATTCTCCCATCCAAGTTATTCAAATTTCGTCAATTCCACGTCTTCAAACTTACATCAAGTATCACCCATGTGACCACATGGGAATTCAACTCTCTCATTTCATGATAAGTTAAAATTTGAATGGTGAACTTTGTTAAAAGAATCAAGATATTTTTTAAAATTTATTGAAAACTGAAGTTATGCCATCAATTAATTAACACTGCATTTGTATTTTAGCCGAAAATCAATATAACTGAGAAAAACGTGGATATTTGAATTTCGACAAACGTTGCTTGAGTGCGAACGTTTTATTCCAGGGGTAGAGCGTTGTACTACCGACCGGAGGGTGCGGGTTCGTCTCCCGGGCACCCCTCTCTGGACACCCTCATCTTCACATGAATAGTGTGATTTTTCGATTACCAAATCTTCCTGGGAGACCATAACCGGCACAGGGAAAGGAATTGCCCCCCCCCCCTCTTCCCTTATGTGTGTTCTTCACACGTCGTTGGACTTAATACTGGGTGTTTGGGTAAATAACTGTGTTTTTGTTTGTTTCATTAGGTAAATAATTAAAATTTACATCTTTAATAAAATGATACCCATTAACGAGTTAATTTAATAAAGAAGAAGTGGAATATACGAAAGACTTCGTTTTTTTTACAGCATTATTACCACCATCATTTAAACAAAGCGTCGGCATATTCACCACGCTTCCGTGCACCAAACTAGAACATGTTGGTCGCCGATTGAAGACACGGGAGGGAAGGGAGACTGGAAGACCGGGCCGAGAGAAGTAGGCCCTCCTCTCCCGTTCCCGCCCCTATCCGACCGCCCCCTCTCCAGCAAACCTCGCTCGTTTACGTTCCACTTCATTTCGGCCGCCTTCGCCTCTCCCCCTTTTCCCTCCCTCCCAGGGCGACCCGCGCGCCGCCGACGGTCGACACCGAATCGTCTGCCAACTACTGAGTGCCAACTAAACAAGCATTTCCAACTCTCCGTCGCTCCCGATGCGTCGGTGACTGGCCACAGAATTTAGGGATCGGGGGAGTAGGTGGACGCATGCATGCATAGTGCATGATTCCGCCGCGCGGATTGAATTGCAAACCTCACTCGGGGATCGGGTCGTGCGCTAATTGCATTCCGCGGATGCCTCGCGTCCGCATCCCTTGCCTCGGAGAAGGGAGGCACCGCAGACACGTGAGCATCTAATTCGTGAGGCACACGGTGATTGCAACGAAACAAAAAGATAAATAGACTGCGCTGCTGTTAGACTCTTTTTCGTCCCCCGTGTTCTCCGCGTTCCTGGCCCAGCATGGATGAGAGAGACAGCGCCCGTGTTGGTGGTGGTGGATTGGGACTCTGGCGGGACCGTGCTAAGTATAGAGTGATTTTCCGGTACCCGGCCGCTTCCAGATCTCTTCTATTCATGGGACGATAAGGAAAGGGAAAAGTTTGAGCATGGAAAAAGAATAGGCGTAGCACTAATTATGTATACTTTCTGATGAACAAGTTTCAGGCAGGCCAGGCAATTGATATTATATTTTGCTAAAATCAGCTACAATTACAAAGTATTCAGCAAGCCGTCACAGAAAATAAGGCGTCAGTTTGGAGGTCACCAGCCATTGAATATATTAGGCAAAGGTAAATTTCAAAATAGTTGGTATATATTTTTTAAAACTCCATGAAGTACGAAAAATATTAAAACTTTTCAGAATCTTTTTTATGGCGTCTTGCAATTCGGCCGCACAGTAGTCGTAATGTTTTTTCCCATGGCCTACTTTTGTGATATCTTATTCATCTGTCCATTATCGGAAGTTGTGTAATTTTGCCACCCTGTTTTCAGAAGTAAGACACCTAAATAAGTTCAACCCTCCCTTTAATTTCATACAAATATAAAACACTAGTATGTGCACTAAATATGATAATATGATCATATGTTACACAGGAAAAGCTCTAAAACTTAGATTTAAATGCACCAATATACCCATTTATCAACCAGTTTTCTGTGCATACACTTCCTCACTATTTTAGTGGATTAACTTGAACTCTTCAATACATGTAAAATGAGCAATGGATTATTTGTTAGAATACATTGAAATATAATATGTGGTGGTTTGATGCACCGATTCACAGCGCCGGGGCTACAGAATCCAAGTCATAATTTTTGTAAATGGTAACAGTTATAGATAGATATTGCGTTGCTGTAACCGAAAAGGGGGAAAATAAAAGAGTTAGTTACTTGATTCAAAACCGTCAGGAATCCCTGAATAAGGTTTCTTCCTTCAATGCAAAAATTTTCCTTTTCAACAGAACTTCCATTACTCTATAATGGCACTGGCGTTTCGATGATCTATTTCGAACGGTGGCTTAGCAGAAAATCAAATCACTTGGAAATCAACGTTCAAAAGGAAATTGAATCGACAGTTATTTTATGGGTATTCAAAAAGAACAACTGCCACTATCATTTATTAACTTATTATTCAGTTCATTCAGATCTTGATTAAGAAAACAACAGTGCACCTCATTTCTCTAATAAAAGAAAACCCTTCAATATAAGTACTCAAAATGCAATCAGCATTTATTTGATGAGTATAAAGAAAATAAGTCCTTGAAGGTCGCGAACGTAAAGGTAACCTTGGTATGTCTAGTTTCGAAGGACGAATCGAAGAGAACTGTCTTCGGATTCGAACGCGACTTGAAATATTTCCCAAGGAAGTAAACACAACATATGCATACGTTATCTGTTTGCAACAGGAAATCTAAAAATTATCACATTTCAATATTTATAATTGATAAGAATTTGGTTGAAAATTATCCACTTACTTTAATTATTTAGAAATTGGAACCGCAGATTCAGAGTTCTTTAAACAATTCTAATTATTTGTAAAGGCAAGTTCATGATATTGCGTAAGGAGCTGCTGAACCATCAAGCTCTGTTTAGCTTGGATAAGAAATTTTCTTTTATTAGTGGCCCGTGAGTTTCAGGACGAAGTAAGACCGAGTGGGCAGGGGGAGAAGGATGGAGACGGGAAGTAAGGTGCAGAGGGTGAGGGCAAGCCCTGAATACCCCTGGTCACAGCCCGAGATGCATTGAATGGGGGCCATCGAAACTCTTAATAAGCCATGAAGATGGTAGTCACACAAATTTACGTTAAAGATAGATTCAGTCTCTTATTGTGACCTTATCTACCTCATGTCGTAAAGTAAAAAAAAGTGTTTGAAATTCAGAAAAAACTTCTATACCCTATCATACTGATGATTATATTAAGAGACGTTACGTCGAGCGTATAAAAAACAAAATTTTTACATATCCCCAGCATATAAAAAGATTATGTTGAAGGTTTAATTAATGTGTAAGAAAGTTTTCTGGTAAATTTAGAACTTGCGGCGTCCATCGACGGTGATTCGGTTTATTTTCATCTACACAAAATTGACATCGTGATGGAAGTGAGCTCTACGAATATGAGCATGCAACGATCTCATCGGGGAAAAAGGTCAAACATCTGGCTGCGTATCGCCAGGGAAGAAAGATAAAAAAGTAATAAAATTAATCTATTTTTGTGGGTTGTGTACGTTTAAATATTTTAGAATAGTTTCCTGCAACGAAGGAACGTTTTTTATCAACTACAACTCGGATAATCGCGTAGGATGACTAGGAAGGAATTAACTCATAATCTATTTTTATCAACGCTGTTATAAAGATAGGGATACTTTCTTTGAACAATATGCACACTAGTAATTAATATAAGTGTGCACCATGTTTGTTAGCGTTTTTGCTCATTGCCACCGCATTTCTCACTCGCTCCTTGCATCTCTTTTGTTATTTCATATCATGTCTTTTCGCTAAGCCCGCTGCTCACTGGTAGTGGCCAACAACTTGAAAGAGTACGTAAAGAGATTTTACCCTTTATGCCTTCCCCGCACTACTTCACTTTCGAGGGGATCGGGATGGTGCGGTGGCTAATGTATTTGCTTACCATCCCAAAGGCTCGGGTTTGAATCCCTGTGGTAGCTGTATTTTTTGGTGCTGTCCCTACTTGGTGTCCTGTGTGTAGAGTACTTTACGTGAGTTCACCGTCCGTCGAATGGGAAGTCCATCCAAGGATCCCTGGGCGCCTTTCATTAATAGTAGGCTAATTCCGACGCCGGGTTTCTCTCCACCCTTCCTCCTTTCCCTTAACACCCTACCCAAATTATATTACCCATCTATCTTGTCTGGCGTATATAACCTTACCTTTCCTAATAACTACTGAAACTAATACTTAACTTTCAATCCTCAGTCGGTTCAATTACTCCAGGAATGTAACAATATGTGAGGAGTTGTATAGAAATTCGGCTCTTCATTTGTGAAACCGCTTTTATAGTCAGATACAATAAATCCTTTGGCTCGGTGTCTATTTGAATAACCAAAGCATTATGAATGAATTGTAGGATCCGTTGATTATTCTATTCCACGTACACAAGTATTTCATTATTGAAGAAATCTGAAGGTTGATGGATTTAACATTTAATAAATTTTCACTTTTATGGAGTGTGAAATATTTACCAATTAAATTGCTGCGGCACTTATTCCTAAATAACTTGCCATTTTGAGAAAATGTTAACAATTCGGGATAAATGTTTCATGACCCCTTTAATCTAGCATTTAAAATCGTTTTGAGAGGAAATTCCCTGACACCCAATGGTAAATAAAATGAAATCATTACAACCATTTTAACCTCTAAGAGGAAGTTAAACGCTTGCAAGGAAAATTTCCTGAATATTTCTGACAATAGAAACGATTTCTTTTTGGCAGCATATATAAAAAATATTTTATTTATTTCCACTCTTAGCGATGTACTTCTATGTAATCATGAACATGAAAGAGCGAAATTTAATTTTCCCTAAGTGCCATTCCATTTCTTTATTTAGTGATTTACGGTAAATGAAGAGTCAAAGAGGAATATTACATCTTTCCTTTGTCACTGTTCGAATGGAGCTTGATGCGTTTTTCGCGGATTGGGAATACCGTAAAAACTCAAACAATCAGTAGACCTGTTTTATGACTACCCCATCTCTTGCCTCCTACCTCCCTCCCTTCATCATCCCAAAACCCTCCGTTGACTGCAAGCTCCGTCTTGCCAAGAATACTTATACAAACTAACTGGCTCTAATTCGTCCAATATACCCAATCAGAGGTCTGTAGAAATGTTACGTTTTGCTGTAGATCAGCTACTTCATTCGATAAAAGGTGCAATGTAGAACCCATATTGTGCCATGCACAGTGAATTGAGTGACTGTCAGACTCTATAATAGCTCTAGGAACTTAACTATAAAAAATACTAAATATGAAGTTCTATCTCCAACACCAAGAACAACTGGCACGATATGAAGTCGTGGACACAAACACAAGTTCCACTATAAAAGTTGTGCACATTCTCTTGTAAAAATATATTTATTGATTTTACTTGTACAAATGCTTAAAATTCTTCAACATACTCTCCCCGTGCATCAATACCCGTGCGGAAATGTATGTAACACACCTGGAGGGCACCCTGAAACTTCTCGACGAGATTGTCTCCCAGGGCCGTTGTAAAATGCTTTTGGATATTTCCCACGGTCCCTCAAAGCTTACCTTTCACCTCTCTCTTCAGTCAGGGAAGCAAAAAAAAGTCGCACGGAGCCTATTCGGGACCCTAAAGGGGTTGGGGGACAACGGGGTTCTCCGGGCCAGGAAGTTGATAACGATGAAGGACGTGTGGGCAACAATTTCGGCACATGATTCACGCAGGACTTGCGCATTTCCAGATCAAGAATTTATTTATATTTTTGTGTTCAATGGTGCTGTCCCAATGTTACACGCATAAAAACATTCTATATATATAAACATTTGATTCTGAAGACGACAGCCGTGCTGTCGAAACGTCAAATAACAAATTGTGAGTGTCCTTTCTTTGTGTCTCTATATTCTAAAAATCTACATCTGCATATCTTTGGCAATGATGCTGAAAATGTAATATGAGCACCATCATTCTACGGTAGGAGAGATCATGTAAATAAAAATAGAGAGTTTAAGGGCATAACAGTTAGATTTATTTAGTAATTTTTCCCACGCACGATAAGGGATCAGAATATCGTTTCTCGAGCACGCTGTGGGGTAAAGGGATTTGTTTCAAAAGTTGTCAGGTGTAGAAAGGCAGAAGTTTCAACATTAGGCACTGGTGACGCAGACCGATTGGGTTGGTTCGGCATCGGCTGCCACAGCTACGTGTGAGAGTGAACTTCACATAATCTGCCGCAGTACTTAAATGTGGAAGGCAACGGCAAACCACCATATAATTCTCCCTAGAATATGCAGCCTTGCCTGGCATTCAACTATAGTAGAATGGAGAGATATGGACTGCAGTAAAACAAATTCTAGGATTGAAATACAGATGATGATGATATGCCTGTATGAGATAGCGTTTTATTTTAAACTAAACAAATTTTCCTAGAAGTCACCAGAAGGTAGGTGCAATATTGTCATGAAAATTGGAAGAAGGAAACATCCAAAAATATGAAATTTAACCTAGTTTCAATATGATTCCTGTATTCACTATCTTTGAAAATCTAGGATGTGGAGGTACACTTTATAATTATTACTCATTATTTATCACACATAAAAAGCTGCAACACTTGCTTTCCGCCTTGTCTTTATCGATTCATTATAATTCCAAAACTTGCTTTGCAGCAACAAGCTTGCTTCTTCTCTTCCCATCAGCCGGCAGAGAGTATAGCGATACAACCGATGGGTTTTTCAACAAGAAAAGGGGGTATTCATTACCTAGAGGAACCCACAACGTTCCATAATGAAGCCGATAATCTTACTCATTTTTCATTTTATCGTCCAATTAATTTTCTCTCTCCCGAAATTCCATCTCAAATTACCTCTTTTGCCCAAGTCCTCTCTCCTTGAGAATTTGACTTCTTTCTTTACATTCAAATCATGTTTTCTTCACTAGCCATCATTCGGCGACTTGATGAATGATCCTCGTTTACTCTTTCCTTAAGAAGAGCAAAAACGTTTACCGTTCACCGCGGTCGCCCTCCACGTCATCGTCTTCACAACTCTTTTATTTACGAACGTATTTACTTAATTTTTAAAGGAACTTCATCTAGTCAATTCCTCCCCATTGAATATGCTTCTTTGTTTATATCGCATCTCCTCTTAATTACCTTTCGACCGAGATTCATTTCCTTGGGAACTGCAGTCCAAGTAAAACAACAGCTCCAATACTCCCTCACGCACGGTTGTTTTAAACCGGTCTTTCCATTAAGTATCTCGATCCCTACTTGAGGTGCTTTGTGGAGGGCACTTTGAGTGAGTACGCCGTCCGTCGGACGGGACGTTAAGCCGCGGACCCCTTGGCGCCTTTCGTAAAGAGTAGGCTAATGCCGACGCCGGGTTTCTCTCCACCCTTCATCCTTTCCTGTCCTTCCCCTATGGCGCAAATGACCTTAGCTGTCGGTCGCCTCCCCTCAAAACTACTACTTTCCATTAACAGAGAATCTGAACTGCCTTTTACTGCAATGCGTTTAATCTTCGTCCCATTTATCCCACTTGGATTTTAATGCGTTCATCTGAAAGATAACTATTTAAACGCCGGCTTTATACGAAGTTAAATTCTAAAGAAGTTCCTTCAAAGGGAGATATTAATACAAAAAACCATTCTGAATATTCCATTTATTTCTTAAGTAGTAGTAGTTTTGAGGGGAGGCGACCGACAGCTAAGGTCATTTGCGCCATAGGGGAAGGACAGGAAAGGATGAAGGGTGGAGAGAATTAGCCTACTCTTTACGAAAGGCGCCAAGGGGTCTGCGGCTTAACGTCCCATCCGACGGACGGCGTACTCACTCAAAGTGCCCTCCACAAAGTACCTCAAGTAGGGATCGAGATACCTCTGAAAAATATTCAACACCGCCGGGATTTGAACCCGCGCCCTCAGGGTGGGAAGCCAGTACGTTAGCCCCCGCACCATCTCGATCCCCTTATTTCTTAAATCCGTGTGCTTTTACCTCAATACCTCCTTTACACCGATGTGCTAAAAATGCACACGGTCACGCGCTTACTTTTCTAATGCTGAATTCATTCAATTGAAGATCACACGCAGAACTGAAAGGTCAAATGTGAAATTTAAAACTCAGGATGCGATTCCTCACTTCATCACTATTTATTTGAATAGGGATTGAAACTGACCTCAGGGAGCACTCCGGAAAAAAAAGCCTTTTGACAATTAGAGAGACCCTTCGTTAGTGGCCGTTATTAGGGTGAGACGACCGACATCTGAAGTAATTTGTGCCTTTAGCGATAGGGGCATGGTAGAGGTAGGGACCGAAGGAAGGGTGGTGTTAACCCTGCGTCAACTCTAGCCGACTTAAGAATGGCGCCAAGGGATCCAGAGTTCATCGTCCCATTTGACGGATGATGTACTCCACTTGAAGTCCTCTACAATCAACACCCCTAGTAACAATCACTGGAAAATCCTGCCACTCCTGGGATTGGAACTGCGATCCCTGTCCAACAAAGCCCCTTCCAAGATTTTCGTCACATTTTGGTCGAAGGGTGTCCTGAACGCTCGGCGTCTTTGACATCTTCTCTACCATCCGAAACAACTTGTACAACTCAAAAACACCCGATTTAACGATGGCGTCATACCTACAAGCTGCCACGAGCATGCCATTACTCTCTTTCCCGGTTTTACCAAATTTCACGCAAATTTTGATGGCATAGTTCTGTTCCAGTAACCATTTCATGATGGAGCGTAAAGAAGTCATGTTATAGAAGTTTCGCAAACGAACTATCTGCACTCCGCAAATGTCAGGAAATTGTGTGCCACCAGCGTTTCCGAGACTCCCCTTCCTCGAACCCAGGCAGAGAAACGCTGCCTGCCCATCCGTCTATCCGGGAAAAATAAGTTATACAACTTTTGGGACAGACCTCTCGCTTTTACGTTTATCTTTTCTTGCTACTTCTTCGCTTACCTTATGCTCTATTAAGGCTTCAAATCTTATTGCCAATTAAATGTTCACCATTCACCGGTCTCATTTGGATCTCTCTCGAAGATCCTCTCATCTCTCTCATCTTTCCGGGTACTCCTTTTATAGTTTTCTTTCAGTTCACTTCACCTTTTCCATAATTCTCCTCACACACATCTAAAAAGCCTTGAATCACATTGCCCTAATGAACATGTTTCCGTACCGCACAAATTTGCGCATTATGGCAAAGTTTTAACGAGTTATTTTTGTGACATGCGCATTCAACCTTCCTGCCATCAACTTCCTCTTCCTTGTAAAAACCTCTTTACTTAACGCAATTGTTATTCTTCTTCCTTCTCAGCTATTTTGACCATCTTGTTGCAAATTACTGCCGAACTATTATTTTTTGAGGAATTTAAACAACTAATTTCTTTGGGCGTTAACTTCCTTTAAAATAATATTTCTACTAGCCAAAATGAGAGGATCTTTCCACGACTGCTTAAATAAGTTAACTACCAAAGTTACTCCAGTTTTGCATTACTCTTTAAATGATTGACTTTGCCATTCTCTTTCTCAAAAACCCCATAACTTTCATTTTATTTACGTTAATTTTCATCCTGTACTTATCTCACTGATTTTCTAATGCGTTCTGCAATGATTTTAACCGCTTGCTTAGCTGAGACATTTACAGGTTGGGGATATGTCTCCTATCCCTCCAATCTACATTTATCTTCTGTAACACATTAATTAATTCTAAGGAATTTCAAAAGTTAGAATTTGCCAAACTGCTAGTTACTCTTTCGCCTTTATCATTTTTGAGTGAATTAACAGTTGACTAATTTCCCTTAACTTTTCTAACGTATGGCTAAAATGTTTTCGGATCCTTTTTCAAATTTTTTGCTATTCTGGGGTGATATCTGAATTTTTTTTTTTAAATTTTTGCGTCAGCAGGGCTGAGGTAATTCTAGGTAATGGTTTGGAAAGCGTTTGGTACTTAATTAAAAGTCCTCAATGCAAAAGAATTTAAACATGCGCATTTTGCCGACCACCAATTCACGTAGACAATTCATCACTATAAAGAGATCAGCAAATCAAATATTTCTTATCCAAACACAATGACCGCGACAATGTAATCCGCGGATGTCCCATCTATTTAACAGAGAAAATATAGTTTTCAGAATTCTATATCGTATACTCTATCCACTTCCTTTTTTCCATTATTTCCTAGGGGTACGTATAGCTGAATAATGAACAAGCTCATTAATTTGGAATTTTTATTCGTTTTTCATTTTTCCTTAAGGTTCTTCCTAACTTTTTGTTTAATATTATTGCCACCCCTTGCATTTTTTCCATTTTGCTGGTCTTCCTTCTTCTCCTCCAATCTATTAATCCCCACTACCATTCCATCTTACCTCGAGCATCCTTAGAATGTCTATATTTACTTTCTTCATTTCTCGCTTTATTATTTTCTCTTGTTTATATGTTCTTATAATTTTCCTAAAATTTCAAGTTCCCATTTCAACTTATTATATCCTCTTTCTCGTCTTTTCTGCTTTCATTCTCGATGCTGCCTCGCAAGGATTTCGTGAGATGACCCTCGCTGCCTGGCACGACATACACCCCAAGTGGGCCAAGTCGTCCCATTCTCCTGCGGGATTCGGCGCTTCAGGGACTTTCTCAGGGTGTACTCGTATTTCTCAAATTGTTTCCATGAACAACACTACGTGGTAAAAATATTTTAGTCTGTTACCTTATCCAAAAAGGCTGCATCTTGAGACTGTCATATAAATCACTGCTCCACTGGGGTCAAACGTCTTTGCAGCCGCCTTACTCTGAAGCAGAATTCTTCCGTTTAACACCTAACACCAACTGGAATAAATCACTACCAGAAATAATGAGCGTTGCTTCTACCAGTATAGCACTGCAGATAATCAGATTACACTCATTTTTTTAAATATGTGGAGTTCATAATAGGTATCCAAACACTTATAAATACTGTTTCATTAAATAATGTAAACTTAAAATGAAATATTACTTTATAAGATATCAGTATATCCATTGAGGCTGTAAAATCTATCAATAAGGTATGACTTAATGTTTCACAATTATTGTAAATATATATAATATTATTTAGAATTAATGTAATTGTAGCATTACGAGCACTCATCATGCATAAAAAATTAAAATACATTAAGGGGATCCGGTACATTTAATTAGGTTTTATTTGGCTACAATAATCCTTAAAATAACATAATATTTACTCTCTTCCTGGGAAACCCCATTTCGTTAGCCCTGCGCATTTATGGAATGGATGTTCAAACTGTTTCTTGGAAATGCTGAATGTTCAGATCTCAATGGCTTGCCGAAGGGACCTCGTTTGCCACTGGCCCCATAATTGGACAGTATCCTTGGGCTTCTCTTCATGCTTCTGGCCATACTCTGCCTTCTTCTCCCCTTCCTTTGCGATTTCCTTGGCTCCTTTCAGGGAAAACCTTTTCGGCTACTCTCGCCTTCCAACTCTTGACCCCGCCTCTCTCCCCAATTTGGGTAATTAGGCCCTTTTCTCCAGAAACACCCTATCCACCACACCACGCCCTTCCATCCTTCCGACCTCGCCTCGGACGTCTCGCGCCCCGCGGGAAGCGACACCTCTCTTCTGCGGCGCAGCGAGATGGACGTCGGAGGAGTCC
Organism: Hetaerina americana; assembly: GCF_022747635.1. Taxonomy (NCBI): domain Eukaryota; kingdom Metazoa; phylum Arthropoda; class Insecta; order Odonata; family Calopterygidae; genus Hetaerina; species Hetaerina americana. The sequence continues at coordinate 11,824,044 of NW_027287205.1, read as the reverse complement.
CCGGGTTTCGATGCCCTTCGCCTAAATAGCTTATTAAACGAACGCAAGCTGGATGAGCCAATCCTTCGCCTTTTGCGGGTAATGGAAGTGGCGGCATTCGTATGTTGTTGGGTTCAATGAACAATTAAATCGACCACATTAACTTGCTCCTGTGAAGGCATCGTTTCCAATAATTACGACAAACGAAAACGGAAACATTTGTGAGAGTAAAGGAAGAGAAGAGAGACTAAGAAAGTATTCTTAAATTTAGAGCCTTTTGCTTTCCTTGGCAGGTAAATTGATTATCTTTGCACTTTTTCACGCATATAAAGATAAACATAAAATCAAATCCATGAATTTAGTTGACCTGTGACGTGGACGATAGTAACTTCGGGGCAAAGAGTAAAAGAAGTACTGAAAATGTGGGACTTATGGACACCGATTAAATACAAAGCTTGCGAGAAAAATTAAAAAAATGAAGGTGAAAGGTGATTGGCTCCATTCTTTGGTATTATATAATGTTTTATACTGTTTCTCAAAAATTGAATTTACGAAGGATGATTCAAGGATGATTTACGAAAAGTAGAATAATTTAGTCAGCATAAGAAAATATGGCAGTATTTTGGAACGGACCTGAATCTTAATAGCTAACAAAGATGTGTTACGAACAAATTCTAGGATATCTTCATTTAACAATCGTGACATATTTAAATACACCACAGATTAATTAATTGTCCTTCATTCTTCACGGAGTGGGAATGATTACATTTAAAACGCTATAAAACTCAACTCGGTTTTACCTGTGTATCCATTTTTTTGCAAGGCATCGTCAACGCTTCCATGTTTAATTGCACTGAATATTTAAGTTGTTACCTGCCACTATGGCTAACACACCCAAACATTCCCTCTAATATACCTTTTACCCATTTTTTATCCCTCACAATATTCCCTACACGCTAAGTTCATCTCGCCATTATGCCCTTCATCATTGTCCTTTCCTCCCCCAATCTTTCAAATACCTATTGAAATTCTATTATCGTATCAAATTCACAATATTTGTCGGTTTTATAAAACGTCAAAGCAATTCAGACATCTTTTTATCTTCATAATGGTCCAGGTTTCCTCATGTTATCAATTGTATTTCTTTATCAGGGATTTCGTTTCGATCATCAGTCATTGCTGCTTAGCATCCTTTGTTCCACTTTCACTACCATTATCATCATTGCAATCATAAGATGAATCCTCCATTTTCCTGTGTTCAAGGTGCATTTGCAATTTCAAGGCTCTATTTTGAGTTATTCTCAATTTTTCCTATCCAGTTGTCTCTCGGTCTGCCTCGCAGACCATGCTTTGAATTTTTCCCTCTATCATGTTTCTTACAAATCAATTGCGTCACAGGTTGTGTGCATTCCATCTAGTTCTTCTTCAGAGTTGAGTTTTCCATTTGGTCCTTTCTTCTCTTCTGCTCTTCTCAGTACTGCTCAGTTCTGCTCTTCTGCATTCACTGAAAAGGTTAAAGCACATTGCTCCCCCCTCCTTAAAGATGCTTCTTGTGTCCTCTCTTCTCATACCCCACTTTGATTACTGTGATGTAGTATACCAAGACCTTTCAGGCGAACTGAAAACCAAACTCCAGAACACCCATAATTCCTGGGTGCGGTTCATATGTGATCTTAGGAAGCACGATCATATTTCCGACTCATTTAATAGAATATCCTGGATAAAGCTAGAAGGCCGCAGGCATTTACATATTCTTTCACTTTTCTACGGAATACTTTCAAACCACACACCTAAATATCTATACAAAAATTTCCTCTACATTAGCTCAATCCACAACAGAAATACTAGGGGTAATAATAAACTTCTTGTCCTACACCATCGCACGGAAATCTATCACAAATCTTTTCATGTTAGAGCATGCCGTCTGTGGAACTCTCTCCCAGATGACATAAAAAACTCTTCATCAACAAAAACATTTAGAAGAGCACTTCACAAGTTCATTTTCCTCAGGTGCTTAACTTAACCAGAATACCCTCCGTCACTCCACTCAGCTGTTATACAGATTACTGTGTCTACTTTTTTTTACCCTGCTTTTTTGTTTTGTCATCTCAAGCGAGATGACAAGAGTTTGCATCATTATTTTTAGAAATATCACGCTTCTCAATACTCCGCATGTGTTGTCAATGTATTTAATTTCTCCCATTCAATTTCAGTAACTTAATAATATGTATACTATGTAAAAATGATTGTTACATATACATGCATCTTTCGTCTAATTAATAGGGTTTTCGCAGGTTTTTCACCCCCCCTTCTCTTCGTGGGTGTTTTTCCTGCGTGGGTTTTTACTAGTTGAGCAATACCACGCTCTCCCTAGCTTTTCCCACAAACCTCATTCTTTGCTTAGACTTTCCTCATTTTATTGTACTCTATCTTCACTGTCATTTAATTTGAGTATGTGTAGGTGTATTCTTAATTTATATATGTATATGTATGTATGTATGGGTGTGTATGTGCGTACTTATGTTTGTATTTATGTATGTGTATGAATGCATGTATGTATGTTTATGTGTGTATATGTATGTGTGTGTGGATATGTATGTATATGTGTAGGTATGTGTATAAATATAGGTATCTATGTGTGTGTATGTGTATGTATGTGTATGTGTATATATATATACTTTTTTCTTTTCGATGTGCAAATCTGTTCTAAATGAATTGATGTCTCTCTATATGTATTTATGTGTACATATGAATGTAACTATAAGTTTAATGCCTAATATAATATGTAAACGACGATGGGTTAAATGGAAGAAGGGACCATTTGGTCTCAATTTCGCCCAAATAAAGACCACTATCTATCTATCTATCTACTTCCTCTTTCCTCACTTGGTATTTCACCTGCAGAGTTCTCTCCTGGCATCATTACTGAAATGCCATATTCAACACTCTATGTCTCAAATCCGTAGATTTTAATGATTCATGCGAGCGTAATGATGAACTGGTTCCTTCTTTGCAACCTCAGGTTCATTGAATATAGTAGTTTCCCCTTCCTCATGAACGCCCTTCTTAGCTTGACCTATCCTTCGCTTGACGTCGGACAAACTTCTTTCATCCAAAGTTGAAAGCTCCTCCGATAGATGAGGTATTTCACCTACTCAAGTTTCATTCCACGAATTTTGATATCTGCCTTCAGCATTCCTATTCTACACCTAAATATTTTAGCTCCCTTCCTGTTATTCATAAATTACTTCGTTCGCATTTCCTCTTGCATTTCTGCCACTGCTGCGACGCCATCTGCGAACCGGAGCATGTTGATTTCTTTGCCATTCACCTTGACATATGTGCCACCTCACTTAACTAAGGTATGCACGACCAATTAAAAAAGTCTGCTTTGAAAAATACTAATTAATTATTCATTAAAATATTAGCATATGGTCATATTTTTCCCTTTCATTATGAATAACTGTTTATTGGGGGTCGAGATGTCATGAAGGCTTCCCACCCTCAAGGCCCGGGTTCAAATCCCGGTAGTGCTGAATATTTTCCAGTGGTATCTCGATCCCTACTTGAGGTGCTTTGTGGAGGGCACTTTGAGTGAGTATAACGTCCGTCGGATGGGACGTTTAGCTGCGGACCCCTTGGCGCCTTTCGTAAAGAATAGGCTAATGCCGACGCCGGGTTTCTCTCCACCCTTCATCCTTTCCTGTCAATCCCTAATGGCGCTAATGATCTCAGCTGTCGGTCGTCTCCCCTAAATACTACTACAACTATTTCCTCTCCTTAATACGTGTATCAAGTATCTCAAACTCATAACACCTTTATGCGAATTTTTAAGGTAAGAAGACGACCGTGAATTGTGGTTATTACATGCGAGAAAATGTAATAGAACAGAAAAATTCATAATGCAACAATTTCAATTGTAAAAATCATTCGCCTTGACAGTGATTCGAATCTCGATCCTTCGATATCCGGTCGAGTGCTTCAGTCAGTTTAGCTGCCGAGAATCCCGGTCAAAGTGAATGACTGCAACACTTCGAAATATTTGCATTGTGATGCGCATTAGCGGATAACTTCGTTAAGGGTTACTATTGCGGCATCTCCCGCGGCAATTTTGAAGAGGAATTAAGTTGGGCTCAGAGGGAGACTAATGACGATGCTAAAAATGTATTTTGGGTACAGATGAAGCTGCTACGCTCAATTCGCAACCAGAAAAGGAGGGATTAAGGAGGTATTGAACGGAATAAACTGTTGAATGCCATGATAGCAGAGATTAACTTACTTAATTTTGAAAGAAGGAGAGAGGTAAGGTTTGTTTGACTACCTAAAAGCAGGTAAAAATAAGAACATGTAGAGGAAAATATGAAGTCCGTACGATGTATAATACGTTGTTTTTCTGAACGCCTAAATGCAACCTTTGATTTTAAATTGTCTCTACGTACTAACGTACTTATCGGATATAAATTTTGCAGCTAAACTCTTAAAAAAATATAAATCTATGATCTATTCTTTGGGGTTCGGTAGGAAGAATGATGAATAAACACATTATTTATTAACAAAGCTTAACTTAGCATTATTAAATTAATCAAACTCATTCCGTAATATTGATATTAATTAAATTAAGTTTTCAGTTCAGTGATATTATAAATTATAGCTTTTTTATTCAATTTGAAAACTGATATTTTTACCTAAACGTTTAATTATGGAACGTGAATCAGCTTAACCGATAATCTCTCTTCGGTAGCAAATGACAAAAATGGAAGAGTTTTTATATTATTGAAAAATATCAATAATATTTTGATACTGAAATAAAAAAATATAAAACAATATAAATTAGGAATATCTGCTTCAAATTAATTATCTTATTCAAATTTCATGTCATTAACTGAGCATGTATAGGTATGAAAAATGCCATCGACTCTATGGTTTTTGTATTAACATTCAATAAAATTAAATGCCAATGAGAGAATTAAGTCACATGATAGCCTGCCATGCTATTTGATGACACACACACCGCATTACTTGATTACGGGGAAGTTTGGTGAAACAATTTTAATGTACTTTTTGTATTTGAAACATTGGGAACATTCGGGAATTTTCAATTGTCAAGCCATACTACCGGATGGACTACTCGTATGTGGCGTTGGCTCCTCTAATTCCTTCGGTTTTGATTCCATCAAACGGAGCATTTTATTAATTCCTAATTTCCTAAATATTATAAAAATTCTAAATCACGGAGTGCATCTGATGTCGAAACTCGTTTTTAAAACACAAGCTGAAGGGCTCTATGACTAATGGAGATCAAATGTACCCGTTTCAGTATTTCAAGGTGTTCTTTCCAAACTATTGTGTAAGCACATCTGGTTAGAGCTCTTGATGAACTTCAGTAATATGGGCGTGGATAATCGCAAGCCCAGACACGTATGCTACTCTTCCTTTTTGGCACTAATTTTAAACTCCCAGTATGGGCCAGTATGTTAGAACGGTGGATTGGTTGGATTAAAATAACGGCGAGCATTCACCGTCACTTTAATCCAACCAAAATCTTTCTAATGAATTTTACAATTCCACTCACAGTGCAATTATTCTTTTTTGCAGCAGTATTTTAAGAAGTTTCTAGCATCGGAAGGGATGATTATCGTTTCTTTAAATTTAAATAAAAACGTTGCCAATAAACACAACGTTCTCATAAATTTTAACTTAAATAGTTTCGTATTTCTCAATCGTTTTTAACTGCCACCTGAAATGTTGTCACTCGACACTTCGTTTCCACTGTGCAGCGGTATTAAAGGAATGAACCAGAAGAGGTAAGTGAGAAAATGAAGGAAAAGTTGCGCGGGAACAAGTCCTAGCGAAGGCACTTTTAAAAGGTTCAAGCATTGAGAGCTGGTGGTTTCAATTATTCCCGTTGCAACTCTCGATTCGGAGTCACCCAGGCGCCGCCAGTTTCTAACGACCCCTTCCGCCAAGGACACTTCCTTTATTTCCGCCGCAGCACACGGGAGCTGCGCTTCAATTTTTTCAACCAAAAGGAAATAAAAATCGTAAATAAGAAAAAACTCGGGATAAACGAACGTGAAAAAAATAGCACCGGGGAAGGATGTGGAGCGTTTGTGGTTCTCTCTGGTGGATGGGGGAAGGGATGGAGCGTGGGAGATGGGAGAAAGGGGGAAGGGGGTGGGGAGGGCCATGAGTAACGAATTCCGCGCTGACCTCTGGCGGGTGGGAGAGACAAAGGAATCTCCCGACGGAGCGGAAAAACAGCGTCGGTGTAGGAAGGGAGAGAAACGACGGACTCCGGTAGGGAAACCCTCGAGGGGCGGCGGGTGACTTACTGTCGGGAGAGGGTCGCCCTCGCCTCGCTACTTAAAATGTCAATTTACGACTCCTTGAGCTTCTCATATGCAGTGACCGTTGGCGAAAATCTAACAATGTTATCAGGTCGTTAGCGATTTTTTCGAAGATATTTTGATGCCGCTTAGAATTAATAAACATGCACAGATTCGGCAAAAGGAAGAAAAAAATGTTGATGTTATTATACTCACAAACTCTCGTAAATTCCGGTGGCCATTACGATCGTGAAAAACGTGAAACATATCATTCGACGGTGATTACCAACTAGATTGTTGTTAAGGTCAATTTGATTTAACTTGAGGTCGCTATTATTTACGCTTTCGGTTGACAGAAATTATTAGAAACGAATTTACCTTAATTGGGTTAACAGATCTTTATGATCTAAATGCAGGGACGTTTAAAAATTATTCACGCAGAATATGTAAAAGCAATAATCCGTCTACTCAGTCTAGCGAAATAGACACCGAGAAATTTTCTTCTCCAATATCTTCTCCTGTATATTGATTCATTGACGATGACAAGAGAGCAATGATAAAAGAAATGGAATATATTTTACAAATTTGTTCCATGCTGTATCTAGGTAGAACAGACTGTTGAGGACTCATAAGTTATAAGGAAATTTAATATCGATTTTAGATAATTTCAAAATATGTCAATAATTAAAAAAGTTGCAATATTTTGCCGGATTTTGGCAAATATTTTCATCTTAATACCATTTTGTTTTAATATGTTAATTTGTAAAATGGAACTGCTGAGACAAAAAGATCCATTCATTGTATAAATACTGTTTATTTTTGGGGACACCGATAGTCCAGGGGTTAAGCGTTGAGCTACTGGCTGGAGTGCTCAGGTTTGACCCCCGGGGATGCTCCTCTGAGCACCCTCAGCTCCACCCGAGCAGTGTAGTTTTTATGGTACCAGACCTTTCTGGTAAACCATAACCGGCATAGGGAAAGGAACTGGCCCCCATACCCTAATGTGTGAATTTCTCGCACCCTTGGGCTTAGTACTGGGTGAACTCTACCATCACCTACCAAACCGACCTTAGGGTTGATTACTGTGTTTATTTTTTTTAAGCTATTTAATGTAAAGGATCCATGCTGCATCCTGGAATCACTGTCGCATAGGAGGACGCTGGCTGGCCCAGAGGGCTCTGATTGTTTTTAAAGTTTTCTCGTAACACTAATGAGAGAGATATCTCGGCTCCACTTGCATCTGAAGATAAGACCACACGGATTAAATATAAGAAATAAGCTCTACCACATACTCAGATTTTACAACTCGTTAGGATAGACCTCAATCCCCGTCTACAACATTCAATCATCAATCAAAATGATCTGTGTTCATCTTTCCCACCCCCTTCGTATTTCTCCCAAGAGATCCTTTCCCTCCCCAATCATGTCTAACACTTCCTCATTTGTTTTTCTTTCTGTTTATTTCAGCATTTCTTTCCTTTTCTGCCCCCATAATAGAAAAACCTTCAATCTACACCTATCACCTTGTTTCAACGATCATACAAATGTTACGCGTCGTACAAAACGTTCCCTTTGTAAATTTTAACGAGTTCTCTTTGAACATCCGCTCTCAACATCCCTGTCCTCAATTTTATAGGACCGTTGTGATTTCCTTAACTATTTGTCCCAATGGTTAATACATTTACAATATTATTTACCATTATGGACATAGTCCAATCGGTAGATTGTTGGAATACTGTCCGTATGGTTGGGCTTTGATATAAGAGCACATTTCTGAACACTCCCAGCTCCGCTCAAGCTGTTTGATATTTCGGGTAGCAGATCTTTATAAAAAAACTAACGGCGGCACAGGGAAAGGAACTGGTCCCCCTACCTTGATAAGCGAATTTTGCACTGTCGGGCTAAGTATTGTGTGAGCTCTACAGCCTTTGGATTCATAACTGTGGTGGTGCTTGTCTTAGGAAAGAACTTATTATTATAAATTGGTATTTTGTTAGCATAATGCTATTTTGTATTTTGTCAACCCAATTGCTCAATGTTTTTAGTTTCCAAAATAGGGCTTTATCTAAGAGTCCAAATCAATTTCTAGGCAATAACGGCTTTAAAGAGTTTTTAGTAAACAGTCATTCTGTTAAAAACGTTTCTATATCAATACATCCTATCAACTTATATTAATTACCTTTACATCATTAATTACCCAAATATTAAACGAAGTAAAATTAACCGTATAGTGTCAACTTAACTTTGTGCAAACATTCCATATTGGGATGAGTGATAATTAGTAATTGTGATTTCCTTTATAGTTTGCCATTGTAGCTTTCCACTATAGTACAGTACTAGTATACTGTACACGAGTAAATTGTATATTTTATTGTACTCGTATATTGTAAAGTGGAAATCGAAATAGTCAATTATTATTTCTTTAAAAACAAAATTAATTTGGCAATGGCACAATTTTACATTGTGCAACGTTCTGCCAACCCGATATAAGAAATTGGAAGATCTAGCAAATTCATCATGCACGGATAGCATGATGTTGAAACCCCTCGACTAAGTAATGGAAATTTCACTACACCATGTCTACGTCTCGCAGATCTCGTATGATCGGAGGCTCAATCGCGTGCGTGTTAATGCCATTCAAATGTCCCCGCATTCGCGATGGAGACATCGCCGGAAGGTTGTTACTTCTAGATGATCATCGAAATCTTTTGCATTTTTTGCCTTTCCAGTGGATTTTGCCAAAGGTTACCTATTTCACTCGGGCAGACGACTATTCCATGGGGGGAGTATGGGGGAGTGTTGGGAGGGTGTGGGCGGGAAGAGTAAGGAGAGAGGGGAGAGAATGAGGAATGAAGGTGGGGATTGCACCTAACTCGAGCTAAAATTCATTCTCGATTATGATTATGAAAATTTCTTGGACAAATATTTCCCAAAAGACTTAAACGCCACAATCAATTTCATGGCTCAATTCCTTTTTATGGTCGCCTTCAAGTCTACCCCAGTCAACTTGAGGGAAAGAATGGGAAGTCTTTCTGCAAACTCGGACATTATTTGGAAATAGCACAGCAGTCAATCGAAGGAATTTTGAAGGGGCTATAATCGCTCTGATAGACTTTGCATTGCAGCATTTCTTAACCCTGTGGCTAAAGTATGTTAGAATATTTGAAATAAAATAAATAATAAATTCGAATCTTTGAAAATAATCGCTTTAAATTTTTTATATTAATTGCTTTGCACATTTTTTCGCTCCAGTTAGGTAAATTTTTAATAAATGCTATTCCCTTGTACCATATAGAAATCAGTAAATGTGTTATTCATACAAAGAGAAATAAAAATGAGCTATTTTTCTAATAAGCAATTCCAAGAAAATTAAGTAGGCAACTAATATTAGTTTGATATACTTTTCAAATTTGTGTAACTCGGACAAGAAATATTTGTATCATCATCATTGGAAGAAATATTAACATGCATTCATGTATTTATAGATATTAAGGTGATTCCATTAATTCAAATCACAACCAAAGAAATAATTGTATTATTTCTTAATTCTTTTAACACCCCTCTATCGTTGCATGTTTTTTTCACCTGCAATTGTCCACTGTATTTGTACATTATTTCAAACATGCTTTTCTGTTTCGAAAAGAAATACTTAGTTATTCCACAAATATTTCATTAAACACGATCTACGTTTCGACTTACAAAGTCATCATCCCGGGTGTTTGGATGATGACTTTGTAAGTCGAAACCCAGGTCGTGTTTAATAAAATAAACGTGGAATAACTATGTATTTCTTTTCGAAATGAATCGCTTCCACAAAGTTAAGTCTTAAACCATTCTATGTTTGTCTGTTACTCCTCAGACTTTTAATATTGCTCGTCTTGAGTATGTCTTTGACGAAAATTTATGATGACATCTTAAGAACACTAATTCCTCTCAAAATATTTCATTATAAATGGTTCCACTCTGATCCTTTCTCTCAATACATATCCAAATTAGAGTAACACAGTTTTTCTAGTTTTTCCTGCGACTTAGCAGATTGTCAAATCAAAATTCTTTGATGATTCCCTCATTTCTCCACTGAGTCCTATTCTAGGCACATTCATCTCTTATACACTCCATCCTCTCTGCAATTGGCCAAATACTGATGTTAGAGAGGCCGAACATGTGCCATGGTACAGTTTGTATATCTTGAGTTATTAAGCTCCAAAAGTTAGTTTCGTCTCTTACGCGTAAATCTTCATTATATAGCAACTAGTCTACAATACGTTGGGTTTTCAGCACGGGAAAGGACAGTGCGAATGATTTACGGTTAGCGGCTATAATTAGAAACAAATAATGTCCAAACAACTACGATTATTTACTACGATTGAAGGTAAAGTTCATTTAGTGCATGGGTCACCAAACCGTGTCGCATGCGCCAAACCTGACGTATTGGGTGATTACAAGGGACTCATCGCATCCTTACACTTCCTTATTTTTCTTTAAACAGGTGTTTTATCTGAATCCATCTTAATATTTGCGACACCAAAGTGATCTCAGTCCAATTCGTACAGCCTTCAGTAACGTCCAACTTCTCAGTGTCTGAAACTCAGAATGGAATTTGCGAGCGGCTACTTTAGGCGGGTTTACGAACGTGCCAATATTTTATCAGTGTTTCCATACCGCGTTCCGGATTAAAAGATTGCAAACACCACGCACTAGCTACTCATCGTGAGTCTGAAGTCACGTGTGCATGAGGGGCGAGCGTTTGATATGGTCAGTCAGTTCTGTGTGAGCCATCGTGGCGTGGAGTTTGAAGCAGTGAGTAATGGAGTGTACTAGCGAGGATTTTGTATTGATAATAGTTGAAACGCAGATTCAAGATTAAATATATAATACTTTTGTCAAAAAAGAGCGCAACTACATTCTCTTGACGCGAACAAAGAATTTAAATTCCAAATAATTGATAATCTGCGTGATACGACTAATTTACTTGTGATCTATTTGTTATTTTTACTTTGTTTTTAAGTTCTATACTTTTATATGCTTAAATTCCTGTTATCCATTACAGTGCGAAAGATGCTAAGAAAATTATTGTAAGTGAAAATTCAATGAACAATGGGAAATTGAGTATATGTTAGTAGCAAGAACATCAGGGAAACTGTTTTGCATTGTTTTTTAGAGTATGCTTGCACATACCTGTAATAGAAAACGTGATCTTAAGAGACACAATATAAAGTACAATATGAAGACAAAGTGTTAAGACACAGTATAAAATACAAGTATACAACACTGCATCAGACTGATATAGAAGAAAAAATGAAGCTTGTTCTTGTGTCTGAGTCACGCAAAGAATATTTAACTAAGAAAAATAAATAAATCAGAAAAAGAACAAAATATAATTGTTAAAGTTAGTAGTGAAGACTTGGCAATGACAGAAGCGTCATATGAAATTGATTTAGAATTGGTGAATAAAATAAGCCTTTTTTCTGAAGGAGAAGAAGTTGTTGTCTCCAAGTATTTGCACACCATCTTGGTAGTAAAGTTTTTAACAGGAAAGCAGATAAAATTGTAATATCAAGGCACATGATGACGAGATATCGAGGAACTCTCTCCGAATGTATATCTCAGCAACTCTCTTTTCTCTATCATTGAATGAATCAATGGGCATATGTTACTTTGCCCCGTTAAACACTTCAAAGGGGGAATTGACGATAATTTTAATTTCTTTGAAGATCTTGCAAGTATGGAGTCATTCCTTGGTAAAGCAAGAGGATCAGGCACATTTGAAAAGGTAACATTACGCCTAGAAGATCTAAAAGTAGATTATAACACATTTATCATTTTATGCTTTGACGGAGCGCTATCAATGATAGGTAAAGTCAATGGCGCTATAACTTTGTTTGATTTTTTTAAAAAATCCTATACTGAAATATCACTGGATTACGAGGTCTGTTCAAAAGGTATCGCGACTTTTGTGTTTTTTTCAAAAATTATTTATTTATTCACGAATATCTATTTGGTCCCCTTTAAGGTAATCCCCATTAAATATTATACACTTGTGCCAAAGTTTTTTCCAGTCCTCGAAGCACTTAAAAAAAACCATTTTTTGTGATTTTGTACAGCTCTTCCTTCGATGCTGTCTTTATCTCGTCAATCGTAGCGTAGCGTCGTCCTTTCATGTGCCTCTTCAGTTTCGGGAACAAGAAAAAGTCGCTGGGGACCAGATCTGGGGAATAAGTATACACGAAGAGGCACTGTATGGGAAAACTTGAAATATTCATCACTTTATGTTGCCAGTTGCGAAATTTGTGGGCACAATTAGAGCAATATCATAAACAGACGAGAATTCAAAGAACACTGCAAATTCATAGATTTGGAACATATTGTACTTAACCTTCCTTGTGAATTGCGCTTGCTTTCTAAAGGTCAGGTTCTGATTATATTTTGAAAATTGAAAAATGCCGTTTCTAATTTTTGGAACTGAAAAATGAACTACTTGATAAAAGAGCCTTATTCACAAAAACAGGATATTTCATTTCCTATTTTTAATTGATATTACTAGCCATATCCAGTATCTAAAATTAAAACTACGAGGCAGTAATAAATTATTTCCTAGCTTAGTACGTAGCATCAATTTATTTAAAATGAAATGAAAACGGTTCATTTCCCAGTTAGAAAATAAGGATTTAAGTCAATTTTCACATTTGAAAGGACAGAGTGAGTGTTGCGGATAAAAGCAGTTCGACTAAATATATTGAAAAATCAAGATATTTTAAGAGTCATTTTAAAACCGTTTTCCTGATTTTACTAAAGAAGAAGACTGCATGCTAACATTTATAAACCCATTTTCACTTTGTGAACAAAACGTAATGCCGACGCCTAGTCACATACAAATGGAACTGATTGATTCAAAAACATATTCACTCTTGGAAATGAAATTTGATGGGCTTTTTTTATATCCAAATGCTTCTGATATAATTAATTTCTGGCATTCATTACCCAACGAGTATTTCCCAGAGCTTAGAAATTATGCAAACAGTTATATATGTCGCTTTGGAACGACATGCAGATGTGAACAAATATTTTCACCCATTAAATTGATTAAAATAAAAACAAGGTTGTGAATTACTGACTCAAATTTGAAGAACCTTCTGCTGCTTTCCGTGACAAAATTTGCACCAAATTTTAAAAAACTATTGAAATCAAAGCAGGCGCAAAAGTTTCAATAAAGGTAAGTGGTGTTTTTGCAGTGTAATATAAATATTTATTCATTCAATAATTAATTAATTTAAAAATTTTGATCATGATAATGGGGATTCTTTTATTTAAAATTGCCACCACTGTTATAAATCATATTCTAGGACCCCTTCTATATAATAAACATGCATCTTTTGAAATTGCGTGAATTGATTCATTCGTTTACGTGATTGAGTTATTTCTTCTCCTCCCATTGGGCAAAGCAGATCCCACCCCTATCCCTATTTTAAAACCCTAAGCGTTGGAGCAATGAGGTAAGAAATTTGTTTGAGTTGTGTGGTGCATCTGAACTCGTCTGTGAAAAAATTGGCGCATGATATTCTTAAGGTCGGCCACCACTGATTTAGTCTAACAAAATTTTTGATCTTCCATTTTCTAATATCCAGGAATAAAAAGTAATTTTGGGCCTTACCTTCTATACCTTTCCTATATACTCTTGCCTAAATCTGAGTTAGGTTAATTACTTATTTTTCGTTTCTCATGAAGCTTCTACCCTTTTACTTTGTACACTCCTCGTAACCTCCCTTGAAATGCACCTTAAATCGTCTAATTTCAAATGCTTTCTCTTCTTAGTTTGTTGCTCCACTCTAAAATAAAACTAACCCCTCCTGAATTTTCTTTTACAACCTCGTCAGCGACATTCTCAGTTATACTAATCCTGCTCTAAAACGTTTATTTTCTAAAAATATTTAATGCCGTAATAATTGGCGGAAATAAATAGATAAAAACTAGCTCTTAATGTTTCTGTTACCCTTCATTTTAACAATGCGGAAATCAATATTGAACATGGTGGTTCCCGAAAATAAATAAATGCGTTAGAGCCCAAAACACTTCTTGCATACATTTTAGAGCTGTTTTATTCTTAATCTTTATTGTACTAGCAAATTACTATTCTAGTGGATGTAGTAGCTAGTGACTGGAGGGTTCATAAATCAAATCTGGGCGACGTCAGCGTTTATATTTAAGTTTGTATGATTTTCTGGGACGAGAACTCCCTAGGAATTCATATCTGGCCAAGCTTATGGAGCAAGTCTTTCTTATTAACTTATTTGTGTGTGAATTCCGCAAACTGCAACGGGCCTCAGTACAAGTGACTTTCAACGTCATCTGTCAAGACCAAACTTCACGTTAATTATTAAAGTTGACTCAAATTTAATCAAGTGTCCTCCTTCAAATTTCTTTTCGTAATTACACACTTCATAAAAATTTAATTTGCGGAGAATCTGGTCATGTTAGTGGAAATTAATAAATTTAAGGAAATTGGAATTCACTCTAGACTTTGCATTTTTCTATTTAAATTCTACATTTCAGATATCCCACATCTGCGATCTCATTGAAATACCTTTCCTCTTAAGAATTCGCTTTGCTGGCAAATGCTGTTATGTCAACGTTTTTTACGATTAGTTTTTTTTCTTGGTAACTTCGTTTTTCCTGCTTTATTCCATAGCGCTATTCTCTCCGCAAGTTTGACCCTCCTTCTCAATCCAGCCTACATATTCCTCAAAAGTTTATTTATTTTTGAGGAGAAACTTTTTCGAATTAAAATTACAAGAGTATAGAAATAACCAGAATAACTGTGGTCAGATATTGAAATGTGAACAATCTTTCTCGTCACACAGGTGAATACATTTCAATATTTGCGCTTATCTAAAATATTATCCATACCTCTTGGTGTTAAACCTATTAATATATATTATTAGTACAACTTAACAATTAAAGTAACTTAAATTACAAAAAGTAATACCATACTTCATTACAAAAATCATTGGCAAGAATTATTTTAAAATTAAATTTTCTAAAAATGTGTTTTAGAATTAGTCCAGAATTTAAATGCAAATGTGGCATGGAAGCGTCAATCCTCGCCATGAAGTTTCTGGATTCACTCCCGCATCAGGCCCATTCAAACCTTTTGGTTTTTGTATTCAAATGGAGCATGCGTTAATTACGCCAAGACATGAGTTGACCGGTGAAAAAGTATTCTCACTCGAGCACAAGCGACCAGAGCAGATCCCTGTGATAAATCGAAGTCAGATTAAGTCGAACTAGTTCATACTCATTACTATTCCATACACACTATGCCGCTAACCCCTATTTTGACTTTTTTAAAAGAACATGGAGGAAAATTTCAGGCATAATAATGATTGCCAATTTTTGCGAGACTTCGCAAGACTTTACAAGATTTTTTGGTACGACTATTAGCTTGGAAAGTTTTAAGAAAAAACCAGTTTTCTGCTTATAGGTCTTCCGCCCGCCATCCGTTTGAACCTCTCGAGGAAGTCGAACAATTGGAGCTCCATCGCTTCCATTTTATTCGCAGAGTGACTCCAGTCACAGAATTTACAACTGAAAAAAAGAAATCCCAATGAATAGCAACTCGGACGGAGAATAAAAAAAGCCGCCCCATTATCGCAAAAAAATTCTCCGGATTAAGGTTCCTTCTTTCTCTCTCACTCTCTCTCTCTTCTTCTCTACCTTTTTATTATGGATCCATCTCTCTGTCCATGCAGAAAATTGGCGCGAAAGAGTATTGAATTGGCAAAGTTTTACGGATAGCGAGGGTTTGGTTCTCGGATGATTGCAGAAGGGGGAGAAGGGTCTGGAAAAAGAGGAAGATAATAAAGAGAATTGGAAGGAAGGAGCGAAGGACAAAGCGATCGGCGGTAGGAGGGAGAGGTAACCAGGAGGAAACCAGACAATGAAGCCACAGAATATCGATAATACATCGATATATGGAGAACATCGATACGAAAACCAAATACATGGATAAAATTCCTGTTAACTCGTATCACTTCAAAAACCAACATTGTTTTATGTCTCATACATGAAAACCTTCCAAAGTACGAATTATATAATATTTTATTTACATAGATTTTTACATTTCACTATAAAGTATGTATTTATTTCTGCCTTCAGACATGTTTTATCCTTTCAGGTACAAAAACATGTCAAAGTAAGCAGAATAAATATATAATTGTACAATATATTATATAAATGACCTTTAAAGGTATCCTACAGGTATTTAGGCTTTTAATGTTATTTATCCGGTTTATTCTTATTTACCCTGTTTATCCTTATTTACCATGTTCATCCTTATTTATCCCGTTTATGCTGTGTCGATCCAAAACATCTTAACCGGTAGAATAGTAATATATATGTGTGTATGTATACATCCTGCATGGACGTCGTTGTCCACTGATAAGGACACTGGCACACTAACCAGGAGGGGCTTGATTCAATTCCCGGGGACGCCTCTCAAGTCATCCTCACCTCGCTCCAAACTGTGTGATTTTTTGGGCATCAGGTCTTCCTGGGAAATTGCAAATGGCACAGAAAAAAGAACCGACTCCCCACACACCCCGCCTGATATGTGATTGTCACACTCTGTATAGAGCATAGTGGATTAGCAGTAATCTCACGTTTAAAACCAAATTTCTGGTTGATTACTATGATATTTCATCAAGCTGAGCATTCTGTATGCTACGATTAGCGTTTTTAATTTAATATTATGTAAGTTGGAAATTTTAAGTTCAATGGTCATAGAATGTTTAAAATAGTATTCATTAACTCTATATATTCAAGACAAGTCAAAAATTTTAACCATACAAGTCCATTGATATCAAAATGTAAACTAATGAGAGTATTTACAGATAGGTAGATAGTTTTTCACCACAATTATCACAATCGGAGTAAGGTAATAGAGTTTAAAAAATATTTGTCCACACTATACTTTTACAGCGCTTGTACATATGATCATGCGTATTGAAATACCCAAAATCATTAAATATAAAACTGACATTAAAGGCGTTAAAAGCACTGATGATTCACGTTTCTGAATTTCGTGAAACGCTTCACGGTACAAAGGCGCAAATTGTCATCGATACGTGAACACCGATTTGTCGCACCGTTTGATACATGATCTTAGGTATATGATATTTCGGCGGAAATACTATTTTTTTCCATCGATACTGGAGTAAGGGATCAATGAAACGCAGAGAATAGCTAGACTAGGGGACTGGAAGGAAGAGGGGAGGGATTGAGTTTCGGGCGGGAGGGGAAGGAGTTGGGTTTCTGTGGGTTCGGGGCTTTTGACAAATGGTCCAACTTGGGACATTCGGGATGAGAGTACCCGGCTAGGAGGTCTTTCGAGGGGTCGCAGGTGGAGGGGGAGGAAAGAACAAGCTTGTGGTGTCCTGGCTTGAGTGTTGTAGGATGGCTTTCGTGCTGCATCCTGGGGTGCAGTTTTTTAGTTGTTTCGCGGTATATGTGTTTGCATGAGTATTGGATGAAGGAGTTTTTGCATGCGTGTGTGCGCTGCTGTGGGCGTAATTTTCCATGTTGCTGTTGTGCATATGGTATTGTTCATTTTTACGGTTGGTGACCTAACAACCCCCGCCATACGCCCTTGGGCGGCTTGCGGAGTATTATGTAGATGTAGATGAAAATGTTGGCCAATGAACTGCACTTGTCGTCTTCTGTTTTGTTTCACATTGTTACTGAAGATTTAGCGACGAGGAAAGTGTTCGCCATGCTCATTCCCAGGGTGTTTGCCACAACTCTCTACGAGTCCGCGAGTTCCTGGCCAAACACCAGGTGCCAACGCTGCCCCGACCCCTCTTATTGTCCTAACCCCAGCAGACTTCTTTTTGGCCCCTCGGATTGAGGCAGCCCTAATAGGATCCCGTTTTTCGTCCATAGAAGAGATCCAATCAGCTGTGACGAAGGCCTTGCGAGAGGTCCCCGAAGACACCTTCCAGGGCGCGTACCGGTCATGGCAGAGTGACTGGAAAAAATGTGTAAAGGCCCAAGGACAGTACTTTGAAGAATTTCAAGTGTTTGTGCAAATATGTTCACTAAATTATTTAAAAAATAATTCCTTTGCTTTTGGAACGAACTTTGTATAGGGACATGTTCTCTCTCTGATCTCCCATAGAGTGATAAGGTTAAGAGGGAAACTAGGTGCCGGGTAGACCTTTAGATGCGAAAAGAATTCTTTTTACCCTCTTGCACAAATTAAGGCGGCGACAGCAAAAAAAACAACCGAACGCACCCTGTATATGCTATAAATTTACTTATATCTCGTATTATTTCAAATACGCATTTCTAAACCCAATTTTTAATATTTTTACACAAAGAAGTCAATAATACTAAGAATAAACATGAAATATTAAGTAAATACAGCTAAAAATATGCTGAAAGTGCGAAATCAAAATTATACCTTTAAAATATACAATGAAGAATATAAAAGGAAAAGCACCGTAATTTTAAAGCTCTTATCCACAAATAGGTTAGCCAGAAATAAAAAATAATGAGCCACTAATATTAGATGATGAAATATTTTTTATTAATATTACAACTGTAAAAAAGTTATAAAATAAAACCGAAATTAATTTTCTAAAATATATGTAGGTGATCAAGAAATAGGTAAGAGCAAAAATTTGCATTCCTGGAACCCTTAAGTCAGTTATTTATAAACATAGGTCACAGGAATAATAGAGAGTAGTATGAATTACATAATAATTTCTTCCAATTGTAATTTTTGGGGAATCCATATAACAACTGTATTTTGTTACTCATTTTGGAAGGAATTGCTGGATTGAAGTGAGTAACAGAATAATTTAAAATTAGCTGTTAATTTACTAAGTAAGGACAGCCAGTGATAAAATACGATGCTCATATTACATTCTTACACATGTAATAAAACAGACTTTGATTCCCCTTCGCCTCGTTAACCAGAAACTATTTGCTGAACACATTTCCTCTTTAATCATTTTCCCTCTCCCACTCACCAACTCTGGGTCTCACAAGAATAACTCCAGAAGTGGTGATTTGTTATTTTTTCCTGTCGTATCTATGATTGCACGCATCCAATCACTTCTCAGCCATCTTGAAAAATATCAGAACCGTGAAAATTCTCAATTTAAGTTTTTTCCTGTCATATTTTGGTACGCTTTCTTTCCGTTTACTGCCCTCTAGTCTTCTATCGTGTTATTGGTGTGTAGTAAATCAATAAAAGATTATCATGAAAGCAGTAGAGGCCTCATTAATCTCACTCGTTACTTCCTGCTTTAAGGCCAATGATTCTTTTCGCGTCAACAAATTTTGAAATATTCAGTCCGTAAGTCCTTCAATACGAATTCAGATACGGAAGTAGAATTATTTCGCCATGAAACTTTCAAACGATAAATTTGGTAATAGATGTAGGAGAACGATTTCACTGTTTAATTTGCATTGAATATTATTCATAAGTTTAAACAAAGTAATGAGGAATGTACGAAATGATAGCTCGACTTCTCAAAACAATTACTTGTCGCCCAGTTAAAATTGTTGTTCAGTAAAGATCATGTGCACTATAAGGTGCCGTATAAAGTAACACATAAACTTGCCGTTTGTCATGTGCCACGGTCGGTATTATTATAATGCACCACACGTTCAATAGTGAAGACCTTTGGAGAAGTAATCAAAGGTCACCGTGTATGTACACAATAAGAGAGAGCACAGGGCATTGGAGAATACAATCTGTTGTTGAGGATTGATGATAGCTTTGGGTCTAATTAATTTAATAATGTCTCATTTCATAAACATTTGAATTTGACAACAAATAGATTTGGTAAAGGAAAATACATTAAATAAAATCTAATGAAATTTTGGATTTATTAACTCTGATTGCATTGTTATAAACAACGTACCCATGAAAAAGGCAAATAATTAATTCTACTGATTAAATACATCACATCCATCTGTAAGGTATATCTATAATATTGGTAACGGTAAACGGTAATTTCGGTAGAAGTGATTTTATCGTCGTTTTAATGCTGCACTCACAAATGTCACCAAATCATAAACTACATGATCCATTTGTATGGATCATGGCATATTAAGACTTCACTCGCTGTATCGGGAAGGTTTCACAAAAGGAAATATGATTCCTTCATTAATACCACGCGATACGAGCAAAATTGGTTTTTTTGAGGACCCGCGAGGTGATTTTTATACATGATGGTTCATCAAATTGGACTAAAATATTGAAAAAAAATAGATTGAGTCGTTTCATTCATGGCTTTCAAGAAGTAGTATTCGTGACATCCAACTTTGTATCGAGGGTGGGGATCGAAGGTTTGAGAAACAAATGGTTTCCAGGGATAATGGATTCATGGGAATAGATTTCCCTTTTATGCAGATCGTGAGGTGACTACTTCAGTTCCCCTTCCGAATCAAATCCCTTAGACACTTTTCCCATTCCCCATATATCTTTATCGTTGGCTTTTGGATCCCTCCCTCAGATGCCATTGAGAGACACCGAGTACATAAATATTTATAAAGATGGATATAATTATTTATTTTTAAAATACGCTTCGTCTAAAAACATTCGATTTGAAGACTCCATGCAATCCATATACCAGAAACCTTTTTTCAGACGTCTTCATATCATACTGCAAACATGCATAAAAGTTTCCCCTACAAATTGAGTGGAACCACTTCAGCGTGAGCCGGAAAATATACTTACTTAAATACTGGTAAGTATTTTTGAGCTGTGAACGTGGCGATGGAATTTCGAAGATTAAGACCGAGGTGGTCAAAATAACCCTCGTCCTCCGCACTGCGGCGGCCAAAGAGACCACTCAAATCAACTCCTAGCGCGCACCACGTCCCTCATTACACTTGGTGGAGTTGCAGTTGCTTGGTGGTAGAAGTAGAGAGAGATCCCCCTGTCTCTCTCCATTCCAAGACTATTCTCTCGAGCCTGCTCGAGATGCTTGTACACAAAAGGCCTTTCCTGGAGAACTAAGAGCACACTTTATGGGTGACAAATTATTGTTTCAACATCCTGGAAACTGTGAAGCACTATTATCACAACACTGTCTTTATATTGTTTTACCCATGCATATTTTCGTTCAACATACACTTAACAACGATTAAGGGGAGAATAGTATATTCTCTTTAATTAGTTAAAACTTACGGAAGGTATTTAGGGAGATTAGAAGTTGATGGGGAGAAATTGGAGCAACGAAAGCTCTTAATTCTGTTTGAAGTAGCGTGTCATGGGACAAAATATCAACTTGTATCGAGCGAACGTTGCCCCAAAATGAACAACAGACGAAGAGAAAAAACTTATTTGGAATTTGGATTGTCTCTCTTTGAATTGAAGTAATCGGATACTGGAAACGCAGACCAGAGAAGAATGAAAATATTGAAAATCTGGTGCACATTTTGAATGCTGTATGGATAGATAAAGAATCGGAGCTCATTATACAGGTGTGTAGAGGATGAAATTATGGTATGGATAACGATAAAATTAAGTCATTCAAAATGAATTGGGTAGATCTGGATACCTCTTTGATTTGTTAGGAGGTAAATAGACTGGGAAACCGAGAGGAAAATTATACAAATAGAACCTCAAAGAACTATTCTTTGGCTTATAAAAGAGTTCAGCGTACATAGAAGAGCTGACAGGGCATACAAGGGAGTGAGCATTGGAAATGCTTGAGTGGAGGGTTGAAATCAACAGATTTTCTGATTGGTTTATTTATTAGCCTATAGTTGGAGACGGGTTTTTGATGGATACCAACGGTACACTCCTACATCTTTTAGCATCCCCAAACAAGACGAAACCGGAGGAAATTGTATGACCTTCAACGAGGATCCTAACTGATTCAAACACCAAAGAAAAAGTGTACGTGCGTGGATTTTCGGGGAGCTCTCCGGGTCGGTGCGAGGGAGGGGCAGGGGAGGCGGGGAAAAAGAAAGAGGGAAGAAGGAGAATGATTGGCAGCGAAGAGAAGAGTGAGTGTAAAGGGATGTTTCGAATGCCAAACAAGCTTGTCGATGTGCATCCGAGGGCAAAGCAAAGAGCTTACCGGGAGTCAGAGAAGCCGTCTGTTCAATGAGAGTCTACCATATTCCCCATAGTTTAGGTGTGATAGAGGACATCGGTAGAAATGTCCGTTCCGGATACATCTGCATCTACATACAACTCCGCAAGCCGCCGAAAGGGCGTGTGGCGGGGGGTGTTAGCTCACCACCCGTAATAGGGAACAAATCCACATTCAAAACCAACACATGCAAACCCACACCCACATTGGCGCATAAATTCATGCAAAAATCCTTTCATTTTACACGCATGCAATTACATATACTATCATCTAACAAATAATAGCACCTTAGGATACAGAAAGAACTTTATCTAATGACGTACAAGCTAAAATTTGAAAATTACGAAAAGATTCGCATGAAGGCGAAATTCCACTGCCACATGGACATACAACGGTCTCCTCCCCGAGGACACAGGTAGGGAATGTGGCCCACCGCTGCACGTAAGGGGAGGGTTCCCCCACAGAGAGAGACGAGGGACGGAAGGGGAAACCTAAAAACAAACAAAGCAGAGCAAGCAATACTGTTAAGAGCACTACACCACTTAATGGCACTCTAATGCAGTCATGCGGAAAGAAAGGGTTTTAACAAAAAAACATGCGAGGTTAGAGAAAAAGCATGCATTTGAGTAGAATTAATAATTCCCTTAACGCTAAGGGTGGCAAGTGGAATTTCTGCTGTCTACAACCCTGCAGTGGCTATCTCGCATTGTCCGTGGGGTTCAAAGTACTCGTAAACTTGCCGGCCCACCAAAGCACTTGTGAAGGGGACCAAAGAAGGATAACGGAGCCTCGCGGACCCTAACTGCGGGCCGTCCGGACCAGCCAGTTGAGATCCGACAAGCGGCGAACCGACCGTCTGAGAGACACACATCTGACTACGAGCTTTTAACCTTTCCAACACAAAGTATGCGGATCTAACATCCATTTCAAATAACAGGGTGGTGATTCTTAGTTGGAGGAGAAACACTTAAACGAGAGTAAATATAAAAGAAAGTGTTTATTGTGAAAGGTCCCTTTCTTTTCCCCTCCACTCGTAAGTAGGCCAGTTTAATTACATATGTTCGTAAAATTTCACTCACGAGCCGCGTTCCCTTCGACGGGCAGGATTCTATACTTGGACTCGCCTGAATCAACAATAGTCCCCGAGCCTGATTTATATGCAAAGGTATACATGCACATCCAAATGTTGCCCTACCCTCCAGCACTTATTTGCCCTCTTGTGTTGAGGCCACGTTATCTCGTACGTATTGTCATTATATGTATACAGTTCTTATTAATTCAGTACGCTCCGTAACCGAAAATCTCGATAAATCTGTGCTTCATGATAAATAGAATGGATATAGAAAGAACAATGCCACACTTTCCATGGAGAACATATTGGGAAAGGATCGTTTCACAGGCATTCCAGTTGAGCCACCTGGATGGTTGAATCGACCTTTTATCCAATCAGAAAATCCTACGTCGTCTATCCAGGGAGTTTATCAGATTTCATTTTCCTTAGGGAGTTGTCACAACATCACATATTATAATGACAGCAATGGCATCAAAAAAGTAATTCGACCTTTAAGGATCCGGGTTTTGGTGTATCTCTTCGATTGATTGAACTTATCGTATCTATGAAAGCACATGGTTTTTTCCAACATACGAGATTTTCGTATGTATACATTTCTCGTATATTTAGATCGCTACTTCGAATATCCTTGGGCCTTATGTGAAAATAAATTTGGCCTCATCAAAGAATAAGTTGTGGAAAGGTTCACTCCACATCATGTTCTACGATCACAGACAAGAGTCGTAGTTTACCAAATGTTAATGACTCATTGTGGTGCTATGTGAAAACATTCAGAGTACTGGTAATTTAAAGGCATACAATTTTCAACAGTTTCGTCTGAATTAGCATCAACACCTAAATCTCTAGCTCTTCAAATCACCATGGTAGCAGGGCGTATTATATCACCGGTCTATAACGGGATTGGAGATAATAGCGTTGTGTTACAGAAATGGTATTACGTGATATTCCTTGTTATTGTGGTCAAGACATTTGCGAGAGAAAAATAATTACCACAATATTCCGTGGGGAGAGCGGTATCGATTCCAAATAGTGGCTCAGGTTAAACCTCCTTGTTCACTGGAAGCTGGGTGTGCACCTTTCTGAAAAGCTGTAGGTGGCGCAGAGAAAGGAACTGGCCCAACTTGAGCCATATTGTTTGAACTACACACTCATTTGGGATGATATTAGGTGGCTAGTACTACTCTCCTACGTATACAAAACCAACCAGAAGATGTATTTCCGTGTTTCTTTCAAATCTTGATTGCGCCTCCTTACGTCCTCTGGGGTTAAATGTGGTCAAGTGACATTTTAAGAAGATCACAGGTTTTGCAATTCAGCTCTACGACTTCGCAGTTGTGCGTTTTTTGGTCCACCCAGCACCATGTGCTTATCTGACATGTGTTCTTGGCCTCTCCTCTACGAGTGCTTGTTTAAACTTCCCAACTCAAATTCAAAGAATATGAATTCCACTGGGTTCAGAAGAATGAAATATTCCATGGTTAAAAAGCAATAATTGTAAATGGTATAGAGCATTATCTTCATTTTTGATTATTCAATTCATATTCATGAATAAGCGAGGGTGGATTCGTGGCTCCAGTACACATGACGGAATAGCAATACGACGGAACTCAATGACGCATTTATCTAAATTCTCCTATACCTAGCCTGTTTTTTTATGACGTTAACCATCTTCAAGCGTCACACTGCATATTACATGAACTCATTTTTTAGCTCGGCATACTTTCTATCACCCTTCATTTCATCCGAAGTGCCTATTTTTTCCCACCTCGTACCTCGATTTTACAGTATGAGCCCCTGTTTTAACGTCTTTAGCACCCCATCCTCCTTCAACATCTAAAGCATTCAACTTGCATGCCTTCTTTGAACCTCTCCCAACAGCCTACTCTTTCTTTTTTATCATATCTCTCCGATCAGGTCCCATCCTAGACAGAACTTATCCTTTGTTTTCCTTTCTCTCCATTTTATTTTTTCCATTCTCCTCCAAACCAACTTCTTAAATGCCCATAACTTGTACTCTTGCCTCAACGAATAAGTTTCCAAGTCATAAAAACCTACACTCCGAATAAAATTTTTACATCAAATTTTTTTAAATGTTTACTTAAAATGGCTATGATTTATTCCAGTCATCTTGGAAATGTTTCCTTGCATAGCGAAGTTTTTGTTTAATTTTCTTCCTAGAATGCTTCACCTAACAAAAACACTTCCACAATAGGTGACTGTTCTACTTTAATTTTTTCTACTTTTTTAATTTTTTCAATTTTTCTAATTTTTCTACTACAGCGTTTATCATGGTATTCCTGCTTCCTTAAAACCTCATAACCTACATCAAATCATTGTATTTATTTATTGTAGTACCCTACAAGGGTGTGTGAGCAGGGGGTTTATACACAACAGACTAATTTTGGCCCGGAAAAGACCCTACCGCGGCTGGATAATGTTATTCTGATTCCTTATCGTTCGTGAAAAATTTGACATCCTAAATCTATTAGCTATACACGTAATCTCGCTAATTTTATTGACATGATCTCTCCTAACGTAGTACGATGGGAATAATAATGCATTCTCTACATCACTGCTAAAGAGGAATCCTTCCAATTAATGCAAGATATTTAATTCGTTATTTAAACTTCGTTACATGAGTGATACCCAGCTTAGCTGCTCTAATATTTTGGATACTGTCCTAAGTTTATTATAACAACGTATTACAAATCTAGGTCCTCTAAGCTGCACGCGATCCAATTCAACAATCAATCCAACTACGTGAGGATTCCATTTACCTGCAGTATATTCTGAATGTGGCCATCAGTTCCTGATTTTATAAATTTAGTAGCATACCCAAAATATTACAGCTGCAAGGCTGGGATACACTCACGGAGCGAAGGTTGAATTACAGATTGAATCTCTTGCATTACTTGGAGGGATATCTCTTATATAGTGATGATGAACAGATATTACACGGGAGGAGAGATCATTTCAATAAATTTGGAGAGTTTCAGTGTAGACCAAATAGATTTAAGGTGTCATTTTATCCACGAACGGTGAGGGATCAGAATAACATTATCGGACCGCGGTAGGGTCATATTCGGGTCAATATTAGTCTAGTGTGCATTCACCCCCTGCCACAGATCCTAACGGTAGCTTGGAGAGTACCTAAGTATGAAATTAAAGCAATAATTGATTTGAAGAATTCCCAAATTATTGTCATACTATCCAAGTGTACCCTAATTTGAATTTATCTTACTTGAGTTCGTGTTTACCGATGATCTGAGCTTATGTAAAAACTGCCGATTGGTTTTTCACATATTTAGCTTATGGTTCAGTCCAGTGGGTAGTTTTCTTGGCTATTGACCAGGTATGATTCCCTGGGACGCATCCAGGCATTTTTCGAATACCAGAACTTTATTGATAACATAGGGAAAGGAATTAGTCCCTCTACCCTACTTTGTGCATTTCCCTCGCCGATGATTTTGGCACTAGAAAAACTATGCCATAACCTACCGAACCAAACTTCAGGTAACCTATGATATTGGTTTGTTTATAAATGCTTTTCTAGGAAAAATAGGTGAAAATTTCAAGTTGATAAAATTCGTATAGTGATATGTTACCTACGTTAGCATCCATTTATTTCCATCCTTCATTATTTGTCTTTCATAAACATATGCTATCGTTAGGGATATCGTGCATTATTTCTTAAGGCAAATATGTTTCAAGTTGTATCCAAAGTTACGTAACAGCATTCGAGTTCAATCACATTACCGAACTTGAAGATGCTAATTAAAAATTTGGACAAATTCCTGCCATTTGCAGGAATTTGTCCAAATTGTTTTTAGCCATAAATACAACTTTTCCGACCTCTAAACCACTCGCAATCTGATAAAATACCGGTATTATCCAGACTTAGTAGCATACAAAACGTCCTGTCAACTTCACAAAGTGGCGCCGCTCACGGAGGCCGCGATCGGGCGGGAAGTGATCACGCTCCTCCCGTTCGACTCTATCTCGATCCTAAATGTCGCCCGACGGCATTGCGGATCAAATATTTACAATCCACGAGATCGAATTTCTTTCCCAAGCGAGCCGAAAGAAAGGGGTGGGGGGAGAAGGGACCAAGGGCTGGGGGTGCTGTCGCGAAAACCGCCAAGGGGACGCGCACCCCAGGGGACCGCCTGGCGCTCGGGTGGGGCAGGAATGGGGGGGGGGAACGCGAGAGCAACCGTCACCGCGTCGTCTTGGGAATGTAAACAACCGAGGCTACCTGCTCCGAATACCGCTCCCGACGAGCCGCCCTCCGCGCCCACACTCCCCGCCCTCTCCCTGCGACGCCGTCTATCAACTAAAGTGGAGGACCACTGTGCGCACGAAGACGAGGGGAGGAGACACCACAGAGGCCTGCAAATAAAAAAAACAAATACACGCGCTCCCCCCCCCTCTGGTGTTTCTTTTCCATCGAACATCATTCCTCGGTTGAGGTATCTTAGTTTAAAGAAAGGGAATTCTCAACCGATAAGAATATGGTTTCTTTTGCTTCGATCGGGCCATCAAGACAGAATTCGAATCGTTCCGGCGTAGGCGCGGTAGGCGGATGGGGAAAAGAGGGCTTTAAGTTTTTGCGCGTGAGAAAAAAAATTGATCACGCTACCATAGAGCGAATTCCAGCCTATTCGTTGGATCGAAGAATTTTGTAAGGGGCCTCAATATGGGTATTTTTCAATTTTTACGGCAAATTTCAATATTTTTGTCATGCAATTAAAGTGCACTAGTGATTTATGTATTCCTCAAGCACCAAGCATTTTTGTATGAATTTCCCAGTGCAAACGATATTTTTTAGTCTTACGGAAAGTTCACGATATCCTTACCCGAGTAGTTATATTACAACTAAGAACTCGTTTTTTGGTCAAAGGTAGGTTTAACCGCCCGGTCCAAAATTGAAGACGTTTCAAATAAGATAATAAATCAATAAGATCAAATAAGACAAATAAGATCAAATAAAATAATACGAACGATGTTCCAGAGGCAACTGATCCCCATTGCTGCACGATACAGTGGATACGAGTACAACCTCCACATTTCCCTTGCATTTACAGTATTTGAGTTATTGGGGCCAGAGGTATCAGAATAGCCAGGAATGCATAGAATTCCTGAAGCTCAAAATCTTTCCACACGAGTGGTGTTTTCCCTGGATTTTTTCCATTATATGCTGCATATATTGCTTGCTTTTTAATTTGTATGACGTACGAATAATGATACCAGCCATTTCCGAAGTGAAAAATAATAATTTGAATGTATCGAGAATTGACAGAATGTTGGTGTTCCTATTAGGTCCACATCTCTGTCGCACAACATTGCGCCTTGCAACTTGATGTTAACTTGTTGGTGCCTCAGCCCACTGAGTACCATCTTTTGCTATCCAGGAATTTTTCTCGGGTTTCCAACCGGGTCAGGTTTCGGAGTACCGACGTTTCGATGGCTGACTCTGCCATCGTCTTCAGGGTTGAAGTGCAGAGCATGGAAATTGCCGGGTATTTATACATGTTGCGTGGGTCAGGTGTGGCCTGATTGGTCGGATGAGTTTCTTCGGCCCGGCAATTTCCATGCTCTGCACTTCAACCCTGAAGACGATGGCAGAGTCAGCCATCGAAACGTCGGTACTCCGAAACCTGACCCGGTTGGAAACCCGAGAAAAATTCCTGAATACTATTCGCCGGGAAAGCCTGAGATCCTTCATCTTTTGCTATCATTCCTCATCCACTAACGGTCAGTTCTATTTCACTTTCTTCATCTTCATCATCTCCGTCATGTGCATTCTGATCAACTTCTCCTGAAAGTATACAGAATATATAAAACGTAATACATAATATATCATAATTATTGTGGTACACAATAGAAAATAGAAATATCAATTACCAGCATCATCACAATCCAAAGCTGCCACCTCACACTCTGTTAAATATTTATCGTCGTCAATATCCTATGCGTGGTCATCATCACATTCATCTGCTTCGGATATTTCAACTAAATACGCTCTTATCTGATAACGAGTGCTTCTATTGGAAAAGGTTTTAGTTGAGTACTCGGTTATAGAACGAATGGTGAAAGTTTGGTTGTGGACCGGACGGTTAAGATGGCCCAAGGATCATTAAGAAATGGTTTCCCATTACCCATTTTTGGGAAACTGTTTCGGATAAAAATCATTTCATTTTATGAGAATAAATCGTTTTCAGCTCCACAGACTCTCCACATGCCGTACGAAATGTCTCTTATTCTTTCCTCTACCTACTACCTCATTCTAATTGAAAACTATTACTAATGGTACATTGTATCGCTCGAAAAAATTAGGAATAAACAGCTTTTAATGAAAAATTGAGGTCTTTGAAGAAATTTTTTCTGTATAAATGGATCAAAATATATTTATAAGGTATATATGGCATGAATTAGATAAATATATTAATATAAAGTAGATTAATTAAAAACTTTATACCTTCGATGGTGGTTACAATCAAAAAGTAAGAAATGCAAAACAATATGCTTTAGCTAAACAAAGTTTAACTCCAAATAATTTATATCTACAGGTATTTTCACCCCCTTCACCATGCTTAGTTTCTTCCTCCCTCTATCTTTCTTGCCCAAAATTCTCCCCTGCAAATATCTTTCCATTTAAAACTGTCACGCAACTCTTCATTTCCTGCCCTCATCGAATTTCTCTTCGCTACCTTTATTTACTCATTATCACTTAAAACATGTGACACACGTGTTCGTTTCGTTTACGTCAAAAATCCCTAATGTTAGGCAGATACATAAACACTAAACCAATCAAAAAATCGAGCCAATTTTTCTAAGAGATGAGTTCAGTTGAGAGAACTAGCCAATAAATAAAAGCTAATAGCATGAAGTTCAAGGTCATGTTCATAGGAATCTTCTAATTTCTTTATTTCGTAATCATGTGTGCCTGGACCTTATCATCCCCATCTAATCCAATTTCCATTTATATGGTTATACTTGGAGGTCTAATATCCTGATCATATAGATCACTATGTTTATTTCTATCTCCTTTAACCTTTCCTGGATTAATTAATAATTTCTCTGCCCAACCCATAATACAGTTCAAGGACTTTCTCCTTCTCATTTCCCAACAGCCCTCTCACCTTCCCGTGTCCACTTCACTCATCCTTACAAAACTCTTTATATGCTCACGCTGAATCCTCCTCCGCCATGCCTCTTTCGCCCTATTATTTACTTCAACTTATTATTAAAATTTGTGCTTCCTTCTTGGTAATATAAAGTTCAATATAATAACCATATTATTAGGTTATAAATAATTAATAAAAGATCAATATCAAAACGTCATATCACGGATACGATGATGAATTTTCAGTATAATTTTGTTTGAAGGCTGTAGAACTATTGGTAATATTCTCAAAGTTAATTTTACAAATGTATGATTAAAACATATATGGATAAAAAATTATGTCTTAAACCGATCACTTTATCATTGTTATAACTATACATCGCCATTAAACTAAGTTCAGTGATAAACAGTGATATTCCCATCTTTATGCTATTGGCTTAACAAACTCTATTCTGAAACCTAAAGGTTAAAGGCTTAGAACTTTCCATTTGCTTTATTGAGTTTTCCACGCGTCTAGGCGAAGCTAAATCACTCCCGTCCCCTCTAAGTTGGAATATTAATTCATATTCATCAAGACCCCCGTAGATCAAAAATTAAGAGCAGGGCCATAACTTTATTTCTACCTCTGCCGCTGTTTCGGGAGACAGCGGAGGGAATGAATCGGCGACCTCGCCGCCCGGGCTGGACTGCGGGAAGACGCGCAGGTCAGCGCCCGGCTCTCACTGTCGGAGTTCACTCGATCGTTCGGGCGCGAACGGTCATTTGCCTTGGAATCGCATTCGGTGCACGCGTGGACACCTATTGAGAAACAGAGAGAGAGAGAAAGAGGCATAATTCTGATTTAGTACTAAAGTTTTTTTACGTTTGCCACTCTTGGTATCCATATGTGTATTTTACTTAATTCAAATTGCTCCTAAAGCTGTGAAACTGATTAATTGCAATTTTTAGCAACTCGAAAAAAACCTTCAAATTTACAAATTTACGTTCATAATTCATTCAATTTAAATTTTGCAATTAAAAAGGATTATTTTATAATAAATGAAAATCAGAATTCCATTGCATTAATTATCAATTCTTAATTATTCCGTTTGTTTTTAAATTGATTCTCTGGTTTTTGTAATTTTGAAACGGTTCATGCACATTCATGAAAAACACACACCAATCTTTTAGGTAAATTTTTTCATTACTAGATATCTTTCTTGTTGTTTGCCTAGAAGATGTGAACATGATAGCTCTGCTTTCACGTTTTGGAAGTTGAAGGACACTTGCTAAAGTAAATATTTAATCCGAAGGCATATGATCGTTAGAATTTACTTCGCACTTTATGGACTAAATAAACAGCATTTTTATGGCTCTATAGTATCCATGATGGGACATTTAATCCACGGATTAAAAAAGAGAACTGCCGGCGGCGTGTAAAGGTCGTTAGAAAAAAAATACCATGCCTCAGGTGTCTGAATGAGGGTTGCCAACTCTATCCCCAATCGTCGAGTAAATTGCTGAATCGGGCATGAAAGTTTGGCGGGAGTAAATTCGCGATATATAATATACATGTATCGCCACTGCTCCCATAATGAAACGCTGTGTGCGTTCTTTTCACGGCGAGGAGAAATTCGCTTCCCATTCTCCACACCTGCGGCCGCGTTGAAAAATACTTTTGCCATTCAATGCGCCATAACGTATTTCGGCGCACGGAACGAAATGATATCAAGGCCGATGGAGACGGAAAGGGGAAAAAGTGCCATTCGACTCCGATCCACTGAAAAATTGGCCGAGGCGGAAACATGAAAAAACGCCATAGAAATAAAAAAATTAGGAGAGCGCTTTGCTAGTATTCACAGAGGCGCGCCAACAGAGGTGAATTTGAAATGCATTAATGGATCCAGATATTTGCGTTTGGAAGTCTAAGAGTCATGAGTAAACATGTCACAGCGCGCCTTCTCAGAAGAGAACTCACCGAGGGATGTATCCGATGGATATAATGTCTTTATTTCGTGAGAATCGTACACTTGTTCCTACTTCCATTTTAACAGATGACGGAGGCGCCAATAACGAAATGATAAAACACACATACCATAACACAGGAGGTTTCAGAGGTTCCGTTTTGAAGGCAACCCAAAAAGCACTTAGATTAAACTCTATATGTATAATCACTGAATAAAAGTGCATTTAACTATATGTAATGCGTTTTTACATGTGAATTTGTACAAGTTTCCTTCCTTGCCACGCAAAAAGGATAGCCACGGAAATGTAATTGTAATATTATTACATTTGCTGAGTTTCATACCAATAATTATACATTGATATGATATCACTTTGTGGGATCAGTCACTGGTTCACAGTATAATCTCTAGACCAATCATTTTTTTGCTTCACCCTTCCACCGAAAGTGTGGCTTGGTAGTCCAGTGAGAGGTGCCCTGGGTTATTGACCAGAGGTCCCAGTTCAATTCTGGGTGATGCCCCTAAGTATCCTTGGCTTATATCATCGTCTAGCTTTCACATCAGGAAGAAGAGACCAATTATAATAAGCCTCCTGTGGCATTGCATGCACCTCTGCTGATGATTTGTTTAGGCAAAAGCAACGTTTTGATGAAGCGTATTGCTCGTTGTTTGGTACTTCCATATTTGCCTTAGGCGAGCTGAAAATGTTTCAAACAGCAAATAATGCCGTTGGCACAATCCTGGAGTTATAACAATCAAATTTCTACCACATATACGTGACATATTACGCATATAAAATGACAAACTTCAATTTTGAGCAATATATTATGCGAATAAAGAAATTATAATCAACTCTTTATTGAACAGTTCTTGTATTACAGTCGGTACTAGTTGTATAATGTAAAGCACATTATATTTGATTACCGAGACCTTATCCATGCGCTCCTTAATGGGATATGCGTTGCATATGTTTTTGCATGCCCAGCTTTGTTTGTTTTCAAGTTTCTCCGTCCATCCCTCGCCTCCGCTGCCTGCTGCGATGTGCCACATTTCCCACCAGTGTTTTTGGGGGCGGAGATCATCTACATCTCCATGATACACCGCAAGCCGCCGCAAGGGCGTATGGCAGGAGGTGCTAGGTCACCACCAGTAACAAGGAACAATACCACATGCAAAATCAACAATATGGAAAACTACACCCACAGCGGCGCACACACTCATGCAAAAATCACTTCATCCAACATCCATGCAAACACATATCCCATAAAACAACAAACAATTTCACTTTAGGATGCAGCATGAAATCCATCCAACAACGCACAAGTCAGAATATGACAATTAAGAAGGCGAAATTCCACTACCACATAAACGTGCAACATAAAACGCTCTCCTCGGGTAGGAAGGAAATGTGACCCAAACGCTAAAGTAGTAACATGTTCATGAGGAGACATTAGAATTTCCCGTAATTAATTTTCAATCCTAATATTCACGTTATTGAACAGATTTTTAATTCATTCGCAGGTGCATGTGCATATGCATGTGTATATTAGTTGATAGTAAATATATGTATTTGCAGGCGTGTGAGTTAAAAAGGTTTTCGCGTGAATATACACGCCTCTGTGGGTGTAGGTTTGCATGAATATGTGTTTTTATTCTCTTTTACGGGTGGTGATCTAACACCCCCCACCACACGCCCCTATGGCAGCTTTCGGGGTGTAATGTAGATGTAGATATGTTGTGATGTTCCATCTTCATGTTGCCTCAATCACATGTTTTCTCTTAAATTGTTAGTTTTGAGAAACTAATGGCACTGTTCAAATTCTCCTTAAAATAGAACTAAAGATAAATTTCGTGCATAAACTACTCTAAAATAAATGATAAATTGAATGTAATTAAAAATAATGAGCGATCCAAGGACTGCGATGCGATGGATAGGCGATCGCCTTAAGAAGCAAAAGCGCCCCTCACTGGTCCAGCAAGTTTAATCTCCAAACGATTTAGACCGTGTGCTCATAGTTAGCCTTGTAAACCTATTCCTGATATCAATATCCTTGTGAAGACAATTCCGCCGCCTGTCATACCTTCATAATTGCAGTCATATCAGAGCCGAAGTGATGGAATCGGTGCATATTGAAAAGAGAAATGTTTCCAGTGTGTGGTACATTTTTGCTTTTCAGTTTTGATTAACCGTCTCTTTTTCTAATGGAAACTCGTGAGAAATCATTTAATATTTTATATAATTGATAACATCCCTGGCACACACTTCAACATTAATATCAAAACATTTAGAAATTGTGTATTCAAATGGATTTTCTTTTCTTTTTCGGTGATAAATATTATTAATCATTGGTAGAAAATAGACGAAAAATAATCCAGACGGTTACAGACATCCGATTAGGTTCAAACCTTGCAATTTATGGGTGAAACAAATCTCACTCATTGAGTTTTGATGCCATGACATAATTCGGATCTCCGTGAATAGGTAAGGTACTAGGTTTCTCACGACCAGCCGTACTACAAAATGCATTCAAGTTATAACACCTCATATTTTATTTTCTCCCAAACTAATCACATGAAATCTGTGAAACTTGTGTCACGCCTCGAAGTTATTTCCTTGTAGCCGTACACTTCTTTTATAACGTCGACGCCATGATTTCAAAGCCTCTGAGAACACTTCTTTGAGAGTATATTTTGACCAGTGGAAAATCGCCGATGCAATATCAGGATGGCTAGTGAATATGCGGCCACGGAGGGTGTGTTTCATCGTTGGAAACAGCCAAGAGCCATTAGTAGTAGTTTTGATGGGAGGCGACCGAC
The DNA here is from genome assembly GCF_022747635.1 of Hetaerina americana. Taxonomy (NCBI): domain Eukaryota; kingdom Metazoa; phylum Arthropoda; class Insecta; order Odonata; family Calopterygidae; genus Hetaerina; species Hetaerina americana. The sequence continues at coordinate 11,788,672 of NW_027287205.1, read as the reverse complement.
AGCTAAGGTCATTTGCGCCATAGGGGATGGACAGGAAAGGATGAAGGGTGGAGAGAAACCCGGCGTCGGCATTAGCCTACTCTTTACGAAAGGCGCCAAGGGGTCCGCAGTTTAACGTCCCATCCGACGGACGGCGTACTCACTCAAAGTGCCCTCCACAAAGCACCTCAAGTAGGGATCGAGATACCTCTGAAAAATATTCAACACCGCCGGGATATGAACCCGAGCCCTCAGGGTGGGAAGCCAGTACGTTAGCCCCCGCACCATCTCGATCCCCGCCAAGAGCCAGGTAAGGTAAGTAAGGAGCATGGCAATATCAATGGCAAGAAAGTCCCATTCATGCCGTCATCTCCCGTCAACATTGTCTGGCATACACCACTCGCACAGCCTTGTGGTCGTCCGCCAACATTCGTGGCACACACTTGGAGGACACTTGTCACATTTCCAGGTCATCATGCAGAATTGTGTACGCAGATCCCACGGAAATGCCAGCTTTGGAGGGGATGTGTTCCGCACTCATTCGGCGACCCTCTTAAACATCTTTCTCCAATAGCTCGATCGTGCCATCAGAGCGGCTTGCGCAGGGAGATATTGTCCTGTTTTGTTGTCACACTCTGTCCGGTCTTCTATGCACTTTCGCACACACGAGCGCACATTAAAGACACATCCATGAGACCATCCCCACATGTCTCACTCAACCGGCAATGAATTTCAATTGGTTTCACTCCACGCAAGTGGAGAAAACAAATAATTACATGCTGATCTTGTAATGAAAAGGTCGCCTTTTGAATCATCAAAAACCAAGTTCCGTTTGCCGTATAGTACTGCCTTCTCTGTCACGTAATTGACAAACATCGCACGCTTATTTTAAAACAAACCGCGTTTCAACTTGAATGCACCTCGTGTTTGGTCAACATCTGGAGCAAAGAAATGTCACCATCATGAGGACTGAGAGTGCAGGCAATCTTCTCATCACGTGGTTCTGATTGGCACCACACGATATGAACCCATTGATCAGTGAATTACAGTTCAATGACTCCTCCCCTCTGAAAATCCTCCCCTTCAAAAATCCCTGCTTTGCCTGGAATAGCTTTATGATTCCGTTGTTCAATTAATGCAAAACGGTCATTGCCCATTATATTTCATATGCTTTCGTTTTACCTGTATTGACTGTATGTTAACATAGAAATAGTAAGGATAAGTTGATGATCATATAAACTACATTACCTGTAAAAATGTTAAATAAAAAAGTAATCACTTCAATTCTGCACATTTTATCTCTTAATAGTTGATGAATAATTTCTTTTGTCTCCACCACGGTCATTTTTTCATTACCTCCATCTACTTCTGAGATGATATTTGTATTTCCTACAATAATTCACCTAAATAAAGAAAATATTAGTTTTTACTATCCTTTATATTATATATTTTGATATAAGAATAACAAATGGACTTTTCTAAAACATTATTTTTCCTAACATGTATTCTTAAGGATATAAATCTTCAAACTAAAGAATATGTTTACATTAATTCTGATAAATTATTAGACGTAAAACTGCCAATTATGTGAGCATAGTCAATAAAACTATTATTGATGAAATAATACAAAAATGTGGGTAGTTTAAGAGAAAAAGTTAATGACTCCTCAACGATAATTTACAGATGTAAATTGTTGCAGAAATGTTGGAGTAATGTAGTGGTGTTCGTCAATCTTCCTTTCCTTTTTCATTAATTATTCAATATATTTTTTGTAACTCTGGCATGATTGATCAGTAGACTGCTGTGATCCGTGAAGCCATTAAGATTTACTTTGTGGCACTTATATTGAGAGTTTGGAAAAGCCAAAGTTAAATATATTGAATTCATCATCCTCGGTTACTTCCCGAAATTTGTCAAAAAGTTATTTGTAGTCTTTGACCTGCAATTGCGTATTTGACTAAGGTCCAATATATAGCGGTAACGATTTCTCGCTTTTTCCTAATATAATTTGGCTTATAATATCACGTTTGCAAGAAAAATATTCGTATAAAATTTATTCTCATAAGACAGCCTTACATGCACCCCACTTCCCAGCATGAGGCACCAAGGGGTCATTACATGGTCGATTTGTGCACCACGATTCCTCGAGTAAATTCGAGCGAATTTTGCTCATAATAGAAGTTTTTATTCAAATCAATGTAATTTAGAGTTTTTTAATCAGCATTAATCTAGTTCCAGTGGCAAAAATATTTATTTATACATGAAACATCCTCAATGTTCTTTGTAAGAGAAATTTCTTCCCGATTAAAAACAGAAGCATTGACAGGAGAACACAAAGGAAAAATCAAATTTTAGACCAAACTGCTCACTAAAAATGAACTTGGGATACCTTCACAAACATTTCAAAAGAGATTCGAAAACATTTGGACGAGAAGTGAATACCAAAAGGCAGCAAAGGGAATTGCAAAGGTCTGACGTTTGGCGATTCCCTGCCATGCGGAAATTACGTAAGAAGCGACGAATGAATTTTGACTCTCGCGAATCGGAAAGCAGAAAGAGCATAGAATAATCCTCACTGAGATCGCACGTTCTCAACTTCATTCATTTAAGCATGCCGGATCAACTTGATTAAAAAACATTGCGAAACGTGTCATTTTGGACATTAACGTGGATCAAAATGAGAAACCTATTAGCAACTATGATTGCATCTGTTACAATAAACAGCCTCAGGTTTTGTTTACGAAAATGGGAGTAAAATCTCTCATTAGGCGAAAGATTTATATTTAACCACTTATATAAAGGAAAGAAATTAGTTTTATCTGCTGTATTCGTTATTTTACGAAGCTATGCTATCCAAAAAAATCACTTTGTTTTGAGCTATAGCTGGGGGATTAATGGGATGCTATCTGAACATAAATCTGAGCTTCATGGTCATTAGCCAAACACCATGGCATCAAGGTTAAAAAAAATAATACAACAAAGAAAATTAATTTTTGTGTGATTTCTATTTTTCAATTCATCCCAGCAAATGGCATTAAATTCATATTATTTATTTTTCATATCACCTCTCAGTTCAAAGTTTTTTCACTAGTTTGTGTCGAATGAGACTCCTATTCAAGGTACGCTGTTGTTAATATTTGTCAACAATCCACGACCATTGCATATTAGAAGTCGAAATTCAAACAACTAGCTGAGTAGTTCGCTGTTTTCAATCGGTGATACTATAAGTTTATTTCTGTGGCACGGAATTAATATGAGGGTAATTTTTTAAAATATTTCCAGCCCAAGAAAAAGTGAACGCTACTGAAATGTAGGCTCCAATTAGAAGAGATATGAGCTGTAAAAAAGCAATGCCCCTTGCATTTTTTGTAGATTTTGCAAGGTGTCCAATAGAATATATTAGGTAGGATTATTGAATGTGCTGCAGAAAATATAAGTGGATCGAAGGGACTTAAGAAAATATAAGGGATCGAAGGGAAGGGAGAGGTAACTTATCCGCAACCTGTATATGTCTCGGAAAGCTAAGATTCGATTGGCGGATGAAGAGTCGGGCTGAGCAGTGATATATAGAAGGTTGAATCATATGTGTCCATCATCACCCCTGCATTTTTACTTATGTGAGAAGGAAAAGGTAAAAACAGCATTGGAATAGTTGTAGTTGTTGTAATTAACAATAAACAGGGGAACGATCGCAGAGTTTATTTACCTAAGGGTGGGGTATTGGTGGGTAATCTGTTATTGGTGTAAGGTGTTAAATGGGGTAAGATGTTATTGGCTACGAGGAAGGGTGGAGGGAGAAACCCAGCGTCGGCACTAGCCCTCTCTAAACGAAAGGTGCCAAGGCCTCCGCGGGCGACGTACTCACTCAAAGTGTTCTTCTCAAGGGTCCTCAATTAGGGATCGAAATTCCTCTGAAATAAATCTGCCGGCTCCAGGATTTGAACCCAGGTTCTTGGGGTGGGAAACCAGTGCATTAGACCATCCCGATCTCCCGGAAAGGAAGAACTGGGGGGTAGGAACTAAAGCCGGTGGGGAATCAGAAAATCAGGTTTGTGGTCGATCAAGTTTGCCAGCCGGTCGAGAGTTTCCAAATATTGCTGAACGTACTGGATAATCAGGGCGATAGCCATTAGAAGGGAATAAATGTAAACAGAAAATATATTATCCGGTGTACGAGGGAGAAGAATGCAATATTTAGTATCAAAATATGAGCTCATATACTTGAGAAAGTGATACAGTTTGCGTATCTCGGAAGTGATCCGGCCCTTAAGTGTCAAAGTCGTTGCGACATAAGAAGAAGAATAGCGTTAGGCAAAGAAAATTTCACGATAATCAGGATATTGATGACAGAGAGGTAAAGTACTGATGTTAAGAAACGGCCCGTCAAAACTTTGATACATAGGTGGTTTTGTACGACGCAGAAAAATGGGCATTAAAGCGTCAAACGTCATGGGTGTATAATAGAGGAAATTGAAATGTGAGTGTCGAGAAGGATGATAAAGGTGAAATGGACATGAAGAAAACCAAACGAGGAAATACTATGCATTTAGAAAAGGAGAGAGGATAATCAGAATCAATCTAGATAAGGCAGGAAACATGTGTACAGCGCGTATTGACTGAAGATGTTATGTTGAAAACTGAAATGGGGAAAAAGATTAGGGAAGTGAGGACTGGGGTAGTAAAAGAATATGCATGTTGGACGGAATGAATGGAGGAATGAAGTATGTGGCATTGAAGAAGAGCTAATTGAAGTGTAGAATGTCAAGCCGTGTTTCGTTAGGAGAGGCAAGTAAATTTCCGTTGTATCGTCCATCCAAACCCTAGATTAACCGGTAGAATGCCATTTCTAAGAAATTGGAAAGTAACTTCTGTTAAAACATAGAAAACCGGGCATTTCCATCTGAATATTTTCAAAGGACATCCAGAGAAATCACAAAATTCGTTCTTTCATAGCTATGTACGATTATTATCCACTACTATATACATACTTGGCCTTCTTTCCGAATTATTCACGAGTTTTTGCAAAAATTATTTTGTCAATGAAAGAACAATTACTTAGCTACTCTAGTGTCAGGTATTTTGCTGGATGATAACAATATTGCACATCCAGACTTCTTTTTTGTCAGATGATATAAAAATTATTTCGTTATTTGAGCTTAAAAAACAATTCGATCCTTAATGTCACATAACGAATATCCAGATGAAAAGTACTGCGTCACCAGTAAGCAAATGCAAAGCACAGGTGCAATAGGCTTACAACTTAGGTCTAGTGTACAATGTTTCCGCTATGCATCACATGCATGTTACTTGGATATAGACGACCTTAAACATTTTCATGAGATTTATGTCTCCCTAATATTACAAAATGCATTAAGATTCTGCCTAAAATACCTCATAGGGGTAATTTTATAACTATCCAAATGTACACGGTTTTCATTGATAATTTGGATTATATAGAACAACATAAATCAATTAAAGAAGAGAGATTCTGGATAGCAGTAGCAAATTTTCAGCCAATCCAACTCTAGCACTCTGCTATCTCCATTCTCAGAGCAATCAGGTTATTGCTTTTCTTGCCTGAATTTTTTGCTTCGACAAACCTGAGCTAGCCGGAAGTCTAAAAATACGGGTGTAGTAAAGGTTGAATCTAAAAAGTAAATATTTGTCTGTATTAAGATCCTATCTGATGTTATTATCATTACTTTGCCAAAAGGTGAAATCGATCTTTTTTTAATAGCATATAATTCCATTAAATAAATGTTAAGAGGCTATCGAAAAGCGTTATTTACGGCTTACATATTTACTAAAAATCTGTAGCTAAAATCTTATATCTAGGTACCCTCTCCCTATTTAAAAAATTAAGTCTTAATAATTATTTAAATATAAACTACCATTTGATATCAATACAAATATATCAACAGGCAAAGAAAAGGGCTTAAAGCTGAGCAAAGAGTATTTAAAGATTTTTTTCACAAATAACATCCTCTCTTCTCGCTTAATACTTGAAATGGCAACTTTCATGCAATATATGTTTTTACTGCAGCTCCGTCACTTAAGCAATTCATCTCATTACCACTTGTAACATGTAAATATCCATTTAGTTGTAAAATAATGAAATTGAATAACATTCGGACTCCTAAGTTTGGGTATGGGATTTAGTGAATAGGATTTATCTCGAGCAGTTTCCTTTTTCATTTTTAGGAATAACTGAAATGCGAATCTTCAATTTTCATATTTTCAGTGAATGCCATTTTAATATTGAACCATAAGGCTAAGTATTATAAAACAGATAGATTTTGGAAAAAATTCAATAAATATGATAGTACAGGTGCTATAAAAACGTCTGCAGTGAAAGTCGTTGAAATTATTACTAACAGTTATCTACCGATTTGGAGTAGGTTTTAGAGGCCGCGGCAATACACACGCATTTAAGACCTACCCAACATGAGAAACATTTTTCGATTTTTCCCAGCAGCATGCGTATAACTCCATTGTTTTTTTCCTTTTCTTCCTCTTTGCTTTTGCTATTTTCTCCGCGATCAAAATTCAATAGCTTCCAAATTGCACACATCCATAAGCCCTAGCGACTAAGGTTCCGATTCACAGATAAGAATGCTTCGTATCAATAATTTCGCTACCCCTTCTATGCATCTGCACATAAGGCTCCTGTCACCAACTCTCGCCTCTTTGCAAATGTTTCTCTATCTGGTTCAGTTATTCTTGCCTTGTCCCTACTACTTCCCCAGAATACTTCCTAAATAAGTAAAATTCTATTTTTCCTGGTATATATCACTTAATTTTAATAAGTTTTTCACCCATATGATTTCTTGAGTACTTTCGTATACATGTATATAATCAAAACCAAGGAGCCAGATGGTGTTTGCCAGCAAAAATATAGAAAAACACACAAAAAAGGACACTCTAACGTATTCCGAAATTTTTGTTGGCAAAACCACTTTATTCTGCACAAAGAAGGAACTAAGTGCTCCTAAATCAAGTTAACTTATGGCCATTATGATACTTAAGGAAAATAAATGTTATAACTGAAAGTAGATCGCAGTAATTTTGGAAACAGGAGCTAGATTTGTAGAACATTACTTTTATTAACTTGTTGGCGTATGTATCATATATTCAAGGGACATAACAGAGAACAATTGAAATAGCCAAGTTCTTTTTACGATTTACATTAGTTCGCTAATCGGAAGCAAGTCTCTTTTCCGATTACTTAAACAATGTGTTACTAATCCCGTTGTTGGTGCCAGCGTAGGGGAAATGATGGAGATAAAATAGGATGGGTCAACTCTGCAATGTAATTATTTAAAATAGAATTCCCTGGCAAAATACGAACAATCAGAGCAACAACGGGAGATACGAATCGTAGGTTTGGATATTGTGGTGCATGCAGTCTGTTACAAATTGGTGCACAATTCGCTACACATGAATTATTTCATATTTTATCGTCAACTGGCATTAATCAAACTTATATTTTTATGCTTGGTTTGAAATAACCACGAGACACTATCAGTTGCGGTTGTTTGCAGGTTGCAATTAATATGTATCATCATTATCATATCAGAAAGGACAAGATGAATATCAGTACAGTCGATGAAGCGGCTTTTTTGATTAAGAGGCTTAATGAATAACAATTTTGGAAAGAAGGAAAAGGCTGAGGTTGCATAAGTAATTAGTATAATGATAAAGTAATAGTTTCAGACATATGCCAGTGGTGAGAGAAAATCTATCAGGAGCCACGGGAATAAGTAAAAGATTAAAATTTCATTAAAACCTACCACAAATAGATGAGAAAACCTCTAAATATGATAATATAACCACCTTTAAGTATTCAAAGAATTTTATGAAATAAATCGCTTGACGTTAAGCTATAAAAGTAATTGCTTCATAGATCAACGTAAATTTCATCATTTCTGGTGAAATTCCCATAATTTCATAACCTCAGGACCCCTCTCCGGTACACATAATATTCGCCCCAAAATGAATCTCTGTTCGCTTTAGGGACGAAGTGATGGAGGCAAACACGGCGGGTAGGTCGGTGGGGAGAGAGTTGAAAGAGGAGGGGGGGGGTAAGCTTCGTGACCGCGGGGGGGGGGGGGGGGGGGGGGAGGGGTTACGGGAAAGTGACAAGGGGTGCGAGGCAAGAGAGAGGACTATTTAGATGAGACGAATATGCGGTCGTGTGCGAGTCTCAACCTCCGACGGAACCCCAAAGTTACACCTCCCGCGGATAGTTCTCGCTCAGCGGGCCATCAGCGGAAATTTGATATCGAGGGTGGTTTTCGTGCTTCGGATTCCGCACGCTCATTCGACGCTACGGTTGATATGGCGCGACAAGAGGGGTGCGAGAGATTGGAGGGAGGGATCTCTTGCCATTGGCTCAAAATTATGACGCGCACGGGAGCTTTTGCAAAGAAGAAACCACTATCATGAACTTCAATCCACTTTCGAGGAATGCAGGGCGAAGTTTGCCGGAGAGCAGAGCATAAGCTGAGATACCGTCAGACGTTGAGCGGCGGATGAGCACGCTGAATTTTCACAAATCCCTATCGGAAAATGGGAACAAGCTTACCCCCAACTTTGGCTAGTCCAGGAACGATTAATGCCCTTTTCCATGAATTTTACTGGTCAAATGCGGTGAGTTTATGAGAGAGAAGGCAGGGATTTGTGCATTAAATTAGCTGAGCATAAAAAAATTAAGCAATTATCCAGATCAGTTACTCCAATCATCCACAAAATTTCATCTGTCCGCCACCGGCACTTTTGCCTGTGTAACAAGACACATATGTAGTTTGCCAAGCCAAAACTAATGGGTAAAATTGGGATTTTCTGATATAGCATTGAACTAAAATATGACATGTGAGAATCAACAGTAATCACTGATTGTTATTAGAAAAGTAATTTGAAAAATCATTTGAAATTTCAAAAATGTCGAAAATTTGGTTCTTTTTCAAAAGAATAGGATTTCAGCGGAAGACCGAGGTATTCAGTGCACTTACCATCGAGAGCTCAGCTGCTTATTTCTTATATAAGATTCGACTGAGATGTTGCAGCCTTTATCAGTATCATCGACTCCTCTCTACAACTTTCAATGAGATGATTCATTGAAATCCGACACCTGGATTCAAACTTAACTTCACTCGTTCCTTAATTTTATTGAATTTATACGTATTTGTGTATTATATATATATATATATATATATATATATATATGTATATATATATATATACGTATAGATATGTTTATACGTATATATACATATATATGTTTACATGTATACATGTATTTATGTGTGTGTGTGTGTATATATATATATATATATATATATATATATATATATATATATATATATATATATACATAAATAAATACACTTGGACGGCAGAATAGAACCCAAATATATTGATAGAAAACACGTTAGTTAGTTTTTAGGGGAGGCAACCGACAGCGACGTCATTTGCGCGATTATGGATTCACTGGGTAGGATGAAGAGTGGAGGGAAACTCGGCGTCGGCATTAGCCTACTCTAAACGAAAGTCACCAAGGTTTCCGCCGTTTAACGTTTCATCCGACGGACGGTGTTTTCACTCAATGTGCTCTCCATAAACCACCTCAACTAGGGATTGGGAGGCCATTGAAAAGTATATACCGTCTCCAGGGTTCGAACCCGGACCCAAGGTGGAAAGCCAATATGTTAGCTACCACATCATCCCGATCCCCAGATATATTTTTTTTTATTTATTTATTCAGTATAAGTCCGAAAACAGCACATTTTGGCCTTTACATCGAACTATTAACAACGATAACAATGGTCACATTTACAAACACCCAAGCCCTAGATGGAGCGAAACTCACCCAGGCGGGAATCGAACCCGCGACCCTTGGAATGGCAGACGAGGACGTTACCCCGCCGCCACCGGGGCCGGCAATGTATAAATATGTAATACACACGCACAGACACAGGTACCTATTTCAAGTACCGATGGCGAATGATTATTTAAGTATAGTAAAATTGATATACTTAAAGAATGGATTTTATTTGAGAATCGGTTCAATTAATTCTTAAATTATTGGTTCGAATACAGTATTTTATGTATCAAAAATTAAAATTCAATCGTAACATGCCGTGAATCATCTCCTGTTCACAAAGCGCATGAAATGCCAGATAAAAAGTTCTTGGATACGAAGATGGTAATAATGCCCGAACAGGGTGGGATCACTGAATACCGCGTCAGCAAGTGGCGGGCGCATTCATGAAACATAATCACATGCTTCGTGTTTTTGATCAATGACGGCGACTGACTGCCGAGCCAGAAATCAGAATAAATTGGGGGAAAGGCGGAGACTTCCCGTATCTGTGTGAATTATCGTTCAGCTAAGTCATTCGGAACCGCCGGTAATATTTCTAAAATTGTGCTCGTGGTCCACGCACTCCCGCGGTATAACCAATGGTTCCTGTTTCCTCCTTGGGCTCTTCTCGTGGTCTGTTTTTTCTAAAAGGCAGAGGAAGCGCTGGGCGTGGAATGCTCTTTTGACTTACCATCCCCTTTGACAGCTACTTGATCGATGACACACGAAAACATGTGAAATTGGAGCCCTTGACGGCCGGAAGGAGGCAACGGGTGGGGAGGGGGGCTGCCGGAACCAGTAGTTTGGGAATCGAGAACATAATCACGCCAGTAAGTCTTGTGCCCAAGCTATGTGATGATATTAAGGATTATATTGATGTCAATAAATAGCCCAAATATACCGACCGGGAGAGTAATCCTATGTAATTTAATAATGTGATTTGATTAAAACGAATTTAATTTTGGCATATAATTTCCATGGGAAGCAATTCGATAAAAATAATTCCCAAACCAAATATTAATCTGGATGCAAAAAAACGTTAAACAGACATTTAAATTTCAGTGGGAAGGGGAATCTATCAAGAAAGGGTTATCGAAAGCCGCAAAGGACATTATTAGCACCGTTAAGGCTACACGGACTAGGAAACCATGGATCATGGATGAGAAGTTTGCAAAGATGGATGAGAGAAGAAAATGTAAGAATGTCAATAAAGAGTCAGGAAAAAAGTACAAAGAGTTAAACAATAAATTTAGGCGGGCAACAAATAAAGCAAAAGAAGCATGATGGAATACGTAGTGTGAGGATATGGAAAGTTTGCAGAAGAAGGGTGAAATTGGTGCCCTGTACAGCAAAGTTAAATCTTTATCGGGAAGTAAGAAAGGAAAATCTATGCTAACAGTAAGAGATAGGGCGGGTAGGTTAATAGTTGACGCAGGAAAGATCCAAGAGAAATGGAAGGAGTATATAGAAGAACTGTTTAGTAAAGAACTTAAACTAATAAAGTTAGGCATAGAAAAGGAGCATGACGTAGTGGAAGATAGCTTAGGTCCAGGCATACTCGACTATGAGACAGAAAGGGCATTAAGGGAGATGAAGCTAAATAAGGCCGTGGGGGTGGATAACATTCCCGTGGAACTATTGAAATGTTTAGGAAAATGTGGGAGGAAGAGGCTATATGGGCTGATTCGTAGTATCTATGAGGATAGAATCTGGCCGAAGACTGTAAAATTAGTGTTAGTTCCTATTCCGAAAAAGGTGAAGGCTATATCATGGGAGGACTACAGGACGATAAGTTTGATATCCCACGCAGCTAAGGTTGTTCTCAGGATCATAAACAAAAGGAGAGAGAGTAGGGCAAAAGATTACTTAGGGGATGATCAGTTTGGGTTTAGGAAGGGGAGAGGTACGCGTGATGCCATTGCAGTAATGAGATTATTAATCGAGAGCAATGTAGAACACAACCAGGAGGTATTTGCCTGTTTCTTAGATTTCCAAAAAGCGTTTGATAGAGTGAATTGGGGAAAACTAATGAGTTTATTGAAGAACATAGAAATGGATTGCAGGGAAAGGAGGCTGATGCGCAACCTGTACATGTCTCAGACTGCTCAGGTGCGGGTGGGAAACGGGGAGTCAGGATGGGCAGTGTTAGGAAGGGGTGTAAGGCAGGGTTGCCCATTATCACCGTTGTTGTTCAACCTGTATGGATATGAAATTATTAAGGAGGCATGGGAAGAACTGGAGGTAGGAATGAAAGTGGGCGGGGTATTCGTAAAATCAGTTAAGTTTGCTGATGATCAAGCCTTACTTGGTCAGTCAGCCAAGGGAATGTAAGCATTACTGAGAGAATTGGAAATTCAGTGCGATATATATGAGATGAAAATCAATTTTTATAAAACGAAGGTTATGATATTTTCCAGGGAGAAAAAGGCTAAGCTAAACATTAAAATAGGAGCCAATAATTTGCATTTCAATGCAACAATTTCAGAGTGTAAAAATCATTCGCCTTGACCCATCATTTTCACACTATGAAATTGTTGCAATCAAATGAGGAAGTGCTTGGTATGGTGGACGAAGAGAGGGGTTTGTTGAGAGAAATCCGAATGAGGCAGGAAAAATGGATTATGGGCGTATTGATCGGTAGAGGGATGTTGAAGACTGTAATAGAGGGGAGAATTTTAGGCAAGCGAGGAAAGGGAAGGAACAGGATAGGCATGTTGGACGGGATGAAGGGAGGAAGAAAGTACTCAGAGATGAAGAGGGATCTGATGTAGACTAGGCTGCTGGATTGTTATGTTAGGAGTCACAAAACATTTAATTGGTAGTTGTTTCCATCCAAAAACCTACCTTAACCTGTAGATTACCTAATAAATAATAATAAATAAATATATATACACATACATCATTAATATATATATACATATATATATATATATATACATATATATATATATACATACATACATATATATATACACATATATATTTTTTTATTTATTTGGGATACATTGCTGTTAAGCGATAAGCCGGGTGGCAATGACATGATATAACAAACAGTAGTCATTCTTAAAACATATCACAGTGTCATTAAATAGTCGCCATTAAATAGTGTCATTTAACAATCCCATCATGTATACCTTTTGCATTCACGCCTAAATGATTTAATGCTTTTGGGTAAGGGCTCAAAGAGTTCATCAGGCAGCTGGTTCCACTCTTTGATTCCCATATTTAGGAACGAAAACTTGGCGGTGTTTGTCCTTTGGGGCATGTATTTGATTTTAAGCGGGTGATCATTCCTGCCGAGATAACATGGCTTATTTACACTCTCGTTCAGTTCTTTCCAGCCTCCGTCAGCTTTCAATATTTTAAAAATGGCACACAGTCTATTCAGCTTCCGTCTGTTCTTTAGTGACCCCCATCCTAGTGAGCCTAGCATGTCACTTACACTGTCGGTCTGCCTATGTCGCCCTAAAACGTACCTGGCAGCCTTCCTTTGCACTGCTTCTAATTTTTTCACATGCCCTATTTCAAAGGGATCCCATACTGTGGTCGCATATTCGACAATAGGCCTTACAATTGTTTTGTAGGCCAATTCTTTAGTTGATTTAGTGCTTCCTTTGAGGCTCCGCATGACCCAGTGGAGCGATTTAAAGGCCTTGCCTACCACATAATCTGTGTGAAGTCCCCACCCTAAGTCTTTACTTAGGTGTACCCCTAGATATTTACAATTATCTTTTGTTACAATCGTTTCTCCCATTATTTTATATACCCTTCCCTCACCTGCCTTCCTTTTGGAGAATGAGATGTGGATAGTTTTTGCAATGTTTATCTCCATTTTGTTGATTTTGATCCAATTAGCCACGTTATCTATGTCACCCTGCAGAACGTCGCGATCACTGCTGCTGCTGATTTCCCTATAGAGTATACAGTCATCAGCGAACAATCGTATTTTGGAATTGACACATTCCGCAAGGTCATTCACGTAACAAAGAAACAGAGGAGGACCAAGCACGCTACCCTGAGGTACTCCGGATGTGACGCGGGTTTCTTCTGAGATTTTGTGCCCAACACGAACCTGCTGGGTTCTATCTTGTAGGAAGGCCTTCGTCCATAGTAGTACTCTTTTATCAATATTTAGTTTTCCAATTTTATCTAACAATCTGTCATGGGGAACCCTGTCGAAGGCTTTTGAGAAGTCGAGTATAACTGCATCTATTTCTTTACCTTTGTCTAAGCAGTCTGATATTTCCTGGCAGAGTCCAAGTAGTTGGGTTTCGCATGAGTACCCTTTGCGAAAGCCATGTTGGTATTTAAATAGCCAGTCCTTATCCTCCCAGAGGTCACGTAGATATTTTGCGACCTTCTTCTCCATTAGTTTACAGGTTACAGACGTTAGGCTAATCGGGCGATAGTTCTCTACACTGCTATTGGTCCCACCCTTAAAAATTGGTATTACATAAGCCTTCCTCCAATCATCGGGGATTTGATGATTATTTAACGTAATGTTAAAAATGGTGCGCAGATACGGTATCATTGCCTCTGGCCCTAATTTGAGTGCGTCTCCAGAGATGTTGTCAGGGCCAATCGATTTGTTGACTTTAAGCTTTTTTACTTTGTCCATAACTTCGCGGTCACAGATCTTCATATACTTAGGAATAACAATATTACTCTTTGAAGGTGTGATGACTAGTTCACCCGGACATAATACGTTCTCCCCTTCACAAACATGAAAAACACGTGGGGGGAGGTTTCCACTGAAATCCTTGCTAAACACACTTCCATACCACTTGTTGAGCTCATTTGCTTCCTTCATCATCTGTTATAATGTCGCCCCCTTGGGTTTGGATCACGCCTACCTTCACCTGGCTGTTTTTTCGTCTTCTTAAGTATTTGTAAAATTTATTTGTATCGTTTTTAGTGAGAATGTTCACTAAGTATTCTTCTTTTGCTACCCTCTTTTCCCTATTCAGTTCTTTTACTATCGATTTATATTTGCACAGATATGGGTTCCCATACTTGATCATAGAGTGACTCCTCCTAGCCTTTCTCTTTAGTTTTTTTATTGCGCAGTTATAGTACTCGGGGTCGGTGTTACTTTTGAGAGTCATTTTTGGAACGAATTTTTCCAGCCCTTCGTTGACAATGTCTTTGAAACTGTTCCAGATGTCGTTTACACTTCCCCCTGTACAAGCCCAGTCCTGAAAACGTTCCTTCAACAAGGTACGAAACCCATTGCTATCTCCTTTGCTGTATCTCCACACTGAATTTCTTACTACCCTATTCTCGGGTACCCGGAATTCCTATTGAATATTGATACATACCGCTGAGTGGTCGCTTATACCAGGAATTACCTCTCCTTCCGAGAACATATTGTATGGTCTAGCTAGAAACACATCAAGGATGTTCCCCTCCCTTGTGGGCTTGTTTACAACTTGGGTAAAACCCTCTCTTTGAATGAGACGATTAGCGAGCTCTTGGGCTTTGCCACCTCTTGCCGTGGGGCCACTCCAATGAACGTTGGGGAGGTTAAGGTCCCCCGCTATTAGGGTTCGACTACCTGGGTTTTCCGCGCACGAGGCGGCAAGGGCCTCTATTACCTGGAGGCCATCGGTGGGTTTTCTATAAACGGCCATGATGTTTAAGAAGTTTTTGTTATTCTCGCTTAATAATTTTACGCAGATCATTTCATGGTCCTTATCGGACCATTCTAGTACATTACGAAGGTCTTCCTTAACGCAGATAAAAACACCCCCTCCTCTCGTATCTCGGTCTCGGCGGTATATTGTAAAGCCTTTCGGAAAGATTTCATTCGAGAAGACGTCACTACTCAACCAAGATTCCGTTCCTATTACAATGTCAGCCTCGCTGACCTCAACCAAGGTCTGAAAATCATCCCGCTTATTGATTATGCTGCGACAGTTGACCTGAAGAACTTTTAAGCCCTTACCTTGCATGAACCCATTACTGCCTGGTATGTCACTTCCTGGATCGGCATTTGGCTCAACTCCGCTCTCTTTGCAGGTCCGGTGAACATCTCTGGTTTCCTTTAGTAGTTTCCCCGTTTGGTGATCTTCTCTACAACTTCGTTTAACAATTCCGCGAATAAAAATGATCCTTTTCTATTCAACTGAATACCATCCCGTCCCAGGTGATAGTCACTTATTCGACAATTAGGATCAATGAAGGTAACCCCCATTTTGTCACACACCCATTCTATGCCTTCATTTACGTATCTGATTCTTTTGTAGTTCACGTCTCTTCTTTGAATAATACCTGTCACTACAATTTTTGCATTACTAAACTTTGATTTGGCAGCGGTACACAGGTCCCATATATAACCGGTTACGTGGTCATCAGATTTGGCACTTTTGATGTCTTTGGATCCAACATGTAAAATCACTACTTTTTCTTCTCCACGACTACTCATGTTATCGATTTGCCTCTCCAATTGTTCCGTTCCAATACCCGGAAAACACTGAACGGAGGCTCCCTTCCTTCTGCAATGGTCTCCGGCAAAACGTATAAGGGAATCCCCGATTATCATCGCCTGGGGTGCTCCCGAACGTCCGCCATTCGCCGGGCTGGCCGCCTCCGTCGCTCCGCCGTTGGCCCCTCCGCCGTCTCTCCTTTCTCGCTTGCTTCCACTCTTCGTACGCGAATATACATATATATATATATATATATATATATATATATATATATGTATGTATATGCATTAGATAATTTGAAATTGAAATAAGCTTAACGTCATTGCTTAAGTCCCAGAAAAACTAGCAATACGTGTATGATGAATTGCGGAAAGAAAACTTCCTTAAACCGAAAACTGCGATGATGTCATAATACAAAAGAACGACAAAGATTTAGTTTAACTCGTAGAGTACATGAAAAGAGACAATCAGGCCAACTTGTAAGACTTACTTTAAAATGTGTAGACAGTTGGAAGAATACATTTTCCAGGGACTTTGGAAAGAAAAATATCATTTTATTTTGTGGAATAAGAGAAAAATAAGTCTGAGAAAACTCTCTTTCATTCAAAAGACATGTTTATCAAATCATATAGATTTGAAAAGGCGTCCAATGTTATTGCACTCCATATAGCAACCACAAAGGTATTAAATAAATCTAAATAGTTCTAATTAGACGCTCCGGGAAAAGTACTAAGGAAGACGGAGAACTTAAAAGTAGCCGTTTTATCAATTATTTAAGTATGGAATATTTCAGTGGCTATATTAATTTTCTCTTATTTATTAATGATCTATATAGACACCGATAATGCCCCGGAAAACGATTTTCTCTCATTTCTCCAACAAATTTGAGGAAAATTTGGGAGACCAAATTTTACTGCAACTGGTGTTTAATTGTTTTCTTGTATCTTTCTGATAAAAGATTTTCGCTACAGTTAATCGCCTTGGATATAGGGGCTTTAAATGAAGCAAGTATAACATTTTTATTTAAGCGAAAACTACCAGATTTGAAAGGACTTGCTGGGCATTTTGAAGATATCTCTCTATAATGTATGTGGTATATATACCTAAATTGATTTAAGCGGAGTTTCGTTCGGTCCAATCGCCCTTACGACGGTTTTTGGAGTATTTTGTAGATGTACTCGTAGATCCTCGTCGCCCATTTATGTTTACCAAGGTGCAGGTTCAAAGCAATGAACATAGATTGCAATCCTCAATAACGTATCACATACCGATCGTAAATAGTTTCAAAATGCAGCATTAAGTGTCGAAAATTTGTGAATTCTCTTCATCATGAAGTTGCTGAAAATCTTGACCTTGATAAAATATACACTCGTTCCTGTTGGTCGTTTTGAGGGACGTTGAGGGGCGTTTTGAGTCCAGCATTGAAGCCCTGTTTTCAGAATTAAATAGTGAATTTAGGTGTAACAAACATACCTCCACTAAACCACCAGTCCCATTGCATTTCTTAGTTTTGAATTTGACGTAATTTAAGTGTCCCACCATTCATTCAGTCTTCAAAGACATCCTGGATGCCATTTTTTACTAAGTCTTTCAAAATCATCTAAGCAGCATGCCCCTCCACTCCTGAAGACGAAAACGCTTCCAACAGAGTGTTTATTTTCCTTGGAGAAGAGAATGTGCGATTTTTCTGTCACCTACGAGAGGGTGGGCCTCATTGAAATTTTCCATATTTCCGGTGCTGCTCTTTACTTTAATCGACGACCTCCTGTCGCAATGGCATTGACACCCGAGTCAATGTTCACTTTCGTAAGCGCAATGACTGAAGCTCTAGATGCAATTGCCTTTTAAATTTATGTCTCCGCGACAAAGCATTTAAAGCCATCTACTAGCTGTGCTACAGGAAATAACGCACTCAATAGACCTCCTGTAGCATTGTTAAGTCCTCTGATGGTTTGTTCGGGCAAAAGAAACGTTTCAATGCAGCAGCTCTTCGCATACTACCTCCGCCTTTGCCATAGGCGAACTGAACACGTTTCAAAATGCAGCGTGCTTATGCAATAATGGAGTCAAACGCAATTAAAATTGCACGACACATGGATAAGACATTAATTCAAAAATGGTAATTAAAGTAAATCATTACGCAAACGATCATGATCATATTTGAGTAATCACATGTGATTACTCAAATAAATGAAAAACTCCGACAAAACAGTTAACTGTTTACGGCTACAGTTTTACAGTTTATTACTCGTTACGGATATTGGAGTTATTCATTTGATGAAGACTACTAGTCGCAAGAGCTCAATTCTGTCAATATGTTTCTCGTTATTGACACGCGACTTAGCTAATTATTTAAAATTATTCATAAAACTGGGACAATCTTCTTTTTAGAAATACTATTCGTAATGTCTGAAAACATTATAAAAAATAAATCAAAATTGTCCATA
The DNA here is from genome assembly GCF_022747635.1 of Hetaerina americana. Classification (NCBI taxonomy): domain Eukaryota; kingdom Metazoa; phylum Arthropoda; class Insecta; order Odonata; family Calopterygidae; genus Hetaerina; species Hetaerina americana. Next base: position 11,769,959 of record NW_027287205.1, on the reverse strand, counting down.
GGCATGAGTTGAATTTATGTCGCACGAGAAGTAGTAGGTTTAAGGGTAGGCGAACGACAGCTGAGGTCATTTGCGCCATTAGGGGTGGACGGGAAAGGATAAGGGGTAAAGAGAAACCCGGCGTCGGCATCAGACTACCCTTCACGAAAAGGGCTAAGGGGTCTGCAGTTTAACGTCCCATTCGACGGACGGCGTACTCAGTCTAACTGTCCTCCACAAAACTCCTCAAGTAGGGATCGGGATGCCACTGAAAAATATCTGCCACCTCTGGGATTCAAACCAGGGCCCTCTGTGTGGAAAGCCAATACGTTTGCCACCGCACCATCCCGATCCTCGATATCGCACGAGTCTTTTTTCTGCTTGATACCCCTTAACAAATACTGAAATAAATTATCTTTTGGTCAAATCAAAAAAAACTTACCGCTGAAAAAAGATGTTAAAAATTAAGTTTGCAACCAAATATTGATAATATCGCCTAAGGCATTTAAAAATAATTTTTTTACATAAAAACCTTAAACTCCACTCAGCAACGGCAAAATTAGGTCAAGTTGCGGATATAGTTATGTTCATTGTCTTCGCGTTCATTCTACTTCGATTAGTTCGAATGGACTTGGAAAATTAGCCGCCCAATTTTTCCGAAGCCCGAAAGGAATTTCAGTATTTTATGTTCAGCTATGCACACAGCACAGCGTTTCAAACTTCATCTAAACATTTAATTTAATCCGCCCCCAAGTTAATATCTCCTTTAAGTTGAAAGACTCATAAATAATAAAATTTCTTACCTTGGGTGAAGACTCTAGTGGAAAAATATTACCAGAAGTGCTTCAAACGACGAAATTGAAAAAAAGAAGGCAGAGGGATTTTGCGAGTGGACGAAACTATAAAATTCAATCGCAATATTTTCGATTCACAATCGCAATAATGGAATTTTTGAACACTGCCTCCTCTCTCCCGATATTTGCCGCGCCGTGACTTATGGCCGCGGCGCTTCGGAATCACAGTATTAGCACTCTCCGATCGCGAGGCCTCTCCCCGTCCCCATCGCACTCTCCCCAAAAAAAATCCGCGGAGAGTTCGCTACCATCAAGTTGGGAAAAATGAAAGACAATTATGGAGACCAGGATACACCCCATAATTATGGTCCTATTGGGTCCCAGCTGGCGAGCATACCTTTAGATTCATTGTCACCTCTAAACAGGAAAATAAAATTAATGCTTCTCCTCTTCTGTTTCTTTAATAATGCACCAGTGTATTCATTTACGTATATATGCATATACATATAAACGTATTCAGGATACTTCAATGCATATATTCAATATCGCACTTACCTACTTGCAGTATATTTGTTTTCTTACACTTGATAATCCTATGGAGTTGATTTACAAGTATACCTATTGCGTATGGAGTAGGAATAAAACTTGCCATTGGATGAATATGGTCGATTACGATCAAACTTGTGTGGATCATTATGATCAAACTTGGCTTCATAAAACGGGTGGTGGGGAAATGTAATGAAAAAGTTAAAGAGAGGTGTTATTTTGCTCTAGTTAGACCTCATTTGGAATATGCCGCAAGTATTTGGGATCCGTGGGAGAAAATTTGGCAAAAAGAATTAGATAAAGTCCAGAGAAAATCCGCTAGATTTGTTAAAAATTGTTATGATAAAAACACAAGTGTGACAGGTCTCTTAGGGGATTTAGGCTGGGAACCACTTGAAGTGCGGAGAGAACAAGCGAGGCTTAGACTTTTAGAAAGGTTCAGAACAAACGAGTTTAAATATGACACTGAAGGAATTATAATGGCCCCACACTACTTAGGTAGATCAGACCACAAAGATAAACTAAGGGAGATAGATTCCAAGACAGATAGGTACAAATACTCATTCTTTCCCCGAACAATCAGTAATCATAATAGCAAGAAACCGAAGTCACTTTAGAAATATTAAAAACTTTGAATTTACAAGTCGGAACAAAATTAAACACTATAGAGATGTTAGGTATACTTTCAGGTGCATGTGTATGTTAGTTGGTAGTTTGAGTGTTTGCATGTGTGTGGGGTGTAAGTGTTCATGCATGAATGTATGCCATGTTTTTTTTATATATGATTTTGTCGTTATTGCATGCGATTTTTTTTTTAATTATTTTTCTTTTCTAAATTATGGGTGGTGTCCTAGCACCCCCCGCCACACGCCCTTGCGGCGGCTTGCGGGGTATTGAGTAGATGTAGATGTAGATTAAATTTTAAATAACGGAACTCAAACGTACCTTTTTATGGGAATAGCCCTGATTTGGTTACCAACATATTTGTAATCCACTCAGTTATGTAGCAGGAGAGGGTGCTCTTTTCCCTGTGTCGCCTGTCGCTAGCCAGACATTCGCATTTATCTGAAATGCACAGTAGCCAGGATTTAAGGGTTTCCAGGGATATCACTCGGAATGGAACCAGGGACTTTTCGGTCAATATCAGTCTAAGCGTTCAACCCTCCCACTGCGGTGTGCTACCATAACTTGATTTGAATTGGAAAGAGGGAAGGTAAAAAGCGGTCGGAGCCGTGAGCACTTATCCAAATGGCAACAAAGTTGCAGGAGGCCACGTCAGGGGCTCGGTCGCCTGGCGTCCGTTTTTGCCCCCGGCGGCGATTGCCCCCACGGTTGACGGGGTGGAGTGCGCGTAGTGTGGGAGGGGGGGTCGAAAGAGGGTTGGTTCTCGGGGGGGAGAGGGGGGAATGGATGGCGTCGGAATAGACGGGATGTGCTTTTTGTGGCGGCTGAGGTTCAGGGCCGCGCTCGGAGGGTGGGGGATGAGATTCCGAATCCGGTTCTGAGTGTCCTCGCCTTAAGTGAGGCACGTATCTCAAGAAACATGGCTGAACTCAATACAGGGCTTGGTAATTGCTCCATTCCAAGCAAAATTAAGCGGTCGAGAACGATAATCCTAATACCTTCGCTTATTGGGTTTTCCTGAGTGTTTATTTTAATGGATGCAATTTTTCCCATTTCAGGAGGGCATAAAAGTATTATTCATACATATTTTTTCGGTAATGAAAATGTTTGTGTTGACTCAAGACAGCAGAAAAATATTTTGTCTATTTGAACGGTCTTGTTAAAAAATATTACTAAAGTAAGTCGAGCATATACTTTCATTTTTCCACTTCACATTTTTCACATTTCACCCCAAATATTGGATATATTTTTTTTAGACTTTGCTTGGTAAGATTTTACTTCTAGTAAAGTCTGTTTCATTATCTCCACCCCCATCCCCGGTAAATTTCGTCACATATGTGGTGCGTCAACCTTGTGAAGACACAACTGACACCATTTAACGAGGGTTCTGTGAAATGTGTAAGATCCTCCATTACTTCACGTAACAAGCAAAAATATTATTGGCTATTGCAAATAATTCATTTCAATAGTGCATTTCAAATAATTAATTTCGATGTCATTAGGTACTAGTTTTAAACTTTGGAACCGGTGAAATTTTACCATAATTGGAAAAGTTAAAAAGAGGTCAAATACAGTAGAAAATCCACTTTCCTAAGAGCGGCGCGAGAAGAGAATCAGAGAGATTGGAAATTAGGGTCCGAGGAGTGGGATTTTGGAGGTAGTATGCTTCTGGAGGGGTTGGTTCGGCTCTGCAGGCCACTCTGTGCTCTCCCACCCGCTCGCCTCCTCGCATTGTGCCTGGATCCCCGGGCCACCCTTTCGGGGAAAAGGCGGAGGGGGAAGTGGAGACACATTCCAACGCATCACGGAGTCACCTGGAAGGCGGATTTCTTCCAACTGCCGCCAAAACCGATCTCTCAAATGCCTTGGGAATCGGATCCAAAATAATGTCTAGTTATGAAATTGACACTGAGAACACGAGTTCAAATGGTAGTTCCTTCTATTACAATTTCATGCAAATATTTATAATCCTTATAACAATGCGGTAATGAAATCTTTGGTAGGCCGGAATCGTATACATCAGTTAGTTTCATTTAGAAAAGTTGATGTTTGACTCGTGTTCAGGTGTGATTCATTCATCGTATTATATTTAGTTTTATTGAATGAAAATTAAATCAAATGAAAAATTACGTAGCTCCCCCTTAAGTGTGTTCTACTCTGGATACCGGGCCTTTGGCCAAAGGCCGACCGTAGTTGGCTTATATTGGTTAAGGAACTGCCTCTCCTCCACACCCTTTCGTAGGTTCACCGTATCGCGGTTATTATTATCTGAGGATTATCTTCAACTAACAAAAAAAATTACGGTTAAGTACTGTATTTACTAGTGTACTCGTGTTTAGTCTGATTGAAAAACGCCTTTTAAATGTTTAATAATACTACAATACTTCTGTCCAATGATAGATATATCATTACTTGATGGTCAATGATCTTGATGATTACTTTATGATCAATACGCATAAAATTAATGGAAGCTTATTTGTTAAGGTGATGTGGAGAGAAAGGGGATATGAATGAGAGAATACTAGGTATAGTGGAGGAGGAGAAGGAATTGTTGGGAGAAATCATAAGGAGACGGGAAATGGATGCAGAGCATGGTGATTGGCCGCGGGATGTTAAAGACTGTGATAGAGGGGAGGATGTTCGGCAAACGGGGAAGGAACAGAAATAGAATAGAGGTGTAGAACAGAATGAAGGAAAGAAGGGAGTACACAGAGATGAAGGAGAGTTGGCTGCAGAGTAGGATGTCGGATAATGCTGTTAGAGGGTTTTAGACACATTCTCAAAAGTTTTTCAACGTCTAGGGAAATAAAGAGTTGAAAAGGTATCGTTCACCGGTTAAATACGCAATAACACAACATTTGAAAGACATTTCTTTATTATGGTGATAATTATATCAAACAATATTAAGATATATTGTTAAATTTAACGTTTTCTTCAATATGGGGCATTACACATAGGAAGGAAAGAATTTGTTGTTTATATTAAACCTTTTTTGGACGGAAACTGCTGCGTAGTTGGACAAAAACGACCCGGGGGCATGACGCAAAGAGACTCATTATTACCCAGCGAATATGTATGCTTTACACAACGAGTGCGACCTTATAGCCTTTCTATCAAGCCTACCTGGTCCATGCACACGCAACACGTGGCCAACAATGCACGAGTACCTCCCCGATTAAGGCTAATGCATCGTCTTAAATTCGTGCCGAGATAGGGAGGCGGACAAAAGCACTGGTTGGGAAACATTTGATCGGATGTATAAAAACGCGTGCGTCATTATACGTGTTCTAAGCGTACAAGTAACCCGTATGCTTCCGGTAGTAATAAGTTGCCTGAGTACATGTGATGAAAAACCCAGGACAATAAAAATGGAAGTTTACCCTCGAACATACAGGGCATAAGCAGATTTAGTCAAGACGCGCGTGCAATATGTAAATATATTAAAAATAATAGAATTGAATATGTAAAACTAATTTCATGTGAATTATCAGTTGGGGAGTGGGTGCAGAATCAATGTCATGAGAATAAGTTTTATTCCGAAGAGTTCTAATATGAAATTTTTCACCTTATTCATGAGTTACCTGGTGAAAAACTGTTAAAATATTCTACTTAAGTTTAACCTCTTTCATACTAATTTATAACGCATTAAACTAAGTTATCAAATCGAAATAATATATTACCGTGGAGCTTTTAATATTTTATTCTTTAGGATTTATGGCCAATATACTACACTGTCCTTATCGTACATCCCTCTGCATTTTGTCCACGTCCTTTGTCTTTTGCCCTTCCACGGGCGGTCATTCCGTCCTTTGTCCCGTCGACCGCATGCACATACCAATTGCAGCACAAATCTGAAGCCATGGCGAAGGAATTGCTTTAGCTGACCTCTTCCTGCCTATAATTACAGAGTACATAAATTGTTATTTTATCCATCGAGATTTCCTTTCTTACACAATTCACTGTTTGGCCTTCCCTTTTTATTTCCTCTGAAACACACCCTCTCGTTTCACAGACTATCAGTGCATATCATCCAATCTATCCAATTGTGAATTCTGCAATGAGAAACTTTAATGAACTGTAGATTATAATGGAAAGCCAGAGGAAAATTAATCGCCCGATTATGTTGTTACCGGATGGATCTGGACCATTTAGGTGCTATCAGGGAACACGCTCCCATAATTACCCACTAAATGGTGAATATCCCATGTCGTATTTGGTAGGTGAGGTGAACTCAACTTGTCGTGCTAAGCTTTAAGTTCATTTCTGTGATCATGCTAACTATACCTGCAGAAGTTAAAATCTCGTTTATCGAGTCGGCAAACTGAGGTGAGTAGGACTGAGGGGCCGCACCCTGGGGTCTATCGCTGCGTGTGGGGGCCGCAGGAGGCGCTGCGGGCGGCCAGTTCGGTGGTGAGAGAGTATGGCGTACAATTAGCAGCATGGCGGGTGGGCGCAATGGGAAAAAGATATACGTCTTCCCCGGATGTGGAAGCCGCAGTCCCCTGTCACCCCGTCCTAAGCTCAATGTTCAACGCGTCCTTCCCAGGGTAGCTCACCGTAACTCACCTAAATGCTCAACGCGAGATATAGACCAGACCAGACCAGACCCCCTATTGACTGGGCTATTGCCCTCATTTTTATCGCTGCTTCGGTGAGACAACGTCCACCCCTTCAGCGGTAGTGTTTGTGCAATTCGCACAGGGGAAACAATGGCGATCGAATGTGTAAATGGCGAACGTGTACCTTTCCAGTGTTAGTGAAGGAGAAGTTGAAAGAAAGACCTCTAGTGGGTTGGCAATTGGCCTTAACTTAAAGGAAGAACTAAAATTAGCTTAATTCTAAGGGCCGAGACATTTTGCCCAAAAACTCGTCAACAGGACGGAAAAACATTTACTAGTCTAAAAACTTAAAATTAACTTACGATTCTGGTCTAATTTTTGGTTATACAGGATATATATTTTTTTCTCTTTTGTTCTTTTTTTTTTTTAATTGTTTTCTTTTATCCATTGGATTTATATTATATTTTTTTTCTTTTTATCCTTTTTTTTCCCCTTTTTACTTTTCTTTTCAAAAGAGACTTTTTTTTTTTTTACATTCAATGATAACAAAATAAAATGATAATATAATGGCAGTTACACAATGCCTTAAACATAATACATAAACCCTGGCTCAAATACATATTAATTTTTGAATCATATATAAGAAAGAAAGTCATAGGAAAGAATTCGGTAATGTTACCGAAATAAAATTTCTTTTGGTAGTCTCTAGCTCGGACGGCGTTTCCTGTGTAGGGAGTAATCCCATATATTTTTTTGTAAGCGTGTTACGTGGAAGGGACCTCTCGAGTCGTTCGGCTTGCGCTCGAATGAAGTCGTGTATTTTAGGTATTTTGTGTGCGTTTCTGATCTCTTGTATTGGGACGAGTTTACTCTGGTTTGTGAGGTAGCGAAGTATTTTATTTTGGAATGTTTCTAAGCGATTTCTGTCTGTTTTTGTCGCGTTCCCGAAAATTTCGCAGCCGTACAGCATCCTGGGACGGATATACGAAAGGTACAGTCTAATCTTGGTTCGGTGCGTGAGGCGCGATTTGGAGCACAAGAGTGGAGACAGAAGTGCTCTTGTGCCCTGAGCGATGTGTAAGGCATGCTGTACGTGCGTGGCCCATGTCAGTCTGTAGTCAAAGTGTATCCCTAAGAATTTGTGTGACAATTTCGTCGGAATACGCACGGATTGAAAGGTTAGAGGTTTTTTTGGGAAATAGCTTCGTCTCCTCCGAAAGTCGACAACAACACTTTTCTCAGCATTAATTGTGACTTTCGAGTTGACGGTCCACTTTTCAAGTAAAGAGAGGTGGTTTTGTATCTTTCGGAAGGCACACGTGCCGCTCCAAGATCTTGCCGCGATAGCAGTATCGTCGGCGAACATGAAAGTTTGAGTTTGTGGAGAAGAAGGAAGATCGTTGACATAGCAGTTGAAGAGAGTAGGAGATAATATGGCGCCCTGCGGGACGCCACAATTTATCTGTTTCCCGGTTGACAGAGCTCCGTTTTCGGCGACATGTATAGCTCGTGAAGCGAGAAAACTATGGAACATCTTGATGAGATGTAATGGAACCCCGATTTTAAATAATTTAAGTATCAATCCATCATGCCAGACTTGGTCGAAAGCCTTGGCCACATCCAAGAACAACACTGCAGTGTGTTGGTTGTTCTGCATGCCGTGGCTGATATACTCTGCTAGTCTGAGTATCTGCAGGGAGGTGGAATGTCCTTCCCGGAATCCCATTTGTTCCGGTCGTATTACGTCATTGGTCCGTAGGAAGAGGTCTAGACGGGCTTTCAAAATCGATTCAAACAGTTTAGAGATAGAGGAAAGTAAAGATATAGGTCTGCGGTTGAGAGGAATTGTCGGGTCTTTGCCTGGTTTGGCAAGCAGGCACACTTTTGCTATTTTCCAGGAATCTGGAAAGTAGCAAGAGGAAAGACAGTTATTGAATAAGCCCAGTAGGTGACGAACGGCCGGCAGTGGCGCGTTCTTCAAATGCCTGTTTGAGATGTCATCAATACCCGGGGCTTTTTTCGGGTTTAAGTACTTTATTGTCATTCTAAGCTCCGTCTCAGTGACCGGCTGGAATGGAGGAGTCGGAAGGAGACCTAAGCTACTTACAGCAGCCTCGGCTTCTTCGTCCTCCCGCGTCCTTGGCCAGTCGGTTTTAAGAGTCATGGTTTCCTGGAACGCGTTGGCTAGGATTTCTGCCTTGTCATTGGCGTCGAAGTACAGGTTGTCGTTATGCCTGATGGGCTGGTCTGGACGGCCTTTTTTGGTCAGTTGCTTAGCAACCTTCCAAAGGGATCCGTCGTCGAAGGAAAGGTTGTCGAGTTTGTCTCTCCATTGGTCATTAAACCGATTTCTGATCTCGCGTTTGACGCAGGACGCGAAAAAGTTATAACGCCGTTTATAGGCGCCATCCCTGGTTCGCGCCCATTGTCTGCGGGCCTTGTTGCGCTGTTTTATGAGTAGCAGGATGTCGTCGGGTAGGGCGTTTGAAGGAGGAGGGGGATGAGGGTACGGGAGCGATGCCAGTGCATGCGCGTCACGCATTGCCTCGGTTATGGCCAAGACATGAGCGTCAATGTCCTGCCGGGCTGAGGAGTGTGGGATTGTGATTGAGGAAAAGGCGTCTTCTGCTATGGAGGCGAACTGTTTCCAGTTCGTCTTTGAAGGAAGGGAAGGAGGCTGCTCATAAGGGACAGTCGCAATGTCGGTTTTAATCGGGTAATGATCACTGGAGAGATCGGAAAGTACAGTTAGAGTCGTTATGTAAGGCAGATTTTTCGTTAGGCAGAAATCCAGGATGTCTTCACCACCACGGCTGTCAATGTGCGTTGCCGCTAGTGGCACTTCGACGTCTACCATGATGGAATTAACAATGTTATGCAAACGCCGGCCATTAGTATTCGCGGACCGGCACCCCCATTCCGTATGTTTTGAATTCCAATCGCCGATGGCTACGACGCGACTGTCAGTCGGGAATAAGGGACGAATTTCGTCAGGAACAATAGTTTTACCAGAAGGTTGGTAAACGGAATAGATGTCAAGTTCACCTATGGGAGTTGGGAGTCGTATTCCGACGCATTCTAATGTACTAAGGGCGTATCCTTTCAGTGCCTTGTGTTTAATAGATGACTTTACTGCGATAAGCACGCCTCCACCGCGAGCAGTGGGACGGTCTCGCCGATATGTGGTGTAGTTGGGTATGTAGAATCTGTGACTGGGTGTTAGATGCGTCTCCTGAAGGGCGACTACATCAAAATTGCCAGAGCTTATAAAATCTTTGAATTCCCGTTGGCGGCCGAGTATGCCGTTGCAATTCCAACTGAGAAGGCAAATGTTGCGGAGCTTACTAGTCATTAAGCTCGTGCAACTCGCATAATTGCTGGAGCATAAAGATTTTCTTCTCCGTTTTTGTCTTTAAGAGACTTAGCTGGTGGTGCATGGACATAAAGTATCCAAACAGTGACTGTTCATTGTGTGCGGAATTTGAGGCAGGAATGTTTGGTAGGTGATTTGAAGAATAAGAAGAGGAAAGGGGAATAGCGCCGCCGGGCAATAGGGGGTTGATCACGTGGGGAGGAGGGATTCTAGGTGGAGGTAAGGAAGGAAATGGGGTAGTGGCAGCAAAAGATGTTTGGTCCTGCAAAGGACCTTGAGCACGGGCTGCCCAGGCATTCCCTGCAGGAACCGGGGCAGGTGTGAATGTTTTCCCTTGGGCTGATCCTCGGGAAGTTATGTCGCGCTTTTCACGCGCCAATCGTCGTTGGTTTTCCCATTTGTAAACGGGGCAACCGCGATAATTGGCTGGGTGGTCCATTTCGCAATTAACGCACCTCGCGGGCGTGGAGCGGTCTTTCTTCTCACATTCGGTAGTTAAGTGTGGTCCGGCACACTTAACACAACGGGGCCGAATGTTGCAGTAATTTTTGGTGTGCCCGAAGCCCTGGCATTTGTGGCACTGTATTACGCCCTTAGGTTTGGTGAATTTTGTTATATTCACCCGCATGGCCATTAGGTACTCTACTTTCAAGAGGTCACCTGGTTGGGAGTCATTTGTCAAAATGACATGATACACTGGTACCAACCTTTTGGTACCAGTGAGTATTCCCCTTTCCCTTTCGTTATATGAGGGCTTAGTTGTTGTTAGTTGGACAACACTTTTGATCGAGAATCCCAGCCTGACTAGTTCGGCCTCTAGTTCTTTTGCGGGAACGTCTCCCACCAGATTCCTAATGCAGTACTCTCTCAGCCTATCAGCTGGTAGCTGATAGGAGGTAAATTCCATTCCCCTGTCCTTGAGAATATTTTTTGTTTTGAGGTAGTCCTCTACACTACTGCAGGATATTAATACAGTGTTTAGACCTCTGAGGACACATTTAGGGGGGGTAAGTAGATTTTTTGTGAGCTCATTCGCCAAATCAACCCACCCTTTGACATTGTGTACTGTTATGGCTGGGATCCTCGGGGATTTTGGAGTTGACGGCTGAGTCTCCATTACTTCAGTCGTGTTTTCAATGGGAGAAAACCTATTACTTTGTGGGATGTCGGGGGAGGGAATGACCCGGCGTCTTTTCATGGGAGTTCCCTTTTTTCTAGAGACGACAGTGAAGCCGTCGTCTCCCTGGCCATGCGGTGTTTGCGTTTGTTGGCCCGTGATTTGGTTTACGACGAGAGGGAGGGTGTGAGTAGTCCCCGCTGAAGAGGTGGACGCATTTGTGTTTACGAGTTGATGGTCGTCGCCAACGGCGGAATTAGCGACGGCTAATTTGTCTTTGTCCGCTTCTCCTGCGTTTTTGTTAACTACCTTCCGCCTACGGAGTGCTGCTATAGCTGCAGCTGCTGCAGGAGAAGGTGTAGAGAGGTTAGTGAGTTTGAAAGGCCTGCTTTCGGTTCCCGTCGGAGGCCCCGAAACACTGATTGCTGGTTGTTGGTCGAGTCCCGCCATGGTTTTTTCTGCCGATATTGGATTTGCGTCCGCGGTTTTTGTAAGTGGTGGTGTCAGACCAAAGGTGTATATTGGCCTAAACATACCTTGTAGTGGCAGGGCTGTAGATGTCTGGTGAGTGTCGTTTCCGAGGGATGGATGCATATATAAGGTCGGTGTAATCGTTATGAATATAAATCTTCACGTCATTCTGTAGTAGGACGAATAGGTGTTGCTGGAAGAGATATACAAAATTAACCCAGTAGAGCTTTGCGGCGTTGACGGTGAGCACACGGGATTCATCGCTTCCAGTATCCAGGTCATAACAATCGTGACACAAAGCTAAGATGACGTTAGCGAGCGAGTCATTTTAGCTGACCTCTCCTCCTCCATTGCAAAAAACATCCAATCCGTGACTTCCACATTCATTAGCATTTTGTAAAACTATCCCATCACAAAATATATAAGTACATTGAATTAATTTGCAATTTTGGTGTATATTTTGCATAAGAGATCGTTGGCATACGGAGAGATGTAAGAATATGTACATTGCATTTAAATTTTCTCCAAAATAACAAATAAAACACAATTATGCGCCCTATTAACATAGCTCGTTAAGGCAACACCGATTTTAGTCATTTCTCCTCACAAACCCCTCTCCTCGCCCACCATACCAAGTACTTCCTCATTCGTTTTCCTTTCGATCAATTTCACCTTCTCCATCCTTCGCCACACCCACATTTCAAAAGCCTCCAATCTACGTTCATCCTCCTGCCTCAGTGATCACGTTTCCGCGCCTTCATTACAACACTTAATGTCAAATTTTTCTCGAGTCTTTTCTTAATATTTTTACTCAACGTCCCCATCGTTAACTACCCTTTCCTTGTGAAAGCTTCTTTCCCTAGAGCAAGTAGTGCGGTTCTTCTCCTTACGTTCCTACTACTTTGTCCATTTTGGTCCTAAACACTTGCTAGATACGTTAACTGTTCCACCTGCCCTATTCAACGTGCTTATGTCAACTATTACCTATCTTTCCCTAAATATCCCTAAATTTGAGCACAGATCTTCCTTTCTTACTTCTCGTTAGTGATTTAACCTTTATGTATAGCGCACAAATTTCACCCTTCCTCTGCCAACTTTCCATATCCTCGCTCTGCGTCTTCCACCATGCATCTTTTGCTGAATTCGTTACCTGTCTCAATTTATTATTTAAATGTTTCTACTTTATTTGGCATAACTTTGTGTCTACAAATTTACATTTCCTTCTCTTGTATATCTTTGTAATCATCTCATCCATGATCTGTGATTTCCTCGTCCCTTTTCCCATTAACAATTCCTACAGTTTCTCTTGCGGCTTTCGATATCCCCTTTATTGACATATTCCCATTCTTCCCCGATAATACTCACCTCTCTTTCCTCATTCATAACTTTTCTACAGCCTACTAATAATCTTTCCTTTTCAATTCAGTTAGTGCTTCTACATTTTATTTGCTAATCCACCGCCTATGCTTTACCCTTTGGAAACGGACGCTACACTTCATAACAACTAAATTGTGATCAGAGTCCGCATCCGCTTCCGGGAAGCTTTGCCAATTGATCACACTGTTCCTAAATCTGTACCAATGCAGAATATAATCTAACTGATATCTTTCTGAGTCACCTGGCATTTTCCATGTAAATCTTCGCCATTTGTGTGGTCTAAATCAAATGTTGGTAATGACTAGCTCCTCTCACCTCCAGAATTAACTTGCTTTCTCCCCGCGGACATTTCTCGTACTTAAAACGTAGCCCTCACCTCATAACCATTTATTCCTTTGCCTGCCGTCGACTTCCAATCCCCCATCACACTCAAATGCTTTCCCTAAAGAAACACACGTGATTATATCCTCTGGCTGATCGTATATCCTATCAACTTATTCCTCCATATATTTGCTTGGTGATATGCATGTGTATCTGAGCAATGAATACGTTCTTTGGTTCTGTTTTTATTTCTACTAGTAATATTCTATCAGTTGCCTATTCTATGTTGACTACGCTTCTTCCTACCTCTTTATTTAATATTTTGGCAACCCGTCGTTGGCTCTCGTTCCCGCCACTGTATATTATTCTGTAACTATCACTCCAATAATCCCCGCTATCCTTCCATCTCACCTCGCATAGACCTAAAATACCTATATTTCCCCTTTCCACCTCTCGCTTAATATTCTCTAATTTTCCTGTACTCATCATTTTCCTCACATCCCAAGTTCCTATTCTAATTAAATTGGCCTTCTTATTCTGCGTCTTCTGTCCTGCTGCTGCCGGTTTTCCCTTGCAAGGGTTTCGTGAGATGACGACGGCGGATGCCTTGCCTCCCCCGCTGCCGGGCACGACCCACGGCCGATTGCGCCGAGCCCCGTAGTTGCTAGGACTCAAAATCTCTGTAGTGACCATCATACATATCTTGGAAATGATAATTGAGGTGGTTTCCGGTTGCCTTCCTCAATAGTGTTTTTAACGTGACACCGTCACTTACTGGCCGCCCCACTGGGGTCAGACGCCATTGCAGCCGCCTCACTGAGGAACAGGCGCTACGTGGACTACCTTTCGTCTGGCTCCTAACCTTCGACCTATCTGGCATGGGTGGCCCTACCAGGAGCATTTTTCATAACTCCCGCCAGCACGGCTCTAGCGGCTACCGGAACGCAGAAGCTTGGTACGTTGAATAAGTGCCAACATTCTTAAAAATATTCTGAAATACTCGTATGTATAACAAATTTATCGCATTAGCCACTCACATGAATACATCTTTGGCCCATTCTCTCTAAATTCATTGAAGACAACTTTCTTTTCAGCAATATTATTACTCACATAAGGTGTAGAAATGTTCTATCAAAAATTGCTACCATTCGTAATAAAAAGGAACAAAGGTTCAAGTTTTATGTTTGATTCTATCACTGTCCGTGTTTCTTTCCTATATCCTAAATATCAATGAGTCAAAATCTTAGATTCTAATGCTACCATTATTTTTTAAACATTACATTTCTGAGTTCTATGACACTTTGGTCCTTCTGAAGCGTCTTTTCCAATAGTTTTCTAAATTCTTTAGTTATGAGTACCTCTAATGAATATCCCATCTCTTTATAATTGCTATTTATGTCGTTTCTTTGGCATTGTTGTTGGGTTCAATTTAACACCAATTGACTACGGCCCCAATGAATGAGCTCCTCATTCTATTCAAGTTAATATCCTCTCTATATATGTTGGATCGTAGTCTTCCGTGGCGTTCAGGATTAGTGGATGTCTCCATTTTTCGGGTTCCCGCCGCGTTGGTAGTCATGCTTGACGACAGTTTCGCCTGGATTCCACCAGGCGTCTTCAGGGCTCACCCCTATCCCCGGTGATAGCAGACATCTATATGGAAAGATTCGAACAAATGGCGATCAAATCCCACGATAAGAAACCCAAGTTATGGCTAAGATACGTGGACGACACGTTCGTAATTTGGCCACATGGACCTGAAGAACTGCAGAGATTCCTGGAGCACCTCAACTCTCAGCATCCGGCAATACAATTCACTATGGAGACCGAAAAAGACAACCAAATCCCGTTTTTGGACATAATGGTGAAGAGGAGGACCAACGGGAGTATCGGCCACTCAGTATACAGGAAGGCCACCCATACTGACCGCTACTTGAACGCCCACTCACATCATCACCCGTCCCAGAAGGCATCACTCGTGGCAACACTCCTGCATCGCGCATACAAACTTTCGGATGCAGAATCATTGGCCAAGGAAAAGGAACATTTGATGACGGCACTGAAGATGAATGGATACAAAGAAGAATTGGTCCTGAAAAGGACCGCTAAAGTGGAAAAACGCCACCAGACACCCGACAAGGAGAAACATCAAACTGAAAAGCCAGGAAGCTATGCCATCATCCCCTACGTCGCCGGCACAAGCGAAAAGATCTCGAGGGTCCTGAAGAAGAAAGACATTGTCACAAGATTTAACTGCGTGACAAAAATAAGCCAGATAATTCCAAGGCCCAAGGAAAAGATCCCGAAAGGTCTTCTCGAAGGTGTGTACCGCGTGCCTTGCTCTTGCGGCAAATCGTATATCGGCGAGACATGCAGGTCCATGAAGACCCGCCTGCAAGAACACAAGAGGGCAACAAAGAATAAGAAATTCAGCCTATCAGCAGTCGCCGAGCATGCCTGGAGCGAACCCGGACACGACATCAAATTTGACGAAGCCGAGATAATCACCAAGGAAAAAAGATACTATCCTCGGCTGATTAGAGAATCAATTGAGATCACAAAAACGCCGAGAAATTTCAACCGGGAAGACGGTTACCACCTGACGAACGCCTGGAAGAGAGTGTTCCAGAAACCAACCAATCACAGCGCAGCAGCGAGAGAGCGAGGGCTATATAAGCGCAGCCAAAATGATATCGGCACTTCGACCTGAAGACGCCTGGTGGAATCCAGGGGAAACTGTCGTCAAGCATGACTACCAACGCGGCGGGAACCCGAAAAATGGAGACATCCACTAATCCTCTCTATATACATCGTATCCAATAGAGACAGCTACAGAAGCCAATCCGAAAGTTGGGTAAATAAAGTAAGGTTAATGCTCACCTCTTACAAAGTGATATGCGGCGAGTGAAATCCAAACATGTTGGAGGCATTCATCTCTCCGCCCTTTCCCTGTGCTGCTGTCGTTTCACCAGAATATCTAGCGAATCCAAAAGAATCATGTGGTTTGGGAAAAACTTCAGGTTTTGTTGGGGCCGTCAGTTGTAATCGAATCCGAGTCCTCCTTTCATCAACCCAGAAAGATCCATTCACCAGACTACCCGTCCCCTCTTTATGTTTTCCGGTAAGCACATAGTACTTGATGCGTCCATGAATGCTTTTGGGGGCGCACCCAAATGTGAGGCATAATTTTACGAGCCACGGATTCAAACAAAGAGGAGTTAATGGAGATGAGGTTCGTGCCAAACATTGGAGGATGAGGCGATCTGTGCGGAGTCAAACAATGCAGAATGGGACGGGCGTCAAACCGGGAGATAAAGACGGAATGGTAACGATGACAGGGTGTCGAAGGGAGGGGAGGGAAAGGGGTGCTCGGCGGGGGTAGGGCGGCGAAAAGGGAGTGGGCAGGCGTAAGGATTCGGAAGGGGAGGAGGAATGGGGCCACAGGCACCCCTCTGAGCGATCTCCCTTCCTCCCCCCTCACATGGAAGAGCGGCCTCGCCCCCTGTACCCCCTCTCTCTCTCTCCACCACCCCCCCTGTCCAAACCCGCGCACACAATGCACAAATACGCTCACACACACATGCGAAGCGCAAGTGAAAACAAAGCAGCCGGCACGGATCGATACCCGAGAGGATGGGCACCCGAATCTGTTGAATGGGTGCGCACGTGGACGCATTACGTCCGCGACGCGCCCTGAATACGGGCTGACCGGCCACTCCTGCTTCCCGGAGGTCATTATGAGGCCCGGACGCGAGCTCCATAACAGCCATCCACCCATATCCACTGACGGCATCAATAATGACAAATGATATTGATAAGCATTCTTCTGTCTTTACATCCGGCAAAAGGCAGAAGCTCTCAATGTAAGTTTTTCGTTGCATCGTGAAATGGTGGTTCGCGGCGGAGATAGAAAAGGGCTGACGAAATTTCGGCTTCATCATCTTTCTTGTTAACTAGAGCCTATCCTCAAATTACGTGTGAGGCAATTTTGTTCTGTTTTTACACATTATCATTTTAAAGCGCTTGTGTGATAGGAACCCTTTTGTTCCTCCTTTATGGCATTTATTAGCGACAGAAATAATATCGAATGGGCATCTTATCCTAAAAACAACGGGAAAAGCAATGATGTTTCAGGAATACTTTTTTCACAGTAATTACTCCTGAATTCAATAACATGTTTGTGAAGATAAAGGAAAATCAAAAGATATTCTTTTATTTCAGAGGTATATGAATGCATGCGTGATATTCTAGACAATCAGTTAAGATGAACTTTTAAGAAAAATGGAAAAATAAAAATCGGATGGAGCAGTTTATTTATTTGGGAGAATATTTTAAAGGAAAGCATTCATAAAACCATAATTCATTGCATTCTTACGGAAGGTTTAGCCATTTAGTTTGTATCAAGATGGTCCCCAGGGTACTGTCGGAAGATTGCTTGTGTGACAATGTTGCCTTGGACCTCTTGGACCATGGTGAAAGTGACCAGAATTTTTAAGAGTAGGTGGTTACGGGTGAAAAGACACGGGTCTTTGGATACAACTCAAGTAAAACTTGAATACCATTTTTGACCAATTGATTATGTTAAAGAGGCCGTGACGAGGTGCCTGAATGAGATTCCCATCGACGCCTTCCAGGAAGCGTGCACGAAGTTTGGCATAGGAGCTGACATCGGTGTTCTGAAGCACAATGATGTTGTTTTGAAGAGTTTTAGTAAATTTTACTTTGATCAGCAATAACGTTTCCCCCGATTTATTCTACTTATTTCATGGGAAATACAATATTTATTTTACATTCAACATTATCTTAAAAAACGAGGTCTTTTAATTTATTTCTTTTAAAATTGCTTCCCTGATGGAGAATTAAACAAAATTCTAGATTTGTACTCAAGGTGTTAACATAAATGAACCTTATGTAAGGATATTTTTTTTAGATTGGAGTAGCTGTTTCATTGTATCATGCATCAGTAATCACCTAAGCCAAGTCAAGAGCCTTGGCATAACCAATTGACCGATTTAATCTTCATAAAAATCTGATTTATTCCGAATTTTTATTAAATATTATTAAATCGATGCAACCAGCGACACAATATACATTGCTTTTGCGGAAAGTGCTATGTCTGCCTTCAGCAATTACCTTCAGATGACTTGGCGAAAGACTATCGTTTCGTAAAAATTACCTTGCCAAAGTATTAAAATATTTAACCTGTTGAGTTTTAAATGCTGGAGGCCACAAGTAAACATGGTTAATGTATGCTCCATTTCCTTTATTATCTTCATCTCAAAACTCTTGAGCTCCATTTATTGCCTCTCCCATTTAGATTTTTAGAAGCGGTCTAGACAGGTTAAAATTTTTGTAATTTGTGTCCCAGAAATCTTCCACATTCATTAATGATTGAAAACGGTTTTTAGTTTTTGTTGTTTAGTACCCTGCAAACCACCACAACGGTGTGTGACGGTATAATTAAAAACCACGCTAATTTTGACTAAAAATACTCGTACTTCATTAAAACATTTTTATTTTTTAATTTAATCTCTCTGTAAACCAATGCACTTGGTCCAGCGATGTTCCTAGGTCAACCATGAAAATTAGATTCCTTCAGGCTTGCAAAATACCCGTCTACTTTGGCTGTCAGTTCTTTTTTTGAAGGAAATGTCCGCCTGACGAGGGAAATTTTGAGCTTGGGAATAAAATGGAGATCTGAAGGAGCCAAATCGGACGAATAAGGCGAGTGTGGCAACACTTCTTTTCTAACTTCACGTATTTTAGCCATGGCGACAACACTTGTGTGTGGGTGTGCATTGTATTAATAAAAGATGATTTTATTTCTTGCCAAACCTCTCCTTTTTTTCGTGTATCTTTTACTCTAGTTAGTCCAGGAAGTTATCGTAGGTTTTTAAAGTAATTTATGGCCCAGTGGGAAATTAATCTATGAGCAGAATCCCTTTCGCATCCCAGGAAACTGTAGCTATCACCTTTCCGGCCAACCGCATTACCTTTGCTTTCTTTGGTGGGCACGAATCAATATATTTCCACTGCTTTGACCACTATTTAGTCTCTGGGGTATTGTAGTGGACCCAAGTTTCATCTGTGGTCACAAAACGGTTGAGAAAATCTTTTTGGTTGATCTTTAAACGAATCAAAAATTGTTCGGAAATTTCCATTCTAATGCGTTTGTGATCCTGCGTAAAGAGTCGCGGCACCCATCCAGCAGATAATTTTCTCATGTCCGATCCCCATGTTAAATGTAATATTCCCGTTCAGATGACATTCCGACAACTTCGTCGGTTTCTCACACTTTCAGTCGGCTATCCTAAATGGCCTTATATGCACCATATGGGATTTCGCATAAATTTCTTGGATAGTGGCACATTTTGGTTGACCACTTTACAGAATATCATCTGAACTATCCTAATCAAACTTAAAACTCGTTTTCCCACTTGAAAACAGTTGAACATGAAGAAGCAGAGTCCCCTAGAGTGTTTTGAAAGTCGGCATGAATATCTTTTGCCTTTCATGCCTTTCTTTACGAAGTATTTAATCACTGCTCGAATTTCAATTTTTTCATCTTCACAAATCACTGCAGAGGATATAACAACGGAGAGGCGTTAACACGACGGCGCTATTCCCAGAGAACTGACGCGTTACGTGTTTACTCATTAAAAATCACCCATTACTGCGCGGAAAATTCGTTGCGCCAGCGCTGACATCTGGTGGTGATTCTGAGAATCTTTCAAACTACCCTCGTACCTAAGTTTAATTGCCGTACTGCCAACGGCCATCCATTGTGAACATATATATACATACATACGTGTATATTTTTGTATAAGCTAAAAATACCTATATCCACGGGTATCCAACGAATCCACGCCACGTGTTAACTATAAAATTTAAAGAGTGTGTGAGGGTCGGTTAGAAGGCTGGTGGACTTATAAAAAAGGGACGTAGCTTTGTGTGCATTTTTGAGGGAGAGGTGAGTTTGGGCGTGAATGGCGCTCGGATGAGCGGTCGCCCACTTCAACACCCTCCGCCACGCGGACACGCATGTACTTTGTGGAAAGAAAACAAACGCCCTCTCTCCTTGCCTCGTGTCTTGCACACACACCCGTTCGCTCTGTGGCGAGCCTGGTGCAGGTGAGGGAGCAGCACCCCCACCCTCGGCGTTGTTTTGGTTCCGCCCTCCCCTTCGTGCTCCCCTCCCCAAGTGACAAAGCCCCCTTCAACCTCGGGGATGCCATTTGAGCGAAGCTGCGCCCGGCGGATAGTTTCGCTTCCGAGGGAAAATATACCTAAGACTCGCCAACAATCACGGGTCAAATGCCTCCAAGAACACTGAAACTCGTCGCGGACAGAATAGTGTGGTTGATGCTCGCGGGTTAGTTAATGCTCCGAGGAAAAAATAGTTAAAATTAACCTTTGCACTTCACAAGGGGATAAATTTTAAGCGCGCTCCAACTGACGAGCAATCACCGTTGAGCTTCCCGTCTACAACGGCAGAAATTCACCCGGAGACTTTTGCCGACGAGATGTTTGCAATTAGATATTCACATTGCGTTGAATCTAATCGAATCCTGTTACTCGAGCGATCTTTGCGTAACAAGAAAAATTCATGTTTATCTGCTCTTTCCTAAATATTTTGACATTTAAATAATGTTCAGCCTTTTGAGATAAACTATTTGCAGACATGAATTTTTCTGTCGAAAGTTTTCTTGAGCTCATATAAGAAAAAATTTAGTACGCCTATTGCTGAGATTTGGGTTGTATGGTGTGGTTCTACTTCGAAATTGACTTCCGGAAGTTAGGCGGCCATTCAACGGAAAGGTATTGAGGAAACAAATATGCAAATTCTTATTTATATCAAGGAAAGTTTTATCTTTTGGAAGCAGACTTCGTTACACGAACTGGTAACGAGATATGATTTTAATATTTTCACCCTTTGTCTTGCTTCGACACTATCGTATTATCTCCTTAACTATTAGTTTTTTATTACACATGTCAAAGAACATCACTGAGGTTACATTGATGCCTATGAAGGGAAAACTATGCATATGTAGAAGGGTAAACTTTTTTGATTCTGCATCATGACTATTTCAAATTTGTCAGTCGACAATTTATACTGTTGTATTTGTTGAAAAAATAATACGTGCTTTGTTATTCCATAAGCTTCACTGTTTATTTTGGAATTGATATATAAAACGCGAGAACAAATGAATATCAAAGATTGGTATTCACAGAAAAATTAGCATAACTATTTATGAGAAAATTTTAATGGAGAATAAATAAAAGTTGAAGGACATGTTGACAATAATTTGAAGACATTGAAGAGATGAATCTCCATGATTACTTAAAAAGACAAAATAACCCTCTGTGGGCTAAAGAAAACCTAATATGAGAATACGATTAAGGAAATAAACAATTACATAAAAGAAATCGACATTAAGTATTACTTTGATGCATAAAAAAAGGAATATATGCACAAGTGATATAAAAATCAATAAATTTAGAGCCTAATATTCAAGTTTGAGGTAATGAAGTTCCTCAATTAGACTAATACGTTGGCCTTTATTTGTCTGCGGTGATTAAGAATTACAAAAAAAAGTTAGGAGAATAGGTATTACGTGAAGAAAACATTTTCATGAATCACAATTTACTACAAGAAACAATATTCAAGCATTCCAAGAACTCTTGCAAAAAATCATGGGCCAAATAAAGAACGATATGAGCTGAGAAGAAACACAAATGAATACTTACTGTTAGAAAGAATGTGATGGGCGAAGAAAAATATGGAATAAAGAAAGATTTGCGGGAATGATTCAATGAAAACGCTATCGAGCCCTGAAGCAGCCATTTTTTTGAGTGATGACTGAAGCCAATAACATACTATGATTCTGATTTATTTGTCGTTCATCCGCAGAAGCGTCCATTTTCAGCAGTAAGAGCGTTTTTAAGCACATGCGCGTACGGTAGGTGGAAAATGCACAGTCAATTCATTTTAATTTGATAGTGAAACAATTCATTTCTGACGACGCAGTATTTTACTCCACTGGGAGATAGAATGTCCTTGATGTCAAATATTCCATATCCAAGAGATCGTGCGATAAATGGGAGGAGTCCAGAAATTTTCCGTTGCAAGGAAATAATCCAATGCCTTATCCATCTCAGTTAAATCAGTAAAAGAACTTTTTAATGAAAATAAAAATTATCCTTATTACATATTATATTAAATCCTATGGATTATCATCAATCCAATCAATACATCATCATAACCTAATACTTTACATGGGTGACATTAATTACTTCATACACATTACTAAATTGTCTTGGTGACTGTGTACGAATCACGTGGATATAAATAGATACAATATCGCAATATACTTTACACAACTACATATTTTAAAAGATGTGCCCTTAGAGGGATTTGTCCTACGACTGGGGTCAACGACTTTCCTAGTTACGCTTAATAGGACTTGTTACTAAACTGCCACCAGGAGTACCACTACGGGCGATCTCATCTCATTGAGCTTATAAACTGCAAGTCAAACGATGGTGAAAATCATGGCAGGTTAGGGCAGTACCAACATTCTTACAGGAAATAAATCTTTAAGATTTTTAATTAAATGAAAATTAAATGTCTGCATCCCAGAAAACATTATTGTTTCAGATCATGATTTTCTCATTCAGAAGTAATTATTGGCACCTCCGCGTACAAGAAAGACACACACTATAAAGTACTCCTCCGCATTTGCTGAATTCTGTTTACCCCAATTGCTCCCAGAGGTGAAGCTAGGATCCTTCAGATGTCATCCTGCTGGTCTTAGGGCGGAGCTTCCCCGAGATACCTCTTTTATTTTGCTAGCCTTTCGGCTAACTCGAAAGGAGCTTAATCCGTGAGTGCGCGATCCCGCTAAACAACTTCGAGGTCAATGGTGTGTTCATTAACCCCATGATGAATAACCATATGGTCCCGCGGGGACGGCGACATGCAGTCCCGGTGATTTAAACTCCTCCCCTTTCCCACCCCCCGCTTCTCCCACCCGCGCGCGTTTGATGCCCTCCGGAATGAAAATATATTCGGGGGAAAAGTTTTTAACTGCCGCTATGTTCAAGGAATACCCCACCGCTACTCAAAAGAAGCACCGAGAAGGTCGGGAGCGGAGGACGGCTGGGAATAGGAGGGGATGGAGCACTAGATATTCACTGCTGGGTACCCGGGGGCACTATATGCAACGGTAGAAGATAGAAGGAAATCAAGCGCGGAATAGCTGGGGCAGAAAAACGAGTATGATGGAGGGACGACCATCATGCCCAATTAAGATACACGTGCAAAAATGCAATACTAGGAAACAAGAGATGGGTCATTTCCATAAGATGACCCCATATGTGTAGAGAATATAATGAGGGGTTTCAAAACGAAGCTCAAACAACATAATTGGTACTGCATGTAAGGGAAGGAATACTGTGAAAAATAAATTTCCGGATGGTTACCTTATCGACATGATAAATAAGAAAGATTTCTATAATCAGGGATAGCATTAAAATTAGTTACATCGTTTTTCACAAAGAAAAGAGCTAGTGTTCCCTGAGCGGGTGAGGCTGACCACTAATGAGAGCGTTGAAGGTGATTCAACAAGAGTTGACGAAATAAACGGTTTATTCCGAGTACTAAGTTAGGTAAAAAAGAGAGAGCAAAAATTAACATGAAGAATATTTGATCATAGTCATTTCAAGCAGTAAATTTTGAAAAATAAAAATATCGAAAATATCGAAATCCTTAATACTAATCCAAATCCTTCCAAATTGCCCTTCGGCTACGCCCCATTTCTCAATTTCGATCGAAAATCCCGATTGACTCAAATACACGAAAGTCCAAAAGCTTCGTGGCAAACTGCAATTGATCTCATGAAACGTATATGTACAGTTGCCAACTTACGAAAGATGCGCATCATGTGATATTAATCCTTGATGTACATTTCCATTTGAAGCTGTCACCTCGGAAGGAACGCCCTTCATTATTTCCTGTTATTAAAATACTGTTTATATGTGATGTGGACGGCATTTTGTATATAATGTGGAAGTGCCATTTTATGTAAGAATATTTTGTCTCTTATCTTTTCTAGTGCGTGTGTGTGTGTGTTTGTGTTTATTTGTGTGTGTGTTCCTTTTCACCAAACATTGGTAAACGCTTTATGGTGTTATATTTGCATAATATTTTCCGGTGGTTGACAAACTGCTACAAGAACCCGTCTTCTGATAAGATAACTCAACTGAACGATGCAACAATTTCAGAGTGTAAAAATCATTCGCCTTGACTGGGACTCGAACCCAGATCCCTCAATATCCGGACGAGTGCTTTAGCCACTTAAGCTACCGAGGCGTCCTCTTAAACTCTGAAATTTTGGGGTTTTTTTTAAAGGAACTAGATGCTGAAATTGTTGCATTGAAATGCACATCAGCGGATGACTCCGTTTAAAGTTACTGTTGCGACATCTCCCGCAGTTTATCTGGAAAGTCAACTTAAGGCTGCAGGAAAAAGATAGCTGCGAATACGACACGTATTTCGCAGCCACATTTTTTAATACTCAATTCGCCACTTATTAATACCTCTGTTTCAGTCCATTATGTTTTTTCTATTTTTATTTTGCATTTAACACTCCCTCGTCTCCAACTTTTAGCCTCGCATTTCGATCAAGAACGCCTTCGAGATAGATCAACTGTTCCAATAGCTCATTCATGAATTCTTTTTATGATGCGTAACATGGCCTTTCCCTTTGGGTAAATCCGCATAACCTTCGCTTTGTTTAATTTTATTCTCATGCCAAATCTATTTCACTGACTTTCTAACATACTCCACAATGCTATGGTGGACTGAAAAACTGAGACCAGTTCTTCAGCAAACCAAACTGATTATATGAAATCCCCACCGACCCTTATTCTTATGCCTTTTAAACCTTTCCTTCATATACACGCTGAAAACACAGGTGATAATGGACACACCTGTCTTAATCCTCTTCCTAACACTGCCCATCCAGACTCTCAATTCACCACCCGCCTCTGGGCAATCTGAGGATTGTAAAGGTAGCGGATAAGCCTACTGTACCACCAATCTATTCCTATTTATTGCTATACACTCATTAATTTTTCCTAATTCACTGCATTAATAGCCTTTACGAAATCTACGCATTAGGCACACACATCCTTTTTTATTTTACGTTCCTCTGTATTAGATATCTCATTACTGTAATGGCATCACACGTGGCTCTCATCTTCTAGAACCTAAACGGATTATCTTTTAAGTAATCATTTGTCCTGCTCTCCATCCGCTTGTAGATGATCTTCAGAACAACGTTAGCTGCTGGGTAAATAAAACTTATTGCTCTGTAGTCCTCACATATTCCTGCCTTTCCGTTTTTAGAGCAGGAACCAATACTAATCTGTCTTCCGGCCGAATTCCTCTATCATATTTCATGCTATTCATTAGTCCATAAAACTCTTCCTCCCCGTTTAACTAAACTTTTAAGTAGCTCCGAGGGAACGTTTTCTACCCTCATCTGATGTCAATTCCCTTAATGCTCTTACCATCTCGAAGTCTGGACCTAAGCTATCTTTATCAGCGCCACATTCTCTCCCTATTTCTTATCTCGCCGGTTATTATTCTTAACCATACAGTTATTATATGCATTTCTTTAATATCTCATGGATGTTTTCTAGTTCAAACAATATTTTACTAACCTAACTTTGACTGTTTGCAAATACATGTTTATCTTTTTTGCCACCCGACAGGGTTTTAACCATCCCCTATAGCATACCATTTTCTCCATTCATCGGTGGGCTTTCTATATCCTCGCAATGCGTCTTTCACCACTTCTTGTTTTGCTTAAATTGTTTCCCACCTGAGATTGTTTTTCAAGTTTTTATACTACTTTCTACCTAAATATGTGTTCATATTTTTCCATTTCCTACTCTCATTAATCTTTTTAATCACTTCGTCCGTAGTCCGAGATTTCCTAGTCCTTATCATATTTACATTCCTATCATTTCATTTGCGGGCCTCGATACACCTTTTATACGTTCCCACCCTTCTTTTAGTGTATCCACCTCTCTTTTCCTACTCATGGTTTTCTGAATAGACCCCCGATAATCTTCCTTTTTTGATCTGATTAGTGATTTTACGTTCCATTTCTTAAACCTACCTTATTTTATCTTTTTGAATAGGACGCTGTCCTTCACAGCCAATATATTTTAGTCTGAGTCTTCATTCGCACCCGATAAGCTGCGAAATGATCCCGCTGTTTCTAAACCTTTGCCTAGAGCGCAAGTGACACCTTCCTGAATCCTTTGGAATCTTTCATATGTACCTAAGCATTTTTGGGCGTGTGCACGCAGCTGTTGGAGATGATTAACCCTTTCCTCCACAACTCTATTGCTTTATTGCCAAGTTCATTTCTTGTTTCTAAACTGTAGTTTCCTTCATCTCCACCATCATTTTCTTCGTTATCGTCGCATTCCAATCCCCCATCACCTTCAAATATTTCCCTCCAGGAATATCCGCGATTACGTCCCCTAACTAATCGTATACTCTGTCGAATTCTTCTTCCTTATGATTTCTTGGTAGCATATATACCTAAACAATGAACAAGTTCGTCGGTTATGCTTCTATCTCTACTAGTTACATTCTATCTCTTGCTTGTTATATGTTTACTACGCTTCTGCCTACCTTTTTATTCTATATTATGTCGTCCCCTACGCTGTATATTACTCCAGTAATCCCCGCTATCCTACCATAGACAAAAGATATATATATATTTCCTCTTTCCATCCCTCAATTTATATTACGATATGTAATTTTCCTGTGCTCAAAATCATCCTAACTCTCATGATCTTCAGCATTCTATGCCCCTTTTCAAACAATTTCGATCGTCATATGTCTCTTTCTTGATACTGCCATTTTTGTTTTTTAAGGATTTCGTGAGATGAAAATTTGCCTCCCCTCGCTGCAAAACTCCCGCCAGGGAAAGTTAATAAAAACACGCAAAACTGGATGGAGACAATAGTTATTAGAGTAACTTCCTTTAACTTATTTCACTTTTCTAGATGTTCACCCTGTACATTCAGACTCTCATACTCATTCCTTGATACGAGCTGACGGCGGAGAAGTCTTTTGTTGGCTATCGCAACCAATGAAGAACTTCTTGGACTACGGCATCGTCATGTATGTATGAGTGTGTGTGTGTGCGTAAATATGTAACACGTCCTATCTCTACGTATCACCGTGTTTCTTCCGGTAGAAGACCTCTCACTCAATAACTATCACTAGTGCTTATGTTTCCGTTGATGGTGAAATTATTCGGTAACCCGTGAATATGAGCGTGAAGCGTATTGAAAATTACAGGAAATACATGCAGGTTCGAAATCCGTTGCTTATTCCGTAATTTCGCAACTCTTATTCGCTTTTGTGATATCTACGAAAGTTACAGATTTCCTCCCTGTTGATTTCAGCTCTCTAATTCATCCCAGTACATTTGCCGTGGGACAAGAGAATTTCCCGTGGGATGTTGCTCCGACCCCGTACGCCTACACTCACGTTAATGAGTGGCGAAGGAGAGGGAGGGAGAAGGGGGCGAGTGGGCGGGCCCTGAAACACCAGGGCGCTCGCTTCTCGTGGAGTGTGTCCCTTGGAGAGCGGAGGCGGTGTGAGGAGGAGGGAGGGGAGGTCGGCGTGGGAGGCAGTGCGAGTCCCGCGGAATCGGGCGGGAGCTGAGGTCAAGGGCGATCCGTTTGAACATCGCCACGTTCCCCCTCAGAAACACCAGGACACGCCTCGAACAAGTGAAACCCTTGTTCAGGAAGATTCATTTCTTTTAATCGAACAAAACATTGGAGGCATTCGCTAGATTGGTTAAAAATCGTCACAAACTACCACGAAGCGTGAATCCAAGCTCTTGGAATATCAATGATGGGAATCCGTCGCGATATGAAAGTCATATTCAAGTATTAATGTGTCATATAATAATACCAAAATGGTATCGATGTTAAGAAATCGAGCATCGATTTTGAATCATGTAAAGAACCAACAAATAATTTTGCGATCATTTAGGTTAGATTCATAGTTTTCTCTCTTATCTTAGATATCGCGCTTGTTCCTTACAATAGATGTTTTATTTAAGCACGAACACCTTGTACCTTGAGAAATTCTAACTCCTAGTGTTGAATTCGGATTTAGGAATTGTATACATTTAAATCGTCATTTCTCATTTGATTTTCGGTCGAAGACAATGGTCACGTCTCTACCGATTGAAATATTTAGTCGTTTTCTGGTCGTTTATTGGTAGGGCAAAAACCCAAACTCTTGATTCTGTGCGTAGAGGAATTCAGTTTTCGCCACCATTCTTTGACTCAAAGTGGTTTATTTTCTTCGGAAAAAACAAATATGGGAATCAATAAAGATTTCGAGTGTGGTCTTGATATTGCCAAAATTTTAAACATACAATGTTTCTAAAAATAACCAAAGACAAGAAAAAGAGGTAGGTTATGACCCTTCGCCTTAAAAGAATTAAACTCAGAAAGAGATTAATGGTATTAATAAAGTCACCACTACTAATACAAGACATAAGTAATAAGAGGATTTACGAGCCATATTCGAAAGGTAAGGGCCATTTGGTTAGTAAAATATATACATATAAATAGCTATCCATCCATCCATCCATCTACGTATATAGGCATATCCATCTATAAAGGCGGCGATAGGGATAAACCAACCAATCACAAGCCTATTTCCTTAACATTGATCTCTTGTAAAATACTGGAACACATTATTGTTACTAACATTATGAGATTCCTTGATAGTAGGAAAATACTAACCTACAACCAATACGAATTTAGGAAAAGCAGATCTTGCGAAACACACATTGGTCTCTTCATTCACGATAAACTTATATCTGGAAAAAGCAACGCACAAGTCGATGCAGTATTCCTAGATTTCAAAATTCCTTCAACAAAGCCGCACATAATAACCTGTTACATAAACTTAAATACTCTGGAATCAATGAGAAAATTATTAATTGGATTAGAGACCTCTTGTCAAATCGCAAACAAATAGTAGTCATAGGTGGGTTATGCTCAACGGATAGAGATGTAACTTCGGGCGTCCCCCAGGGAAGTGTAATAGGGCCTCTTCTGCTCTTAATATACATTAATGACTAAAGCTTACACGTTGGTAGCAATCTGAGGTTATTTGCTGACGACACGGTGGTGTACAGGGAAATAAGGTGCTACTAGATCGCGAGATACTCTCTAGAGACTTAGACAATATCTCGGAATGGTGCAATAAATGGGGATTAGCACTTAATATAGATATACAGGTATACGCAGTTTTGAAATTTTGGAACAAAGGAAGCGGCGAACAGGATATAAACTACGAAATAGAGGGTTCAGTACTGACTACGGCCTATCAAGTTAAATATTTGGGGGTTGTTCTAACACCACGCCTTTCATGGGGAGCACATATCAGGACAATATGCGGATGAGCTTTAAAGAAACTTGGCTTCATAAAACGGGTGGTGGGGAAATGTAATGAAAAAGTTAAAGAGAGGATTTATTTTGCTCTAGTTACACCTCATTTGGAATATGCCGCAAGTATTTGGGATCCTTGGGAGAAAATTTGGCAAAAGGAATTAGATAAAGTCCAGAGAAAATCCGCTAGATTCATTAAAAATTGTTATGATAAGAACACAAGTGTGACAGGTCTCTTAGGGGTATTAGGCTGGGAACCACTTGAAGTGCGGAGAGAACAAGCGGGGCTTAGACTTTTACAAAGGTTCAGAACAAACGAGTTTAGCTATGACACTAAAGGAATTATAATGGCCCCACTCTACTTAGGTAGATCAGAGCACAAAGATAAAATAAGGGAGATAGGTTCCAGTACTGATAGATACAAATATTTATTCTTTCCGCGAACAATCAGAAATCATAATAGTAAGAAACCTAAGTCACTTTAGAAATATTAAAAACATTGAATTTACAAGTCGGAACAAAATTAAACATTTCAAAGATGTTAGCTATATTTGTTGGTGCATGTGTATGTTAGTTGGTAGTTTGAGTGTTTGCATGTGTGTGGGGTGTAAGTGTTCTTGAATGAATGTATGCCATGTTTTTTTGTGGATGTATGAATTTGTGGTTTTTGCATGCGGTTTATTTTCTTTTCTAAATTACGAGTGGCGTCCTAACACCCCACCCCCGCCACACGCCCTTGCGGCGGCTTGCGGGGTATTGTGTAGATGTAGATATACTAGAAAACATTTTTACTCTCGGTTTTAGTTTCTTACAAACCTACTTCACTTTTGGCCATAAACGCTGTTCTCTTTTAAGCACTTTCCGCTATACTGCACCAACTTCTTTAATACCTCATCATAGAAGCTCGCTATTGACCCAATCGACAACGGCGATCGAGATCCCCATCGTCTTATAGTTGTTGTCCCTGAAGCCAAGTGCAAAATGAGGAAATTGTCGCCAATTGCAAGCCCTGGCTTATCAATAGTGGTCCCAAAACGATTATCTGTTCAACATTCCCTGCTCTTTCCTTAGGTTGGTAAACATTTTCGTTACCTACCTTGCACACAATTTTGGATATCCGAGGTTTTCCGTAACAATCGTGTAAATGGTGGTGTGCCCAATAAGAGGAAATGTATCAACCAGAGCAGAAATCGTCAATCATCAATCAGATCGCAGTCCTAGATCCACGATTGTTGAACGACTCACTCACTCGTTTGACGGGCACTGGCATAGGAGGAGTCCTTGTATACCCCGAAAGATTGAGTGAGTGCGATTCACAACGGTCTAACACACCGGAGTGATTGGGTTACTCCGAACTCGAACTTAGGACTATTTCTCTTTTGATTTTTATTTCAATTTGTTTTTTGATTCCTTTGTGAGTACAACGAGGCTCTGGCATTGGAGATATCCTTTCAAACCTAGAGTGTGTATGTGAATGCGATTCCCGAGAGTGATTGTTATTCCTCAACACACCCTAGTAGTCGAGGGGTTGTAAGTCTGTTTCCTTATTCATTAATTTTTCATTGTTTTTGGGTGATTGAGGTACACATGGGTCACCCAAGTAACTTAGTGTGTATTTCCTATCTGCCCCTTACTCTTAACTTTGATCTTACCTCCCCCGTTTAAACAAACCTAAAGCCAAGCGAGATTATTGTCTCGGCTATTTCGTTTGCCACATCCTCATTGTTCGAAGTAAAAACCGACATAAACAAAAAAAACGTATACCAAAACCTTTTCTATAGAGTAGATGGTTCTTATCGGAAATATGCCAAGCATATAATTTGCGAACTTCTACTTTTCTGAATGACCTTCCATTTCTGAGGTGTCATATTGGTTCAAATTAGGAATGGAAAACCATCGACCATTATTGACTCGACGGAATAAACCTTGTCTCTAAAAATCAAATTAATATTAATTACGGTAAGTTATCAATGAAATCTATTTCTAACATGGTATCAGACTACCTTCGCTGGCCAAATTAGAATAGAAAATATATATTAGCAATCAATAAAAACTCACTAACAGCCATCCGTCGGTTAAATGCAGACTTTTCATGGCCATGCACCAGAACGGCTTTTTTTTGTCAACGATGAAGTTTTCAAACTACACAAAATTAACTTCAAAGAAGTATTTTTCATAAAAGTAGAAGTAATGAAAAATACTTCAAAGAAGTATTTTTCATTTCTTCACATGAACATTTATTCAAGGTCTTGCCCAAATCTATGTTTCTTTACCTTAGGCAGTTTCATTATTAATATTAATACCACTTTTCTACCAGCAATATTTTTACCCTTTATTTTAACTGCATCCCTTCCATGAGAACCTTGTTGTCTTCATTTACTTCAAAGTATTGCTTATACCACACGCATCAACTTGTTTCTCTATTGCACTCATTAATAGTTGCAAAAAATCACCCGAAAATATTTTATGAAGAGTTCCCTACCTATCTTCATTTACGTATTTTTTGAGTAATTTACACTTCTATTACCATTTCCTTCACGTAATCGTTGACAAGGAAAATGATATAATAATAAATTGAGCTTAATGTTATACCTATAACTACCCATTGTAAGTCTCTATCCAAACATATATGTGGGCGTTCTGACCTATGTTTTCGCCTAGTCACATATTCTTCAAGTCTACTTTAATATTTAAAATAAATTTCCTCATTTTTACAATTGTAACCTATAAAACAAGTTAAACAATCTACAAAAAATTAAATTAGGTGCTATGATCTATACACCTTCCATTATCATTTTCTTGCTTCATTCTATTCTATATCCAATTAAAATATAACATAAGAGTCCACAGTTATGAACGTTTATAGGGATAAGAATCGTAAATAGCTATATCGGTTCTGATTATCTGTATTTTTCAAATCAAAATCCCCCCTAAGAACAGATTTCAGTGAGGTTGTAACATAGGTACGATTCTTGCTCATTACAATGGCTAATACCTTGACTGAAAGTTTCCAAAGTAGCAGGAATCACTTTCAAGGCGTGTTATGTGTACGTTATGTGGACTTAATTGCAGTAGCCATTGTAGTGAGCTGACTATGCTGACTGAAACGGTGACTGAAATTAAGGAGGCAAATAAGATTTTATTTCTCTATTACTAAGTTCGCAGGAGATTTATTTCTATTATAAACACAAATGTACAATAAAAATTTGAAATCGTTATAACGTTTTAATGGAAAATATATATAAGAATGTGTGAAATAAATTCACTAATTCTGTTACCTTCGTATGTTGCTGTCGATAATTGAGGTATGTTTTTTCCGATTAGGGAGTTTTCACGAAGGATACGAATTAGGTAACGTCGTTACCCAGAATCAAGAGCGGCGGTGTATAGTAAATCACGATGGATACCTCGTCATGGTTAAGATGATTATCAGTGATATTTGTCATTTATGTTTAAAATATAGCTTGAATACGACACAAAATTTTTGTTCTCATATATATTAATATAAATAAATGTTTTCCATGATGTTTCATACAAACAAAACAATGGTTTTACGGTTTTTTGGAAAGATAAAAGCCAAGGTCAATGTCAAAATAATATTTTCTAAATGATAGCGAGTAGAAACGTTTTCCAAAGTTATCACGGATATAATTTGGATCATAATGGTCAAAGTAATATCCAAGAAAAAGAGGAGGTGCATTAGGCAAAGAGTCTTTCAAAAGGGGAGAGAATTGATTGCAGTGACGTTAATTCAAGATGATAAGGAGAGAATCGTTAAAAATTTGAAACATTGTCGTTGAAGTAAGTCCATGGGCATAAATTGGAGGCCTATTAATTATGGGTGTGGGAAAAGATTGAACAGGTGAAGTGGAGAGAAATGAATAAAAATTATTCATCAAGTCCTTGGAATGGTTGGGGAAAAGGGAACTGTTATAAGAAATAAGAAGGAGGCAAAAGGATGTATGAAGATAATTTTGATTGGCAACAGGATATTTAAGAATATGATAAGGGGAGAGCTTTAGGTAGGGCAGGAAGAGGTAGGAATGTAAAAGACATGCTGGACGTTAAGAAGAGAGGAAGTATGTGGAATTAAAGAAGGGGTTTTTTGCTTATTGTGGCTTCGGATATCAGGCGGTTTTTTTCTTTTTAGACGTATCGTGGTATCTTGTAATGGCACGTGTATTGGCTGTTTATTTATCTGTTAAATCAGCATACCCTCGTGCTACTGTTTTAACCGTACAATTCTTCCTTCGCCTGTCTATTGAATTCTCGCTTTAGGCCGATATTTATTTCTTAGCACTTTAATCATTCCATTTTCATTTCATTTTACCATTTAAACATCTTTATCATAATTTCTTATTTCATCCATATTTTCTTGAACATTGTTTACATACACTTTCCTATATTTGCCTTCATGGCTTTTATTAACCTTTTCTAGGCATTACAAGTTTCTTTAAAACTACCAACATCCTTTCTCTGATTCAGGAATTTGCTGGTGCTTTCTGAAATTTCTTTCCCTCTCATGCTATGATTCTATATTTCATTTTTTCAGACTTTTGTCCACTTTTTTCAAAAACTTTCATATTAATTTTAATGCATGCTAAATTACGATTTACAGGGTTCGTCCGGAAAATAAGTGTACTGACTACTGATTTTTTCCCGCCGCTTCAGGCGCGCCCAGCACCGCTCTGACGGGCTGCGATTGGAGGGGGGTATGTTGGCAAGGGACGCTGAAAAAGGCAGTCGGCTCTGAGCTGTGGTGAAATGAGGAGCTCTGTTAACGCAAACCTCCACGCTCGACCCACGTCACGGAACGCGATGCCGAAGCTTTTGGAGCAGCGTTATTCCATCAAATTTGCGGTAAAGCTTGGGAAATCGTCTACCGAAACTGTCGGTATGATTAACCAGGCTTACGGGGAGTCAGCCATGTCCAGAAATATGATCTTTCGGTGGCACAAGATGTTCGTGGAGGGCAGAGAAGAGGTCGACGACGAGTCTTCGAGAGGTTCCCGATGATGCCTTCGCGGGAGCGTTCCAGGAATGGGAACGCCGCTGGAACAAGTGTATCGACTCACAAGGGTCCTATTTTGAGGAATATTAGCTTAAGATATGTAAAAGTGTAATACATTTTTTTTCCTGAGCTCAGTACACTTATTTTCCGGACGAACCCTGTATAGTCACATTCGTTCTAAGGGGATATGAATGAATTTTTATGTCAGAGAGCTACTCAGCTAAGCCTAACAATAATATAATGTACAACTACCTCGCGGCATTTACAATGTGTAACTCTATATTGTTATTTTTAACATATTCAATTATAATTTATCTTTCCATCCTAAAATATTACTTATTTCCTACGCTCACTCCATTTTCGTCGTCCTCTCAATCCAACCTTATTACTTTCTCCTTGATATTAACTTCTTATCGACAGGAGCAAGGAATAGGGAATTTCGCACTTCATCAAAGACAGGATTTAACACAGAATTATTTTAGCCTACTTTTGAACCGTTTCAGAAAGAGGTCAATAATCTTATTCAATATTTAATAAAAAAAGAACAGTAAGTTTGACTACTATAGATGATATTTCTTGGTTCTGGTAAAGGCTAAATTTTAAAATAATAATGTATTTGACTAAAAATACTACTCATCAAAATTAATATTTCCGATGGAATTTGAGAAATTAGCAGTCACAGTTCCTCATTTGGTATTTGTCTCTGTAAACAATATTGCCGAAATTGAAGAAACTTCTGGAAATTATAGTTCAACTAATAGGTCTTTTTATACCATTTTTTGAAAGAGAGTGACACCCTTAATTCTGTTCCTTTATGTGCGAGAATGAATTTTCCAGAAAAGATATTTTAAAAAGTGCTACAATTATTATCGAATCTAAAAGTTCGTTAATTTGAAGCATCCAAGCAACGGATACCCTTTAACTGGAAACTTGTAAAATCAATTTAAAAATGCACACCCTTCCTTTAATAATGTATTACAAAGTTCAAAACAAGTACCACAAAACCATAGGGGAAAAAATTTAATGAAATGCAATTTCAGCCAATATTTTAATGGACAAGAATTTTTAATATATTTATATGATTAAAGATTTTATTAAATCCAAAGTAAGTGAATGTCAATGATTGACTAAATTATGCAGGAACTCCCAAAATCAATATATTTTCCCCGCGGAACCGCACACATGCAATACTCTTGCATATTTAAGCAATATTTATGCGCATATTTGAAACGGGTGCGTAAATTTGCGTGTGTGCAAGCCAAGTATTAATATGGATGCGACGCAAATATGAGATTTTCGTTTTTTTAATTATGTAAATATTATCCTTTTTCAGAGAAGTTTCTAACTGTCTGAAAAATGGCATATAAGTGCATATGTTTTGGGTTTCTATGAACTGGTAGGCGCTCATAATCACTCCCAGGTGCCACATAATCGGCACTTACACGGTTATATTATCTTCCATTTCATTTCTAATTAATAATGTCCTGCTGCAAGACAAGAAAGCGAATGAGATGAACAACAATTTCATTATTACTAGGATACATTTTTTCGGAGTTTTATCAAATACTTCTTTTAATTCTAAGACTTTACCATTTATAAATTTTTATTTAACAATTGAAAGCTTATCAAATTCAGAGTCGCTTAAGTTTGCATCCAAAGTGCGAACGTGGATGTACCATGTGAAAAAATTTGCAAGCCTATCAGTTTATCAGAGAATCATCTGGAAAAATTATATGCGAGGACATAAACGAAGATAAGCCCCAATTAGACACCAACTTGGTCATTGATGCAAGAGCCTGAGGCACGTAGATGTTTCGGGGGGTTCGAGAGGGGTAGCCAGATTCGATAATGTGGGTAATGTACACAAATCACACGTAAATCAAAGTCTCAGAGTTAATTCAGCGGTGGTGCGAGAAAATTATTTATTTAAAAATGTGAAAAACGCTACCAATTAGATTGATTAAAATATTAAACACTCCTAGTCACCTCATTAAGCCTGTTCCTTTTTTTATGCCAGAATGAATTTTGAAAAACTATAAATCAATCACATCAGTAAAAATACACACGCCAAAACGGAGTTATAATTAAACAAATTAGTAATTTAAATTATAAAAGGGTAAATTATCTTGTAATGTTTAAACGTCAACCATTTAACAAATAATTGCAGCGAGGATTAAGCTTTTAGTTATTTAATAATAAAAGTTTTGGTGACGAATCTTTGCATTACAAAAAATATAAATGCCCGTAAATTTCTCTCAAGAGCCGATATAAATCGGGTTGGTTGAAACACTTTACTTTTTCCGAGATCTAATATCAAGCGGCAGCATATTTAGCCGTACATTCTTTATCTGTAGTAATAACTATGACGACACAATTTTTATGCCATATGCAAGCTATATTTTTAACTAACAATAAAAGATATCACTGATAATCATCTTTACCATGACGAAGTATCCATATTAATTTACTGTAGACCGCCGCTCTGGGTTGTGAGTAACGACATTGCCTAATGCGTATCCTTCGTGAAAACTCCCTAATCGGAAAAAACATACCTCAATTATCGACTGCAACATACGAAGGTAACAGGATTAGTAAATTTATGTCACATAATTTTATATATTTTCCATTAAAAAGTTTTAACGATTTCAAATTTTTATTGTACATTTCTATCTATAATAGAAATAAATCTCCTGCGAACTTAGTAATAGAGAAATAAAATCTCATTGGTCTCCTTAATTTCAGTAAGCATAGTCAGCTCAATACAATGGCTACTGTAATTAAGTCCATATAACGCACACATAACACGCCTTGAAAGTGATTCCTACTACTTTGGAAACTTTCAGTCAAGACATTAACCATTTTAATGAGCAGGAATCGTACCAATGTTACAACCTCACTGAATTCTGTTCTTAGGGGGGGATTTAGTAAAACTTTCTTAAGAAAAACATAAAAGCACGACCAATTTAGTTATTTAGGATTCTTTTCATAATAAAAGTTCATAATAATGTACTGTCTTAATAAAACATTGTAAAAATGAGTAAAGTTAGTTATATCTCGCACCCCAAACACACGGAAACGAAGAGTTTAATTAAAATTAATATCATTAATCTAAACCTGTGAAAGGTTTTATCTGTCGTTTTTTTCTGAAAGTTAATGAAAAATGTTCAAATTACCTTTGGCATTCAATTAAGTGAAAGGGCTACCTTTTTTAAAATTTAAAAAACCACTACTATCAAGGGGTCCGGCAAGTGGGAGATAAAGCATGGAAAATTAAATCCTACGGTGAGTAAGAAATATTTCCAGGCAAGGCTAATGCATTTTGTCCAAATTAGGCACTGACATTTTTAGTGTCAAGCGCGTTAAATTATTTGAACAATTCAATAGATTTTTTCCTTGCTTTTAGATGGCAACATACTCGTATCTGAGTGGGGCCACACTTCATAGAGGGGTATGACACACTCAATTTACTCCAAGCTATCAAAGATTGAGTTGAAAGATGGTTTCCTAGGAGAGTTCTTTCAGAAGTATCCTCAAGAAATATAAATTGGAAAATAAAATGCCCTCCTAGTGACAAGCTACTTGTAGTGTCATATTGTGAGCCTCTAATCAGACAGTGTGGAGTGACATGGATCTTTGTGCGTATTATCATAAAGGTAAATTGTAATTAGAATCAATACACTCCATGAGGGTTGGTAGCTTGCGTGCATTCCAAACCATATGATACCAGACGACGTGAAAAGAAAGTATATACGATTCGCCACACTTGCGACAGCCATTTAAAAGATAATTGTTTATTTCTTGGTAACAAGACAAAATTCAGTCGCCAAATATTTCATTTTCATAAATAATATTATAAATCGTCATTAAATACAGCGAAATCAAACAAAGGAGATTTAATAATTGCAAAAATATATTTAATTACGCAACAAATTACAATTTATTCAATTTCTTTAAATTCGCAATTTATGAAATGATTAAGACATGAAAAGAAAAAACGTATGAAAGGACCTCCAAATATTTGGAACATTAATTTTTTGAGTAACACGATTGTCAATGAATATGACTATTTATTGTCAGAACATCCAAAAGATTCTCTAAAAAGTTTCATGAATAAACAAAACCTCTGAAAAATTTGAATCACGTTGTGACTGCATGACAACTTTTGACCCATTAATGCGACTTAAGATTCTGAAAGTCTCCCCTGCTAAAACCGATTACAATGAATATTTCCCTAACCCAAACCATAGTGTTCTAAAAATGAAATTTCTTTTGCTGTGGGCAACTTTTCTCCAAGAAGGATACATTTATAACCTTAACAGGTTCGTAAATTAAATAATGGAAATAGTTTAAAGTCTCTTCAATTATTAAATTGAAATATGATGTCTCAAAATTTTATTTTACGTCGCCTTACTTTAGTAATTTAAAATGAGTGAGACTCTAGTGCATGGAATTTTCAGTATTCTTGTTTTTTTTAGTATTTCAATTCTAGGATTGGTTAACTGCAGCACATATCTTTCAATTTCACTGTATTTGAAAGCAAGACAAGGCTGCATAATCTAGGGAGTATAATGTGGTGATCTTTCGTGGCCTTCCTCATCGCAGTACTGCGGCCAAAACCGTGCATAGTATTCATGTATGCGCTTTAAAAGTGATCAGCATCGCTGCTACACACAGCTAGGTTATGTATCTAAAAATTCTATTTAGAAGCTATCACATCCGCTGCTCTTAAATTCTTCGTTAATAAAAGATATAATAATGGTCTGTACTCCAAAATTTGTGGAAGTTTTTTATAATTTATTTCCAACATTAAAGGTATTTATTATTATCTAGGTAATAACATCTACCACGAACACATGTGCTATAACGATTAAGTATAGATCATTTCAATATTACGATGAAGGATAGCATGTGTATATGTAGAGATAATAAAATGATACTCCCTCTATATTATAAACAAGACTCTTCCCTCTTTGTTAATAAATCCCTTTATGAATGGTTTCCCATGCTTCGTTCAGATTTTCCGTGAAAATGGGCAATTTATGAAACATCTGTTCCAACTTCGTGGCCTGCATCTTATTCAGCATATTCTAAATGAGACCTAAGCAGGGAAAGATAACATTTGTCTTTGACCTTTTCATCACATTAACCCAGTACTCCTCTAATTAATCTTAGCTTTTGTTAGCTTGTCCACACACTCCCAGCATATGCTTCACCCAGGAGGAGTCGTGAGTGAGGGGAACGCCCAGGTATTTAATTGAGTCTACACATTCAATTTCGGTCTCCCCGATGCAATAAGCTTTTCAGAGGGCCACTTCAGCAGCTTAGTGAACAGTGTTTACTGATTCAATAAATTTGGGGATCGGGATGGTTCGGTGGTATCCCGCTCAGCTAATTTTCAGTGGTGTCCCGATCCCTACTTGAGATGCGTTGTGGAGGATATATTGAATTAGTACGGCGTCCGTCGGATGGGACGTTAAGCTGCGGACCCCTTGGCGCTTTTCGTTAAGAGTAGGCTAATCCCGACGCCGGTTTTCTCTTAACCATTCCTCCCTTCCCACCCATCCCTAATGGCGCAAACGACCTTGTCTGTCGATCGCCCCCTCTAATGACTGCAATTATTTCAATAAATTTGACGGGAAATATGCCTTAGAAAAAGGTTATCCGTTATTTTATAAGTTGCAAACCTACCGCGTTTAATTTTGTGGCAATAATAACTTGATTGACAGGGAATTATGTGATTTTCCAGGGTATTATCTCCATAAATTGTAATCAGGATAGCCACAAGGCCAGATATTCCCATTTAAGTCAATGATCTTAGTAGCCATTGCTTCATATTAAACCTGTTCATGAGTGAAATTGTGAAGCCCCACAGGCGACAGCTGAGAGCCCACCAGAAGGAGAAGTTGGTGTCGTGGGCACTCGGGGATTAATTCACACATTTGCCCATATTTGAAAAACGTGAAAGAAACAAGCCTCGGAAAATATCATTTTTCTTAACTGGAATAATACTAAGTATATTAATTTATAGTTGTTCAACACTTCCAAGCACGGCTTCCATGAACGTTGTCATCTTTCATCCTGATATTTTGGGTCCGCTTCACACGAATGCAAATGCATCGCTCCCACGAACTCCCCACACAAATTTGTCCCTTTGCAAGAGCAGAGAAACATTGAAGAGCAATATTGTGACCTCCCTCGTCATCCTCTGACCTCCATCGAGCGGTTTTAAGGGGTCAGAGTTCATCACGAATAAGCAGGTCGCGGGCGGGCCGCGGGAAAGGTCAAATCGGCGGAGAAAAGGCGCGCCAGAGCAGGGTGGACCAAAGGAACGAATGAGAGTATAGGGGAGGAGGTAAGCGGGGGGGGGGGGGGGGGAGGGGGTATGAGGGAGAGGGCGGGATGTGGGAAGGGAGAGGGGGTTGGAGCCCGGATGCTCCACATTCAATGGCTCCTCCCGATACTGACAGGAAATCGAGAGTCGACGAAAATGTCCCCAAATATCAAGGCGGAAATGTGCGATGAACAATCTATGAAGTCGTTCGACTGAAACGTAAGTAAAGGGAAATATTAAGAAATTTAATAAAATCCACTGAATCGTAAGTAAGGGGAAATATTTTATGTAAACATCGAAGATAAAAGAATTGACACTAAATCCCCTTGGAATAATTCTCTCCCTTCCCATGGGAATTAGGGAAGAGGAAGTTAGCGACCTACTCGACACACAATCCTGTATCTGCTGCTGGCAGAGAACATGACTAAATTTGATTTGACTTTTAGCATTCGCTAAACCGACAGAACTCTACATCTAATCAATTGAATTTTTACGAACTAAAAATGAAATTGTCTTTGAAGAAAACCAATACTAAAAATCCTTCGTCCAATTGAGAATAGTCCTGCTTAAGGTTAGAAGAATAGTCCTGCGTTTACCTCTGCGTAACACCTTACGCATGACTATTCTCAATATAATCTATGCAATTCAATTATCGCTGAAGGCGAGCTCCAACATTTTGGAAAAATCCATCGCTTGTGGTAGAACAGGTACAATGGCGATAAGATGGTTCGCTTGCAGATGGCCACTGGGGTGCTGCGGGTGACGGTCGAGAGGAATATCCACTCGTACCTCCAAATCAGTGGCAACGTGGCCTTGATCATTTGCTAAAATTA
Source organism: Hetaerina americana (assembly GCF_022747635.1). Taxonomy (NCBI): domain Eukaryota; kingdom Metazoa; phylum Arthropoda; class Insecta; order Odonata; family Calopterygidae; genus Hetaerina; species Hetaerina americana. The sequence continues at coordinate 11,728,117 of NW_027287205.1, read as the reverse complement.
GAATCGCACCTGGGCCCACTACAACCAAGAGTACCACTAGCACAAGACCTCTCGTCGGAAACAGATAGGAAAGAGCTGTGCGGAGGCAATGGCGTTGGCCACCAACCCGATACCCACCGTAGAGATGGACGAGCCCGAGGGTGCCGTGGAGAAGAGGGCGCGGTCGCTCATGCCTCCCGAGGTAGCGCCCCTGGCTGCTGCCAGGGAGAGTGAAAGGCCTCAACGAAGGGAAGGGAACCGAGAAAGAAGAAAACAGGCAACCCTGAGTTCCTGGTTTCGAACATTGATATTTCTTAAGTCCCTGCCATTTCGCCTGTTCTCGTACGACCTCCGGCTCTCGTCTCGGTGACCCTATAAACTTGGAACAGTGAGTCGAGAAAATTGCCAGGAAAATTTTTCTTTTATCCCCTTCTATTAATTTGGCACAATTGCAATGCTCCATCGGTATTTCTTTACCGGAAGTAGATTCGCTCGATTCCGGTTTGAGATAATAATAGATTGGCATTCGGGAAGCGGCGATGGAGTTTTCATTCTCACTTGCTATTTGCACACTCGAGAGAAGTCCTTTTTCTTTGACTAGAGGTTTCCTTCCGCCCGTATGTTTACGTTCTCCTTCATCTCGCCCCTTGCCACTCAAGTGTTGTGTATTATGTAACTGATATATGGTCGTGCTTCTTCTGTTTGCATTTATCCTGGAAAAAGACAGGCACTGGCACTCGGTGTCATCATAGGGTCATTGTTGAGTAAACACGACGAATTTGAGGCAGGGCATCCCCACAGAGACGTAATCTTTCCAGCGACCTTTCAAGGGAAAGTATTCAAGGGTCAGCAGCAATTAGTCTGAAAGTTCTTCCACCGGACATTCGGTGCCATATAAGATCGAGAATTAATGCGTCGGGAGCGGGTAATCCAACTCATGTCCTTCGCCTGGAATTGTAATTCAATATCTTTAGTGAGGCTTTGCGAAGTTAAGCATACTGTAGGTAACAAATTAGACACAAATTGATATTCCTTCACACATTCCAGATATTCCAACCCATCTACTCCAACAAAATCCTGAACTCAAATTCTCTTTTTTCACTAGCATACCAAAGTATTTAAATAAATGACAAGAAATTATAACTTACGAGGGTGGTCTGAAAAGTTTCCGACCTTACAAAGATACAAGACATTTTTTCTGAAATATTTGGGGCCGGAAATTTTTCAGACCACCCATGTATATTGTTACTAGAGTCTTGCCCCTTGTCTTTTCAAGGCAAAAGAGGGCGGAGGAAGGGAAAAATTATGAGCGATGTGGAAGAGGGTGATGGGTATGAGAAATTGAAGAGAAGGGCACAGAAAAGGAAAGCACGGCTGAGATGTGATCACCATGGGCCTTCTAACCGCGGCAGATGACCCATGATGATAGTGATGATAATTGTCACAAGTAAAATGGCTCGTCAAAGACGTTTAAACTAAGTGTTTGGCGATGCATAGTGTGGAAATGAGCAAAGTTTTCATTGCTCAATATGGATATCACTGCCACAATATCACAATAGAGCTTCGCATTTAATCAAGTGTTGTTATTCATAGCCAATATTACTCTGGTGTTTATGCATCCGTCCTATTCGATAAAATACCTAAAGGAAAAATTAATATCAATTCTATCATAGCTTCAAGAAGAAATCATTGGTAAAATTAATATCGCTGGCAGGAAATTCAGTCCATTCCTGTTATTATAGGCATTTCTGATAACATTCCATTCACGTAACCTACACCATTTAAAATGCAGCAAAAGGATTGGACTACCATCCAATGTGAGGTGAAAACTAATTAAAACTAATATAATGAAAAATATTAGTTCGGAAACGCTTTTATCATAAAGACTGAAATTAAATTTTAGACTAAACCAGTAGCTACGCTCTCAATTGAAAATGCGTGTGATCAGGTAAATATTGTTAAAAAAAATGCCATAATAATAACTGCCTCGTTTGGGAAGCGAAAATATAAATGGAAGCAATTTCTAATTCAAAACTTTCTGGGTTGACCATAAAATATTGCTTCGGTTGAATAATCTTCAGAATGGACAGCCGACAGAGATATCCATCACTTTAGTAAGTCAGCTTCACCTGCAACAAATGATGCACCTTCAATTAAGCAGCCTTCCACAGGGACGTGCGATGCATCGGAGCATAACAAGGTTTTGATGCTCGTAGTGAGAACGCAGAGATCGAGTTGGCGAGGCGCAAATGAAAATTGGAAGCACGTGGGTTGTTACGGGCACATTGCTACATTCCGCCAGTTATTCTTCAATCTCGCTTCGCTCGTATCTACGTCATACCACGCTAGCCTCTGCACGGAAGTGCGTGTTAAGCCCACAGCCTCCCAAATGTAAAGGCTGGTAAGCTTAACTGTTAATGCAATGTCAGATCAAAAGTTTTTCGATCATAAAAGTGTTTATAATTTTCTTTTGCTAAAGAAAGCCAAGAGGAAATGAGTATGTACACATACTAGCTAAATCCGTGGACTACCATCAATTATTAAAAAATATTAGCGATTAAAAACTTGTTTAACCTGTTACCAACATTATCCCCATTGACCTTTAAATATATTGGATTTCATAACAGTATTTTACAGTAGGTTTTCTGTATCAATAGTTTGAGCATAGCTTGTAATATTTCACCATTTAGTGTATTTAGTTAAAATAATGTTTACATTTGTAGAATATCCAAACTCAGCAATTCGCAGACATGCGACGATGTTTATAGTAATTTGCGTATTATTCCAACTTTATATTCCGAAACAAATATTACGTATAAAAAAATAATAAATTATAAACTTTTAATTTGGGCTAAAGTGTTTCTTATTTATGATTCGCTAAAACTCTTTTCATTAAAAATCACTGGAATAAAATTTTGAAAGAAGATACCAAAGGTTATGTTAGCATTTTCAATTTTGACTGAGAAGTAATTCCTAAACAATATTTTTTTCTAATTTATGTGCAGGGTTGGTGTGCGTGTCAAACTATGGGCTCAGAGTGAGAGAGAGACAAGTAGTATAGGGCTTTCTCCAACGTGATTTCAGGGTAGCACAGGACTGGACTACGGAAAGGATTGCTTTATCTTTCTTTGGTCTTAGTCCGATGCACTATGAACCACAGAGTGAAATGTTGCCATGTGTTTCATTCGTTTCTACAGAAGAAGAGAAGAGTGAAGTAACGAGAACGCGCCTGCCATTAAACCTTACAACACATCTTCAATTCTCCCACGCGAGCATTCATGGCCGATTTCAGGAACTTTCGAAATACCATAATGAGTATAATTTTTAAAGCATCGTACTTGGTTTGCAACAAAAAATCACGAATAAAATTAAAATATAGTTTTAGATTTAAATAACTTAAAACTAGACGGGAAAATGTTTTGTCTGAATTCTAAGAATTGTTTTCGTTAAATGTGAGTGTTCTAAGGGACCTCCTGCTAGTTTTTCAAAAAATATTTTTTACATTGTGTTTTAAGAGTAAGAGTTGGCTGTGTTTTCTGATAAAATATTCACACATCGTATGTAATTTACCCATGCATGCTTCAGGGGTTAGGCCTGACCTTTACATATTTTGCAATATCCCGCATTAGCGTTCAGGAATGTATTTCCGTAATATATGGGATCCTCGAGGTATTGGATTGATTGCCGAATTGAATCACGTGTAGCGTAGAGGAGCTAGATTTGTAAAACTTTGTTATGATAAACTTAGAGGCGCATCAAAAATATTAGAGCAGCTAGGCTGAGAATCACTCACGGAGCAAAGGTCAAATAGAGATTAAACCTCTTGCATCAAATGGAAAGATGTTTATTTAGCGGGGATGTTGAAAATGTATTATCACCCTCATTTTAATTCCGCAGGAGAAATCATTTCAATGAAATTAAAAAGATTAAGTGCAGAACAGATAGATTTAAGACGCCATTTTATCCACGAACGAGAAGGGATCAGAATCACATTTTCCGACCCCGATAGGGTCATATTCACCCCCTGCCTCACACCCTAGCGGTGGCTTGTAGGGCACTAAAATACCTACATATCTAAAATATCTACTCGCAAAAGAAGACGGGAGGAAATCAGGCTGTGATCCTACGCTGGTCTTTCCAAGGTTTTTTAAGGATACTCTGGACATGCAGATTCAAGTCATCGGCAGAAAACTTGGATAGTGGTGGTCAACATAAACAGAACAATATTGATCATTAGCAGATAAAATTCTTGGGTGCACAATTTAAATAAAAGGTACATGGTGTAACTCGTTTTGCTACACTGCAATGAATATACTTTTCACCATGTATCTTTAATAAAATCGTGAAAGCTACATTTACGAGGCATGCGCATTTGGTCACAGGTTGTCGATTGAACAGTAGTATGCCATCAAATTTTGGGATTGACTACGAAAATGGGGTACGGAGACCTTGGAATTGATTTTTATAGTGTTCAAGGTCAAAATATTTTGAAGATTAATACAATCTGCGGTTTTTAATCGGCGAAAGCTCTTAAAATATGGCCGTGGGAGTGTGGAGGCCGAGCCCTGCGCTGGACGACCGTCGAAGTGAAGAACCGATGATAACGTTCAACGTATACGTGAAGAGTTTAATTCAGACCGTCAGTTAGGTGTACGCAAAAATGCAGATGTCAAACGTCAACAGATGTCAAAGTGTCAAACGCTCAAGGGATGTACTTTGAAGAATTATGAGGCATTGTGGTAATATCGGAAATAAATTTATTTTTCCAGAACTTTTTCCGATACATTTTACACTTACCTTGTACTTTACCTTTCTCTTCTTTGCTCATAATATTATTAAGACATTAGGTGCTTAAATCTAAATGTTTACATGAAATACATGAGAGATGTATTGGGTGTGGAGTAAACCTACCTCAATGTTGACGCACTTGAATAATTGCTGTTCTACTGTGTATGTGTATGTATGTGTATGTGTGTGTCTATATATATGTATATACTTTTTTCTTTTCGATGTGCAAATCTGTGTTAAGGAATTGATGTCTGTCTATATGTATTTATGAGTACCTATTAATGTAACTATAAGTTTGATTGCTAATATAATATGTATACGACGATGGGTTAAATGGAAGAAGGGACCATTTGGTCTCAATTTCGCCCAAATAAAGACCAATATCTATCTATCTACCATTACCGAGAAAATTCTGTTCGCTAAATCATTAAGGAGTACAATCAACCAAAGAAAACTCATAATTCATCATTGCCCATCAATTACCTTATTGTCTTTCACTTGATAATGGAATTGAAATCTGACTGGGATGTTATCCAGTAACAAGAAATTGATAAATAAGCACGCCCTCGAGATAAACTAGAATCAAACTGTTGCAATGGTGTGCAGTCGCGATATAAATTATGAATACCAAATAGAATTGTGAAAAATGGGACTAAGACAAGTAGAAAAATGTTTTTAACTAGCCAGCAATGTCTCTAGTAGTGAAAGAAGTATAAGGGAGATAAAATTAATCGTAAATTGAGTAGCTAATGAATGCGGATGCCGATATAGACTTTCTATCAGAAGAAAAGGCATTAGAGAAATACCTATCCCCACGTGGAATCATCCACCTCCACCTCCTGGACACCTAAACTATCGAAGAGAGATATTGGATTTGGATACCAACGCGCGGCCTTCATGCTTCGCTTCCTCTACTTTCGCATTGGGAAGTATAAAGCGTGACCCCTTGGAATCACGAGGCCTCCTGCGAATGTCCCGTCCTCATTCATAATTTCCGACCATCAGGGCACAATTCTACGTGTACTGGTGGGAATTTTCTTGGCGAATCGAATCAGCTCGCGTTAATGTGAATATCGATTCGCGAGGTGGTCACTCTATCGCTTGGCGTCCCCTCTTCGGGGCATTCATATTTGGGCACCCGTGGTTCCAATGACCCCTTTTCAACCTCTCTCTCAGATAACGCGGTTCAGTTTAATGCAGTCATAAGCCATAGTACCCGGAAGGAGGTTTCCCGATTCCGGTGATTCCTTGTGTGAAAGGGGCATCTACATCTACACAATGCCCTGCAAGTCACCGCAAGAGTTTATGGGGGGGGTGTAGGTCACCAGCCATGCATTCACAATCGCAATCATGTGACCACTACACAAATATTAGTTTGATCATGAACTCGAATAATTTTAATTACACGAAATAAAGTACCAACATGCAACAATGTTCAAATAATATGATACATATGTCCAAATCACGCTTTAAAACTGTTAAAAAATGGGTCTATTTAATTTTTTTAAATTATGATATGCAGGATATCGATAAATATATGCACTAGCAGTTTTTAATTATTTCCAATGGGATCGCTGTCATATCTAGGTTGATATATGATGGTTTAAGGAAAAAACGGCATTATAAATCTATCCGTTAAAAAGTAGAAGAAAAAATAGATGTAAATTATTAGATAGAAATTAGTAAAACTCTAATATGAACATGGAAATATCTAAGAGAGATTGAGGGAATCTATGGAGTATCAATGTGGTAAATAAATTAGGTCAGTAGGCTTAGACTCAGAGAATATTAAGTACGTAAGTGGAAATACCTTGTGTCCAAATATTATTCATTGTTAGATAGAAAAGGCATCAGGGGAAACGAAATCAAAGATGGCCATGGGATCAGGCAACATTCCCGCCGAAATCCTTAAAGGTTTAGGAGAACGTAGGAGGAAGAGTTTTATGCACTAATTTGTATCATTGCTGAGGGAGAAATTTGGCCGAAGAATTTCATCTGATGAGTGTTAGTTCCCATTGAAGAAAGAACTTTAGAACTTTACTTCCTGAAGAAGCTTTATTTTGCCCGCAGATGAAGTAGTTCTCAGGATTATCAATAAGAGGATAGAGAGCAGAGTAAACAATTACTTAGGGAAGATCAGTTTGGGTACAGGAAGGGTAGAGGCGCGCGTTATACCTTAACAATAATGAAGTCACTGATAAAGAGGATCATAGAACACAATCAGCATTTTGGGAACATTTCGAGTAGGCGTTTGATAGAGTTAATTTGAAATTTATTTGGAATCATTTGGGAATTTATTAGAGCAAATAGTATAATAAACAAGGGATAGGAGACTTAACCACAACTTCCACATATCACTGACCGCTCAGGGGCGATTGGGGGACGAAGAGTCCGGATGGGCAGTGTTAGGAAGAGTTGTGCATCCACATCTGCATAACACCCCGCAAGCCGCCGAAAGGCGGGGGGTGTCAAGTCACCATCCGTAAAATAGAACAATACCACATGCAAAACAACAACATGGAAAATTACACCCACAGCAGCGCACACACTTATGCAAAAATCCCTTCATGCAACACTCATGCAAACACATTTACCATAAACCAACAAACAACTGCACCCCAGGATGCAGCACGAAAGGCATCCAACAACACGCAGGCCAGGACGTAACAAGAAAGAATACGAAACTCCACCACCACATGAACATGCAACACAAAACACTCTACCCACCGAGGAGACTGTGAAAGACAGGGAATGTGACCCAACGTTGCAGGTAGCAGGCAGTTCCCCCCGGGTCGAGGGACGAGGGATTGAAGGGGAGACTTAAAAACAGATGAACAGAACACTAATGAGGTCATTCGGAAAGAATGGGTTATGGCAATTTGTCGTAAAAAAGTTGTAATGCAGGGCTGTCCATTATTTCCGGTGCTGTCCAAATTAAATATGGAAGAATTGGCCAAAGAGAAAAGGGGAAAACTAGAAAGAGTAATTAAAGCCAGTGGTGAATTCACAGAGTCAATTGGGTTCACGGATAATCAACCTTTAATTTTCCGGTAAGTAAGTAAGCATCAATGCTGAGCGCATCAGACAGTCATTGCATCAGATATGGTTTGAGAAGGAATGTAAACCACAGAAAAGGAAGTTTTCCAGATGGCAACAAGAGCAGGTGGAACAGATTACCTATCACGGAAGTGTTTTAGAGCAGAGTGGCCAACGTATGTCCCAGACACTCGTAGTCGGTACATGAGAAACAATTGCATTCATCAAAGAGACTTTTTTATGAAGGAGGGCATTGGTGGCAGGACAAGGGGTAAGGGCAAAGTTGGGCAAGGTTTTTTATGAAAGGCTGGCGTGGTTTTGTACGGTGCGGAAACATGGATAATGATACCGGGCGAAATGACCAAAAAGGAAAACAAATGAAGTGTTACGCATGGTGGGGTAGAATAGCGGTCTATAAAAGGTGTGAACAAAAAAAGACAGGAATGATTTTATAACTTGTTCATTTCGACGGATACAGCCTAATCGAACTTGTCGCCCTCAAAGTACATTCCATAGCTGACGAGAAACCTTTGCCAACGTTTCTTCCAGCTCTCGAACCCTGCCTGGTAAGCCGCCTTAGGGATCCTCTTCGGGTCCGCCGTACAATTAGTTTTAATGTCAGCAATAGAGCCGAATCGGTGCCCTTTAATGGTTGATTTAAACTTTGAAAACAAAAAGGTTTTAAGAAGCTCTGGGTCGGCATTAGCTCAATTCAGGAGTTCCTGACAAATGTCCCCAAATTTCGGTCTCTGTTCATCAGTCAGCACCCGCGGGACGAATTTAGATGCGACGCGCGTCATGTCCAACATGTCTGTCTACATTTTTCGACAGGATCCAAAACTAATTTTCCCTTCCTGGGATATCTCCCTAATAGTTAAACGGCGATTTGCCTCCACCACATCGTTCACCAAACTGACATGGTTGGGGTCTGTCGAAGTGGAAGGCCATCTCCGCCTTCGCCAATCTTCTTTTGTCGAAGTTCTGCCCGATTTTAAACGAAAGTACAACTCATAACACTGGCTTCGATTCTTGGCCCCATTGACAATGGCTTTTTGAATCATTCCAAATGTCTCCGTAGCACTTTTGCCAAGTTTGAAACAAAATTTCACGCAGCCACGCTGTTCCTCTAGCTCCTTCATTGCTGCCGTTGAACGCAGCGACAAACAGGTTAAGCCACGTACCGCTATTGCTGCATAGGACTCCACGTGAACAAACGCAACACCTCTCGTTTTAGTCGTCTGATGTGTCGCTAGATCAATAGAACGTCGATATGTCGATAGAACTATATCTCGTTTCGATCCGTTGAATGGTTTGCGCAGAATAAAATAAGTTCGGTCTTTTTTTGATCGCACCTTGTATGTATATATATCGTATATATAGTCCACTTTTATATTTGTACATGGTCAAGTTATAATTATATATATGTATATATATATATATATATATATATATATATATATATATATATATATATATATATGTATATATATATATATATATATATATGTATATATATGTATTTATTTTTTTATATTTATTTCTATATATGTATGTATATGTGAGTATATACTATATATACATTTACACACACACATATATATATATATATATATATATATACAGTTATATTTATATTAAATGTATATTTCTTGAACGACCAATATGATGTGGATGGGTAAATATCCGGAATAAATTAAGGAAATTTAGAAAGGTTTCCGAGATGTAATCTAACAAATCGAAAGGTGCATATAAGTGAATCTGATAGAATTGCTTTCCATCAATTCCCCCTCAATTTACTAAACCCTGGATTATCGGGTGGCCATGTGTGATCTTTACTTGAGCCCAATTGGTCACTAGGGTTCCTCAAATTACAACTTGTCCAAATGACTCGCAAAATTCGGCCATCTCATTAGCTGAATTTTGGTCCACGCCGTCCACATTGCTCTAATATGCTTATAATTTAAAAGGCGTATATATTTCTAGGTGTAACTGTGAATACAATTGGCTTTTATTAACTGAGAATTGCCAGTTACCTCCATTATTAGAATTGTAATTAGCATAAAGGAGAGTGAATTCGTAATTAGCTTTAATCAACACTCCGTGCATCAACGTACGCTCTCCATTTTCCGGGAACACATTTTTTCTGTCCACTTAGGTTGCTCATTAAATTAGTGTTCGCCCCCATTGGTGGCTGATTTTTTATTCCCACGAACGAATGTATTCACTCTCTGTTTTTCTAATTGTTATACTGAAAATTCCATTTGTCAAATTATCTTACCGTGTTCTAACCCCCTGCCACACACCCTAGCGGTGGTTTTCAGTGTGTTAAAATATCTTAATTATTATTAAATTCAATAAATTTATTTATCAATTCCCTCACTGTCTTTCAGGGAACTTTCCATAAATAATACATTAAGAGAAATGGTATGAATCACTGAAGGTTGAAAAAACCGATCGCCCAAAAGATTAAAGTTATGGTGATGGTATATATATATAGTATATATATATATATATATATGTATATATATATGTACATATATATACATACATATATATATATATATGGTAAAATTATTTTTGATATATTTTTGAGGTGCATCTTTACAATGCAAAATTTCAGTGTTCCTTCCCCTTTTTTTATTGAGCTGGAAATTTGTAGGCTGCTGGCACGTCCTAGTGACTGAGCAATGGCGGAAACGGAATACTGATGTGTGGCAGGTGACCACATAGATTATAAGAAGCGTAAGGATAGTCATTTTTTATTGAAGGTACTCAAATTTATCTTTGATGAGACTACATTACATGATAAGACTACATAATCGTATGACCTGTTTTCACTTATAAAGGACAAGTATACGATCTCTCGTCTAATCGTTATAAAGTGATTGTCTTCCATATTTATCACATTGGCAATGCTAAAAAGTACCTTCTTTTGGAAAAAAGTACGTACAACTGTTCAAAAGAGTAGAGACAATGAAGTTTCATGGGCTGCATCTTTTAAATGAATCAACAAATTTTAATGAAGTAAAATTGAATATAAAAGTAATTGATTATCCATTTATGCCTTTACTTTTTTAAACCGAATTTCCGCGTCATAGTTAAAAATTATTCAATTTTATTTGGAGGGCAATTCGGTTTTTAGGCCTTGAAAATCAATGACCCACATTTTCATGCTTTCAATTCTTTTTCATACACCTGTTTTCGCATCAAACCGAGTTTTTAAAGAAACAAGTACGAAGATAACTGATATATACTTCACATTATTCCAATGCAGCTAACACGCGGCCATATCGTTCCATTTCAAGTTATATCGCATTTATTATTATTTATATTATATATAACTTGAACTCTCGCAAATTTGCAATATATTTAAATATTTTTTTTCAAATTTTTCACATTAAAATTTATTTGCTTTATATGGAAAATATAAATTTGCGAATATGAAAACAATACTGCGGGTAAGAATGAACCATTCGGCAGTACGAAAGAGGGCTGATGTTCTTCGAGCGTAAGTGTCATCCCTGCCGTTATAAATTCAAATGATTTCGTTCGTCAAGGCTATTTTTATTAGGAAAATTTGTCTTCGATTTTCCCATTTTCTTGAGCTAAGCTAAATTATTTACGTCACTGCCAGTGGCTGAAGTTTAATGGACTAAAGATTAACCTAGTTTTAAACAAAGTTCGGTAGAATTGCAATTCATAAAGCTCTCAATACACAAACGCTCAAACCCAAAATGAAACTCGGAATGATAACTCATCGACTATTAAAAAATTTCAATTATTATCAAAATAAGTTATAGCAGTATTTGTTTTGTTTCAGAAGACGATTGCTTGTTCATGAATGCAAACAACAATGTCCGCGACAATCGTTCATCCGGCCAGCTGTGAAGGGCGTTTTTCTGTCATAAGATTCTTGTATGCAAAAGGATTGTCGGCTGCTGAAATTCATCGGGAGTTATGCCTAGTTTATGGACCTACAGTTATGAGTGAAGGAAAGGTTAGACAATGGTGCCGTGATTTTAAAAAATGGGCGAACAAAGGTCCATGACGAAGAGCGAAGCGGCAGGCCCAGTATTCTGACCGATGAAATTGTTTCGCAAGTGGAACAAAAACTGCGATGTGATCGTCGATTGACGATTAATGGCCTGGCTGAACAATTTCCTCAACTTGGACGCACTACTCTCTACAATATTGTCACGGAAAACCTCGGATACCACAAATTGTGTACAAGGTGGGTACCGAAAATGCTCACCGACCACCACAGAGAGCAAGGAATGTACAGTGGACGAGAGGTTTTTGGCCTCTCAACCCCACTGGACAGTCCTGACCTTGTACCTAGCGACTACTTCCTCTTCTTGCACTTGAAACAGTGGCTCGGTGGGCAACGTTTCGAAACCGAAGAGGAGCTCAAGAACGGCGTTGTCAATACCTTCAACTCTCAGGCGGCGAGCTTCTATGCAGATGGGTTAAAGAAGTTGGTGCAGCGGTACGAAAAATGCTTACAAGTGAACGGCGATTATGTAGAGAAGTGAAGTAGGTTTGTAGCTAACTAGAAGTGCCAATAACGTGTGTTTCGTATGAGTGTACTTTTTCCTGTAACCAAACAGCCCATACTTTATGAACAATCCTTGTATTATGTTCCTTTTACCATTAGGTTTTAGTAGTAGTTTTTAGGGGAGGCGACCGACAGCTAAGGTCATTTGCGCCATAGGGGATGGACAGGAAAGGATGAAGTGTGGAGAGAAACCCGGCGTCGGCATTAGCCTACTCTTTACGAAAGGCGCCAAGGGGTCCGCAGTTTAATGTCCCATCCGACGGACGGCGTACTCACTCAAAGTGCCCTCCACAAAGCACCTCAAGTAGGGATCGAGATACCTCTGAGAAATATTCAACACCGCCGGGATTTGAACCCGCGCCCTCAGGGTTGCAAGCCAGTACGTTAGCCCCCGCACCATCTCGATCCCCCCCATTAGGTTTTATTTAATTTACACAGATGAAGTATAAATACCTAAAAGACTTTTTTAAAACTAATGTAGCATCTTGGGTGGCTGTTGCAAGCCAAACCTCGGAATGATAACACTAAACTATTATTGACCTTCAGTCGGCACATGAGCTTGGATAAAATGGGACCCCCTCCATTTTTTTGGTGGGAGAGTTTGGAAATACATAATATAATTTGAAAGAAAATTAAGGGGCATACTGTTTTAAAATGATTTAGATACGTAATTTACATTAAAACAGCGGCGAAAATCGAGAGGGAATAATTTCCATATTGGTTGCTTTTAAAGGCTATTCTCAAATATATATTTTTTGTCTCATCCAATACTTTAATACTGAAAAAGAGCTAGTTTCTTTCTTAGGTTTCGGTGCGAAACTTAAAAGGGTGTATTATTTTAGATAATATTATTCCAGTTGGATCCAAATGATGATATTCTGCATTTAAAACCTTCGACAATTCCTCCACTGTTGCATCGCTTTTTTTCATATGGAGTGCCTTTCCTTTTTATTGAATCCATATTCTTTCTGTAGTGGATCCCAAGTATTCAAATGTGCATCCAAATGCGGGATGCCATCACCGACAAGAAAGAGCACCTCTCGATGTGGAACAGCTTAAAACATCCGTAACTGGCATTGACCCAATCGATACATACCCCCGTACAGCGAACGGTGCGGACGTGCACTGACCCTTGAGTGGTGGCGGTTGGCACCGACGGCATGTCAGCGTCGTTATCGGCGGAGCACTTGAGAGGGAGATGTGGAAATTGGCGTCCCATCTGGAAGTTAAATGGGTCCGATTGGGACTGGCTGAGGGGCATCTCTTGCCTGGAGCACTCATGTCAGAAGGCCCTTACGCGGAGCGTCCCATAAAAACCTCGAATAGGACAAAAGAATAGGGAGGGAGGAGGTTACCTAGATAAGAATTACCGACTCCGAACGAATATGGCTATAGGTTTTGAGAAACTTCATTTGCTACATTTGGAACAATGGTGTAAGTTTTCTGTATTTGTTTCCCATTAAAATGAAAATAATTTCACTTATCTCCTACCACTTACTACTTCAGGGTTTTCAAATGCTTGTCATCACCTTTATTTCGTCTCGAGAACCTATAGGAAAAGAAGCATTGAAGAGTTTTAGAAGGATTCTTATTATTAAAAAAGCTATAAATCATAATAACGGAGAGATTCCTCATTTTAACATGCAACTGTAGCACTTGAGCAAAGGATTCATTTGTTTTCCTGTTAGTTAATTTTAAAGTTACTTCGACAAAGATAAGTTAGTAGTGGACTTATTCGAGGAAAAACACTGAATTTGAAAGGTAATGAAACCAACCTTCCGTGAGAATTTCCAATAAAACGTCACTCTGTCGCAGGGTGATCTTGTTTTGAAATAAGATTACTTCAAATTAGATCGATTTAAACAAAAAATAATCAATTTGTGACCTCAAGCAATCTCACTTCGCCAAGCATCAATGGGAAGACTATCATGGGAGTGATTTCAAACCGGAACTCATACACCAGATGGACAAGTGGGAAGAGCTGGAAATCAGGAAGAATTTAAAAATGGGTCACTTGGTTAACGATTTATTGTTTGAATACCCCTCCCCAATCCTGGAAGTATCCTTTTCCTTCACGGAAAGACCCAACAAATTCCCCCCCACTATGAACCCACAAATTTCCTGACGCTTAACACCCCTCTCCCCCCTCCCTATCTTCGCCGATCGCAACCCCACTTTTTCCCCTCCTTCCCCCCTCTCTCAACCATCCTCCATCTCCCTCATGAATGCTATATGAATGGACCTTAGCTTGATTAATATGTACCTAATGATGGCGCCTAAGTGTTGAAACTAGTTGTACGAAAATAAAGAACGGTGAAAATATACATTTTGTTCTTCATTTAATGCACATGAACTGCCGCACAGTTGAGCCTGATACAATGAAATACAAAAAATAATCAAGACCACATTTTTTATGACTGTGAAAATATTAATATTCGTGGGGGGAACTGCCCGCTACCTGCAACGTTGGGTCCCATTTCCTGCCTTTCAATAGCCTCCTTGGGAAGGAGGGCGTTTTTTGTTGCATGTTCATGTGGTGTTGGAGTTTCATATTCTTGCTTGTTGTGTCCTGGCTTGCGTGTTATTGGTTAGCGTTCGTGCTGCTGGGGTGCAGCTGTTTGTTGCTCTATGGTATATGTGTTTGCATGAGTGTTGGATGAAGGGATTTTTGCATGAGTGTGTGCGCTGCTGTGGGTGTAGTATTCCATTTTGTTGTTTCTGCACGTTGTATTGTTCCTTTTTACGGGTGGTGACGTAATACCCTCCGCCACACGCCCTTTCGGTGGCTTGCGGGGTATTATGTAGATGTAGAAAATTGAGGACATGCTCCCTCAAGCCCCTCTTCGATTTGAATCCATACCCGTATATACAAACCCAAGAACCTACTGAAAGAGCGTGTGGGAGGGTGTGCTAGGGAACCAGCTATGAAAGATGGAGAGGATAGATCTATATATGGTACACATATTGGTAGATACACTTCTACTTCCTTATCTTTGAGGCGTGAACAGTGCAGCAGTGAGCAAAAAGAAACATCTTTCATCCCTCGATCGATCTGTTAGAGGACTCGAGCGTAATAGTACGATTTTTATGCTTTCAACTGGACGGTCGATATGAATTTTTTGAGATGCTGTTGTTTTTCAAATGCGAAATGATAAAATAGCTTACTTTTTTACACATTTACTTTATCGCTAAATCGCCAACTTTCTATCACATCCAATGCCAAACGTTTTTTCAAATAGTTTGCAAAATGTATTCTTCTGCCGCATATTTTCATTCAACGCCGAATCTGTTAACTCTATATTTTTTAATATTCAAAAAAATAATGTCGAGCTGCATCTCAAATGGCCGAGATATTTGCTGCGTGAGGTTTCATAAGCGATTATTACAAAGAACCACTAGGCTTAACGCTTGCTTTGATAAAATTTCGCATCTTTTGTGTGGATTATAGACGGGCATCGTTTATTATATTAATTCGCTTAATGCGGCATAAACACCGCAAATTTGCGCAATTAGAATGGACTTACACGCATAATTGAGTTTTGAAAGCAACAATTCACGTCCAATTGTTTCATAAAGTCTGGGTAAAAAATAAGTCAATTTTGCTTTTGGCAAGCCTATCGATAAAGGTATCGCGGACAAAATATGTTATTTTAGCCGTTAATATATCAGCGGTACCAGACGAGTGATGTTTTAAATTTTTAATCGTCAAATAAAAACTGGATATTTTATAGCAGACAAAAAAAATTTAATTGCTTCGCCACACCCATTTCTAATCAACTATTTTTTTTAAATAAGAGTAGGTGCGTACGATAAATATTCACCAACAACATTTGTATTGGAAAAATGTGGTTAATCACATGTTGTAGATGTGTCTACATTGCCAAATGAAAATCCTATCCAATTGAAAACTGCGAGTCCACGGAAATAAAAATGATGAAAACATAAACTCTGACACACTTGTATTCTAGAACAAGGCAGTCTGCATCCAGGTAATATGGAATTTGCTTGCACGCATTTTTCAATGCTAAATCGTACGAAGTATAACTTAACACATACAACTACGAATTTATGTTCAAACAAAATCGTACCCTTTAGCAATAAAAGTTGAGAACGTTTCTCTGCTCCCATTGTGTCTCTCACGATAAAGAGTAGTTAGTTTATCTACCCTATTACGGCCGAGACAATGCTTAGAAGTGTACTGAACTAGTCATGAAGTGTATCATAAATGAACCAATCATAAAAGGATACTACAACATACGTGAATTATAGTATTCTTTACCCCTGAAGAAAATAAATCCGAAAATTATATGTTCTATTAATTCTGCTTTTAAATAAAATCAGAAATAGGGTGAGGAGATTCATTAGAGAATAATAATTTATCTATAGTTCATCAAATATAATTTCTTTTCATAAAAGGTGTCTCAACAAATACCATATTCAATAATCTAAGACAATTACCAAATCCACGCTATTAGAGTCTACAAGCAGCGTTGTCCACACATTCCTCTGTCATATCACCTGACTTTGCAGTACTAATACTATTAATTAATAAAACATAGGGCAATAGAGTAAATTAGAAAATTCTTTTGAAAAAAGTAATTTTTTGGTAAGTGAACTCTCTCTCAATCATGCGGAATATTTTGATTTGTTCAGCTAAATCAAATATAATTGGCTGAAATTCCATTGCAATATTTAAAAGCTGTTTAAAAAACCAAAATCATTAGGTAATAGTACTTTTTTTATAATTTCAAAATTTTAAATTCTCGAAGAATGTTTTTATGAATTATGTATCTGAATAGTTTTTTCAATGCAACGCAAAATATTTATCCGCAAGCTTTAGAAAAGGAGGAAGTAGACAGTATTGAATGAGCTCTGTCCTGAATTTGAGAATTAAATTATTACTAATAAATTTAAATGTGCTTAATCCAAAAACGTGTCTCCTTTCATTTGATATTTTAAATCCCAATTATCCTTATGATGGTCAAAATAAATCACCAACAGGCGCGTTATGGTAACTGCTGAAGTTATACTCACCAGCAAAATTAACTCTGACTACGAACTTCTATCTAATTACAACATATTTTAAACATTTATTCGAGATAAAATGGGAATATTCTTTATTAATTAAGGCATGATAGTCGTTCATATTTGCCTTGTGAAAATTATTCATTGGTAAACCATGATTCTTCGGAGAGACTCTTCTCTGGGACTATTGAATAAGAATTGCGCTACGTTGAGTGGTTATCCAGTTTTTATTTAAAGCTAGGCTCAGTGAACCAGTAGCGGTAATGGCGACTCAGTGCAGAGAATGGAAGGATAATGCCGACGAGGATTAAGAAAGCCAATTTTCGAGCGATAACGCATGCGATGTCAAAACAATGTCCCCAATGCGGCAGCACACACACACACACTCACCCACTCATGCTGGCCCCACTCACCCGAAATGCCAACATGGGACGCCTTCCCCTATAAGCTCATCAAAGCGGCTTAGTAATTGAAAGCCACGTTGAACTGATGATTGGAGTTCAATTAGTTGCACGATTTCGATGCGGGCTCAAGGAACGCGATTCGTATGGAAACAATTCCACTATGTTGGAAATAGAACAGATGGGAAGTCGGACCCAGGCAGGGTTCCAATCAGCGAATCACGCAAGACAAGTTCACGGGACTAATAAACCGCCATTCCCAACGATTAAAATCTAGAATTATGCACTCAAAATGTCAATAAAAATCTGCTATCCTTAAGTAATCGTAGAAATTCGCTATCGGCCATTAAAATGAAGAGATTACTCGGTCGGATTGTTGCCATAAGGCAAGAACAAATGTTTCCAAGGACGGCGGCTTTTAAAATCTGACCCTTTGTCGTATTTTTTATTCATACAACACTATGGTGTAAAAAGAACCTACAGATTTTGCAATGCAGGTTGAAGCCAGGAGAGAATGCAAAAAATCTACCGCTAACTTGGCGGAGGTGAGACGTTAGAAAAAAGTGAAACATATTTGTATTAATTATAATTTTTTAAATTATATTGTACTATTCACTCAATTTGATACAGATTTCTTATGGTCTAATTAATATTCAGACATATATTTGGTATTGTAAGACGCTAATTCTTACTTAAAGTCCTGGAATCATTAAATGTTACCTTCCTTGGATTCTTTTGCATTCTATAACTCTCATACCATACAAAAAAGACCGAATTTCTTGTCCTCTCGTATTCTGTTTGTCCAATATTCTTGAGAGATCACCAATCGTATTCATGTTTTGTCTACGCTTAATGTTTTCAATCATGCCTTAATCCTAATACTCAGTAGCCGTGGGTTGGAGAAATATACTCAGTTTTACTGTCAATTTTTTTATACGTCTGGTAGTATTATCATCATTTCACTAGTTGGCATTCACATTTCTACGACAATTCGGTAATACATGATATTTAATGATATTTTTCTTCAGTATATAAACTCATATTATGATAATTATCTTGAGTCATGGGGGAAATTCCAATACGCGAAAAAAAACAATTTTGTACTAATCCTTTATTTGATTTAATGTTATCATGAAAAATACGTACTGTCAAATTTTATTATTTAGAAGGAATATCTTCGTTTTAACTGACAGTCAATTTGGGAAAAGTTAAAATCTTTCTTAAAAGACCTCAAGGAGATTTTGAGGCGTACTGGAACCCAAACAATCCGACGGGCTATTTTTCCCTATTTTAATCAATGTGCGTCGAGATAATTCAAATACTTCGTAATGAGATCTGTTGCGATCGGCTGGAGATTGTGGGTGCTGCGGACAGATGCTAGTTTTCGGCGCACGCCCAAAAGTGGCCCCGAGTGGTGGAGTGAGAGTCAATCGTCACAAGTGAGGGGGGGAAGGACGCAATGGTGAGCATTTTCGAAACGACGTTGAAAAACAAGACTCGTAATTTTTTGGAGGAATGCCAATCTATGTGAATGCTGAACGAGGGGAGCAACTCGCGAATTATTCCAGTCCGTCAAGAGTAGACTTCATTCTAGAAGAAGGGAATGGCCGTCCAGGTATGCGGGACGCTCCAGGACGCCACAAACTGCGAGGGGAATGAGTAGTAATGACCTCTAGGGAAGAATGCAGCAGTCTGCTTCGCAATAGAAAATTAATGGATAAAAATGTAAAAGGAGACTAAATGTGCGTGAATAGTTCGTCGGAGAATTCAAGGAAAATAGGCCAAAGCTAAGAGGCCACAATAGTACACTTTTGAGGGCTAATTTCTTCAAAATTAGCATTAAAAAAAGAATATTGATTCACTCCTCCATTTTTAACATCACATAAGTCATTGCTGTCTTCGTTTTTTTCTTTTTCTATCTCTTTGCTATTTCATACACCCCTTCGTATGGGGTTGGGAAGGGAAAGGAAATTTCCCTTCGTATTACACTTTTTTTCAGTCTATTTTTCAGTTCGTCCGACCATTGTGTGTTAAAATAAAATAAATCAAATATGAATGATTCAGGATACTCAATAATGCTTCACCATTTTAAATTGCTTGATGTACTTTTAAAATGAGCAACAATATTCTGTATCTGTTCAAAATTTCCCTTTCGTGATTATGACATTAAATAAAAATGCCAATTGAGTATTCTTCCAAGATTTTAAACGTTTTCTTTCTTTGGCTAGTCTAAGTGATGTGCTCGCCCCTACAAAACCTCGAATGGCTAATTAAATTCCCAGCATAGATAGCTTGTATGTTTATAGTAAGATATGAGTTTTTTTAAACAACCCACCCTCCGATACATCATAACGTCATCTAGGGGAATTAATATGTTATTTTTTCATGACTAAGTAAAATTCAGCATTCCATTGTAAACTGCAGCGTACTAATGTAAAAATTAGCGTTCAATTCCCTGGCGAAGTCCTTAATACCTGTTATATAGAGATTAAAAGTGTTTTTATTTATGATCACTGTTTGCTCTTGGAATAACCTGTATCTATCTGCAGCGTATGCAATATCATCTCGATGATGGCTGGTTACATGAGTTGATGATAGATATAAAGGCTATAGTATGCCTTTGCCATTAGTTAGTAAGAGAGAGAAACAAGGTATAGCCTATTGCGAAAATATAAATCATTCTGATTTTTCGTCTAGACTAAAAGAAAGGATTTTAATTAAAATTCTACGGTATTCACCTATTCTCCCTCGAAACTCTGGTCTTGTTCAATAAATCTTGCGTAGAGTATATACATGTCCGTGTTTCCAAACAAAATGAGTCGATCGCACATCGCTACGTCTGAAAATATAATCAAAATGCGTGAATATTTAAATGGGTAGTAAAGGATATTTTTTGCTTCAAACAAGAGCTGGTGCTGAAAATAAATGTTTAATAACCGAGCTCGTTCTATTTCAAAACCCATAGGGCTAGAGCTAGCTATGCTATTACCTATTAAGTAAGACAGTGATGGACCTCAGAGCCTCCACCAATGCACACGTATTTTTTTACACGCGACGTTACGTAATAGAGTTACGTAGTTGAAAACGGCTACACCATAAAAATGGATATAGAGACTCCAATATTAGTTCGCGGAACCGAATACCCAGAGCGAAAGAGAATAAAATAAGAAAGGAGACTAAATTCGCAGGAGATACATGTGTAACCAGTCGCGGAAGCTGCAAAGGGCAATAAGCGGCGAGCGGCGTTGCGTGTTTGTTTTAATTTATGAGTTACGACCGGAGATGGCGCATCCGACGTCACCGCTAAGGATGATACATTTTGCACCATTTCGGAGTGCGTGGGATTTTTATCGTGTTTTGAACATGCGAACTACTCTGCTCAAACAAAGTATTAGAGCCACAATAGCACATGGTATACCTTTTGTGTGGGTCTTTCCTTCCATTGGAACGTCTTTTCTAATGAAAAAGACGAAGTCCGGGTTTTCCGCTTTTGAAGCTCGGAGATAATGCAATATTTTGTACTAAAGTCTAAAAGCAACGACCGTGGAGTAAAGTGGTATTTTACAATGAGCCGTTAGAGTATATGTGAATAACTCAAATACTGATGATTATTTTTGGCAAGGTACGAGCAAAATGCTTAAGCGTTTCATTTTTGTAGAAATTGACTTTCAAAGCGTCATTGCCAATTGGAGAGGATCACCAGAAATATAAGAAGAAAATTTCTGCGAGTCAAGCTACTCAAAAACACATTTCTTGACGCTCTATAAAATAAAGAATGTTCCGGCCAATATCAGATCCTATTTTTAGCATCTCACTTTTAGGCTGATAAAAACCAGAGAATGAAGCCTACCAGGTAAGCATACCAATATGAGCCCTTGCATAAATGGCATCTCGATACACTAGTGCTCAGAAGGTGATTTAATATATTCTTACAGACAACAAGCTAACTCGAATAAAATCCACAAGATATCAGAAACTAGCCTGACCTACCGTAATACCGTTGCTTTTCCTGTTATTTCTAAGAACTGATGATCTTTTATTACAATAAGAAATTTGTTTACTTGTATTTTAAAATATTTTAGTAATTAGTCCTCATAACTGCTGACACATTCTTTTCAACGTAACTTTCACCAAAGGGTCCGCGAATAAACGAGTCATATTCCTAAAATTGAGTATATTTCTAATTACAAGTATATAAATATTAGGACTCTTGTTTGACTTGGCTCTAAATATAATAAAATAATTATTAGAATTACGTTAAATAAAGCCAGATATGCGATTAAGAGACGAGAGATAAACGAGACAAGAATGCCTCATTCAAAAACTGAAATGCTTTTGCAACAAGTGAATCAGTCTTATAGGTATTATTTTCAATTAACAGTTCTAATACTATCTATTTAGTACATCACTTTAGAGTTCATTGGAGAATTTCCGCTGTGACCTCTTTAAAGCAGGCAAAAAATTCCTAGTGGAAATAAATAGACGGTCACTTATGACCATCATGTTTAAAATTAGCGATCGATAATTTTTTTTTGTTTTAGGTGTTTCTCCAATCGATTATTCCATCAGTGACACAGTTTTCTTTCTTTATGGCGTCTTCCGCAACATCTCATCTGCACATATAACTTGTTTCTCTCATCTACCGAGTCTCTATGTTAATTCATTTTGATTCACCTTGACACCAACGACCGCATTCATCATTATATTATCGACATTTTTTTAGATAAGCCAATTCATTGTTATTTTCAGAGTTTGTTAAAATTCTTTGCTAAACGTGGTAGTTGAAGCAAAATAATAGGGATGGAATGGAGGTTTGTGATACATGGGTGTAAAGGAAGATTGAAAAGTCAACGTGGACAGAAAGAAGAACAAACGAGGTATGAGGGATGGGAAGGGACTATTAGTAGAAATCCAAAGGAGGGAGGAAAAATGGATGCAGAGGATATTGATTGGTAATGGGATGTGGAGCACTGTGATAGAAAGGGGACTTTTGTGAAAAGGAGGGAAAAAGCATAGAATTGAATAGAGGCTTATGGTGGTGTTGAGTATAAAATTGTGTTTTGCTAGGAGAGGAAAGGGAATTAATGTTGCAACGTGGCGTAGCCTGAGCTCAAGAATAACTTTAACCAGTAGATTACCAATGACAAAATGATGGATGTATATATAACCAATCTTTTATCATTTAGGGGATGTTTTAGACCACTCAACGCTAAAACGATTAGTTTCTTTACTTTCCAAACAAAACACAGCAGGATATCCCCCAATACAATAAACCCTTCTTCAACTCCGAATATTTTTTCCTCCTTCCCTCTTCCTAAATTCAAACTAGTTCAAAACAATTTGGTTAAAACTATTTTTGAGATAGATGAACACTTTCACACTCTCTAGTCTAACACGTCATATTTTATTGGTTAGCTTAAATTTGCCCAACCTGACAAAGCGCAGACCTTTGTGTTTTTAAAACAGATAAACATCACATACCTATTTCGCCGATATTGCAGTCAGCAAAGCTTTGTACTCCTTTTCTTGCTGATAAAATAAATCTTGATCTTCCGCAAATACTACTGATTTTTATGATTTCCGCACGTACTTTTATTCCTATCTCAATTTTTTACTTGCCCTTGTAACCATATCCTTCGCATAAACATAAAATTTAGATGTGGATCCACTTTTGTCATCAATCTCCCTAACCCTGCCCGTAACAACTCTTCATCCGCCACTCGTACCTGAGCAGTCTGAGACATATTCGTTACAGATGTTTCCTACCCCACAAATCTACTTACATATTCTGCAATGCATACATTAGTTCTACTCAATTCACTCTATTGAACGCCTTCTCGTAATCTACCAAAGGAGTAAATACATCCTGATTGTATTCCATATTGCATCAACCTAACAAAGCACCTGGTCCGGAAGACCTGCTAGAATATTAAAGGAATTAGCTGTTGCCCCGTTTTTTGAAATTGTCTTTCTGAAAACGATAAAGGAAGCCTCAGTACCTCGTGACAGGAAGCTAGCCCATATATCTCCCATCTATAAAGGCGGCGATATGGTTAAACCAACCAATTACCGACCCTATTAGTAACATCGTTCTCTTGCAAAATATTAGAGCACATTATTATTAGTAACATTATGAGATGCCTTGATAGTACGAAGATACTAAGCCGTAACCAGCACGGATATAGAAATAGAAAATCTTGCGAAACACAATTTTTATTCACTATATATTTAGATCGGGAGAAAACAACGCACAAGTTGCAGTATTTCTGGATTTCAAAAAATCTTTCGATTAAATCCCGCGCCATAAATTGTTACACAATTTTAAATGCTATTTTATCAATGAGAAAATAATAAATTAAATTAGAGACTTATTGTGAAATCGAAAACAAATAGTAGTCATCGATGTGTTGTGCTCTACAGATAGAGATGTAACATCAGGCGTCCCCCAGGGAAGTGTAATAGGGCCGCTTCTATTATTAATATATATTAATGACTTAAGCTCGCATGTTAGTAGCAATCTCACATTATTTGCTGACGACACAGTGGCTTAATATAGCGGACCATTAGATTGCGAGCTACTCTGCGGAGACTTAGACACAATATCGGATTGATGCAAGGAATGCAATTACTGCTTAACATAGGTTAATTCGAAGTTTTGAAATTTTGGAACGAATTAAGTGGTGAACAGGACATAAACTATGAAGTACAGGGTTCAGTGCTAATTACGGCAAATCAATTTAAATATTCGGGAGTAGCTCTAATGTTTCATGGGGAGCACATATCAGAACTTCCTCTTTAAAGAAATTCGGCTTCATTTAACGGGTAGCGGGGAAATTTAATGAGAAAGTTAAAGAGAGGTGTTATTTTGCTCTAGTTAGACCTTATTTGGAATCAGCCGCAAGTATTTGGGATCTTAGGGAGATAATTTGACTAAAATAATTAGATAAAGTCTAAAGAAAATCCGCCAGATTTGTTAAAAGTTGTTATAATAAGAATACAAGTGTATAAGAGAGCAAGCAAGACAGACTTTTGAAAAGGTTCAGAACGGACGAGTATAACAATGATAATAAAGGCATTATTATGGTCCCAAACTATTTACAGGTATATCAGGCCATAAAGATAAGATAAGGGAGCTTAATTCCAGTACAGATTCATTTAAATACTCATTTTTTCCCCGAACAATCAGGAATCATAATAGTAAGAAACCAAAGTCAATGTATACTCTTAAATATGAAAGGCCTTGAATTTACAAGTAAGGACAAGATTTAACGTTGCGTAGTCATATGGGATATATATTCTCAGGTGCATGTGTGTTAGTTGACAGTGAATAAAAGAAATAAAAGGTTTTTCCATTAATGTATACGATTTTTTGTGTGTAAGTTTGTATGAATTTGTAGGTTTTGCATGCAGTTTTTTTCTCAATTACTGGCGGTGACCTAAAACCCCCGCACACGCCTTTGTGGCGGCTTTCGGAGTTCAATGTAGATGTAACCTTACTGTACAGCTTACTAATTTCACCTTTAAACTTTCTGTAACCTCGACAAGCCACGAGGATCAGGGTTTAAGTCCGGGTGACACCTCAGCTTCTAATGTGTCAGATCCTTCTGCGAAACAATATGCGGGGCAGGGAAAGTGATCATACCCCGATTTGTGAATTTCGCACGCCGTTCAGATTAGTACTAGGCGAGTTCCTCCATCACCTATCAAACTAATCTTCGGATTGATCACTGTGTTTTCTAAAGTTATCCATTCATAACAAAAGTTATTAAAAAGTTATGATGAAAGTGATAGGGAGAGAGATGACAAAAATACCGCTCTCTATTTGGTAATACCATGAAGGTGTATGACTTTAAGCCACAGTTAGGTGAAAATTGTTTTCGATCATGGTAAAGATGTTCATTCAAGGTAATCTACTTGAATCCTAGTATTTAGAAGTTTTCTGTTCACTGTCTTCTTTAACGCATAACGAGAATTTTCTTCTTTTTGGATTTACGTCATTTCTTATTTCTTTCCACCCGCCGTCCTGTGTTCCATTTCTTTATCTCTTCCTCCTTCGCTTACACCTTTCCTTTTTTCACACCTTTCAGCATCCCGCTCTGCCTTTCAATATCTTCTCCAAACTAATGCCCACCTTCTTCGGATTTCATGCCGTCACTTTCTTTCTTCTACCAACTTACACACATTTACATATTCTACCACCCATATGTTCAACTTGCTTCCATTCTTCTCCACAAACCAAGTCTCAACTAGCTTTTACGTTAGTTCATCGCCTTGACTTGCTGACCAAATTTCAAATATATTTAGTGCGTTCCACACCTTTACTTTTTTCAATTTTTTTCCTCAGCAACCTTGTTATAAATGCAATCCTTGCCAATTCTTCTTTTTCCAACGAAATTTCTTCCATGTCCACACGCACGAATAAATACTGTTTAATATCATAAACAACTACTCATCCGTTTCAGGACATTCACCCGAGTTCACGACAGACATTTATTACTGCTTTTCTTTTATGCTCTCTCAAGAGTTCGCGGATGATTCATGCTATTCTTAATGTTACTTCCTCTTTCGTTCCTCTACCGCCCATATCATTGGCATCGCACTTGTATTCGAAATAAATACCGTTATTTCTCCCGGAGCCAACTCTTTTTTCTCTAGCACTTCCTGTTTTTGATTTGGGGAAGTTTTGGAGCCATATGGGTGCCCACCCTGCGTTTCTCTGAGAGGTGTAATGAAATGAGTTGGGTAATTAGCTTGGTAATAAAAGAGGATCGGTATCGGGTTTAAAATATCGCCATACGAGTCCCGAAACGAATTGCGTTTTTGATCAGCTATTAAACATAATTAAACTTCCCTTCCCCCAACAAGTTCTCTGAAATCCCTCTAAAAATCCAATAAAATGCGCCAAAACACCTTTATTATATTTTATATTTTTTTCTAGTGCTAATATTACTGGGGAAATGGTCATATGTTCTATAGTGTAGTGTTATAAAATTTTAGTGCTATTATTTATTCTAATAAACTCCGGGAGATGACGCAGCAATAGCTTTTAACGGAGTCAACTGCTAATGCGCATTACAATGCAAAAATTTCAAAGGGTAAAAATTAAGCATTCAACTGGACAGGGTTTCGAACCCAGATCCCTATACTCAATATACGGCCGAAGGCTTTAGCCAGTTAAGCTACCTAGGCGTCCTCTTACACTTCGAACTTTGTATGGTCTCTCGTCATAATATGTCGTTCATGAAATGCCCCTAAAATTTCGAAATATATGAGGACGCCTCGGTAGCTTAACTGGTTGAAGCACTCGGCCGGACGTCAAGGTAACCAGGTTCGCATCACGGTTAAGGTGAATAAATTTTTCACTTTGAAATTGTTGTCTCGTTCTTTTCTATGTTTCGCCCTAATTCCGCCGTAGGTCAAAGATATCTTTTAGAATTTGGACTCCGATTCGACAGGAAATACTTAGTAGAGACAGAGTGTAAAGTAAATCTGAATATTTTCATAGTCACCACACAGAACCAAGGATATAGAACATACTAGGACCTTCCTGTTTAATATTAGGGTAGTAATTCGTTGTAACTGATGAAATTCCTGTAATTCCATAGCATTAAGTACATCGCATCATTTACTTGAAACATTATTATCGGTGCGGTGTATTTCAGTAAATAGAAAAGATCTACGTAAACATTTCAGTTTATGGGAAACCAATTAATATCTTTCATGTTAACATCGAGCTAAAATTTGCATTAGAATTTCTTTTTATGTTTTCAATTATTCTGTGTGGTAAAAATAAGAAAAATAGGTTATACGTAATGAAAATTCAAAACAAAACAACTAGTTTGTGCAATCTACATCAAAGTACAAAGACAGTTCGTTGATAGTACGAAGAAACTTCACAAATTCAAGGGTGACTATGATAGGCACATAACAATGACTTATTAAGTTTTTAAATACTTCATTTGTTTACTTTAAAAAACAGAAACCCGCATGATATAGAACGCCTTGGAAACCTAACCACTGGCCTCATCGCCTGGAAATCGATATCTCAGTTCCGAATCGCAGGCTTGGTCATTGGTTTTTTCAACTCATCTCAAGGAAACTAATAGTTTTTTGGAAATGTTATTTATAATAATTGAAGGTTTTAGCAATGGTTATTGGTGACAGGGAGTTATTAAAAAAGTGAGCATGGCCGTTATGAGAAGCGGAGAAATCCTTTAACATAACTTCGCGTTTTCTTATTTCCGATCCCTATTCTACTAGTCTAGCCATCTTATTTCTGCATGCTTTTCTAAACTTCCAATGAATATGTATTTTAATAATGAATTATTTCTTCCACGCTTTGGACAAATTGACAATATTTCCCGTCGAAAAAGTTCAATCATTGACCCCTCAAGCGACCCAAAACTTTTTTCGTAAATATGCTTTCACACATGCACTTTCACTATTCTCGTGTGTTTTTTTGTTAAATCTCTTTCCATATTACATCATCGCATGAGTATTTAATGTACTCAGTGCTCGTTACAGTATTGCTTGCCCTGCTCAGTTGCTTTCAAGATCTTCCTTCCATCCCTTATCTCTCTCTGTGCTGGGAGCGGCGACCATTCATTTCTGGATGTCCATGCATGTCCATACAATGGAATATTTCCCCTTTTTACTTTTCAGTCCTGCATGGTCTGTCTCGTTATGGTGGAAGCCTGTCACATTGCTGTGGTTTTGGTTAATTCTTATCCCCTTTTTTCGAATAAAAAATTACTGAATTATGACGTGAATTAACCTTTGCTTTTAATCAAGTCTTCCTCCAGCATGTATACAAATTTACACGTTATCTGATAGTTTTTAACGAATATTTTTCCCACTCCCCTTTCTTTCATTTATCCTCCCTTATCACACACCCTTCTCATCTGGTACTCGTACTTCCTACCACACACCTTTTGGTGGATCGCGGGGTATTCATGTCGATGTCGATAGATGTAAAATATTCTCGTTTTAAATCAGAAGCTTGTGGTAACCCATGTGGCACTCTAGATACATTGTACATTTCTGGAATGGAAAGTTTTCTCCACATGGGTCTCTGAAAGCTTGCCGAATTTTCGATGCGGAGCCAGAATAACTAGATTAGACGAGAACCCGTGCATCATACGAACATGGGGGCGGGGGGCGGCGGAGTGCGGAACTTGGAGCGATAAAAATGGTCAAGTTCGATAAAGTGGACCAAGGGAGTCACAGAGAGAGAGAGGGGGAGAGCTCTTTCCATCCACAGGGGGATGGGCAGCGGCATTCCAGTTTATTCAGTAACGTGGCAAAATTTCCGTGTGTACGTCTTCCAGCAAGCACCGTTGGCCTCTGGTTGGCAAACTGTGGAGCGCAATCCACAAGAGTATGTGGTAACGTATAGTAACCGTGCGAAAAAGAAAAAAAAAGGATCGAATATTTTGCGTAGCTTTCCATTTCTCAGATTGCGGAAGGTAGAAATAAAACTGCGTCCCTGTTTTCTGTTCCGAGTAGAAATAATTTTATGCATATTCAAATTTAATGAAACAATTCATACATGGGCACTATTGTCAATCACAATAAGGGGTGTGGAATATCGTGTGGATTTAGACCCGCGACGTAGCTTGACTCGCCCAACACAAGTCTACTTTGCTATCTCTGCATACGTAGCATTCGCAGACAAAGAAGGCATCCATCGGGAATCCAATTCAAAATGTTTTACGTGTGAAATAGAGCAAATAAGTCAAACCAAATTATGGTAAACATTTATAATTCAGGATGTATCCGCCATAGTAATGAACTCGAAAGTTCGCTTGATGGGTGTGGATAGAGTTCACCTAGAGCTAATTTCTAAACGATGTGTAAGATTAACACATCTTAAGGGTTATATTTGCGGCCAGGCCTCTTTCTCTAATCGAAGGTTAAATTACAGATTAAATATTTTACATAAATTGTAAAGATGACTTTGCAGTAGCGTTGTTGAAACTGTGTTTTAGCCTCTATCCTAATATTATAGACGAGATCACGTCAATAAGATGACAGAGATCAAGTGTAGAGCAGATAAATTTAAGATGTCATTTTTTCCTCGAACGATAAGGGATCAGTACAACATTGTCGGGCCAAAGGTAGGGTTATATTTGGATCAAAATTAGTTAGGTTAGATATGTATTCATCCCCTGTCACACACCATTGTTGTGGATTAACTAAAAATATCTAAAATACACCTTGTCAGAAGCGTGGGATGAAAGTAAGTCTAGTAATTCTTATTACACCTACTCTGATCCAGAGAAGAGTATTAGGCTTAACATAGCTACGGCTTGCAATGAACAATATAGTGCATAAAACCATATTAAGGAGTAAAACTACAACAACGAGATTCAGGTACCGTTGAACTTTGTTGCTGAAATTCAGATTTTTTAAGAGAAAACTAAATAAAGTCTTGGTTTAAAATCATGCCTTGATACGCATCAATGCAGTCACATTATAATCAAATCACAAATGTTATTAATGAACCATAAAAATTCAATTATATTTAAATCGAACGAAATTAGACGCAAGTAGCTGGTATTCATCCATAGTAACGTTCCCTGTACTTTTATATATGCATTATTGCAAAATGTAACTATTTCTGCTTCAAATCGATGTTATACATTTCTGACAAGCTATATGATGGCAAATTGCGTAGCTTAAGGCGTGATATTGTGAAATTGAGCATAATAATGAGCATATAATATCACTTTTTAATAAGATACTTATGATAGCAATGAGGTGAAAAAAATGTTACTATTTGTTCGTTACTCTATGATTGCAAATTTCAAAGTATAGTGTAAAAAATTAAAATTATGTTGCTGATTAACATTGACCTAGTGCTTACTACACTTAAATTTGAGATAACAACTCAGGCTTTGTGTTCATGATATTTTTATTTCGTGAGAGAACAATGTTATAATAAATTAGGCTCTTATGGATTTTACAAAGTACTTCATTGTAAACTATACACAAAGGTGTAAGCATATGGCAATTGAAAAAAATATACTGGGTTGGCTCAAAGGCCTTTTTAATGGTCGGGTTCAAAGGGTAGTGATATTTGGAGGTAGCTTAAATGCAGTGGAAGTTATTTCAGGTGTTCCCCAGGGAAGTGTTATCAGATCCCTTTTATTCCTACCGTACCTTAACGACATTGACTTTGCATGTCACTATTAACATACGTTTATTTACCAAAGATGCAGCGGTTTACCGTGATACCCGTGATCCGGAGGATACATCAGCTTTAACAGATGACCTTAATTCTGTGCAATGCTGGTGCTAAACTTGGCAATTGAAATTAAACTCAAAAGAGTGCGTGGTGATAAATATTTGGAAAAAGAGCAACTCCGTCCCGAAATCCTTCTGCATTGGGAATACAGAAATGGAATGTATATACTCGATTAAATACCTAGGCGTTACCCTCAATCACGATCTCTCCTGGGTGAAACACATACGAAAAATGCGTGGATAATGTAGCATAAAAGTTAGGATTTATAAGATGAGTACTGGGTGAATGTGATGAAAAGGTCAAAGAGACACGTGACCCTTCCCTGTTCAGGCCTCATTTAGAATGAACTGCCAGTATATGGGATCCTCACAAAGTTGGATTGATAAACGAATTGGATCGCGTGCAGCGTAGAAGAGCTAGATTTGTAAAGCGTTGTCATGATAAACTTAGAAGCGTATCCAAAATATTAGAGCAGCTAGGCTGTGAATCACTCACGGAGCGGCTGTCAAATTACAGATTAAATCTTTTTCATTAATTGGAAGGATATCTTAAACAGTGATGCTGAAAATGTACTATTACTCATATCCTAATAAAGTAGGAGAGTTCATGTCAATAAAATTAGCGTCGCTAGTTTTTCTGTGACACAACGCTGCCAGCGAGTTTTCCACGCCTCTTACGCCTTATTTATTTATATACCCGGTAAGCCACCACTACTGCGAGTGGCATGAGATGACAACATACCGGTCCAATTTTGACCCGAATATGACTCTACTGCGGTCTGACAATGTTATTTGCCACACACCGTAGCGATTGCTTGCAGGGTGCTAAAATAACTTAAAATGAACTACTAAGAAAAATTACGACGACTTTATCATACAATCAGAGATAAAGCATAAAAGTTCAAAATTTGTATGCTAAATGTTTTCATTCATTCTTCAAAACGTGATTTCACAGCGTTGGGCCTGAAACATTTTATTTGGGGATAGAGAACATTTGTGTTCAAAACGTTCATGACTTGAACAAAATTTGACGATAATTGGAATATAAGTTAACAGTATTTTTGCGAAATTATCTTCGTTGTCAATGCCAATTTACACTTTGGAGTTTTAATTACTTGATTCATGTCTTACGCGTATTGGGTGAAAATTTAAAATTACGAGTGTTCACTGACTTCCATTATTTTTTATATGATGCTGTGTACTCTCTTATAACGGGTTTTTATTAATGGGTATGCCGGTGAAGTAATCAGCCAGAGGGTTGTTTTGATACGTTGCTGAGGGTAGAGCTCTGATGAATGAGCACTGACTCATATACTTCGTATGAAATTCACATATCAGTAGTTGGGGGTGGTACCTTTCCTTTAGCCATTTGCGATTTCTCAGGAATATCTGGTATCGGAAAAATGAAACACATCAGGTGTCCAGGAGGCTGAGAGTGCCTAGAAGGGTCAACGGGAATCAAACCCGAACCCTCCGGTCAGTATTCACGTTCCACACATGACTACCGCGCCCATAACGCTTTTCTTCATGATACTTATTTGCTTTCATTTAATTTTTAACACAGGTTATCCAAAATACAGGATGATATGCGACGTAATGGCACGATCAAGTTAAAGATGAAGCCATATTCCCATTTTTATTTTCCAACTAAAACTTTGGAAAAAGCTTTTTCCTCCAAAATATATTTTCTTATTGTTTTAGAAATGTCACATTAGTTGCAAAATGAGCGTAGCCACCGGGTAATTTTTCATGCTTAGAAATGGTTTTTCTGAGGCGCAATAATTAAGATCCTAAATTAAACTTTACTGGAGCCAAAAAATATTTGAATACTCAAAAGAAACTAACAAACACCTCATCCGTGGGTAACATGAAAATCCGCATGTTTCCAATATAAAAGCGATAAAAAATTATGATTTAAATCCCAATTCATTGGCAAGCCCGGATATCCGGATCGGGTTGCCGTGACGTTGGATTTTTTTTCCCCAAGATTCCGAGGTGTGGTGACTAGGTGCATGTTTGTAGTAGGTTGGTAATTGCAAGAATGCCATTGCGAATTGCAGGTATTAAGGAAAGGCAACCGACAGCTAAGGTTATTTGCACCATTAGAGGTGGACAGGAAAAGATGAAGGGTGGAGAGAAACCCGGCGTCGGCATTAGCCTACTCTAAACGAAAGGCGTCCAGGGGTCCCATCCGACGGACGGCGTACTCACTCAAAGTGCCCTCCACAGAGCACCTCACGTAGTGATCGAGATACCACTGAAAAATATTTGACGCCGCTGGGATTTGGACCTGGGCCCTCAGGGTGGGAAGCCAGTATGATAGCCACCGAAACATCCCCATCCCCGATTAGGAATGAGTTTCCTACACTATCAAATTTTCCTTCACGAGAAAATACAATTTAAAACTGCAGGGACCCACGGATTTCCACCGATCCAAGACTATTATTTGACATTTAACGGAATTCCCTCATGTTAGAGCATTCCTCAATGCTGGTCAAATTTGTTATCATTAACAAGCAGCTCCAGAGGAAACTCTTACACCCTGATGCCTTTGAAAATTCGGAAAAAAATTGAAAAGCACTCCACCACTCTCCCGTTTGATGTTAAAGGCGTATCTCCGTCTTGTTCAATGCGCAATTGCACGTTGAAAAGTGAAAGCGTGGACCGAGGTTATGAATTCTTTGCATTTAATCTCCCATACTGTCTTGGGGGCAGCTGACATCAGCGTCTCAGGGGGTGCGCAGCTGAACACCAGGGTCCCGCGCCTTTCTCCCTCGGTCCCTTGCCCCATTCGACGAGGCGTCTCAGTTGAACCCATCAAGCGCTCTCCGAGATCGTGACGGGCCCGTCCCAAACGACCTGCTCTTCCAAGAAACGCCTCGTGAGGATGGAGAAAGAGGGATTTCTTATCCATAGAGGCAAGCTAAGGGAAACGCAGCGCTCGAGGGACGTACAAGAGAGGAGGAGAGAGATAGATGGCATTGAATTCTCGTGGGGGAATGAAGAAGGATAGATTTTCCGGCAGAAAGTAGATTCTCATGATTGCGGGACGGAAAGAAGCAAAGAAAACTGTTGCGAATCAGCCACTATAGAACGTAAAACCACAAAAATAAATGACCACGCTTCACTTTGTCATGTGCTCTACAATGAATTTCATGACTTTTTCATCACTTTTAGATACGATTCTAATTGAGATTTATAAATGAAGATCCTCCGTTTCTCTAAGTCGAGATAAAATTGGCGTCGATAGGATTTTGTCAGAAAACACTCACCTTAGGATTTCTCTTTTTGCGCTCGGCGAGTCGCTTGTGGTGTGCAAATCAGTGAGTCCGAGAGTTGTGTTTGGTGCGGCTATTTATCGAAATAATATACATTTCAACGCGAATAGTGGTATCACGGTACTAATTCAATAGCAAATAAAACCTGTTAGTGAATATTGACAGTATCCGCACTGTGAAATACACTGCGATGGTAATTAATCCGCATGGGGGGGGTTGATTAATACTTGAATTTTCGGCTTCTTTCAATTGTTTTGAGTTCCCGGACGAATTTTCTGGGGACAGTTTCATTTGGAATAATTAGGGGAAAGCAAAAGCCTTTAATGGTCGCTGACTATTCAAATAAAAGCAAATCATTTTTAATAATTTTGAGAAATTAAATGGAATTTTTGCATAAAATATGATATTTTTCATTTATATTAATACAGTAAAGTTGAGGATTACAAAAACTACTCCTTCGAATAATGGACGAGAACAAATTGGGAAAACATTGGGGTTTTAAGAAGATGATGAAAACAGGTAATCCATTTGAGACGAAAATAATAAAAATTGAAAGTATTTTTTGAGAAATGAGAGGAATATAAATATTTTAGACACAGTAAAGACTTTTGAAATGTTAACGTGGGTAATAATTATAAAATCAATTACAATGGAGAAAGTAGACTTTAGAGACAAAAGGTTGGTAGGGAAAATTTGGAAAATTAGTTATAAAAGAAATATTTTTTAGTTACAAATTGCGGTAAAAGTGTGTAAAGCAGCAGCATTAGGAAGAGGTTTAAGAAAGGGTTGCCGATTATAACCGTTGCTGTTCAACCTATATGTAAAGGAAATGATTAAAGAGGCCTGGGAAGAACTGGAGGTAGGAATGAAGGTGGGTGGGGAGTTCGTAAAATCAGTTAGGTTTGCTGATGACCAAGCTTTAGTTTGTCAGTCAGCCAAGGGGTTGCAAGCATTGCGAAGTGAATTGGAAATTCAGTGCGACAGGTACGGGATGAGAATCAATATTAATAAAACAAAGGTTATGCGATTTTCTAGAAAGAAAAAGGCCAAGCTAAACATTAAAATAGGAGGGCAAAAACTAGAGCAGGTAGAACAGTTTACGTATCTCGGCAGTGTTTCGGACCAACAGCGTCAAAGTAGTAGGGACGTAAGAAGAAAAATTGCGCTAGGCAAAGAGGCTTTCACAAGGAGGAGGGAGTTGATGACAGGGACTTTGAGTAAGGATATTAAGAAAAGACTCGTAAAATCTTTTATATGGAGCGTAGCTATCTACGGCGCGGAAACGTGGTCATTGAAGCAGGAGGATAGACGTAGACTGGAGGCTTTTGAAATGTGGGTGTGGAGAAGAATGGAGAAGGTGAAATGGACAGAGAAGAAAACAAATGAGGAAGTACTTGGTATGGTGGGCGAAGAGAGGAGTTTGTTGAGAGAAATCCTTTGGAGGCAGGAAAAGTGGATGAAGGGAGTATTGGCCGGCAGTGGGATGTTGAAGACTGTAATTGAGGGAAGAATGTTAGGCAAACAAGGAAAGGGAAGGAACAGAATAGGGATGTTGGACGGGATGAAGGGAGGAAGAAAGTACTCAGAGATTAAGAGCGGCTTTGATGTAGATTAGGTTGCTGGATTGTGTTTTGTTAAGAGTCACAAAATATTTATTTGATAGTTGTGTTCATCCAAAAACCTACCTTAACCGGTAGATTACCTAATAATCATAATAACTGCAGGAAAAGAAGCAGATGTAAAAAATAGGAAAAAGGTTATTGGCAAGTGAAAAAAGAATTAGTTTATAAATAGGGATAAAATGGGTGTCATAAGTTTTTAAGATATTCGTGTATACGAGTGCAATTTTAAAAGACACGTGCAAATACAGAAGTGCGAATGGGGAATGTTACAGTGAATTGTGAGGAAAAGAATCGGTAATGTGGCTGGCAAGTGGGAGTGGTGCTGAATTGGGTGAGGAGAGTGCGATGTTAACAAGGGTTAAAGATAACAGAAGAAGACAGCGCTCTGTTGAAACCCACGAGAAGAATGAAGAAGGAGTGGATGGGAGACACCGCTTTGGGATTAGTTTGGTAAATTGGGTCCTGGGGGAAATAGCAACGGGGAAGAGTAGCATTTAATAATAATGATCGACCATTTCAAATGAAGTGGTGAAGGAGAAGAAAAGGTAAAATAGAGAAAACGAAGAAGAATGGGAAGGACTGGCATTTGGAAACGCGGAAACTTCAGAGAATCATTGCTGATTAATACATGTGAACGGTTTTTAGAGACATTTCCACCCTCAGTATCGCGTCAAGTGGTTTGGAAGACCTATGAGCTAATTTTGAATGAATGAGTAACTAACTATAAATAAATAAATAACTTTTAAATTTGTTAAAATTTTAGTGACGTTTAATTATTGACTTTTCGAATGTTTTTCTAGAATATTCAGCTTAAAAAATCTTATTTTCAGTAATTTACATTGCTAGGTTTCAAGTCAACCTCTTGAAGTCAGACAGTAGTTTTTACGGCCACTAAATTGGCCTGGGAACACTGCATTTTTAGGTTCTGATGAGGTTTCGCAAATGAAAAGAAAGACCTAACACACGCCTCTGTGGTGAAGGGAGAAAAGTTCACCTCAAGACGAAAAATGATGGAAACTAATGTTTTTCAAACGGAATAAGGAAGATAAACTTAAAACAAAAATAGGTAAATATGCGCTTATAAATGTAGTACAACTTTTTATTTAGGTAGATAGGTGACTAACGATGGCAGTAGCAGGGAAGACAAAATAGACAAGAGAAAGGGATAAGCATTATAAAAATGAAGCTGACAGGGAATAGTCAACACCAAATGGATAGACAATATGAAAAATTAGTAGGTACAGACTCGAAGAGATAAAGTAATCACGACATGAAAGGAATCGGATGTATCATCAGAATAATAGTTTATTTATTAGAAATATTTGAGAAACAGGTACCTGTCACGCCGAAGGGAAAGGCGTAAATATATAGTCCAACGAAAGTTAAATAAAGAAAAGATAGTAACAATTTTCCACAACTTCAAATTTACTTTATCTGGTGGAAAATTGGTTGACCTAACTTTTCTGTACTATGTTCGGATTCCACCGCATCACTCCTGAAGATACTCAATTTATGGAAAGAAATCAAATTGAATAATTCGTTACTTAAACCTGGGCCAGCTCTTTTTGTGAATAAACGTGAATCTTGAGATTTATACATTATATAATATGCTACTTTTTATACCTATACATTATGAATATATTTATATTTTGTACTTAATTATATTATCTCGGGTTTTTCTATGAATTAAAATTTTACATTATTCTTTGTATTCCTCCCTTACCTCATTTTTGGCAGTTTTCTCTCCAAAAATTTATGACAAAAACTAATTCGAGAGGACGTCGCTGCCTTTGAGAGACTCACTGATCTTGGGGAGATCAGAGAACGTGTGGTTCATCTTTGTGGATCTATGTATCAGGAATTCATAGGTACTGCAGGCCCCTATGTAGTAAAGTGCCGTTTTGGAGGCTTATGCAAACGAGCATGGTACGTCAAAAGGCCTTCCATTCCCTAATCTTTAAGATCCTTACCTTTGAAATAAAGGATTTCATGCGGACGATAAACATGCCTAAGACAAGCACTTTAAGCTACCTTCAATCGAAAAAAAATTCTGGATAGCATACTCAACCGTGTTAAGAGTATACAAGGTTTGTATCAAAGAATCGCTAATGATTTTTTTCCTGACTTGTGCATGGAGTGCTGAATTCAGACCGATGATTAACTGTGTACATGATCGTATATCGTATTTTTGGAATTGATAAGATGGCAGTGCATACCATTATCACTGAAAATTTGGCGATGCGAAAGATCTGCGCTAAACTTGCCCCGAAGGTCTTCACGGAAGACCAAAAGTAGAGTCGAGTGTCCACTTACGAAGACCTTCTACAACGGCATCGCAATGATTCCCCAACCCCCTCGCAGTCCCGACTTAGCACCAGCAGATATCATTCCTATTTCCAAAAGTCAAATCCTCTCTCAAAGGATGGATGGGACCCTAAGTGCTGTCATAGAAGCTTGAATATGGAATGTGTGTCCTTCCGGAGTCCGTCTACTAGGGAGCCTTCCGAGTGGTGGAAAAGCCCTTGGCAAAAACGTGCCGACGCTTTGAAGAATTTTCAGAAATTGTAGCAAGATCTGGAATTAATCTATTATTCCGAAACTTTTCCCAACACTTTTTATGCAAACCATGTAACAATCGATAATATAAAAAAAACAAAAAATATGTAAAATGTTTATATCAAGCGCGGTTTAAAGTAAGGAAATTACATTGATTTCACGCAGCTGCCCAATGCCTAGAAATCACCGTTGCCGATTAATGACTGTCCCAATACAAGTCTTGGGAAATGGTTGCCCCGGGGTTATCAATACTTGAAAAGAGGGAAGTAGAGTGCCCGAAATGGTGAATAGAGGGGGCGGAATGCTCGGTGCACCATCGAACAGATTTCTTCCCAATCACCAAGACCGCATGTTTATGAGAGTTGGGATTTATTTAACGTAACACGCACCATTCACGAATACGGTTCATGACTCCATCCATGACGTGTACAAGCTTGCGTGACAAATTTTGGAGGACGCGTAGATAAATGAGTATGACGCCAGCAAACTCCATACTTTGGGCGGTGATCTGTAGTGACATCAAGCCCCGAGGTACATATTGAAAAGCAGTGGCGACAAGATTAACCTCTGAGGCACTACTATCTTGGATATTCGCTGTACAGTTTTTTCCATGAAGGGGCGTTTAACCTAGCCGATTTTTGGTAAATCTGTCAACTCATGAAGAAGGAGATGTTATATGGAAGACCTTCGATCAGGTTTTACAAGGAATTCAAAATATTTTGGAGGAAAGAATGTTGTACTTGATAAAACTACTATTCAGACAGAAGCACTGAAGATTATCGAAAAAAGATATTTTCCGCATTTGAAATATACCCAATTTGTCAGGTGGCAGGTGTGATTCATATACAGAAGTTGGAGTTATCCAGCCTCGTACAAAATGGGCGAGGCGGAGGGGGGCGGCTTTCCCCCCGTGATGCACACCCTAACCGCCATCCCAACCCTCCGAGGGCCTAAAGAGAAGACGGGATAATGATGACGCCACGGGGGAGGTCTTAGGATAGATTGGTATAAGGATAATTTTGCTGAATACAGTATTTTTATTTTGCACTTTTTGGACGTACTTGGCGAATAGCTATCAATCAAACTTCCAAATGCTTCCTCATTTAAAGTGCATCTTTAAGAAATACGAGGTGTGTTCAGAAAAAACGGGAATTTTTAATTTCCGCGGGTTAGGACAGTCTGACTGTCAAATATTTTTTGTCATGTTGGTATTCATGCCCCTCAAGTATAATACAATTTTCAGCTGTATTAATTGTTTACTTTGTCTGTGGCATCCGCAGCGTTTAGGTTAGACGTGTTTTTATGAGCTCGGCGATTTTCGTTTGTTAAAAAAATGGATCAAAGAATTTGTATCAAGCCTTTAGTTTCGACGTCATATCCGTAAACCCATGTGCCGTCAGTTGTTACTACACGTTTCAGTGATTCTGCATCGTCGTTGACTTCATTTAGTGACTCCCGAGCAACGTCCTTCCATTCGACGCTGTTTTTGTTCAAAATTGAACAATTTTGGAACAAATTTAGCCGTCACGCGTTTCATACTCGTATCATTCGAAAATATTTCAAGGTATGAGTCGATCGACATGCCAACATCATCAGCGGCTTCTCTGATTGTGATTCGACGATCATTCATTTCTCTTACTTATTCCACGTTTTCATTGGCTGTTGATGTGCTGAGGCATTCGTCATCTTCAACGTCACGGCCATCTTTGAAACGCTTATACAACTCGTAAACTCTTGTTTTACCCATGTTAGACTCACCATAGATCTTTGATAATATTTCACATCCTTTTTACACTTTATTTCATTTTTTGTGCAAAATTTCATACAAACTTTTTGATCAATTTTCTTAACCAACTAAAATCGCCGAGCTCGTAAAAACACGTCTAACCATAGTGGCTACCGCAGAAAAAATACAGCTAATAGTGTTATCATACTTTAGAGGCATGTATACCAGCGTATTAAAAAAAATGTTGGCTGTCGCACTAGAGAAATTTAATATTTCTCATTATTTTCCGAACATACATAATTCATTTTATCCTATTATTTTGATTAATTTCTTTTTAAACTGATGCTTTTATCTATTCTTTCATCATCTTTATTTTGTATTACACTATTTGCGAGGAAACCCAGTTTTGTGGTTCTATGTATTGCGAATTTTGTGGTGCGGATCTATATATTTCTCAGAAGAACACAATTTTGTTGTACGAAAAGTGCCAGCGTACGCAAGAAACATGGTTCCCTCTGAAACAACAAGGACGCAACCACTAAGGAAAGTTCAGCGGTGCTTCGGTGTCAACCATTCTCTGTCAGTAGACTAGGCGAGGAAGAAGGGATGGAAGGCGGGGGGGGGAGGGTTAAAGGGTCTCTTCCGTAGTCAGGGGAGCAGAAAGTGAGGAGTGAGGGAGAGGGGGCAGACCACGGATGTGGAAGTTGTGGGACCTCTGAGTAGGAGGGACGCCGCCCGCCTTCGGAAAGAGGGATTATAGATCAGGGCCGCCACATGGGCAGGAAGTGGTTCACGCGTAAGCGCCGGTCTATCAACCCATGTTGAACCGAGTGAACGTGCACTAAATAATGAATTCGAAGGCAACTGCGTTGAAAACAAGTCTGCGTTAAAAGGGCCAGTGTTCCATCAATTAGTAGCGGCAGGTTTCCGATCGTCCCCCACCACATCAGGGGTTTTTAGCCCATGTGACGAAACCCCAGATTAGGATACTTAACGTCGATTATTGCTGGCCACCTTGAGGAACCTCATTAAATACATGGCTATTCAAACAAGGATAATATCTTAAATTCCAAAGAAACTGCGGCGGCATTGAAATGTGGAATTAACATCTTAAACATTTTTGAACATACTCAGAAGTTATTCTTTTTACTAATCATTAAGTAATACTTTTTGACTTGATAAAAGGTATAAATTATCAGAGATTAAGGAAAGTGTGGATTAATTTTGTGAAAATTTGACAATGCAACTATCAAATATTTGAAAACAATCGGTTTGTTCCTATTTAAAATTTTCCATGACCCTTATATGCAGGTTGAATACAGATAAAATACTTTTTTAAGGTCTTACATTTCATTTTCTGATGTTTGTTAGCAACTTAAAGTAAAAAAGAGATCTTATAATTAGCCTCATTCTGAATCATGAATTCCGGAGCGGACCATTCCAAATTACCTTTTAGCTTCAACGCAATCGTCAATTTAACAACTAGCATACATTTCTTTGTCGTATGTAAATGGTTTTAGACTTTTTAAAGCGATTAAAATCATTGACGATCCTCCGCTACTACTCTGGATTACTACTGTTCTCTGCCACGATCCGCTTCTATCAGGGTCTAGTAATTAGCTTTAAATCTCGGGATTTCAAGAGAAATACAGTCAACTGACCTGGTTGTGAATTTTACTCAAAACTCTGAAAAAAAACAAATATCATTACCCAAATTTAAAGATGAACGTAATTTGATAATAACAGAGCTATGTTTGAACTGATTTAATGTAAGCCACCAAATTCATTTGCCTAACTTTCCTATTCTGGCAAGATTAATTTGCTCTCTTACTAAGGCCTCGAGGTCTACCGTTATCAGAAAATCTCAAGGAACAAAGGGAATTCCTATTTTACTATCGAAATAAATTATTAGGAAACGAATAAACAAGTATCTTTGATGATCAGATTAGGGTACTCGGGGTATTTAATTTCATACTTTCATGTCTGAACACCTAATGGGAGCATAGCATAAGTGATGCTAGAAATGAAACAAAATTCACTCAATAATTATCATTTGGATTCTAAAATACGTATGACTAAAATCAATGTTTATCAACAGCGAACGAAAAAACAATTTGAAATGAAATCATTTTACACAGTTATTGGTTAAATATAATAAATTAGCCACCCAAATCAATATTTTGGAGTTTTATTGGCTTGCAGTCTTATACAACAATGCATAATAGTCCTAAAATATAACTGCATTTTCCTAAAAGACAATGACCTCCCTACTTACTTTCATTATTTTTTGCAGTGTATCTAATTGGTTAATATATTTGACATTTATCGGAATGATAATAATGCTGGAATATCATTTTTTATCACAGTAATTTGAACTTTATAAGTTACTGCAAATGACTTTTGTAATAAAAGAAAATAAAATTAATTTACCGCTCAATCAATTTCATTCGTGATCGAGAATAATTCAGCAGTTTTATTTTAAATGGGACAAACTTCAACACGCCACACAATGAGACTTCATAAATTGAATATGTCATAAAATATCGCTCT
This sequence comes from Hetaerina americana, assembly GCF_022747635.1. Taxonomy (NCBI): domain Eukaryota; kingdom Metazoa; phylum Arthropoda; class Insecta; order Odonata; family Calopterygidae; genus Hetaerina; species Hetaerina americana. Next base: position 11,685,356 of record NW_027287205.1, on the reverse strand, counting down.
TTTGTTATTGCCAACTGATTTTTATTGAAATTGAATCCATCATTTAATATCGTATCAAACAATAACTTTCCGACTGAATCATGTAATAACTATTTATTCTGAGATTTATTTAGCGAATTCTACACTCGATTTCACTCGCCCTTTGTATATTCCCTCCCAATAAAACATTCGGAATAATAATGGAAATAATCGCCGCACTATGCCGGACGCCTATACAAAGAGAAAAACCATCGGGAAAACTAGATACCTAACAGCTCTATACTTATTAGCCCACAATTCGCCAAAAGAACAATAATAGTATAATAACAATTGGGCATTCTTCGGGCGAGATTGAGATCATGGCAATCCGTTATTCCGTTTAGCCTATCGTCAAATACATTCAATGAAAATATAATTAAATATGAGTGGTAAATAATGTAATCAAGAAAAAGATAACGACAATCGAATTACAATGAATATTTATAAGTGCAAAGAGTGCAGAAAGAGATATGAAATTGTGGGAAAAACGTAAATAATGGGTAATTAAAGGGAATTGGTAACTATAGAAATGAAAGGATAAGTAGGAATGGAATGAGATACCATCAGAAACTGGCGTAAATGGCTTTCTTTGACATTACTTAACATTTCATCCATTAGTATATTAAGAAGTACCATTATTTATCACTATTTTTTTCATAAACTATGCGACTCTTCCCAGTTATCCGTCAACTATACAGACAAATTTTTAACTGGTATGGTCTTGCGTAACAATATAATGCGGGTTAGAAATTCCACACTCTTTTAGCAGTTATCTCACACGACTTGAATTTATGTACAGGTAAATACTTAAACTCATACATGTAATCTTTTTGGTTCATGTGCCTTCAAGCACAGGATATTCGTTAATAGTGTGAAGATTACCATTTGTTAGTAATTAATATTCGTGAAATTGAGAAGTTATTCTGTCAAAATAGAAAAAGTCATGCAATTGGATCTATCAACTAATTAATAACATAACCATGTGTTTAGGAACTTTGACTAAATTAGAATACATGAGAGAACATTATACTAGTAATACTACTATTTTCACATAAAGAACTTTTAACTCCACTTACCCAGTTACATATTTGGTAAAAAGGTGTTAAACTAGAGTATGAATTTAGAGTCGTACACAATATACTCTGATGTTAAATATACATTAGGAGTGGTTTGAATAGAATGGTTTGAGACGTCACTTTGTGGAAGTGATTCATAACGGAAAAGAAACTACTTTGTTACATAAAATTATGTGGATGTATAAAGTATTTTCTTTTCCGGAGTGACATAATTTCAAGTAACCTACTTCCCTTTCTGATGACAACATAATGGCACCATCAAAATTAAGGATAAATAAAGCATTGGACTTTTTTGAAGGTGCTTTAAAAAATAATAATTAGAGCTATTATTAATTGTTTTCAAACCTCGAAAAATAAAATTCCATAACTTTGCAAAATATAAAAGGCTTATGGGAACATTTACCAAATTTCATTGAAGTCAACGTGCATCCAAAAATCGACCCAATCACCGTACTTCATACCATCTTCCGCAATTTGCCCCCCCCCCCGCCAAGCTTATTTTCTGGAAGAATCGATGGAGCCATCATCGACTTTGAGCCGCTTGAAACGGTGTATTAGTTTTGTATAAATTTATTTTTCCATAACCTCCTTTGAGGAGGGAAGAGTTGTCCAAAGAACCCCCCCCCTTTCCTTTAAATTTCCAACCCCCTCCCGCCCGCAACCCGTTGCCCCCGGGGGGGACGGGGGACGTCGACATGATGGCGCGAGGGGGAGTGTGTCCGTCCTCCCGGAAGGAAAGGGGTTGATCGTAGAAATAAAGGATGCTGGGGGCGTGGGGGCACGGGGAAGAACAAGGGACCGGAATGCAGGGCTGCGGAACTTTGTTATGGCGCAGAGAAATTTCTAAGAATTACTGAAATAAGATTCTTTCGTTTTTTAGCTCTACCCAGATAGTCGATTTTGAGTAAATTTGTACGAAAAGGAATCAATTTTCTCCGCATTAAAGTCAACATATTTCTCTCTAATCCGCCTTCATTGCTATTCTTTAAGATAGAGAATGAATTTTGTGGGTGTTATCTTGGGACAACAGTGTTATATCGTAAGTGACCGCTATTGCATTAACTTGGAAAAACCACATAATATGGAAAGAGATGACTACTTGGGAGGGGGAAGGGGCAATAATATAGAGAGCATCATGTCAACGTAAGTATCCACCATTTTGTTTGTGAAAAACATAATTAGAACCCAAGAGTTTGTGTATGATGCGCCTGAATTACTTTTGTTGTTTAAAGAGAGTTCAAAAAGACGTTTACATGTAGAGTTTTCTCGAGGAATGATTAGTTAAGGAATACAACCGCATCGTTTTAGTTATCCGAGGTTTAAAAATTACTAATCCCATACTCAAAAACCTAAATGCCTGACCGTGCTAAGTTCTTCGCTCCAGAGGTTGGCTCAATTTAAAAAAATAATGCAATCGCTCATTCGGTGGTCTTTCCTCCCCACGTGCCGGTAAGGGAGGTTTAAGGGGGTGGGATTTTCCCTCGGAGGGTGAAAGGTCCGGGGCGGGGAGTGGGGGAAGAGCAAAGGCTGAGGGAGGATGAAGCCGACGAGGCGTGATAATGGATTGTCTCAGGCGTGGGTCCGGTCCCGCCGAGTGGGCGGACCCCTGCCGGCGGACCTTAGAATGTTGGGGGGAGGATACCAGGGTGCGGTTAGATGGATCTGGGCGCAGGGCGAAGGAAGGCTTTAAGCAAGGGAGGGAGAGAGGAAGTGAAAGGGGTGATTCCCTTGACGTCGGGCGTGAGGGAAGGAAACTCGACGACGGTGATTGTATTTGAGTTGCCCTCCGCAGGCGCGTGCCATTTCGCGCCCCGGGCGCAATCCAATTCGACACCCGGCGCAACGGGACAAGACCCGGGCTTCCCGGGGTGGACCAAGTACAAGGCCTCCTGATTAACTACCTGTCTGCTGAAAACTGGTTCAAGAGAAAAATTACTGGTCGCGTCGTAGACTAAGGATGACGGAACTTTAGTTAAGAAAATAGATACACGTGACATTACATTGTGGGTCTTAAGAAAGTCTATCAATCCAATATTCTGGTTGACTACATTAAGGTACGCCCGAAAAAATTGATTTTTTCGCAGGCAGGATTTGATATATGCGCAAAGGATGCAACTCGCCTCAACATCATCCATGCAAAATATTTTGGAAATATGGTATTATTTAACCCAAAGTCAAATGGGAAAAAATACAAAAGCTATTTGGAAACATCCAATTACACCGTTTTAGTACATCCAGAGTGCATGATTAATATGCATTTCTTTTATTACTTGTGATTGGTGGGCCGCTTACACAGGAAGCAATACATTTACGACACACAACTGGCGTCGCACATCGTAAACCGTTAATTGTCGTAAAAAATGTATTGCTTTAGTAATGGTTCCTAAACACATCCATTCCCCAAAGTGTAATTAATGTTTGAATGGAATTGATGCCAGCTATCGATGTTCAATCAGATGAATCAGTGGCTGATGCTAATGGGAGGTAACCGTTTAGGGTGTGTCGATACGCTCTACGCCGGGAGTAATTTAAAATACTTTTTTCTGGATTTTTAATTAAAAAGTGTTAATTGCCCAATTTCGATTAGGATTGAAGCAATCCAACATTTTTAGGGAAAATAACGTTCTTTTCAGATTAAAGGTATGATGGCCAAAAATTTTAATACATGAACGCCATCCAAGATAATCTATCGCCAGAATCCCTTTTGCATTACTGAAAACTGAACCTATCACCTTTCCGGCCGACCGTATTACCTTTACATTCTTTGGTGGTTGTGAATCAATATCTTTCCACTGCTTTCACCACTTTTTTGTCTCTATGGTAAAGTAGTGGACCAAAGTTTCATCTGTGGTCACAAATCGGCGCAAAAAACATGTTGGTTGCTATTTAAGAGGATAAAATTTATAGTCCAATGTGTTTGAGTTCCTGATTCAAGAGCCGTGGCACCCATCGAGCAGATAATTTTCTTATATCCAATTTCTCTGTTAAAATGTGATACGTCCGTTCAGATAACTTACATTGTGCATACGACAAATACGCGAACTGGTGCAATCTGGCGGCCATGCCGTGGAATATAGCCCCACCCATTAGTGGCGCTAGTTACCCGAAACCCAATGAACCGTCTGCGCTTGGCGGGTCGTCGAGCTGTGCGTATGGTGCCAGTTATGACAGTTTGTGTTGTACGTGTTTTTACCGTTTGTCGCAAATTTAAATTATCAAAATCCCGAAGCGACGAATCAGCATCAAGTTTTTTATAAAGTGCGGTAAAGGTTGACAATAAATTACTGAAATGTTGACAGCTGCTTACGGTGATAATGTTCTCAAGAAAACATCCGTTTTCAAATGGATTAAGCGTGTTACAGATGGCCGACAAGACACCACGGATAATGCAAGGCTGGGACGACCTTCAACCAACTGATTTGACGACAACATTGATCGTGTGTGGTCCCTTGTCCTTACCGTAAATGTTGAGTTCTACCTTACAGTTCTCAAGCGTTTGAGAGATCACGTGCGTCGTGTGCGACCAAATTTGACTCAAGGCCATCAATAGATCCTTCACCATGCAAATTAATCTGTACATTCAGGGTTGATTGTTTGCCATTTCCTGGGAAAAATTCGATAACCATCCATAATCATCCTCCTAATTCGCTTTGTATCGTTTGTGACTTTTTCCTTTTCCCAAAATGCGAAAATACGATTAGGGGACGTCACTGGGAAGTTGCAAGAAAAATAAGAGAAAACTGAAAAGCCTAACTGCCGAAGACTTCCAAGTATGCCTTAAACAGTGAAAAATAAGATGGAATAAGTGCATAGCAACGACTGGAGAGTACTTTGAAGGGAATAAAATGGATTTTGACAAAATTTTGCAAAATGAAGTGTTCATGGCCTCAGTTCACACAGTTATTGGACTTACCTCGTACCTAAAGCTTCAGCGATTTCTCACACATTCAGTCGGTGATCCTCCATTATCATTTTATTGTATCAGGACTCACATTATAAATACTATTATAATTCTTACCGATATTTGTTTTCCTATTTTAATTATAGCTAGTGAACAGACATGTTTTTGGCCAGTGGAAATCAGCGACCACTTGATTAAAATATCTGAGAAAAACTCTTAGCATTGATTTTTAGTACATACTTTATATTCACTAAACATGAACCAAAGAACTTAATCAGTGGTCACATCAGCGTGCCACAAAACAATCATAGAGAGAAAGTAGTTGACAGTGTATTCAACAAAGTTGGAGAAAATAATCGCAGTTGTTACTGAAGGGAGACATCTGATAGTGATTGGTGATTGAAACGAGAGGAAAGGTAGAGTGAGAGATACTAGCAAGGTGGGAATCGTTGGTTTAGTCAAACCAAACTGGAATAGGGTGAAAGGAATACAGTTCTGCTAGAGACTAGATTTAATCATAAAATAAGTTTACAAACAAATTTCCAATGTATTAATGATAGTAGCAGATTGATTCTATACGTATAATGCCCTAATTTAAGAACAGTGCAAGTAATTCGTAAGGTTCCACAGTGGCAGGTGCGGATTCAGACCATAACTTAGGAAAAAAGTGCAACTTCAGATTCAAAAGGATAAAGCGGAAGAGTGGATTAAAAATATGATAATAATATCATTTACCAAGACCATAAGTTAGAATAACCAGCATGCAGCAAGGTAAACCATGAGTGAGAACAGGGAGATAGGCACAAAAAACAAAATTGGGGACATTAAAAACAAATATCAAAATATCGTTAGCTCCAAACGAAATTATAAGGAAAAACAATATCAAGGGCAAGAAAAACAAAGATTATGAACGAGAGGAGTAGGAAGATGAAAGAGAGAAGGAGAGAGAAGATTATAATGACGGAATGGAGTCGAAAGAAGTAGAAATGAATTCAAATATGAATTTAAACGGGAAACAAATATATCGAAAAAAGCGTGGAGGAAGACGCAGTGCAAGGCTATGGGAGACCACAAAGGATGGGTTTAATTCGGCGCCCTGTAGAAGAAGATGAAAGCACTGTCAGGAGGTAAGAAGGAAAAAACAGTGAAAATAATCAAAGATAAGGTGGGAAATTATTCATTTATCAGGAAAATCCAAGGGAAGCGGAAGGTGAAAAAGGAGGAATTACGTGTTAAAGACATTAATTAGCAGTCAATTTTATGCGGACACGGAAAGACGTAGATATAGATGACGCAGGCATACGTGATGAGATGATATACATAAACATTATTGGAATTGATATCAAATAAGACTGTGGGAGTAGATAGGAAACCCGCGGAACTACTCTTAAGGGTTTAGGTTTAGTGTTATAAAGTCTTACTGGGCGATTTCTTTGTATTTATAAGGGAGTAATTTGGGCGGAACTTCGTCTGTGCTAGTTGCTATTCCAAAAAAGAAAATGGCAACAATTAGTGAGAACTATACATTATCATCAATATAAGGTTGGGGAGGAGGGCGAAGTTTTGCTTAGGGGATGATTATTTTGGATTCTGGAAGGAGATTGGAACGCGCCATTAGCATAGCAATAAAATATCACTAATTGAGAGTAATATAAAAACTAAACAGGAAGCCCTAGAGATGGCGCTTGATAGGTTGAACTGGCTAGGATTATTAAACGTTTTCTATAAGATAGAAGAGTAGATTGGAGAGATGGGTGACTTATCCGCAGCCAGTACATGTCACGGACTGCTCTGGTCAAGAAGAGAGGTAAGATAGGCCCTCATCGTGGACGCACAAAGAATCAAATCACTAAAATCAGCTTGATGTCGAGAAAGTTCATTCGACTCCACAGAGGAAATTGAAAATGCAAACACCCTAGCCATTCTTTCAAGTTGCCAGTTTGAACTGTAGTGACAGGGTTAGTGTGGTATCTAGTGTACTGGCTTCCAATCCCAAGAGCCCCGGCTCGAGCCCCGGAGGTAACAGAAATTGTTATAGGTATTTCCGTCTTTACTTGATGTACAATGAGGAGTGTACCAAGATAATTACGCCGTCCATCAGATGGGACGTTAAATTGTGGGCACCTTGGCGTATTTCGCTAAGAGTAGGCATGCGTCTACACGTATCGCTCTCTGAATATCTTACCCCAATCAAATTATTCACATCTATTTCTAATGACGGAAATGACCTCAACTGTCGCTTTCCATCTATAATATCTGCACTACTGCGACAGTATCAGTTAAGTGGAATATTTGCATTCGTTCATCGGCACAAATTGTAATGATAAAATGTTCAGCGATAATGATTAACAGCCTACCGGACGAAGTAGGTTTCCGATACAAAACACCCAGGGATTAAGCTCTGCCAAATTTTGAAGCCCACCTAACAATGTGTATTTTAGTCCTCCCTCTGACTCTGACCCATTGGATAATGCCCTCTATGTGTCCAGCATAAATAGTCCATTACCACCCGATGTGAACTGACCTTTTTTTTCCCGCATGTTTTATTACCCCTCGTAATAGCCTTCTTTCTTCTCCTACGAGGACTAACCCATCGTTTGTTTTCCATAAGTTCCGTTTGTCAAATTTAATTTTTTTAACTAATCCTTATAACAATGTTTTTCATTGTAGCCTAAACCTTGTGCGTCTACCTACTCAGGTTTTGTTAACACAAAATTATGCTCCCTATCCGAGTTTTAACAAATCCCACCATCTCATATTTATATCAATAAATCATTTATCAAATTTATGAATAGATCGACTCCGTCTAACAAACAACTACAAGTAAAATTAATCCTAAGGCTTCCACGACGTCTATTTGATGAAAATTCAGACTCTTCTTCCCGAAAGAAGAATGATTTAATCACCTATTAGTAAAGCTTCGTCAACTGATAAAATTATTTTTCTGTTTCCTCACACTTCAGTAAGTCCACATGTTTGTTAATGTTTCGACTGCAATGATTTCCTACCTACTCTATTTCATCTCTCCCAGAGTTTATAATCATCCTAGTGTTCATACGATTTCTTTCAATTTTTCATTTGGTAGTTCTCGTATGTCATGTGAAACCCAATACTTTCGTTTTCTGTCCATTAATATTAAGTCTAAACTCAAGGATTTCTTGATGCGCTCAACAGTGCCACCATTGATGAATAGCTAACCAGATCTTGATCATTCATTAAATTGCTTTTACATGGTTTCACCTAAATATTCTGAGACTAATAGATGGAACAGGTGAATCGAAATAGCAAGGTCAGCATCGTGGGTACGTCCTACTGACTCCTTCTCAGAAGCAAACACGGCCCGACCGACAATCAAAGCGAATTTGCTTTCTAATCTTGCCGTATCCTCCCCATTCTCCCAATTTCGCCCAAAATGACTTTTTCTTATTCCCAGAACTCGAAAACCTATTGCAGGGTCGAAATTTTTTTCAGCACAAATGACGTCATTCAATAGGTAAAACATTGGTTTCGACGCAACTTGCTGAGTTTCGGCAATGACAGCCTTCGAAAGGTAAAACAACGCTGGGAGAAAAGTATAACTCTGGTTAGTGGCCAGGTGGATAAGTCTTTAAGAATTGAAAATAAAAATTCAGTTTATTTCTAGGTTATTTTTAGTGATCACTAAAACTTTACTTTACCCCTTTTATTGTACTGTGTGTGTTACATACTCGCTACATGTTTACATGAAACGCTTTACTTGAGTGCACATTTGAGTCACACTTTGCATAAAAAAGCACTTTTTTACTCCTCTGACCTGGAAAATCTGGTCTTCCGTCCCCCCCCTTTCAATGGACTTCGGTCCTTGACGATAGTACCGGCTGAGCGGATGGACCCAGCGCCAAAATCTATAGATGCCGATAAACGCGGACAGAAGCGTGCCAGCCGGGTTTGGGCGGCCCATTCAAGACCCCTCTCACGCGGCGGGCAACAGGTAGGCACTCCCCCTCGGTTGGCAAATGACAGGAAGGCTCTCCCAGCACTCGATAAGGAAACGCGTGTCTCTGAATATGTTTCCGAAAGCCAAAGAAGCACTTCCCTCCGTGTAATCCAGGAATTTGATATGGCGCAAAGCCAACTGCTTTACCTTCGCCCTGCCCCAGCCATAAGTCACTGAGCTCATATTGGTGGAAGGCGTGTCTTGTCTCCAGACGGATTTATGCGTTGCTCTGTTTAACAACAAACTATGCGCATCTTGCTGTCAGGCAGAACTAAAACAAATCATTCTGTCACCGTGACTATTTGTTGAATATTCTTGGAAACGTTTTTTTTTTTAAATCGGTTAAAGGAGTTTACAATTTATTAAAATTGGCAATAAGTGTAGGAAAGTAGAAACGACAGCAAAAAACTTCTTTCAACACCAACAATTTTTTTATTCAAATTTCATGTTATTGGCTTTTACTTTAGGATGCCTTCCACTTCTTGTCTAGTTTTGAATATTTTTTAAAATTTAGGAATGAGTTTTTACTTTGAAAAGGCACCAACACCAGTTTTCAAGCCTATTTTAAGATCCCTTTCCAATGGATTAATACGCAATTATTCCCTGGCTTTATTCGTGGAGCAGATTTAAGAGTAATTACTTCCTGAAAATAAGAATATCCTGGAGTTGTCATGGATATTTTTAATTTTTCCAATCGCGAGGAAGTTCAAATGCAAATTCTGTTGATTGATATTTTTAAAAATATAAAATAAAAAGGTTAGTTTTAAATCATCAAAACAAACTTTCAAAGCCGTGTAAAATTATAAAAATCAACCAAACAATAAAAATCGCTCTTAGAAACATGCTAAAATTTGTTTTTGATGGCCTTAGAGGATGATTAACAATAGAAATTCACTTTCTTTAAGATAAATATATTGATTAAACTACAATTTTTCAATCTATTGATTAGTGGTTCTAATACATGCTGTTCCGCTGAGCGTACAAATCCAAAAATGATATTCCTCTATATTGAAATGTAATGAAATAATTGACTTTGTAATTCCACACACTTTATTTAAAAACACGACCAGGTTTCGACGTTGAACGTATACCTGGTCGTGTTTTTAAATAAAGTGTGTGGAATTACAAAGTCAATTATTTCATTACATTTCAATATGTTAGGCAAATTCCACAAAGTTACGCCTGAGACAACAGATATTCCTCTAATTTTTTTTTAAATTCTTTCATAGTCCAACTGCCTAGCTGATGAGCTATCAAGACCTAGTTAATAGGATTTTTCACCAAAATTCGTATAATTTAGCCAATCCTTAGCATTGGCTACAATTTTGCAGAATGAATTAAATCACATAAGATTATTTAAGTATTTTCAAAAAAAACTAGTGCATAACCAATCGCTTACAAATCATTTTAATTTTAAGCTATAATTTAGCCATTATCCAACGGATTATTTTCGATGATCAAGCTTACGGATTAACACGCATGAATTGATTAAAGACGTGATATAATCAAAATAGATTTTCTTTTTCGGACTCAGTATTTTTCAAATATCTGGATATTTTTGTCCACTGGAAGTTCGAATCGATGATTTAAAACCCAAACATAGTGCGATACAGAATAGATTCGATAGCAAAGATATAGCTAATCAAGTGCCTGAAGCAATATTTTCCAGAAACAGGTTATCAAGGGCGGGAAGCAATTGCAATTACACGTGGCGCAGCTTCACTGCGATTTCGATGCATGCAGCCGTATCGATGGATGCATTTCCATGAAATCGAAAGATCAAAACATTTGTAAAATATTTAACACTTTTAGTCATATTCGTCCACATGACTATCAAGGCAGGAAGGCCATTGCTCCGTCACATATTCGATTTTATATATTTATTCATTTCAGGCAATAATTGACTCCAGCCATTAAATTTGGATAGAGACAGAAAGAAGGAATTGTATTTTAATAGCGTCATAATACAACGCACTCGGGAAATAAAAAATTTTGATACAGATTCGGAAGAAAAGAGAAAAATATAAATGCGTAAATCATGGATGTCTATGAGATTTGTCCCAAAAGTACCAGGCCCATCAAAGAAAACACAAAAATGTTGGAAAAAAAGTATTCATTTTTCAACATAATCTCCTTTAAGCGCTATACACTTTTCCAAGCGATGTTCAACAAGTTCTATACCCTTTTTATAGTAAGAACTGTCTAGCTCCTCAGAAAAGCTATTACCTGCCGATATCACTTCTTCATGGTTGGGAAATCTTTGCCCACCGAGCCTTTTTTTCAAGTTTGCGAACAGATAATAATCCGAAGTGGCTAAATCTCCAGCATCACTTTGTGGATTTTCTTCACCGTTTCTGGAGTCGTCACCTCATTTGGTCGACCAATGCGATGCTCGTCTTGACAGCTCGTACAGCCTCGTTTAAACTCTGCTACCAAATATTTTATTATTGTAAACGAAGGAGCAGACTCACTTAGAGTAAAATCCAGTTAAGCTTTTATATTGGTTTGTCTGAGGCCCTTCAAATAAAAGCATTTTATTACATAACGATAACCAATTTTCTCCAATTTCACTGAAAACTTTCACTATTGATGGCTGCTAAACAAATACTAAACAACGTGGTGTCGTCAAGCTTGAAGTATTTGCTTTATAGATTACATTCTTTCTAAAACAGTGATATTTTTAAGAAACTACCGCCATCTTTAGATCAGTCCGGATAATTGTGGGACCATTGTCGTAATGGAAATTAATATTTACACACTTGATATAGATTTCTAAATCCACATTATATATTTAACACGATGAGAGCACGTGTTATGAATAGAAATATCCATGTTTTTTGGCCTATCAAGGTATTACTATTTTGTTTTTTAGCTATTAACAACTATGATGGATTAAACCACATCGACGAAGAAATTAAACAATTCTTCATTTGTCCAAAACATGTTTGCGAGCCACATGGCCAACTCTCTCATTCATTCAACAAATGGGATGGTCATGAAGAAGTCGTGATTTAACAAATAATTGGTAAACCTCCGCTCAACTCTGCTCCTCAGGCAGGATACTGGCACTCCAGTTCCAGGCTGCACAAGGTAATTGACACTCACATACATAAATGGCACTTTATCAAGCAGACAACGGAAGGAGACAGCGCAGTTCTATAATTAATATAGTACAGTAATATTGAAATGTACTCTTCTTTAATGAAATAACTCAAATAATTAATTTTATGCAGTAATTTCTCATAATAAGCCTGAAAACCTGTGATTCGAGTGATGACAATTGCTCTGTACTCAATTCAATTGAAGAGAATCAGGCTTTATATAATAGAGAGTAACGTCAGGAGGATTTTGAGATGAAGCTACCTGCAAAGGGTTGAAATATGTGGACGAGTGTAATTGGAATCAAAGACTCGGGGATACACGAAGCGTGAGAAAAATACTCAGAGTTGTGTCAAAGTTGTGCTTCCACGGTGATGCACAGATGACGCTTGGCTCTTCGAGTAAGCTTGGCGTTGTTCCCTTTGGTTCCAAAATGGATGAAACTTCATATCTGAAGGTGCTAACTGTAACGTTAGTGAAACCGATATTTATCCAGATTACAAAACGCGGAAGGAACTAGAAAAACCTGGTATCGCCAATATCAGGATTTGCTGATTAAATTATAGAGAAGTGGTATCCAGTGTTCTTCCCAAGTTGTAACCTTAACTCATCACACTAACGGCTACAAAATTAAGAGTGTTTTCAGGATAAATTATTAATAGAAAGGATTTTCAGAGCATTTATGTTCACTTGATATTAAAATTCACCAATGGGGTACTCGAAGTATTTCTTGGTAGTCGCAACCTTTTATCTTTAAAGAGAAACCATCAAAAAGAGGCATAGAACTCGAGTTTTGTCAAAACAAAAGATTTCATAAACTCTAAGAGAGATATACAAGACTTATACATAACCCACAAACCTTTTAACTTTGTGTTTTTCTAAGGATCAATTATATTAAAATACGGGATTATTCCCGGTTTACTGTGACTAGTTAAAGAATCGATAGATAATGATTGGCTGCTGATGTACCAATAGATACACATGTTTAAAGAATTGGCCAAGGGGGAGTGGCAAATTTGAATAAAAAATGAATATCTAGAAATCATTTTCAAAATGGGACATTTTGAGTTGAGGTACAAAATTGACCAGTAAAAGTTATCATATGACTAAACATTATTTATTAACTTTCCTATCTGCTTATGTGTATATTTTAACCAATATTCTGTGTGCAAATTCAAAAATGAAGTTTTTAAAATATGATGTTTAAAGAAGCACAAGTATTTCATAGTTATTAATGAACTAGAACGATGTAAGAGTATTTAAAAGCATTAAAAACTCATTATCAATTATTTACTGATGTTTCCAGCTGAGAAAGGAACATTTCAGAGTTGTTCATTAAAGTTTCCTTCTGCTTTTATAATATTTACCGCAACAACACTTTCAAATTTAACGCTTTTTTTATTGATGGGCCTAGAGCAAGGGGGAGTATTGAAATATTTCCTCAATTTGAACAAAATATTAGTTACCATTTTATTTTTTTATTTAATATTGTTCTTCTTAAATGGATCGTTTCCTTGGATATTTCCCAGAATTATAATAAATAGCTTGACAAAAAGAGAAAATTTCTCCTGCCGCCTTGCAAGTTTTTTTCTTATAATTTTTAAATTTGGCAACCTCGATAAATGTTTTATTCTCAACTTCCACGGCGAAAAAGTGGCGCCCACACCTCGATGTATAATCCTTTATAAATGATCCAAGGTATAGGATGTAAATTTTAACACTCTTTTTTAGCCTTCTTTAAATAACATTGTAAATTATGATTAAATGTTTAAGAAGAATATTTCAAGTTCAACAGAATGATGTTCGTATCAAAGAGTCTTCATATTCCACGATTTAAAGAATAAATTGATATTGTGACAAATTCTAAGCACCATTTAAGGTTTGTTAAGAGCAAAGTACTATATAGAACAGTTGATTTCACTCGAACCAACTTTCCGTTACAGAAAAATGAACGTAAATTCAAAGCATCTCATAAAATCTAGAAGAAAAGCGAGGAGAGTGACTGCGACTAGGCGTCCAAGCTTTCACCAACCTATATTCACACCTATTTTACATTTAATCCACTTCCACGGTTCTTTTGTTATCTTGGCGGCGCTAAGTTGGTAAATAGACGCTACTAACGACGGGTATGTATTCCTTTTTCTGAGCCCTATTTAAAGTCATTTAATTTTATCTCATTAGGCAGGCGTAACGGTGGTGGCTGCTAAATATCTTCCTGAGCAGCGGGAAAGACCCCTGAGGCCGAAAGAAAACAGTAGATTTCGCAACCCATGATGTATCACAGGTTCAAATTGCAAGAACCGCGGAGCGAGACGACCGAAAGTTGCTTCCCACAAAACAGTGGCGAAGGACCCGAAAGGGAGCATGGAGTTGTAAATACCATTGTGTGAGTGTCGCGACTCAGAGATATCTTTCTTGGGAAAAGCATGCACAAGGAACGCACTGGAGCAAAGGTAATTCAGGGTAGTTTGTCTCCCGATAGGGGGACGCCCTTCTAAATGCATACATATCGCACTCCCGGCGTAACACAAGTGTGTAACTAACTTCTGCTCCCATTTGGCCAAAGGGGCGAAACATCACCAAGAAAATTAGCTTCAAAATAACAATTACTTCAATACTTCAAATTAGCTTCAATACGTTTTCATCTTTGTCCATACTCGCGGTGCTTATTTTTCCTCCTATTGCATATTTTCATGATTGATACATGCGTTGTGAAAGCTATCGTTAGGGCTTTTGTCATGGGATGATTCCACTATAGACAGGTATGATTTACAGGTACTACACATGTATTGAAATGTTTGGAAGCTGATGCTAAAATAATAAAACTGATTAATAGTAAAGTACTTAGACTGCAATGAAATGTATGTAAGCAGGGCATACGATAAATACGCAAACTGGTGCGAACTGGCGGCCATGACGCGAACTATGGCCCCGCCCACTAGCGGCGTTAGTTGTCTAAGATGCCCAATGAACCGTCTGTGCTTGGCGGATCGTCGAGCTGTGCGTATGGTGCCAGTTATGATAGTTTCTGTTGTTCGTGTTTTTACCGTTTGTCGCAAATTTAAATTATCGAAATCACGAAGCGACGAATCAGCATCAAGTTTTTTATAAAGCGCTGTAAAGGTTGACCATAAATTACTGAAATGATGACAACTGCTTACGGTGATAATTCTCTTAAGAAAACATCTGTTTTCAAGTGGATTGAGCGTTTTAAAGACGACCGACTGACACCACGGATAATGTAAGGCCGGGACGACCTTCAACCGCCTGGGTTGACGACAGCATTGATCGTGTGCGGTCCGTTGTCCTTACCGTAAATGCTGAGTTCTACCTTACACTTCTCAAGCATTAAAGAGATCGCATGCGTCGTGTGCGACCAAATTTGACTCAAGGCCATGGATAGATCCTTCACCATGACAATACATCTGTACATTCAGCATTGATTCTTCGTCAGTTTCTGGCAAAAAACTTGATCATGTCCTTGATCATCCTCCTTATGTGCCAGATCTCGTCCCCTGCGACTTTTTCTTATTCCCAAATTGAAAAACTGTGATGAGGGGACATCACTGGGAAGATGTGAACACAATAAAGCAACAAACGACGGGAAAAATAAAAAGCCTAACTGCCGAGGACTTCCAAGGGTGCTTTAAACAGTGGAAAATTAGAGGGAATAAGTGCATAGCAAAGAATGGAGAGCACTTTTGAAGGGGACAAAATCGATGGAGCCTAAATTTTGTAAAATGATTTTTATGGCCTCAGTTCGCGTATTTATTGTGCACCCCTCGTATGCATAAATGAGGACTTTATGCTCTAGAAGCCGAAAACATTGAGTGAGTATTTTTCGTTCTTCCGTGTTTTTCCCCATTTTTCCTCATCTACTCTCTTAATATATTATCTCTGATGACCACTGGGAACATATATTTAGTCTCATTCACTTTGTTTGTACTGCCCAAATGCTCCTCGGAAGAAAGCGATGTTCAATGATTATGTTGGAACCGAGTGAATAGATGAGAAAACCCTATCTAGAGCTGATGATGAAGAATGATGTTGCTAGATTGCTCCTGCCCTCTAAGGGTGGAACCTGAATTTTGCTTCCTAGCTCCCAGGCTTCTCGACCGTAGTCTTCCACATCGTACATGAAAAGTGAGTGTGTTCAAATATGTTAAAGTAGCCGTAGTCTAGGTGGAGACGGATAAATCAGGGTCCGACTTCCCATTTTAATTCATCTGGACAACCCTTTACAGTAATATAAGCTATGTGATTCTCCAGCTACCAAATATACTCAGAAAATTGAATTACCGCCCAGGTAAAGAAGAGAAGGAAATATGTGAAAAAAATAAAACTTCCTAAGTTATTTGTTATCCTGTCACACCGCTCGTATATCTTACGTTATTATACAAGGTTTCTACGAAACGTATCGGAAAAAGTTTATATAGGAAAATATATTTATGTCATGTATTGCTGAAATGCCTCGAAATTATTCTAAGTCAATCTTTTGAGCGTCGTCACACTTTTGCCAGTGGCTTTTCCACGACTCTAAGGCTCTTCGCGTCGTGGACAGGCGGATTCTTTAAAAGTTAAAGAGAGGTGTTATTTTGCTCTAGTTACACCTCATTTGGAATATGCCGCAAGTATTTGGGATCCTTGGGAGAAAATTTGGCAAAAAGAATTAGATAAAGTCCAGAGAAAATCCGCTAGATTCGTTAAAAATTGTTACGATAAGAACACAAGTGTGACAGATCTCTTAGGGGATTTAGGCTGGGAACCACTTGAAGTGCGGAGAGAACAAGCGAGGCTTAGACTTTTAGAAAGGTTCAGAACAAACGAGTTTAACTGTGACACTGAAGGGAGATAGATTCCAGGACAGATAGGTACAAATACTCATTCTTTCCCCGAACAATCAGAAATCATAATAGTAAGAAACCGAAGTAACTTTAGAAATATTGAAAACATTGAATTTACAAGTCGGAGCAAAGTTAAACACTGCAAAGCTGTTAGGTATACTTTAAGGTGCATGTGTATGTAAGATGTAGATTGAGTGTTCTCATGTGTGTGGGGTGTAAGTGTTCATGCATGAATGTATGCCATGTTTTTTTTGTGGATATATGATTTTGTGGTTATTGCATGCGGTTTTTTTTTTCTTTTTCTTTTCTAAATTACGGGTGGTGTCCTAACACCCCCCGCCACACGCCCTTGCGGCGGCTTGCGGGGTATTAAGTAGATGTAGATGTAGATTCTGAAAGGTCCTTAAGGGTACGCGTGTAAGCTTCTTTGACGGCATTTACTGTCCCATGATGGTGTCCTTTGAGGGAGGATTTCACTTTCGGGAATAGGAAATAGTCTGCTGATACCAAGTTGGGACTGTAAGGGGGTTGGGGAATCGTCGCGATAACGTAGTATGTCTTTGTAAGCAGACATTCGACTATGCTCTTGGTCGTCCGTCAAGACCTCCGGGACGAACTCTGCGCACATTTTCGCATCGCCAAATTTTAAATGATAATGGTATGCACTGCCATTTTATCAATGCTTATTAGATATGTGATCATGCGCACCCTTAATCGACAGTCCTCATTCAGCATTTTACGCACCTGCCAGGAAAAATCATTACCGATACTTTAATACAACCTTTTTTTAATTATGGAAGCTGTCTTCGCAGAAAACAAATCCTTGATTTTTACTCGTGCTACAATAATTGGGTTCTAATGAGGACATCAATTCTTATAAGCTGAAGGTGAATATGTGCAGGTATTTCTTCTGTTATCTCGCGACAACATGGCGACGTAGGCTTCTCTATAACACTTTCTTCTGTCTATATACACTTTTTTATTACCTCCACGGAGAACATTTGACTCACCACCAGGAAACCAGTTCAGTTTTTCTTCCAATTATATTTAATCTTAGACTGAAACAGTGTCTTCACTTATATGATTAGCAATGGTTTAGATTGAAAACATAGGCCAATGTTATCATTACCATCTATTAATAATCATTCACTTCTTTAAGGCTCCTAATCTATTACTGCAAATAGGAAATACGGTCCGAAAGAAGCAAGATTTTGCTCGTATTTGAATTTGTAACATTGTAAGTATAGTTGAAAATTTGTTCTGTGACTTGTTTGGTCTGCACAGGAAGTTTTCGGAATGCGGACAAGGCGAGGCAAATAAAGGAAGAGACACGAAGAAGTGTTAAGATAGACGAAAGGGGGAATAATTGGGGGTAGAGTGACTTTATTGTGAATGTCTTTATTACTACTGTACTACACTACACTGTATTAGTGAATGTCTTTATTTCATTAGTTATTCTGTACATTAAATATCCGGAGGTAAGCGAGCATTCCAAACGATTCGTAAAAAAAACCTTATATAAATGATCTAATTAGATTCCTCTTAAAAAAACATGGCAGCAATTTTACCACCAAAAAAAGAGACACGGTCCGCCAGTACTCAATCGCTCTTTGCTCGTCCACCGGCAATGCATTCCCTCATTAGTCCGTTTAAAGGAGGGGCAATCCGCGTCACCTCGCTCCCTTTGGTTCGGAATTGCGCAAATCCAAAGCCCGCACAGGGCGCTCGGGTTGCAAGGCTTCATTTTATTTTCCCACCGAACTTCCCGGAGTGTCCTTTCTCGAGGGTATTTCGAGGAGGGAGTGTGAGGGTCGCGTCCAAAGAGGGATGGGGAATGGGAGCACGATAGGGGGTTGAGTAATCCCCCAGGTGGGAATTTTGCAAGCCGTTCACGCTTTGGCGATAACACTACCGCCCCCCACCCCCGGCCCCTTTCCCTCCATCCCCTAACTCCACACCGGTTGGCTTTCGTGTTAGTTCGCCACACTGGTCGGTCGCAAAGGGAGCCAAAAACCTCTCTGCTCACTTCTCCGCATCGCCTCGTGTTTATTTCCACACCCTCCCTCTCCCTCCCCCCCCCGCATACTCCGGTGAGGCGCAGGGCGGAGAGGGAGGGAAGGAAGGACAATTAGGGTTGGACGCCAGACGGGATTTCAAATGGCTCCCTCGTCCCCCGAGGACGAAGGGGAAGGAGGAGGAGACGAAACAGAAACCTTTGGCGGAACCCTGCGACACGCGGTCAGGGAATTACAGCGGGCAACTCGCATTTTGTGATCTTTTAGGTCGCCGTTTCGATCTAATTTGAAGGTGCCTCTAAGTATATCTATTGACAGCCCGAAAAACGAATGTTAAACGATTTGTGTACTTTATTTTTTTTAATCCTACCGACGGGCTGTGTAGAGGAACATGTGAAACGAATAAAAATCTGGGAACGAATAAAAATTGATTCTGGAATTTCAGCGGTGGTAGTTTTTTTTAAAGGCCTACTAAACACGTTCTTCTCGTTTACCAGATATATAGTATGTCGACATAGCAGAGAGAATGCTCAACGAATTTGTGCGTGTTATTGGTATTTTCATGAGGCTGTTAAAAACGACTTGAATTTATACCCCAACAGGCTTATAATCATCGCGCAGGCTGAGTCAACAAAACGTCTCATATCCTAGACATAAAAAACACCTAAAACTATTGGAAAGAAAATACTTTGTTCCTCCACATTCATTTTATCATGCATGTTTCGACATGCCAAGCCATCATCTGGTAATCATCGACTTTGTAAGTCGAAACCTATGCAGAATAACAAAGCATTTTCTTTTGCGATATGAATCGCTTCCACAAAGTGTAGCCCTAAACCATTCTATTGATTTATTTTAAATACAGTAGGCCTACGTTCGTCATGGATATCAATCTGACGATTGTAACAATCGTAGTATCAATAACCAATATCTTTTTCCGTAATATTTTCTTTGCAAAGGAATCGGAGTTTCAATTTTGAATGAAGAACGCATCTAATGGTCAGCAGCTGCACCGTATTCCAGTAACTTCTACTCTTCGCTGGTCTACCGTCCTCATGTTTCTTGTATCTGACACATAAAGACAAGAAAGAAATATTAGAAAATGAAAGAACCATACGGAGTATTCTACGGCTAAGAAGAACTACATTAATTGGACACAGTTTGAGCACCAATGGATTAGTTGGTAGATAAATGAAGGAAAAATTAAATGAGAGATTCCTCACGGTAGACTGCACCTAGTGACAGAGACGAGGGAAAATGACAAATTAGGAAGGATGCAAAACAGAAAACCTCTCAGAAGGTGAGGGAATTAACTTTGTACAGGTATATAACATTAAGGAGGGATACAGTAAAATAATCATAGGATAGAAATACTGATGATGAAGACGACATCCTACTCATTTCCTAGGATCAATTAATTATGCTTAAAAAATCAATGTTGTTTCTTGATAAGTAATACGGATAGGAAATGTCCCCGTCTTTTCTATAGTCTTCCTATTGCAGTAGTGTGTTGATAACCAATGATAATAGCAGCATATTTATGAACAGAGGACCTTGTATTCTACCAGCGGTGTGAAATCTGGGACTGTTTGCTGACGTCTTATCACGGCAATGGGAGCTTCAATCACTCCCAAATTAAACGGGAGCAGGCAGTTTACTCCTGTTAGTTTGAGTAGCCTCGAATACACTTCTCCAAGGCAAACTGCGGGCCGATTTCTGTTTGCGTTGACCAGGGCGGAATGGTGAACGGACTGCGCATGCAATCCTAATAGCATAGCCTTTGCATGGCGACTGCTCCATCGTATTCCTTTCACCTTTGGTACATGGGAAACGCCAGTGTACATAGTATTTTACAAATATAGCCTAGCTCATTCACATCATATTGTTGAGGAAACACGCCAAAGTGAATTTTACTTGAAAAGTCATATTTTATGCCCATAAAATATGGGAAATTAGATGATGTTCAGACCAAAGTCCTTCTTGATCGTTTTTACTTTTTATTGCCCCAAAGGTCATTCTTGAGAATATAATCTTCCTCGCTCATTTCAGACGTTTTTCCGGGGTAATTGCAACTATGTTCGCCATTGTGGCAATCGAATCGGTATCGAAGGATGGAAACCAGCCCATGGGAAAAAGTTAGGATACTCGTATCAACATCTACCACACCCCCACCGCAAGTTTGTGTGGCGAGGGATGTAAGGGTACCACACGTTAAGTAGAATGTAACTGACCTAGCAGAGGAGAAATTGGTACAGTGGGTGGTCCATCATCCAAGCCTATCGATAACAATGAACCAGTAGCTTTGAATTGATTATTTTTCATAATAAAACGGTAATTATGGGAAGGAAACACAGTCAATTACGTATTTTGTAAATTCATGTGGTCCGTTTGCGTTATACGTCGTCCTTGCGAGTGAATTGGCCCTCCTATGTTGATTTTTTGATTGTGAGATTGATATGATAATTATCTGAATATTTTCCACTCTACGAAAATCTGTCCAATTTTTTTATGAAATCATCATGAAAAAATGTAACACGATGTTTTTGCATGTTAAAAGCGAATTTTTTCGGATTATTTCGTAAAATTATTTCCGAAAATGAGAAATCCAGGCAATATTTAGGATAATACGTACACCGTTTTACCATTAGATTTACCTAATATTTTGAAGTTCTACTGATGGTAATCTCGTTCAGGCACCTCGTCTCGACCTCTTTAATGTTTTCCTGCTTTCCAAAATGATGTACTATCAAACTTCTTCTTATTCTTTGGAATAAATGTCACCAGTAATCACGTTATATAACAAATTTGGGGCACTTTCACAACGGTCCAAGACATCTCTGCATTTCAATGCAACAATTTCGAAGTGTAAAAATTAATCGACTTGACCGGGATTCGATCCTAGATCACTCCGCGTACGTCCGAATGTTTTAGCCAGTTGAGCTATGATGTCGGGGGGGGTGGAGCGAGAACAGTAACGGGACTCCTTGGGACACTAGCCGTCCACCCGCGCTCTCATCCCTCCTCGTGCGTCATGCGAGAACAGTAACGGGACTCCTTGGGACACTAGCCGTCCACTCGCGCTCTCAGCCCTCCTCGTGCGCCCATTGGCCCCGAGTATTTCGGATAAATACCAGGGGGACCCAACGAGGCGGGCTAGTCTGTTCCGTCGCCGGTCCGCGCCATCGCAAGACCGCTCCTACCTTCCCTACGCCGGTCGGCACCCTCGCGAGACCCGCGACTCCCTGCCTGATTCCCTGTGACTACCCTTGGGCTCCGAGCATCTGTGTTACCAGGTTGTAAGTAGCAATAAATACGTCCAACCAAAAAGTGGTGGTTCTTCCTCCCTTAATGTCCCCGACGACATTAATTGGTGTCAGGTGTGTTTGAGGAACGAACATTTCATGGAATTTTGCATTCAATACGGATGGATCGCACCCGAACGGAATTTTTAACAGTTAAACTTTCAATTAACTGATTTTTGCTGCAAGAATGCTATCCTTCTTACCAGCACGCTACCATGCCTTTCGGGCACCAGATTCAGACTACCTTAGGTTTATCACCTTATAATAAGTTATAACGTTCGTGTCATTGTGGTTTAAGCAATTGCTGTCATGGCGTCTTACAATCCTTTTCACTCGTGTCCTTCAGACCTCCCTCTTTTCCCAACTTACCCATTGCACCTAAATCCTTTTGTGGAGTTTACGCCGACCGTTAATACCATCACCGACAGTACTTCGACCTCCGGTGCACCCACACAATACGCCACGACAATCGGGAGTCAAGCATATCTTATTCCAAATTTTAGCGGGGACGACGAATCGTCCGTAAGTAATTTCTTGGAATGTTTGAAAATCACAAGTCATCTTAATGCTTGGACGGAGGCCCAAACCTTGTGCGTGGCGCGATTGCGTCTCAGTGGCTCTGCAGCGGAATATGTTACCACTAACCCACATATAGTGGATAACTTTGCAAATTTTTCCTCTTGTCTTAAGCGCAGATTTTCAGTTCGAATTTCTCCCATCTCGCTCGAGCGTATGTTTACAACTTGCGTGCAGCGCCCGCTTGAACCCGTCAGTGAGTTCTCCACCAGACTTCGGAAGATCATTCGCCAATTAAGGGAAACTTTTCCAGACCCAAATTCAGCATCCACGAAAGCTATCTTTGACCACAGACTTTTATCTCAATTTCTTTCGGGATTAAGAGAAGAGTTAGGACGTTTCGTCTTGGTTCGAGGTCCAAAAAATATTCTGGAGGCGGAAGAGTTTGCGCTGAATGAGGAGGCGAATTTAAGAAATTATGCGATTCAAGTTCCTAATGCTGGTGGCATCCACTCTCTTTTCCCTAGGCAGCCGTCTCATGTCAACCCTCATCTCCCGCAACACTATCTCCCCCCGGCTCCCATTCACGAACAGACGCCATTAGTAATGGTTCCGAATGGACAACAATCAGCACACGTAAATACCGTAGGAGCTCCGCCCAATCACTTATCCTACCCGCCCAATCATGAGTCGCAAAGGGCAGAGCGGCCACGTCCTCCGCCTCCTCACCCACGCAAATGTTATCAGTGCGGTCGGACAGGGCACATCGCTCACTATTGCCGATCAACTCAGCGTCAATGTTTTCAGTGCGGTGAGTCAACTCACAATTCAAAAGAATGCCCGCTACTCATTTGCGGGCTATGTCGGAAATCCGGTCATCGCCCCGTAGATTGCCCAAGCAAAGGGTTAACGGAGCCGGGAAACTTGTCAGCCCCGATCGCAAGGTCGGGGGAGAATTGATTTTAGCTGTAACACCCGAAGCTGGCTTGATACTTGAAGGAACGATGATCGGCCAACCTCTTAGGTTCCTAGTGGATACAGGCGCCGCAGTCACCATTCTCCATCAAAGGAAATTTTCATTCATGGAACTTAGTCTCTCTCCCTATGCTACTTCCATCAAAAGCGCCTCAGGTCATGTTCTCCCGGTAAAAGGCCAGTGTTATATTCCGTTAATGATTGACGGGAAGTCTTACCCGCACGATGCGTTGATCGTAGATTTAGGGACCACAAATTATGATGGCATAATTGGACTTGACTTTATGAAAAATTATGGCTGCTCTATCAATTTGGATAGTTCAAAATTTATCATAAATAACAAGCATGGCGTAAAATTACATCCCAGCAATAGACAGCAACTAGACATCGATCTGATTACATTTGAGGAAACCGACTGTCATTCAGACGCGGTGACATGTGAACACTATTCACAAGAGAAAGAGCAGCCTCGTCTCATTGTTTCAGAAAATCCGACGGTTGCGACTGCCGATGAATGGTGCAAACCGCGACGCGTAAAATCCGATCCCCAGAAAGTGCAATCCTCCGAAAAAGTACGAATTTCTATTGATGATAGTTCATCAACCCCAAGCTGCGAAGAGTACAAACTTCCGCGCCTTCTTTCCTCAGCACCGAATACTTCAGAATCTAGTATGGGAAAATGCGACACTAAATTATTTCTCCCAAGCCCGATTAACCAAGAAAATTTTGAGATGTATCAAGGGGCAGATATGTATGTCGAGACGAAAGCCGCGACTGTAAAAGAGAGAGAAAACAGAATTGTGGAGACAGACGATGCGAACGCCGGGACATCAGAACGAAGTGAATTTCCGAATCTGTGTGATAACCTTAGTAAGGGTGGTTCCGATGACGCCTTGGTGCGAACCGTAGTCTCAAAATCAGAGGGAGAGTTTTCCAGGGAAGAAAGTGGCTTCGAATCATTGTGTATGGAAGAAAATATCAAAGTACCCCCCTTGTCGATCTTGATGTGTTGGGCCCGGAATAATAAATTAGCGCAAAAAGAACTCATCCTCGGAGGGTGTTCCACGTCCCTCCCGATAATTGTGAAGGTGTCTGAGAAAGGAATAGCTCCTGTTTTACTTTTCAATGATGGGATTACTGAAAAAATCATTAAGAAAGGTTCGAGCATAGAGGTCGAAGGGTTTCACGAGAAAGCAACTAATCCGCTTTTAAATACAATCGACTCTGAGGAAGGAGAGATCTGGCCTGAAAAACCACCGGGGGGAAATATTTCCTCACTTTTCAATCTGGAGGACGTACCTGCGGTAGCTTTAGAATCACTGAAAACGCTTCTCACCGAATTTTTCGATATATTCGTCAGCCCAACTACTCCTCTAGGCTGTACGGAGATAGTAAGGCATACCATTGACGTCGGAGATGCAAAGCCAATCAAGAAGGCACCGTATCGTGTACCTCATTCTCAGCGCGCAGTGTTAGATGATGCCATTAAGGAAATGCTACAAAATGGCGTGATATCCCCTTCGACCAGCCCCTGGTCCGCCCCTATAATCTTGGTGAAGAAAAAATCTACGAGTAATGAATCTGTTCAATACCGTCCGTGCATAGATTACCGCGCCCTAAATAACGTCACAAAAAAGGAGGTGTTTCCGCTCCCGAACATGGATGAAATTTTTGACCAGATAGGCGACGCACGCTATTTTTCCACCATGGATTTATGTACCGGCTATTGGCAAGTGGAAGTGGACAAAAACAGTAGAGAATACACCGCATTCAGTACGCCCCACGGTCACTACGAGTGTAATAGAATGAGTTTTGGTCTAGCAAATGCACCTTCAACCTTCCTACGTCTCATGAATGCTGTGTTGGGGGGGCTACTCGGGGATGGATGCGTCTTCTATTTGGATGATATCCTTAGATATGATTATTCATGGGAAGCCCACATATCTGGATTAAGGGAAATTTTTTCCAGGCTGAGAAAAGCGAAATTAAAACTAAAACCCCAGAAATGCATTTTCTTCCGGAAAAAAGTCAAATTTTTAGGACATATTATCTCAGCAGAAGGTCTGCAGCCCGACGATGAGAAAATAAAAGCCATTCAGGAATTCCCGGAACCAAAAAATATACGAGCTCTTCAGTCCTTTCTCGGTCTCGCGGGGTATTACAGAAAATTCATTGCAAATTTTGCCGACATTTCCAGACCGCTCACGAAACTACTAAACAGAGAGTCACAATTTCATTGGGGAACTGAGCAAAGTCAAGCCTTCGAAAAATTACGATGCTACCTCTGTACGCAACCTGTTTTAAGGTTTCCAGATTTTTCCAGAAAATTTACGTTGACAACAGATGCATCAAACGTCGCACTCGGTGGGATTTTGTCTCAAGAATTCGAAGATGGAGAACATCTTATCGCATGCGCCAGTAAACAATTGCATGGAGCAGAAAAGTCATACTCCGCGACGGAAGTAGAATGCTTTGCCGTCGTTTCCATGGTGAAGAAATTCCGCGTCTACCTACTGGGGAGACACTTCACTCTTTGTACCGATCATAAACCGTTAAAATGGCTATTAGCACTAAAGGAACCGAAACCAAGGTTGGCGAGATGGGTTATGGAACTAAATGAGTATTCCTTTGATGTTAGGTACCGCCCAGGAAAGGATATCGCCCACAGTGATGCACTATCAAGAACGCATATCGTTAATTTCGTCGAAACCTCACAATACGAGCCCTGCTGGGACAAAGACAGAATAGCTAGAGAACAGCGCCAGTGCTTGGAGCTCGAATCATTACACACCCTGGCGAGTAACCATGATCCATTTTACTTCTATGACGACGCCGAGGTTTTATGCAAAGTCAATATTACAGAAAGGGGAGCGCAAACTGTTATTTGTGCCCCAAAGGCAATGAGGAAACACATCCTTGAGCGTTGTCATGATGCTCCTTTAGCAGGACACTGCGGATTAGATAAGACATTAAATATCGTTCAGCGACATTTTTTTTGGGTTGGGTGCTATTCAGACACGCGTCTGAATGTACAAAATTGCTTGGAATGCAAAAAACGTAAGGCTCAAATACGGTCTATTCCTATTCAGCCAATTTTAGAGGCAACCTATCCGTTGGAGAAATTAGCATTAGATATAGTTGGCCCGCTTCCCCTTTCAAAGAAGGGAAATAAGTATATACTCACGTGTCAAGATTACTTCACTCGCTATCCTGAGGCTGTAGCAATAAAAGACCAGACCGCACAAACAGTCGCGCGTGCATTCGTGGAGAATATTGTCTGTCGTCACGGTACCCCTAAGTATCTGCTCACGGATAGAGGCGCGAATTTCACGTCAAATTTAATGAAAAATATTTGCCAAATTCTAAAGATATCCTCCATATTCACATCTCCTTACAACCCCTCTGCGAACGGGAGGTTGGAGAGAGCTCATCAATCCTTCGCTAATGTCATTTCTCACTATGTAGCGCAGGATCACAGAGACTGGGACGAGCACTTGAATTTTGCCTTATTTGTGTACCGCAATACAAAACATCGAGTCACCGGCTACAGTCCCGCATATCTAATGTATGGGCGTGAATTAAATTTACCATGGGAAGCCGACATTTTGCCTAAACAATCCGAAACGAGAGATGCAGCAGCTTATGAACAGGAACTCCTATATCGCTTGAAAATGGCACATAACCAAGCAGCAGAATTCGATAAGCAGAATACGGAGAATGAGAATATCCGCAATAACAAAGGCTTATCTCTACCTCAAGTGCAAATAGGACAACTAGTCCTCTTGCGGAATATGGCCCCTTCCC
This sequence comes from Hetaerina americana, assembly GCF_022747635.1. Taxonomy (NCBI): domain Eukaryota; kingdom Metazoa; phylum Arthropoda; class Insecta; order Odonata; family Calopterygidae; genus Hetaerina; species Hetaerina americana. The sequence continues at coordinate 11,657,830 of NW_027287205.1, read as the reverse complement.
CAGGTCGATCTCGGAAGCTTTTGTCTAGATGGATAGGCCCGTATAAGGTTATCCGCGTAAGAAGTCCAGTTACGCTGGACATTGAAAATCTTCAGAATGGACGGAGGTTCATCGCCCACTTGAGGAATGTCTTACCTCTTCCACCAGATCCGGAGCCTATCCCCCAACCTAACTTCCTCACCGAAGACCCTCCTTCTGCCTTAAATATTCCTCCTTCCAATTCCGAAACCGACGTTGCAACGCCAACCGAAGCGTACACTCATTAGGAGCCGAGTTCCTCTCCAACCCGGGACCCGGACCTGCAGACGCCATACCCATCGCGTCCAGCCCCGCTGTTGGAAACTCAATCGCCGCTCCGCCACCCGTACAATCTTCGCCCACGACCCGGCCGCGTCACACAGAGTTAGAGCCCTTTCTTACAATGGCAGCCGCAGCACAACACGGAGTTAGCGGGAGCCAAGGGCGTGGACAGGAGTCGAAACGACCTGCCGAATGCATCGATCCCGTCCCTCCGGAGCGGACTCCAACACCAGGATGCCGAGCGTTGGGCAAAAGACCACCGCCGTATGCGTCCGCCGGGATGATGACGGCCCTCCATCTACTCCTGAACGACCTGTTACCCCGGGACTGGAGGAGGAAATCTCAGCGGCCACATCCGCTACGCCGAAGAGCATCAGTCCCAGCAGACCACCCGGAGGTGAGGGATACCACCCCTCTTCCCTACCACCTCCACCAAAAGGCCCTCCGATGTGGACCGGCCCCGTCACAGGCCTCACTCCCCTCCTCCAGGGTGTGATACCGAACCTCCCTCCCTTTGATATTCCATTCCTAACTTCCAGCTATCCTCCCGTCAGGCAATTAAAAAATTTTATGAACATCACGGAAAGTAATCTCGCTCACCAAACAGCTAGTAACCTTGCTCTTGTTGACTTATTGTCCACTATTCACAATAGCTATCTAGCAATCTCGCAATATTTAGCAGAACTTGAACGAGCTCTTTCGCTCACACGGACTACCGTTATGCTAGCGGAGCTGGGTAGGTTGCAACCCACGATCCTCGCCCCGTCCCACCTAAAAAGAATCTTGAAAACTACTAAAACCCAATTGGCGCCTGACCATCAATTCGCACTGTACGAAGGCACTTCGGCTATGCCTATATACAGCATTGCACGAGTTCGCATTCTCAGGCATGCTGGTACTATCATGCTATTGGTTGCACTCCCGTTAAGTCGCCGAAATGGAAAATTTAGAGTGTACAAGGCTCACACGTTCCCGGTGGGGATGCCTGACGGCCAACCGGCTATGGTCTTAAAACCAGATTCCATGTACTTGGCGGTAACAGAGAACCACGAGGGGTTTATCCTACTCCCGCCTGATGGTGGCGAAGACTGTGTTACAGGCGATGTGCAAGTGTGCCTTCCCTCCTATCCTATCCTACGCAACCTATCTGACTCGTGCAACATAGCGGCATTTTTAAGCATATCTATAAAAACTCACTGCGAAGTGCACTTATGTAGCACTCCGTTTTTGGAATATGTAAGGGGAGAAATTGCAGGTCAGTGGCTGTTTAGCGTGAGCCGGGAGCTTTTTTAAATATTTCTTGCCCTCATAGACGATTTCAAGTGTCCTTAAACCATTAATCAAAAATGTCAAGTTAATCCATTACGCTGGAATTCCTGCATTAGCTCTTATAGCTTTTGCCCTTTTCGGTGTAGGCTATATTTGTTGCCACCGGAGAGCGGGGAAGGGGCAGAAATCCTCCACAGGAACGCCGGAACACCCACCTATTCAGGTGTATAATGTCTCCCAATCTGCATCCCCAACATTTGTCCCCCTTTTCCCAATCTGTGAAAGGTCCAGTGAACTGATGTGCTAATGTGTTTAGGCAGTTGTGAACTTGTATGTGGAACATTTTTGTGTGTGTATGCGCGTAAGGACCTTGAACGTGTGTGTGGAACATTTTTGTGTGTGTGTGTGCGCGTAAGGACATTGAAGAAGGAAAAAGGGGGTTGAATACCCACCTATATCAATGATTGCTCAAGAATGTACATTTCCAATGTAACTTAAAGTCTTAAAAGGTTCATATTGTTATTCGGTATTTTTTTTTATATGTGTATACTCTGCATACTGATACTCAGTGTTTTCTTCATGTTTATTGTTCATTTATATGAAATTTTCTCGGAGCCTAGTAATTCCACGCCAGGGGCTTAACTGCCGACGGGGTGATGTCGTGGGGGGGTGGAGCGAGAACAGTAACGGGACTCCTTGGGACACTAGCCGTCCACCCGCGCTCTCATCCCTCCTCGTGCGTCATGCGAGAACAGTAACGGGACTCCTTGGGACACTAGCCGTCCACTCGCGCTCTCAGCCCTCCTCGTGCGCCCATTGGCCCCGAGTATTTCGGATAAATACCAGGGGGACCCAACGAGGGGGGCTAGTCTGTTCCGTCGCCGGTCCGCGCCATCGCAAGACCGCTCCTACCTTCCCTACGCCGGTCGGCACCCTCGCGAGACCCGCGACTCCCTGCCTGATTCCCTGTGACTACCCTTGGGCTCCGAGCATCTGTGTTACCAGGTTGTAAGTAGCAATAAATACGTCCAACCAAAAAGTGGTGGTTCTTCCTCCCTTAATGTCCCCGACGACAATGATATAAATTATTTTATTCGGTTCAGAATATTACAGAGTTTGTTTACATCATGCATAATATCAGGCCACAGATTATGGGTACATCATTTTTTTCTTTAGTATGAGTGGATACATACATGATACATATACCACATACATATACACTTGCACATACATACGCACATATGCACATGCACACGCACACACATACACATAAACATATGCATACAAACGCATACTCGTACATTTGACCATTAACATTTAGAAAGAAAATAGAAAGGAAGACAAGGTCCACAGATATTAGAAAGGAGATTTTAGCTAGGGATGGAAAATTACGTATTGTAAGAAATTATCAATGGCAGGGTTGAAATTATCGATGCAATCAGTCATTCAGTAAAACAAACTCTTCAACGATGGACGAAGCGTGCCCGGCACCGGGTGGCTACCGGACATCACTTCCCAGAGTTCTGATCGTGGCTAGTGTCGCTCCGGTCGCGACTCGACCCCGGGCGATGAGTGCTTCGCCGTTTCCCGGGACGCCTCGTCCAACGGGTCGACGATCGAGGACGCGGCATTTTGCCGCATCCCTCCCCCGGCCTCGTCCGAAGAGGAAGAGGCAGCCGTGGTCTCCACGAAGAGCGGGTAATTCGGCAGCGTTCCACAGGGGGCCTTCTTCGAAGGAGCACCCCTGAGGGCCGCCTGGGAGCAGGAGGTAGCCTTGGGGAGGGTCGGAGTGGCAGACTGGGGCTCACCTGACGAAGGGTTGTGGTCGGGAAAAATCAGGGGAGATAGCTGCTTGTGGTCCGTATCTGGAGAAGCGCTGGGAAGATCGTCGACACCTTGGCTGTCATCAATGGGGAAAGACGATGGGGTATGTGGGATTTTTGACTTTGGGAAACTTGTATGTGTGTCAACTTCCAGGGTCAGTGACGCTTCCTTTATAGTCAATGATAAATCTGTTGGGGACGGGAAAACATCGCAATCAGATGCATTCTCCTCACCTGTCACCATAGGTTCTCGGGGTGTTTGAAACCCGTGATGCAAGGATTGCGAAGCGAGGGCGTCGATGGCGTGAGCGGGGGGAGGGGGGGCGAAAGACCATCCCTCCTTATTTGACGAGTTCACGGAGACGGGGGCTGGAGGTCGTGTGATATTAGGCGAGGTGGTAGGTACGTGAGCTATTGGTAGATCGGTATTCGAGACCAGGAGCTTGGGGTCGTCTGTCCTCTTCTTTTTCGGATCCCTTTCTTCTGTTGACCATTTTCCCTCCCGCTGACATTTCCCTCCAATTGAAAGGAGATGCGGGGGACAGACGGGAGCAGCCGGGGCCGCACCCTCGATGAGTAGAAGCGACCGCGCTCTCTCCTCCACAGCCACTTCGGGCTCGTCCATCTCCACGGCGGCGTTAGGGTTGGAGGTCGTCGTCATTACCTCCACATAGCTCTTACCTCCCTGGTTCCGAGGGCAGGTCTTGCGCTGGTGGCCTTCTTGGTTACCGCGGGCGCAAGTGCGGCGCTGTCCCTCATAGATGGCTCGGCTGCCGCCGATGTGGAGGTACGAGGGGATATTTCTTTCGACCGTCGTTCGCACTATCCTGGTGCCAATAAGCACCCGCGCCTTCTTGTCTTCCTCCCTCCTGTTCTCCCACGAGCGATGGATTTTACCAAAACGTTGAACTCGCTTGTTATGCCATCCAACGGGGTCTCCACGGGGAGACAAAGAACCTTGACATTACACGGACTGCCAGAATTCTCGTAAATAGCTGTTTTAGCACTCTAGTCACACAAAGCAGAAAACGGTAGTTTCCGCGGAGTATTGTCTAACATCCTAGTCATTGTAGCTTCGGTTGCCAAATTCAGGAATATCAAATGGCGATTGTATCCAAATTGGATCGCCACTATCTCTTCGGGTGAGAGGCCCAGCGACTCTAACGTGAAGAGGTGGACCGCCAACGGGGTAGGGGGCTTCGCCTTCTCGTTAACTTGCAAGGCGAGCGTATTTAAGTGACGCACAGCCATTTGAAGAAATCAAATTCAGCACACTAGCATGAAGAAGGAAAGCGCAACTGAAGAAGCACTTAAAAGGGAAATAAAACACTCACGAACGCTCCCTCCTCGCCACAAGCGCCCGGCGGTAGCAAACAAAAGGAGCCTAAGGTCTACACCAAGGGTCAAGGTCAGCCTTGAACCAGTAAACGAAACGAAAGCACAGCCTTCCCGGCGGAAAAAGAAGTCGAGCGTCAAACCCCACGCTTCTTGAAGAACTAGGCGGTCAAACGCCGCTCGAACACAATCGGAACCTCGAATTCCGAGGGAGTCCGGCAGTGCGGCTCTCCAAAACCCGGCGTCCGACGCCTCGGACGCCGGCGAAATCAGACACTCGGTAAACACAAGCACGTCCTGCTATCGAGGCGCCCTTCTAAACTCTGGAATTTTGGGGAACAAGCCCCAAAAATTTCAATCAAGGGATCCCGGTTCGAATCCCGGTCAAGGTGAATGATTTTTACACTCTGAAATTGTTGCATTAAAATGCATATTAGCGGATGACTCCGTTAAAAATTGCCGTCGCGGCATCTCCCGCAGTTTCCTGGAATTTGGAACATTCTGCATATACGTACAAAATACCCCGCGCAAGCCACCGCAAGGGCGTGTGGCGGGGGGTAAAAGATCACGCGAAATTGCTCCACGAGCAGCATTCTGATCTTTCAACAGCACCTCGGCGACCGTCTTGGCACACACATTTCTCATGGCTAAATCTTCTATGAGAATGCGATGTACTGTGGTTTTCAGAATATTACATAATTCTGCTAACATTCTGGCACAGGCGTCGATGGGAATTGAACATGTCTCTCACTTTTTGCATAATTTTGTCACACTCTGTCGTTGCTACATCGTGAATTCGCGACCTCTTGAAAAAGGGTCGAGTCTAGCAGCGCTACAACTGACGCGAGTCGCGTTTCTTTCCCGAGACCACCCTCCCGCATTTATCCCGTCACAAATCGCACGACTCTGGCCGTCAAGCAAGAAACAATCATTCTATTTACACGTATTTTTGGGACGGACCCTGTTTATCAGTCATTGCATACAATAGGATGGATGATAGAGGAAGATGTATAGGATAGAGTAAGGGTCAGAAAATATGCATTCATTGCTTACGGGTAATTCAAGGTCCCCATCCTCCCATCCCCCCACACCCTTCCTTCAGCTCAAACTCCTCTTTTCCCTCTCATTCCATTTCCCTCCCTATCCTCTACCATTCCCCTCCCTCGCGCTGACCGGAATATACAGGGAGCTGCTTTTTAGAATCCCACCTGACGATTATTCATTGAAACACGGGTTTTGATTAATATTAACCTTTAGATGTGTATAAAAGTTTCCTGACAAAAAACATTTAGCTATGGAGCTTTGCAAACTTTCCTCTCAGAGGGAGATCTATTTTTAAGAAACAAAAATAAAATGGAAAATGAACGCTTTTATAAAATTTCCTAAGTTGTTCCTTCTTTCCTTTGAGCCTTGAACAACCCGCCACTTGGCCTCTTCGCCCGTGCCACGAGGTGGGGTCATCGTGGAAGAGGACCGTTGGCTTCGTGCCCACCCGGGCACGCTGCGGGGTTCACGGAGTGTGTATGGCGGGGACTGAGTGGGACGGGAGGGGAGGGAACCCCCGGTGTGGGAGGGGCAGCACAAACGAAAGGTCGCTTTCTCTCCCAACTGCCACCCCCTTGTCCGCCTCCGAGGATCCAGGCACGCGGAGGGCCGTGGGAGCAGTTGTGGCCAGGGAGCGAGAGTCGCTCCCTCCCCCCTCTCTCTCTTTCGTGTCGCTAGGTCGTCGTTCGTCCATCGCTAGACACCGCTAAGGGGCAAACAACCCGGTGCTCGACGGGAAGGACGGTCGGCGATGCTTCGCCCGCGCGTCTGTTTGTCGTCGCATGAGGGTGTTTGTGTGGGCGAGTGGAATGGGAGGGGATGGGAGATGCCAAAGGAATGGAGGTAAACACGAAAGGATTATATGTGCATAAGAATCATAATTAATGCAAAGTTCTGTGTCAAAAAAATTACATGCTTAAAATTTCATGCCTCGCATTAATTCACGTCACAAAGTGGGAAAAATATAATCTCGGATTCAAATCCTATCCTCGGGATATATTCTGAGACAACAATTTACACTGTAAACGAGATGGTGCGGTGGCTATCGGACTGGCTTCCCATCCAGACGGCTCGGGTTCGAATCTCGGCAGTTTTGAATATTTTAGTGTGGTATCTTGATCCCTACTTGAGGTTCTTTGTGGAGGGCACTTTGAGTGAGTACGCCGTCCGTCGGATGGGACGTTAAACTGTGGACCCCTTGGCGCCTTTCGTAAAGAGTAGGCTAATGCCAACGCCAGGTTTCTCTCCACCCTTCATCCTTTCCTGTCAATCGCTAATGGCGCAAATCATCTCAGCTGTCGGTCGCCTCCCCTAAGTACTACTAATACTACTATCAATTTATAGTACACCAGCAGTGTGACTCCTTGAATTTAGGAATCGTAACCATGTTCTTTCATGCAAAAGAGGAAGTATGCGGTGTGTGTGCGAGTGTATTTAACGAATTCTGGGTTTGACTCCTACTCTAATTCCGTCATTAAATGTTTTACAATAGAGTGGTTGACAAGAATTCTCACGAAAATGTTAAGACCTCAATATTTTAGTGAATTTTTCATTTCGCAAGTCGTTTATTTGGCATTTTCGGATTCCTACCTCAAGACCTTGACGTCAAATGGGATCTTAAGGGAATTCTCACCACTAGCGTAATTATCATACATTCATTTCATTCTCATCACTCCCTCTGGCTCTGCACACCTCCTTCCAACCCTCCCACCCATCTTCATTTCCATTCCTTCTCAATCATCTCCACACCAATCCCCCTCACCACCTCCATTTCAACTCTTTATCCCTTAACTCACCTTCCCCGGGCTTTGACAAAACTCCTGAGGGAAAACCCTTGGCATCCTCCTTTCTTCCCCAGGTCCTTTCTCATTTGCTCCCACCGCCACTTGGGCCCTCGCCGTGTTAACCCCTCGCCATTGTCGCCGTCCAAGGGGCGTAGGCCCGTGTTTCACCCCGTCTACATTCCACCTCAATCTTCTTCCCTCTCCCCCTTCTTCGGGCGTTGAGTCTATCGAAGAAAACCCATCAATATTCCCCCTTACTGCCCAACAACTGATTTAACAATTACTTATGGAGCTGCATAAGCATTGTCAAACGGAGGATACCACGGAATAGATCAACAAATTCAAAGGTAAAAACAACAAAGATCACCAATAAAAACTGTTCTTTTTTTATCGCTTATGAGATGCTTCAGGATTGCAATGCAAAGAAAAATCATGAACAGAAAAACTATTTCTTTCGGTCCATTACTTGGCCCGTGGATGTGTGTAGGATCATATAAATGAGCCATGAAGGCTATTTCGACAATTGTTTTTTAAATACCCAATTTTTTAAAATGCTTTTTATGCAAATGTTCGTGAGCGTGAGTAAATGTTCATTCCTTTATTTTATTTCAACTCTTTCTTCCGAACTCGCTCAAAGTAGTGGATGGGGACATTTGAGGAAATTCGATTTACCTCACGCGTTGGAGTTCCATTACGAAGGTGCGGGTAGGAGTGCGGCGGAGACATGGAGACGGAGACTGGGTAAAAAGGGTTAGGGTGTTGTTTGGGAGAGACGAGATGGCTTTTGGGTTAAATTCGTTTTTCGAAAGGCCCTTCATTCAACCCCACATCGAAGTAAGGGTCTCGGAGATTGTGGGCAATGTCAAGTGAAATGAGAGAGAGCCTTTTTGAGTCGGAGGAGAAATTAATCTGCTGAGATCAAGAACAAGTTCTGATCAAATGTGGCCTCTGCGAAAGGGAAGGAGAGCGTCCTTCATCCCTTCCTCCTCCCACCCCCAGCCCCTCCCGGACGACGAGGGGTAGGAACACCGACCACACTAACGACACTGGAGTCCACGAGCTTGCACACCCAATGCGGTCTCTCCTGCAAGGGGGCGACTCAACTGACGACTCGGAAATAAAGCACGCGACAGCGGAATGAATTAACCCCGACCCACGCACATTTACTTCCTTATTAGGTCCATGGGTTTGAGGGGTCCTGACCCTAAGGGCGATGAGGGAAGAGCTTCGGAATTCGATCCCGGCGTTGGTGCCATCCCCAGCTGGGATCCAAACGGCTGAATTTCCGGGCAGATCAACTCCCACGGAAATCGTAGGCGCCATAGTGGATGGAAATGGCCTCTGTTTATGGCACATGGAGGTCTTCAGGGGCAAATGCATAGATCCTGCTGGGTCCGAGGCCCTCTTGAAGAAAGATAGCATCAAAGTGAATCTAAAATTCAAGCGAAAGAAATTTCCCCGAATTGTTTTTGGACAAATATGAGTAAATCGAATAACAGAACGATACATGTTTAAAATGCAGTCCTATAACTTGCGCAAGTGCCATATTCAAAATCGTATGCCAAACATCCGTTCTTTGCGCGATTTTTGGTATTAGTGAGGAAATACATACATGTATATTTGAAAAATTTTATGTAAAGTGACCTTTATAATTAACAAAAATAACAAAATAAAAATGATGGATCTAAAAATGTTTCGAGGGTATTACGGGGACAATCTTCCCAAGAGTCCATCTATTTCACCTCAAGGAATTATTGCCATTAGTGATGTCAGCTGACACGGTCTTACTTAACGCCCATATGAATGTGAGATGAGATTGAGAATCAACTACTGTCAATACTAGCATGCAAATTACATCAACATGTAAAAAACAAGGAAGCAGGGCGACGGTAGAGAATTTTAATTCAATAGCCCTCAATAGCATCGCCTGTGCATTTTTTCTGGAAGAACAGTAACGGATCAGATAAAGACAGTTTGTGAAATACTCCATTAGATAAGTCCCAGTCAGCAGGGGTATAGAAAAGTTTAATCCAGGGATACCCAAATGATTGGGTTGTATTAGGATCAATTTGATGTTTATAACCATATGAAGCAAATGGATGCTTCTGAGATAGGCACTGCATTAAAGCGTAATACTATATGTGTTATATCATGATACATTGATTTTTAAGATTAGAAAAATGGGTCAAATCCCAAGCATAACAGACTAGGTAAAAGCATTAATTGGGTAGTAGAAAAAAAAGAATCAAAGAGGATGACAATATATTCGATGAAATTCAGGTGCGCCGCTAAGGGAGTGCACTTTCTCTGATGCCGTATTTAATATATATCTATCCCTTACCCAATAAAGTTCAGTTAAAAATTCACCTCTATGCGGATGGTTGTGTAATATATGAAGTCATAAATAATGAAACTGTATGCAAATTATTAGAGGATGATTTAACTAAGGGGATCGAGTTGGTGCGGGGGCTAACGTACTGGCTTCCCACCGTGAGGGCGCGGGTTCAAATCCCGGCGGTGTTGAATATTTTTCAGAGGTATCTCGATCCCTACTTGAGGTGCTTTGTGGAGGGCACTTTGAGTGAGTACGCCGTCCGTCGGATGGGACGTTAAACTGCGGACCCCTTGGCGCCTTTCGTAAAGAGTAGGCTAATGTCGACGCCGGGTTTCTCTCCACCCTTCATCCTTTCCTGTCCATCTCCTATGGCGCAAATGACCTTAGCTGTCGGTCGCCTCCCCTCAAAACTACTACTATGATTTAACTAACTCCCAAAATTACGTATATGAGGAATAATATGAGGGCGATTCGAAAAGTAAGGTCTCCTATTTTTTCATGAAAAATCAAATTTATTCTCAATTTTGTGTGCAACGTATGAAAGGCTGAGCATTGAGCTATTTTTCTACATAGTCGCCTTTACGATCAATCACTTTTTGCATCCTTGTAACCAGCTTTTATATACCGGAGTCGTATCTTTCTCCCATCGCGTCACGATGCCAACTGACGACTGCTTCTTGCACTTCCTCGCCTGACTTGAATTTCTGTCCTCCAAGGTGTTTTTTGAGAGCAGGAAACAAGTGGTAGTCGCTAGGGGCAACGTCCGGGCGTTAAGGAGAGTGGTCAATGATATCCCAGCTTAATTCATTGAGTAGGATTTGATGTGACACATGTGGACGTGCATTGTCATGATGCAAACACACTCCTTTGGTCAGACAGCTTGTAACCGAGGACCTCCGGCACAATATTCTACACGGAGAAGTAGCCACTCTCTTTATTAAGGCCTTCCTTTATCTCATGAAGGGTAATCCTCCGGTTATTACGCACCATCTCGTCAATTGGAGCCACCGTTGATTCCGGCAAACTGGGACCGCTAGTCATCGTGGACGTTTTCCCGGCCATCGAAAAACTCTCTGCACCACTTCCGTTCGTTTTTGATGTCCATACACTTCTCACCGTACACTTCCACTAAATAGCAATGAATTTATATCGGAGAAGCAGTCGTCAGTTGGCTTCGTGACGCGGAAGAAAAAGGTACGACGCTGGTACTAAATATCTGCTTACGAGGATGCAAAAAGTGATTGATCGTCAAGGCAACTATGTTGAAAAATAGCTAAATTCTCAACCATTCCAACAATGCACGCAAAGTTGAGAATAAATTTGATTTTTTATTAAAAAAATAGGGGACCTTATATTCGAATCACTCCCGTAGATTGTGAGAAAACCAAAATAATTAATTTGTATAATTTAAGGTTAAAATTTGATTGAAAATTGGGAAAATAAATCATACCAGCTTGTCTCTGAACTTCCAAGTTCACCATTTGCGTTAATTGCCTACGGTAGACGACAGTTTCACTGGCCATCTTGCATGCGTCTTCAGGTCAAAGGTGTTTTTGGAAGCTTTCTTGTCCGCCTTGTATAGGTTTGGTGATCAACTACCCTGCTCTGATTGGATAGTCCCTTTCCATGCACTTTTCAATGGATATCCATCGTCCCTGTTGACGTTTCGTGGTCATTTTAGGATTTCAAGTGCCTCACGGACTTTCCGGTGGAAATAGCGCTTGTCCTTTGCAATTACTTTCGCTCCCTCGATGTCCCGGCTCACTCCGAGAATGCTCGCCCATGGCTGATAAGTAAAATTGTTTCTTTTCCTTTGCCCTTTGATGTTCTTTAGTCCTTGTCGTGAGTAATCTGCATATTTCCCCGATGTAACATCTGTCGCAGGAGCATGGCACTGTGTATATGCCTTCAGATAACTCCTTAGGGATGTCCATTGGTCCATGCAAGAAGCTCTTTATTCTGTCGTCAAATCCAGTCATACCAGCGTAGGTGTGTCAGTTAGTGTAAACCAGCGTTAGTACTTGTAAATATTCAGGAGTCAAAGTTACTGGTAACATTAAATGGAATGAATGAACATGTGGAGAGAATGACAAATAAGTGGGAAAAACGCTTAATTTTACAATGCGTATTCTAAAGAAATGGTGTATAAAAACAGGAGAAAAGTGCTTTCTTGCCATAGTAGGACCGATTTTAGAGTATGGATTCAGTTCTTGTATGCAAATAACCGTGACATATATTTGACGTACTGTCATTTTAAATTCTTAATTTATGGCTTTCCACAAGATGAATTTTCCTTTTGTTCATGCTGAAGATGATAACACGTAGGATATGAAATCGGGGCCAACCGAAATTTCATGAAAATGCTTTACTTTAAGAAATTTTCATGGTGAAGAATCACAAGCAAAGCACATATTTGGCAAAGATGAAATAAATAAGTCTTCCGTTGCAAAAATCAATAATTCACCGTGATTTTCGATATAAATATCACGGAATTTTTAATTATGAACCAGTAAATGAAACACGTTTTCACACAAGGATTTCAACTTCTATCGGAAAAAACTTTGCAGTGAACTTTCACTGTTGTAGGGCCATGACTATTAAGCATACAACAAAACACAATACAGCATCCTACTCTATAACAAGTCCCTCTTTTCCTTTGTGTACTTCCTACCTCCCATCATCCCTTCCAACATCCTTACCGTATTCCTGCCCTTTCCTAGCTTTTGTAACAATCTCCCCTCCATTTGAGTCTTAAACACACCATTACCGATTAATATTCTTTTCATCCATTTTTCCTCCCTCCATAGGATTTCTCACAACAAACCCCTTTCCGCGCCCACCATACTCAGCACTTCTTCGTTTGTTTTCTTTTCGATCCATTTCACCTTAAACATTAACGGATGTGAATAACAATGTATATCAAGATAGTACCAATGGAAATAAACAAAAATAAAAAAACATACAAAAAAGAAAATAAACTCACATTTTTACGAATTTTCGATAGTCAAACTACCTTTCACCTTTTAGAAAGATGGTTTGACCACCATAAATTCGGAAACGTGTGTTTCTTTCCTTTTTTTGTATGTTTCTTTATTTTTGGTAGCTAGTGCTATCATTATACATTTAAATAAATAAATATGTATATATATATATATATATATATATATATATACATATATACATATACATATAGGTTAGGTTAGGTAGGTAATCTACCGGTTAAGGTAGGTTTTTGGATGGACACAGCTCCTAAATAAATATTTAGTGATTCCTATGAAAACACAACATCCTACTCTACATCAGGCCCCTCTTCATCTCTGAGTACCTTTTATATATATAAATATATATGTGTGTGTGTGTATATATGTATATATATGTAAGTTTTTCTCATAAACTCTTGGGATTTCATCTCGTAATAAATTTGCCCATACTAAATTTCATCCAAATTGTCTGTTATTTTAATTAACATTATCGTCCAAATTGTCTGACTGCAGTGTTAGTCTCCATGTCAGGAATTTTCCAATTCATTCTAAATATGTAGGTTGCGTGCGATTATCCACATCAATCATTTAGGTGGTGTTGTCGATATGACGCCATTCCAATTCTCTCTCCCGGAAATGAATGCTCTGCTAGTCAAACACTTCGCTCGCACGTGAACGTGAGCCACGGCATTCGATCCATCGAAGGTTTGTTAAGTACGGTAACAAGGTTCCGGACTTCGTTTTTTACTTTTATTTAGACAATTATGGAACGTAGACTAGCGCAAACCGATCGAGTGCTGGTATGGGCGACGTCAACGCCGGAATGAATGGCACATGCGCACGGTACATACTACGCCAAACGAGTTTACGTGGTCTTCTCAACGTTGTTTTGTTATTTCCGCTTCGGGCAATGAACAAATAGAGACAATGGCGCCCCTCGCCAATCACGGTCTCCGGTCCAATATGCTCTTCTCCTAGCCAACCATTGAGATCACCTCCTTTCTCTTCTCCAAAAACATGGGGCGTATTGTTTTCGGAAAACGCGATGTAGTTAAGTGAATAGTGGTTGTCAATAATATTTTATTTATTAAGCTCTCAGACGTAAATCTGTGTCTTAATTATTTGTTGTTGGATGATGTGATTTAACGCATATAAACCTGTATCTCGATGAACTAAAAGTTTACTTCTATCAGCGGCTAAAAGCAAACGTAAGGATTCCAGACCATTGTTTAGTTACACCTACCATTCAAGTGCATCATATTAAATAAATAGCCACCACGATTAGCATGTTATTGAGAGTACAATTTCAGTTTGAATTGTTTATATCATCAGATGCGTTGATTTTACCCGTAGGCTGAGTAATCGCCCACAACTGAATTTAACGAGGCGCTAAAAACGGGTTATAGTATCAGACTCGATAAATACATCAATCAGTACAAATATTGAGTAGTTAATTTTAATTATAATTGAATACTCGTCCTGGTTGAAGATTGTAATGTCAATTGTGGCTGAGAGAGAGAGAGAGTCAGAGAGGGACTTATGGGGGCGGTTCCCTCAATGTGATGCAACACCGTAACACGTACATCCAGGACAGCCTGCCTTGTTGGAACATGGATCTTCCGTGAGAGGGCGTTCAAGTGCATTTATTTTAATACCAATGGGAGGGAGGGGTCATTTCCGTCGTTCCCTTGTATCGCAGTCAACGTTTCTATGAGGACAGGCCGTTTCCTCAATTTAGGTCACCTTGCTCTCCTGATGCCATTAACCACTGCATGACGTTCCTGCACGCAATGAAGCACCGCGTACTCCCGCATTCACTCTAACCATCCGCTGCGTCGCTCGACTCGGAAAAAAATACTCGCGAGTGACTGAAAGCGTTTGCGGTCAAAGGAGGAGGCAGGGATTGGTAGTCCCCACGGCGGAGCGACCCTCGCTGGCAAAGGCCCTGCTGGGACAAGAGCATCGCCACATGACAGAGCCTCTGTCGCCCTCAAATGGAGGGATTATCGTGTCGGGGGACCTTTTGATTTCCCCGTTCCACTTTGTGACATGCTTGAAAAATTCACCGAACGGTTTTTATCTCGTTCCTTTGGGAGGATTGCGTCTTTGCGGTAAAATAACCATCTATGACATTCCCGGCGATCCAACCCTGGTCTCCATCATGTGACGTAATAAGTTGTAATAGGGGAATTAATTGTAAATTATAATATAGGTTTTTGGATAAATATTCATTAATTGCAAAACATAGTCCAGTATCCCAGTAGTTACAGATCCCTTTCCCTCACGTCTATTTGCTGCAATATTTTAAAACACGTTATCCTAAGTTCGGTAAAGGGATATCTCCATTGCATTAACATTATAAGTTACGATCGGCACGGATTTTAAAAAACCCGTTTATATAAAACTCAGTTACACTTAGGTCAACTCAAACATGCCTTACTTTTCTCCGGCGGGAGGGCTAGGCAAGTTGATGTATATTTTTGTTTTCCTTCAAGGCATTTGACGTGGTGTTTTTATTATTATTTTACCAAATATACCTGATGTCTTTGCATATCTCTGTAATATTTAATTTTGTTCCGACTTGTAAATTCAGTATGTTTAATATTTCTAGAGTGACTTTGGTTTCTTACTATTATGATTTCTGATTGTTCGGGGAAAGAATGAATATTTGTATCCATCTGTACTGAAATCTATAATTACGATTTAATGCTGTGTTAAGCTTATTCAATTAATCCACAGTCACTTGTTTTAGCACGGATTTATCCTCAATAATTCGTATTCCAACATACAAAGGCCGTTTGGACCTTGATGAACATAAAATTCAAGAAATAGACACTTTACCTAGCAGAAAGGACTCCTCCTTCCCACGGAAAGTCCGGGATAGCAACTATAGGGTTTTAAAAATTTATTTTATAGTATTATGCGTCATATAGTACAGCATACACTGAAAAGTGTGTCAAAAAATGTTAGAAGTCATAACAAACGTGATGATTTGGCGAAAGTTAACAAAATCAGAGCGAAAAAACGAGAATTGAAAGCAAAGACATATTTCGGTGACCAAACCATTTTTTGGAAGCTCATGTATATCTACATAATACCCCGCAAGCCGTCGCAAGGATTTGTGGCGGGGGGCAAGTATTAGAGATAATTTGAACACTACATGCCACCCGCAACGTTTAGGTATAAGTAGCTGTACTTGCGTGCATTCTACACAGATCTCGTATAGCCTCTTGGCAAGTTCCCTTCCTTATGACCGAGTGGGATTGAAAGGCATCTAACATAGGTCATGTTAAAACGCTCTTGGAACTTCTTTTGTTTTATTTTCTAGCTCCCCCCTTCCAACCTTCGTCCTTGTTTTCTGTGGTTGATTCCTCAGGCGAATTCTGCGGCGCCAGGGGTGGAGACCGTGGGTGAATTCAAGTTCTACATTACCTGTCTATGTATGGCGGCGGTCTATCGTATAAGAGGTTGATATTAATAGATTCCCTCCTTTTAAATATACCTGAAAACTCCGGCAGTGGGTAATTTAACACAAGCTCTCAGCTAGTATGTGTATACATGATAAATGCACCGCCAAACACTTATTTTTAGGTGTTTGAATGTACATTAAGTTTTTCCCCTTTCCCTCACCTCTTATAAATTCTCCCCCCTCCCATTATCACGTACCCTTTCCACCTAGGGCTTGGAACCACTGCCTCACACTTATTTGATGGATCCCAGGGTTTTTTTTATAGATACAAATATATTATATTTATTTACAATCATTATTTTCCATAATATTTTTTTAATAATCATTATTCTCCTGCACAAATCAAGAACACCACAGTAAAAAGCATAGCTCATGACAACTTTTACTTCTCGGTCGTTATTAATTACTTATCATCGAATGCTTCCAAAAGTCCATCGGACACGCCTTCGCCGCAGTGACATAGGGAATTGATATAAACGTATGCCACGGTAACTATAAATGCCATAAATTACTGTGGTTATTGAGTATCCACAGTGTCAATGGTCATAAAAGGAACGATGGAATGAGGGCTGAATGGATAATGAAAACATTGAAAATAGTGGATTGAACTCACCCATAACAGACGAGTACGCGGGAGGAGTCATACAATGGATATTGGTAGTGTAAATGAGAATCCACTTTCCATAAATGTATGAGAAATTGGGAGAAGGGGTAAAGTGGTAGATCAATGATATATCGGTTGAATAGACTCAAGATGAGTGTATCGGAAGGCTCAAGAGCATGCATGAACGTGACACTTGCGTAAGGTATGTGCAAGGACAGGTCAGCATTGAGGAAATTAAAGAGATTAATTTTCATTTTATTCCCTTAAATCTGGGCCTCTATTAACAGTGCTTATTCTGAAAGCTTCCTCGGTGATAAAGTATTGCACGAGGGAATAAAAAGTTTTAAGTCTATCAGTGAAGTATTTCTAATGTTTGCTCAGCGGACTGATCGATTGGAACCCTACTTGATAATTCCTTACTGCAATCATTAAAGCGCTTCCTTCTTTTCTAAGGGACAAATTTGATACGTTTACCTCTTTCCTTGGAGTGTGCTATCCTATTGTGATTATTCTACTTACACAATTCATTTCTTAATTAATTACATTTTCTAAATTATCTAATTATATATATATATATATATATATATATATATATATATATATATATATATATATATATATATATATATATATATCAATTTCTCCGGCGTACGGTAAAACATTACGCGTTTAAATTATTCCAAATGGTAGAAAAGTGTTAATAAATGTTGTCCACTTGGATTTTTTGTTGCTGAAATATCGTCTATTCCTTTTCCCAGTAAGAGCAAATAACCGTGTTCATGAACTATGACCAAGGATATCTCCGATCAGCATGCCTAGGAGGTCCTGTGAACGTCCAAAGCCAACTGACAGTCGAATAAAGATCGAATAGATTTCTCTCATTTCTTCCCGAGCGTGGTCCATCCCTTATTTTCTTTCGACGTCCGTCTTGTCGCGGTAGACCACCCGGTTTCCTTTAAATCCTCCGGCCTCTCCTCTCCTTCCCTTCGGAACTTATTTCCGCCGGCGTGGAGAGGAAGGACGGAACAAAAGGAGACGAGACCAGTCTCCCTCGGGACGGAAAGGAAGGGTCGGTTTTTGATTCGTGGCTATCCCGGGAGGGTTGGGGGGGGGAAGGAGGAAGACGTGGAGGGAATGCCCTGCCAGATACATACGTAAGCACCCGCCGGTGCGTGTGCGAGTTTCGCACACGCCCCCATCTATATCTTTCTTTCGTTCACTCTGGCGGCGAGAGGATATTAAATCTTTGGCCAACATGAAGCCTGACGTGACGAGCACATGATGGAGGCTGGGAATGGGATTGGGGGGGCATGTCGCCGGACAGACAGGCGGAGATTCCATCGGCCACGGACGAGGGACGAGTGGGCAGCGACCCCTCCTCCTTCATCGCATTTCCAACCCCGCCCCCCCCCCCCCGATCTCTCCGCCAACACTCGCTTCCGATTCCCACTACTAGGAGTGCGACGGGAACATTTTGCGAGGAAATGTGGCGTTTGATCGCCGGTCAAGGGCGCATTCACAATGGTCGGCCCAGACACCGTGGACAGATTTTGATGAAACTGAGCAACCCGCGTGTTTCTCTTTGCATTGTCCATCCTTTGCGCACCAAATCAAGATTTAATCCCCTGACAATGAGAAAAAAATTGTTAAGTTCTTGCCCAGGAAATGCGTCCCTCAATTTGAGAATTCTTTTTCCGCTTTTGAAAACTCCGTTTCCTGGCGCGGCAGGTCGGTAAATGGACTGAGAAGTGACTCAATGTGATACGTCATAAGATTAAACCATCATCGTATTTACACCCGAATTCTAAAATTTGAATCAAAATCATATGCGATAAGCAAAGCTAATTCAGTTTCTTAACGGATTCAGTAGTAGTAGCAGCAGTAGTAGTGGTTTTTGTGGGAGGTGACCGACGGCTGAGGTCATTTTCGCCATTAGGAATGGACAGGAAGTATCAAGGGTGGAGAGAAACCCGACGTCGGCATTAGCGAAAGGCACCAATACCCGCAGTTTAACGTCCTATCCGACGGACTTCGTACTCACTCCAAAGTACTCTTCACAAAGCACCTCGAGTAAGGATCGGGATGCCACTGAAAAATGTTTGCTGTCTCCAGGACTTGAACCCGGACCCTCTAGTTGGGAAGCCAAGAATGACCTATTGCTGCAGGTCCAGCGGCCTCCAGCAATAGGTCATTCTTGTTGACATTGTGACCCATGCCAAATGGAATTTGCTGTTGATTATACCCAGTTTTGGATTAACCCCAACACTAAATATTATACCAGCCCCTAGAGGTGATTATGACCTCGGAATGGCATCAGTAGCAAATATGTTACAGATTTAAAACTTCATCTTGCACAAAACGTCGCGATAGACTCGAGCAGTGTACGAATATGCCAATAGATTTTTCAATCGTGGTATGCCATTCATCGGCCGTTATTCGGGAGATAGCGAAGGCATAGCACTTTATATTTTTTTGTCAGCAATAGGAGGAAATAACGAAGGCATTGGCAATGGGAGAAATGTATGCATATTTCATTTTGTTCCTCGTGAGTTCTTGAAGAAAAAAATCTCATTTCTTAGATTAGTATGTTAGTTTCACATAATTTATTTAATTTACTATCCAATTGCCATATTTTAAAATGGTCAGGTGGCATTTCAGTGGGAAAATTCTTCCCAAGGAAGGAACTTCCGTTTTTAACTGACGTACAAAAGGCCCATGGTTTGTTAGTCAAGAGCAATAATTTCCTACATTCATTGCCATTTAAGATTATTGTGACAGTCGGGCAGATATTACTGTATCCCAAGAGATTTTGCTTTCAAAAAAATTAACGGGCAGGTACTTAAATTCTTATTTCATACGCCATTTAATTTTTATAAAATTTCAAACACTAAAATTCAATTTTTGTTACTTTTAACAGCAGATAAATCATACCAATCGGAATATTTTTAATAAAAATTACTAAAATACAATCTTCAGCAACATTTGAAAGCAGTACTTATCCCATAGACGACGCAGATAAATGGGGATGGGGGTATCAGCAGGGATTAATGAGAAAACATTTCAATTGCGCAACCGCAGTGTCCCAAACTAGTCTATGTGAATTTACCGAGCAATGTTTTATGGAGAGTGAAACAGATGAATCCATGTCGGCTAAAAGTTAATTATTTTCAAGCCTTTTATTGGTGGAACGAAATTCGGTTTTTGACCTTGCTGCTGACATAAAGTGTTAAAAAAAATGAACGATTTTACGAAACTTAGGAGTATTCTGTCAAATATTACTTTCATATTTACTTACTTTCCTTTCGGCATTACCAGTTTTTCATAAAATATTTCTACTGTTCCTAAATCCCAGACTTGAAATCCCTTGAACGGGACTAAATATTGACCTGCTCCAAGGTCGGCGAAATTTTCCCCGGAGAGGTTTGCCCGTCATTTTTTATTATGGATTCAATATTGCTTTTATGGTGAGAGAGTGTCGAGATTTCCTGGACCAAATGCTTGAATCGAAGGTTGTATGCCTGGCAATTTTATTCCAATACGTAAAATACTATTAAAAGGATTACTAATTCGGAGTAAATCATTTTATGCAAAATTAATTTATTCATCCAAGCTTAATTTGCAATCCATGTAAAACTCGCACATTTTATGATGAGGAGATGATTTGGAATTCCCGGTCTTTCAAAAAGTTTCCGATTTAAAGATAGCTCACTTCACTTGTTTCCAGCTCTAAAATCGATTTTTCATGGAAATGATTTTCAATTTTTTAATACCAAATCATTCTTAGAAATTAATATGTTAAGAAATTAGTGTAAATTAAAATATTAGAAATACTGCAAATGGCCGGAAAAATCGTTTAGCTAGTACCTGGATAAATTGTCTGCATTTAATTTTTCAGAATTTAATTGAAAAATGCAAGCATATTGACAAACACAAATTCAAAATAATAAATAATAAAAACTTCGTTGCAATTTTCCACAGTTAAAACTTTATTTCCGACCATGGTTTCGATACACTTTCTGTCTGTATCTTTCGGTCTTTCGGTCTGTATCATCATCAGGTTTTTATTATGTCTCGATTCCACAGCATCACGCCTGACTCTTCACTTTTCGTACAAATTCAAAATTACAACTTGAGAAATTAAAGACACCACAGCGTTGTACAATATAATTTTTCTTTTGCAAAAATATCTTTCACTTTTGATCTAATGTTTGATTTTTGTTACGAGGGTCATCCGGAAAGTAGTACCCGTTCGTGCCGCATGAAGTGCTGACGACGCGAGTAGCCGCTGGACGAGGTCAGATAGCTTCAGTGGCTTGTCTGCCTTCTCTGAGCCAAGTTGCGTGACGCTAGCATTGCCTGTGTTGTTTCTGTGATTGTTTACAATGTTTAAAAAAATTGAGAACGCCGCCAGTTGTGAAGTGAGGGCAGTGATTAAATTCCTCAATGCAAGAAACGTTCGCCCATGTGATATTCATCGCCAATTAAAGGAGGTGTATGGAGACAATGTAATGGACGAGTCGTCTGTTCGGCGGTGGTGTCGCAACTTCAACATGGGGAGGGGGAACACACACGACGATGAGCGTTCGGGGAGACCGTCTCTCATTACAGACCAACTGGTGAGCTCAGTTGACGAATTCGTGAGGAACGATCGGCGCGTCACAATTGATGACATCTGTGAGCATTTCCCCAATGTTTCTCGAACAATTGTTCATGAAATTGTTAAACACCATCTGCATTATGCAAAAATTTGTGCAAGATGGGTCCCTCGCGTATCTCAACGAGCTGGCGGCGAAGGACTATGCAGCAGGAATACAGAAACTTGTCACACGTTATGACAAATGCCTTAATTTGCTTGGAGATTATGTTGAGAAGTAGTTTAAAGTATCCTCTTTCAAATAAAATTTTTTATGTTTGTTAATATTTACTTTTGTGTCTTTATTTCACGAACGGGTACTACTTTCCGGATGACCCTCGTATAATATTAACGAGCGAAGTATCTATCGATAATCCCAGTGAAGGATGTAAAGGTCACTTAAAACCTCTGTATCTGTTAAAATATGTGAAATATAATCGTTACACTTGCATGTAGAAACAATAAATTGATTCACCTGTCCAAAAATTTACATTTCTCCCATATTTCTTTCATTTTCGCTAATAAATAATCCCTGCTTCGGTGCTTACCTCAGCCTTTGCAACCACAAGCCAGGTCTCCGAGCATTCGGAATGACTTTCAAGCTTCAACGCTCCACACTAACCTTTTCGCGTTAACTGCTCACAAACCTGGCGGTTCATCCTTCCTTTTACTCTAATTTCTTAACAACTCTATTACCAAAGGGCCACAGAAACGTGTATTTTGAAAATGAACCTTAAAAAAACACTATTTACTTAATTACCATTTCCTAAAACCCTTCAGATTCAGCTGACTTTCTTTCAGTTTACTTTCTGATCTCCCTTGAGTTTCTATTATATGTACGAGGGAAGGAGCCATGCCACAGAGTTGGGCGACAAATATGGAGTAATATTCCCGATATCAGAGCCTTTTGGAGAGTCCGCAGGTGGCATTGAGAAAATTACTCATTACGCTGGTTAGCACTTTAGTGTTAGTTCTAATCCAAGGTTAAGCTTACTGTGGCCAAGCAAGCTCTTAAAAAAGGCATACAATCTTATTAAGAGTTACAATGTGAGGTCCGTAGACTTTTCCTTATTCTAGACCATCGACTCCAGGGTTAGTTTATTGCAGTTTGTGAAGAAGTGTGTGCTTTCTCCAATTTGTCTTTCCTTAAGTTACTGTCCTTAAGTTATATTCCGTATTATTTTCATATGTCACGTCTATTAACTAACTATTGCAAGAATCAGAGTGCATGTCAACTTGCTCGTAGTTTCATCGAAAAAATTACACGCCCCAAAGGTCAGGATGGCTTGCTTGCTTGCTTGTCGTAATAATCCTTCAACCAATAAAAGTACGGCCTGATGGAAAGCAAATCTATTTAAAAAAGATCATTGCTTGTTACTTTCAAGGACATTATACCTCTCTAAAAGCGACCACCTTTCCAAAGACTTGTAATGTGTCCAAAATGGTCAGGAGGCATTCGTAATTCAATTTTACAACTTTGAGTCGATGACTACCGTCCGCTCAAATCGTCATAAACGTGTCCATTCAATATCCTACTCGGGAGACATCCAGAAACCAGGATCGTCGGGACTCTTTATAATCCAGGGTTAAACTTTACGTGCTAATCAGGCGAGCGCAAATCCCACTAGATAAACAAAGGCACGGTTGGCCGAACTTGTATTATGCAAATACCGGCCCTTGGAAATGAGTCCTCCAACATGGCTACCGGCCCTCGTCGCCCTTAGCCCTCCCTACCCAACCTGCGCCTCCTCCCCCTGCTTCCTTTACATCCGACCGAGGAGAAGAAATGATAGCGGCCCTCCCCCTTTGCTGCTCAAGCCCCCGTCCCACCCTTTCCCTTCTCCACTGCCCACTCTACCCACAGCAGCCCGAGACCCGCTCCTCAAATATTTCCATGGCCATGTTTGAGACGGCGAGAGCAATTTCGCTTCCGTTCCGGGGGAGAACAATTGGTTTACAGGGGTGTTGTGTGTGTCAGTTGGGGGAGGGGGCAAGGTGGGATGGGAGAACGGAGAAGGGGTTGGCGCGCAATGGGACCGAAGTCCGCGAGGGGATGAGTTGTGCGTGGTTAATGCGGGAAGCGTGGAACTGGGTCTCCAACAAGAGCGAAAGTGCGTGTATTGGGTGTGTGCGTATGTGTGTGAAGGAGGTTCTCGTCTCTCACCGTCCCAATTCCCTCCTGAATACTTCGAACCATCCTCCCTCATCGGGAACGGTCGTGGGAAAGATGCAGATAATAAAGTCACTTTCTGAACAAAAAAACACGGTCAATGAGCGAGGAGAAGATAAAAAGTAACAAATTAGAGCGAATGGTAGCTTCTAGAGTTTTGAATACTGCCCCCCACCCCCCCGCATTCCCCGCTGCAAGTTCAGTATAAGTATTGAAAGTAAATATTCAGGCGAATAATTAATAGGCCGTATACTTTCAGTGAAACAATGTCAGAGTGTAAAAATGATTCGCCTTGACCGTATGATTTTTACAGCCTAAATTTATTGCAATGAAATGCGCATTAGCGGATGATTCTTTTAAATGTTACTGTTGCGGCATCTCACGCAGTTTCTTGGAATTTGTATGCTTTCAGGCTTAATTATGTAAAAACTTTCCATATTGCAGAGAAACGATAATTAACAGCTGTGATTTCCCCTATAGCATCTATACTATAGTGGAAATCACAATTGTTAATTCCCATTTCTCTCGAATAATTAATAGCCAGAATCGAAGAAGTTAATTCAATTTTGGTTTTAGTAGGTGAGGGTTGAGGTCACCTCATCCTAAGCCCTATATGAATAGTTAGATTGAGGGCAACAGGGTAAAAGATGAGGGCGAGTGCATTTACCTGCACCCCCTGCATGCTTTCGGAAATATATGATACCTTTATAAATCAAAGACTTTAGGCTGCAGATACCCAGAGGCGTCATTTGGGTCCTACGGTGCCATTAAATGAGCTACTACGGTTCCATTGAATAGACATACGTCAGTTATTTATTTCATCGTTCGGAACTTCCTTGTTGTCGTTTCGATCGTTTCAAAGTTAAAATAAATAGTATAGTCTTCTCTCATTACATAATAAATCTGTGGCCCAGCATTATAATTGCAAACAGTGAAACATTGAAGTTCTCTATTATTTCACTGAAAGGGGATAGACCGATGATTATTACATCGCTACGGCTCCTTCAACGTTACGCTAATTGACCTTGCAACGCTTATTAACGCCGTAACTATTTCTCATCGTTATTTAATTTGAATTTTCTATTCGTCAAGCGGTCTAGCTTGACGGAAGGTAATCTATTTGCCTTGAGGCCAGTCTCACTTCCAGAGCACGGCCGATGTACTCGACAGAAATTTACTCCACCAAGGAAATTTCCACATCTAATATTTCAATAAAAAGCTCAGGAACTTATAAGTTTATTTCTGAAAAACACTTAAATATGATGGTGATTTAGTAAGAATAAGCTCATGAAAAGATCAATCAACATTTAAAAATTTTCTGAATTAAATGATTCTAAGATCATTAGAAAAATATTTCTTTCAAACTACATCCGATGGAGTGATCACTTTAAAAAAATTCCAGTTCGTATTCTTTTTTTATGACATTTATTTTTTACCATCCTGATGAATGAATTTTTTGGACATTATTTTAGCGAGAAATAGAATTCTTTCAGGAATATGCTTCAGTTTCAGTGAAATTGATTTTAAATATACCATACAAAGATTACTTACGACACTTACGATCTTTCACGGTACACTTACATAAAGTGAATGCGATGGTTGATGAAAACGATAACACCGGATGATAAATGGTTAGGTGAAGAATCACGTCAACGAAAGGGAAAAATAAAGAAGGAATATACTTAATGATATAAACATCCAAGTACTGTCACCCGCACAGCATATTAATATTTAAATTTTATTATCAACACCGCCTTCTGAAATTAAATTTAAGATAATTTCAATTTTGTAGTTTCATTAGCAACGATATGGGTCCTAAAAAATATTAAAAATGCCAAGGTGGCAAATATAAAGCGGAATCTCCTGCCTCTGTGAATGCACATGGGAGGAATTCCAGGGTTTCAAAATATTTAAAAACGATAATGAGAGCTGGATCCTTCAGTTACTGGAGATGTGCATCAGCCTGGTAAGCCACGATTCATCACTGATTTTTGTATCTAAAAGCTGAAATCAAATAACATGTAATTCCCAAGTGAAATCATTCTAAGTGTAAAACAAATAAGAGGAAACAAACGCGACGCCATCATTATCTATATTCTACCGTTTAGTTAGGTTTTGAATGGACATGAAATATAACTGTCAAAAATAAGACCTTTACTAACAAAACTGCTAGTATAGCATTCTTTAATTACGCCTTCTTCCTTCCTCCCTTACTCTCCCCTTTATTGAAGTCATCAAAATCTCATTGGCAATCAACACGCTCATCTCACACACCACGCACAGTTGTTCTTCATTTCTTTTGGTTACCTTCCATATCACATTTTCCTTTCTTCTCAACATCCACATTCTAGAAGGCCGTATAAAACGGCGCAGCACAACGCCACACTCTATTTCTAATTTTCAACGAGTCTTTTCTCAAAGTTTTTCCTTCTAAAGAAACTTCTTCGCTTGATTACATACTTCTTTGGGCTCTACCATTAGTATTTTGGGTATTTGGTCATACGAATCCGCTATAAATGACCTGTTCTATCAGCTCTGCTAAATGACCTCCCCTTTTAGTAATAGCTTAGCTTTCCTCAACCTTAAATATTTGTCTTGTTCACATTGATTCTCATCCAACAACTATCTCATTAACTTTCCGAATGTGCCCAGCAATATATGCAACCTTTTGGCTGAAAGACGGCTAAAATTGATCATCCGCAAACCTAAATGAATTTTTGAAATCTCCATGGGCTGCCATTCCTATTTCCAGTATTCTCAATTCCTCTTCTACCGTTTCCTCGACGAATACGTTGAAAAGCTCCGATAATAATTGACACTCCTGCCTTACTCCTCTTCTTTACACTGCCCATAACGGCTTACATTCAATCTGTGAGACATAAGACATTTACGAACAAGTTGTGGATGCTGCCTAACCTAACATACTAATCTTATCATCTTCAATTTATGTTAATTATACATACCAAATTTTTACAATAAACTACCCGAACGTCATCTCGAAATCTATGAAACAGAAAAATACATTTTTAATGAATTTTATGCACCTGTGTTCCAATGGACGCGAATTTTTAGATTTGGCAAAGTACCTCATTGTAATCTACTTACAACACTAGAGGTCTACGGCATGGATCAAAATATTCTAGGCTGATAAAAGGCTTTTCAAATGGTCGGGTACAAAGGATAGACTTACATGGTGTTGTACTAACGTCGTAAAACTCACTTCAGGTGTTCCTCAGAGCAGTATGATCGGATCTCTTTTATTCTTTCTTTACTTAACCGACAGGGTAAAGAGTAAGATACGTTTATTTGCCGGCGATGTAGTGGTTTACATATACATGCGTTAGTCCTTGGGAAAACGCAGTTTAAACAGATTACCTAAATGCTATAAAAAGTTTGCACGATACTTGAAAAATATGATTAAACAAAATAACTGCGTAGTGATGAATTTTGGGAAAAGTCCTCCCGAACATCTGGAATACCGAAATGGAAAGTGTATACTCGATTAAATGCAAAGACGTCCTCAATCACGATGTGACGTGACGAAAAGTGTAAAGAGCAATCCTATCTTTCGCTAGTTATAATTCTCTCAGAGTATGCCGCTGGAACATGGGATCCTCATGAAGTTGGCCTGATTTCAGAGGAGCTAGATATGTAAAATGTTATGGTACACTCAGTAGCGTATTTAAAATATTAGAGGAGCTAGGCTGGGAATCATTCACGAAGATAAGGTTAAATCACAGATTAAATCTCTGGTCTTGCATAAATATTAAGGATGTCCCTTTAGCAATAATTTTAAAAATCTACTGTTTGCCCCATCATAATGCAGTAGGCGAGATCATATCTGTACAATTTGAGAGAGTAAGCGTAACACAGATGAATTCAAGATGTATTTTTTCCACAAACGATAAGGGACCAGAAAATTGTTGACCGCCCTGAAAAGAGAAAGTATTTAGTGTCAAAAGTAGTCGGGTGTTTAATCATCTTCTGCCACACACCCAAGCAATGGCTTGCGGTTTAATATGGAATGTGTTGTAATATTTCTTGATAGCCGCACATCTGCGCATTTGGCGGGATTTCGCAGAGAACATGAGAAAAGAAGCGCTCAGGATATGGGCCGTTACAAGTATTCTTCAGGAATGCATTGGTGTCCTTAAAACAGTCATTCCTTCCTATTCCTTCCTCTTCATATCACTCGTTCTCCCCTGTTTATTCTGGGTGGTTGTTTCCGAGGCGAATCCTCGGAGGCGATCCGCGTAGTTGAACACTACGGTGTGTCAACTAAACCGTGTGATGTCATCGACCAAGCGCCTCCTCCGTCATCGTCATCCACTTTTTTATATCTGAGTTTTCCGTCGTGACAGACACTCTCATAGCGGACCCTGCCCACAACTTCTAGAGGCTATGGTACGCCTGCATTCATATCAAACTCCTCAGCCGAGACTTATATTCCATTGCAAGAAAACCCAATCGAAAACTAAATAATATTCCAGCCCCGTACACAATTACGCCAGCCCATACGAAGAAAACACCCCACGCCGGTAACTAGTATGAGATTGGGGCAACGAATAAACGTTAAGACTTCGTTGCTCACTAAAGCATAGCTCTGGTCAATCCGTCGTCATTAGGATTGCTGAGGTTTGCCTTTTTTGAGGTTTGATTTTTTTTGGTAATGGAGGCTTCGGTCACTGGGAATTATTGTGATCAAATTGCATTCTAAAGATCAAAAAATCACATGCTCGGTTAAAGGCTTAGATAGATCGAGTAATTCTGAAATCCAATCATTTTTAACTTCACTTGCTAACTGAATGCTTTCATATAAAATTAAATGTTTTCCCAATATGTAATTAGTAAATATGCATATATACTGCAAAGGAGAAATGTTCAATATATATATATATATATATATATATATATATATATATATATATATATATATATATATATATATATATATATATACATACATATATATACAAATATATAGTAGTATTCCTTTACATTTACGATAACAGATTTCCACGAAGTTAAGATCAAAACTGTTTCCCATACATATTATCGTGTTATTGAAACGCGGAGGAGGGAAGTTATCATGAGTGGAAGGAGATTATGGCGGTAGAGACGACGGAGACTGTGAATGAAACGGATTGCCCAAAGGATTATTCGCGAGAGATTTCGTGCGTGAGGGGAGGGCATATTTGGGGTCCTCTGAGGGGAGGGTGGAGGTAAGTAGCCGTATTTGGGGAATGGGGCGGCGAAGGGCGGAGAGTGAACTCTGAGGAGCAAAGGGAATAGAACAAAGAGGAAGAGAGGGTGAGCGGATTGTGATTGGCTGAAATTGAGGAAGGGAAGGGGGGAAAGGGGCGTGGCCGGAGACCGCAAAGCGCAACGAATGAATCAAGACCGTTTGACACGGACCTTAATTCAGTCCCACAATCAGTACGGGACTCGGAATATTTCAACCCCACCCCGAACCAAGTCGCCACCCGCCTCCTTCCCTACCCCAAGGGAGGTTCCCTTTTAATCACTGGTTTTCCATTCATCCCCTCCAACCCCCTTCCGAGCAACGGAGGGACCCGTGAGCGGTTCCTGCGCTTCCCATGGAAAATACTGGCATTAAATCAGGCGACGAATCCGTGAAACTAACAGGAGGGATGGTCGACTTCTATTTTTCCGTATCTCGTTTAGGAATTCCCTCGATTTCTCGAATATGGGACCCTTTTTCGTGTTAAGAGAAATACAGAGATATATTTCATTTCAGAAGGGGCCAGATTACGACGAGTGTTTTTTACTCGGAAAGCATCGTTAATATTGATGATACGGAGGTATGGTGGTAAGAGCATATGTTGGTTTTCAAATGCCTGTCAGAGTGCCCCCAGTTTGAAAGCCAGCGTTCCCTCCCCCCTATTTCCCCTTCCACCCGAAGGAAAACTTAATGCCAAAGCTTTCCATCCATCATTCTACCTCATTCAACATTATGCAAAGTGGCGACAAATACTTAAATGATAAAAATATGTAATAAGACTACACAAATGGTTTGGCGATCCATCTTCAATAGTTAAATTCCAATGTTTTGGTACATAATTTATTGTGTCCCTATATCTTCATATACATACGGGTGCATGTGTATATATATATATATATATATATATATATATATATATATATATATATATATATATACATACAGGTATGTATATATATATACATACAGGTATGTATATATATATACATACAGGTATGTATATATATATAATACATATATACATATGTATATATACATCGATTATATAGAAGCCCTTACGAGATCGCTGAGGTCTTCTTCAGGTCAAGTCAAGGCTAAAAGCAAAAAAAATCTACGACGTGAGTATCCCTTTACGGGCTATCTATTTTATTTTTTGTTCTGTTGTCCGGTCCAAACGTCATATTGCTATCATGAGTGCTTCTATATCATGTGTATAAGAGGGAACCATTACGGCTCAATTTCGCCCAAATAAAGTACATCTACATCTACATCTACATAATACCCCGCAAGCCGCCGCGAGGGCGTGTGGCGGGGGGTGTTAGGTCACCAACCGTAAAAAAGAAAAATACCACATGCAAAAAAAACAACACGGAAAATAACACCCACAGCAGCGCACACACTCATGCAAAAATCCCTTAATCCAATACTCATGCAAACACATAAACCGCAAAACAACTAAAAAACTGCACCCCATGATGCAGCACGAAAGACATCCTACAACACGGAAGCCAGGACACAACAAGCAAGAAATTGAAACATCACTACCACATGAAAATGCACCACGAAACACTCTACCCCCAAAGAGTCTCTAAATGGCAGGGAATGCGACCCAACGTTGCAGGTAGCAGGAATTTGCCCCCGCGGAGAGGGACGAGGGATTGAAAGGGAGACTTAAAAACAGATGAACGGAACACGAATGAGGTCATTCGGAAAGAATGGGTTATTATAGCAAAACACATAAGGTTAGTGGAAGAGCATGCATTTAAATACAACTAATTATTTTTTAGACGCTGAGGGTGGCAAGTGGAATTTTTGCTATCTATAACCCTGCAGTTGCTATCCCGTATTGTCCGTGGGAAGGAGTCCTTGAGTCGGCTAGTCCTTGCATCTATTTCCCGAATTTTATATGCATGATCCAAGCGACCAATGTATGTAGGAGTACGAATAATTTGCAAAACCTCGGTGCTGAAACATGCGGATCTAAATTTATTTAATAATTTCAATCTTGCATTGAATCGTCTCTCAGCCAATGATTCCCACCCCAAATCCATGAGCATTTCGGTGACGCTTTGCGTTTTATCGTAGGAATTTTTTACAAAACGGGCTGCCCGGCGTTGAACCTTCTCAATTTCCCGAATGAGACCTTTTTCACTCGGATCCCACACGCTGCATGCGTATTCTAAATGAGGCCTTACAAGAGCGTGGTAACAACGTTCCTTGACCTTCGAGTCACTTTTGCCGACAATGCGTCTAATGAATCCCAATTTTTTATATGCTTGACCGCAGACTTTACGTATGTGAGTCCCCCAAGTTAAGTCTTTTGTGAATGTGACACCTAGGTATTTTACCGTATCAACTACTGCTAGGTCACCTCCAGCTAATTTGTAAGCAAATCCCGTTGATCTTTTAAAGAAATTTACCACTGAACATTTATTATAATTTAGAGTCAATCCCCAGTTAGAACACCATTTAGTAATGCAATCTAAATCCTGCTCTAGAATAAAACGATCCTCATCCCCAGATATCTCCCGATAGATCACCGTGTCATCCGCGAACATCCTAATTTTACTTTTCACTTCGCGGTTCAAATCGTTAACAAAAATCAAGAAAAGCAACGGCCCGATCACACTTCCCTGAGGTACCCCCGACGTGACTCGAACGCTGTCGGAACTAGCGCCATCAAGGACTACCCTCTGTTCCCGCTCTGAAAGAAAATCTTTAACCCAACTTATAGCGCCCTTGTTTATACCCGCGACCTTTAATTTATGAATGAGTTTACCATGTGGGACCTTATCAAATGCCTTTTGAAAATCTAAGAAGATGGCATCCACTTGCCTACCTCTCTCACCAGATAAAAGTAAATCATGTGTAAATAATCCTAATTGGGTTTCGCAGGAGCGGGTTTTCCTGAATCCGTGTTGATTGTCACTTAAAAAGTTAACATTTTCAGGGTGTCTCATTATTGAACTGACAATTATGTGCTCTAAGATTTTGCAACAGATAAAATTGAGAGATATAGGTCTGTAATTACTGGGATCCTCCCTGTCACCACTTTTGAAAATAGGCGTTATTTGCGCGGTTTTCCAAATCTTAGGTACTTTGCACTCTGTGAGGGATTTGTAAAATATAAATTCAAGGTACGGGGCAATGTTTGGAGCTAAATGTTTTATCACCCTAGCTGGTATATTTTCGGGACCCGGGAATTTTTGGGTTTAATATCATTAAGCAATTTTAGAATTCCTTGTTGGTCCACTGTTATTTTTTCCATGGGTGGAGTATGTATTGTTTCTTGGAGATATGCGGTGGCAACATCATTCGAGAAAACGCTTTGGAAGAATGAATTTAGGATGTCAGCTTTACCCTCGCTGTCTGTATGAATTATATTGCTACAATCCCTTAAGCAAGCCACGGTTTGTTTACTCCCATTTACTTCCCTAACATATGACCAGAAAGCTTTGGGGTCAGTGTCCAAGTGCTCGCAAAGTATTTTGCGTTTAAAGTCCAGTAAAGCGCTACGTAATTGTGTTTTGGTTTCAATTTTAGAGGATCTATAAGTGTCCCATAATTGTTTATTCTCAGGGGATGATGTGTTCACGCCTGCCCTCTTTACCCTTGAGTGTAGCATTCTCTGCTTTCGAAGGGCTTTTCTAACGTCTTTATTGTACCACCTGGGGTCGCGATTTGCTTTAACGTATTTTATAGGTATGAACTCTATGATTCCCTTTTGCATGATATTGACAAATTCTGTCCAAGTTTCTTCCACGTTGACATGACTTAAGCGGGTTTTGAACTCGGGTAGTGAAGAGTTTAATTGATTGGCAAAAGATTCAAAGTCTGCTTTATGGTAATTATAAATTTTTCTTTTTGGTTTAACAATCTTTTTTATTTCTATGTCCAAGTGGACATTAATTGCTTTATGGTCACTCAAGCCCTCATCAGTTGATACACTAATAATCCGTTCAGGCGTGTTTGTGAGAAATAGATCCAATATGTTCTTTCCACGGGTGGGCATGCGTACTGCTTGATGGAGGGAGTTTCTTTGAACCAATTTTATCATGGAAGTGCAAGATTCGCGATCGCGGGTCCCAGATTTAACGATACTGTTGTCCCAATCTATTCCAGGGAGGTTAAAGTCGCCACCAATTATGTTTATGCTGTTATTATATTTACGTGTAAAATTGTAAATTTGATCGTTGAGGGTGTGAAGTTTTATCAAATCTGAGTCTGGAGGTCTGTAGAAAGAGCATAAATTTATGTTGGGTTGATTGGTCCGTATTAAGGTGCACCAAACACTTTCTATGTTATTATTTTCAAATGAAACGTGCCTGCTTTCAAAATGACTTTTAACTGCCACGAAAACCCCTCCTCCGTGTCTAGTATCTCTATCGTGTCGGTAAACTTTGAAATCTATTGGGAAAATTTCTTGGTCATTTATGTCATTGCACAGCCAACTCTCTGTGCCTAATACTATATCAGCGGAATGAGTTTGGATTATGTGTTCTAGATCCGCTGATTTGTTCTTGAGGCTTCTGCAATTTATAACAAGTATAGTTAAATTATTTTGATGTTGAATAACGTCCTTATTTGCGCCTGACTGTAATTTAGGACCCATCAAAAAGAAATACACTATGTTATCCCACAGAAGAGCTTTATTGTACGACCCGGGTTTCGTCGAAGATCGACATCATCAGGTACAGAATATTCCCAGTCTAGGTTTAAATACATTTTTCAAACTGTGAGAGGGGGGGGCTGGAGGGGGTGAGGGAGGTTTGAAAAATCGTTAGGAGGTGATTGGGATGAGAGGGAGAAAGGGTTAGGGTGTGGAGATGAGTGTCCAACTTGGGAAGGTACGGCGGTTGACGGAGAGGGGAGGGGAGGCACTACAGGTGGTAAAGCACCTAGGTACTTACCTAAGTTAAGGAGGGGGGAATGGGAAGAGTCTATAACTGGGAATAACTGGGAATATTCTGTACCTGATGATGTCGATCTTCGACGAAACCCGGGTCGTACAATAAAGCTCTTCTGTGGGATAACATAGTGTATTTCTTTTTGATATGAAGCAGTTCCACAAAGTTACTATGGATACAATTAAACAGTAATTTAGGACGCCTTTGTGGGGAAGTGCGTGTCACAGGTCTTTCTAAATCAATGCCAGTGTTGTCGGTGACTTTAATATTTTTATTAATAATATTATACGCGCTATCCCCAGATGTTACTGACCCACTAAGTGACCTGCCCTCTATCCTAAAAAAGGCCTACAGTGGTCGAGTATCCTATCCGCCACCTTACTCGCCGCTTCCGCCGTGTAATGGACCCCAGATCGGTTAAGGGGAGTCCTGCAAGATCGGAGGGCTGGTCTCAGGTCGACGAAGGAGGCTCCTATGTCCGAGCAGAATCTTGATAGTCTCTGGTTTATGCCTTCCACTCGGCTCCAAACCAGAGACCCGCGGTCCTTCCTCGGAACGATGCTGCAGACCGTTAGTCCCAGCCGAACCCCCTCGACGCCCTGGACGCGCTTCACCTCGGAGCTCAGTTCCCTAAGGGAACGGAGGACCTCCTCGGATCCACGGTCCATGACGTCGTTGGTGCCCACATGGGCCACGACCTGCAGCCTAGAGCACTTCGTGCCTTTGACCGCCGCCTCGATCGCCTTCGTCACCTGAGGGACTCCTCCACCTGGTATACACCAGGCGGTCACCCGTTGATCGGCGCCTACGCGGCGCGCCCTTTCCCTCAATGGGACCATTACACGACGGACATTCGAGCTACCTATTACTACAATTCCCTCCCTTCCCGTTCCCTGACGTCTTACCCTAGGCAGTGCCCTCGGAGTAGGGGTAGGGGCTGCAGGTACGGTGGTGCTGACATCCGACAACACCTGGTACCTATTGGAGACGGGGATGGTATCTGCCTCCGCAGAGTCCAATCCACGCCGCAGCGTTACCTTCCCCTTGCCCCGAGAGACGACCCTCCAATCGTCCGACCTACGGACGTGAGACACTCCCTCGTTGGGAGATGGGACACGGGGTAGGTCTCTAATCGCCCAGCCACGTGTTGCATTCGGACGAATCCGTGCACCCCTATTGGCGTGGCGGGTTTTCGTATTCCCACCCCGAGCACCATCTCTCCTGAGGGGAGTCCTCCGGCCAGCGATCTCCGATCGAAGCTCCCGCACCATTCTCTCCAGCATGACAATACGGGCCCTTAAAGCCGCGCATTCGCCAGTGCCTTCGAGCATGGCAACAGGGGACCTAGATGAAGCCATCTTAAATAACAACCGAGTTCCCAACAAAAGCTAACTTGTATACGCTACGCTAAAATTTCTAAGAGGGGTTAGTTAAATTTAGCTCAATCAAATAAGTTACGCTTTGGAAGATAGTAAAGAAAGGAAAGAAAAAAGATGGTGAAGAAAATAAAGCACTCACCGATAACCAATTAGATTCGACGGACAAAAACCACCGCAAGTAATCTATCTATCTTATATATATATATATATATATATATATATATATATATATATATATATATATATATATATATATATATATATATAATTATATATATATATATATATATATATATATATATATATATATACGTATATATATATATAGAAGATGGATAGATATATGGTTATATATATATATATATGTATATATACATTATATGGTTTATATACTGGTCCCTTTACCTCTCCTTCCCCCACCTCTCCCCCGCACATCCTCTCCGCTCTTCCCCGAGAACGCCATTCTGAAGACGACAGCCGTGCTGTCGAAACGTAAAATAACAAATTGTGAGTGTCCTTTCTTTGTGTCTCTATATTCTAAAAATCTACATCTGTGTTTTTATAAATTTGTGCGTCGCCGAAGAGCGTTCCATTTCGAAGATATTTTATATTTGGCTGATATAGCCGATCAACTTTTTGTTCGCCTTCATCGTGTCGTCTGTTCCTGTTTGTCTGCCGTCGCATCGTCGCCGTGAGTGTTCTGTTCTCTTTCCTTCACCACTGTTTCCTTCATTTTTTCTTAACTCCTCATCATTTCCTGCCTTCCCAATGAATTACCCTAACCACTTTCAACTTTGGCTGCGCCCATTCCGCATAAATGCATATAAAGTAGCCCAATATGCTAGCCATTCCGAGTTCCTCACCTCATGTTTATCCCTAGGCATCATACCCAATGGTCTCGTCATCAAAATACCTCTTTCTGGTATCCCTCCTAGCCTTCACCCACACCTACACACCGTCATATTTCAACAATCACGTGTTCTCACGCGTGATGTTCTATCGCACTACCTCTCTCTTTTCAGTAAACATCGGTCCAACCTTCTGTCTCTAGCCAAAATTATATCCAATTCAGCCCCTTATTTAATTCCATCACTTAATCATATACTTTCCTCGGCACTTCGAAATCTCACTCGAAGACGTGAGGGCCTCCTGAAAAAGCTCTCTACCCTCACTCAGTCTTTCTTCCGCGTGGGACTTTCCCTGCCGCTTAAACAATCGCCGCCCCCACCTGCACCTCCACCCCTTTTTCTTTCAAAACCGGATCTAGCAACCCTTTACAACCTGCCATATCCTCCGTGCAAAGCACCCGTTTTCCCCAGGAGTCACCCGAAAGAGTCCCCGACCCAGCACCCGACACCCGAAAACGGAAACAAAGTAGTGAACCTTTCGTCCGTGGCCCTCGACAATAGCGAGCTTTCGCTACTAAGTAAAGGCCTCTCCTTCTCCCCCCCCCGAGAACCAACCACGTTAACATCGTCACCGACACATTAAATTTCTGCCGGAATTTACGCTGGCATGCTCATTGGAAATCCCAGCCTTTCCCTTCGAACTCCCCCACCGATATCCCAGCACTTACCCGATTCCGCCCAGCCTCAGAAAACGAACCCAAACCACTCCCATCAAACCACCCAATTGAAATCTTTATCAATCTCCTTCTGACAAAGATTTCCGACAAAAAATTCATAGATTCCCTTAAGCCACCAGACAACCTTTCCCCATCTGAAGGACAAGCTCTCAGACGTTTAACGTCAAATAAAGATATTATAATCACGACGGTGGACAAAGGGTCATCCGTTGTCGTGCTAAACAAAGTAGACTATAACGCTGAGGCATTGCGCCAATTAAATGACATTTCCTGCTATGCCCCCCTGCCCCAAGACCCAAACCCTTCTTATCAAAAGGATATTCTCTCTTTTCTTTCCAATTTCGGTCCCAAAGAAGGTCTCTCCCCCAAAGACATATCCATTCTCACACCACCTAATCCTAAGACTCCCCATTTCTATTTGCTACCCAAAATCCACAAAACCAATAACCCCGGACGCCCTATTGTCTCCAGCATCAACTCACCCACAGAGCGAATCTCCGCATTAATAGACCACCACCTTCAACCAATAGCCACTTCACTCCCTTCTTACATTAAAGACTCGCACCACTTTCTGGAACGTCTACACTCAATCCCAATTCCGCACAACACAACCATTCTCATGGCCACGATAGACGTCACATCTCTGTACACCTCCATTCCCCACAAAGAAGGCTTAGAAGCCCTGAAACATTACCTCTCCCTACGATCCACACCACACACCCCATCCACAGATTTCCTCCTCGAATTGAGCCAAATCGTTCTTACCAAAAATGCTTTTCAATTCAATGACAAAATATATTTACAAATTAAAGGCACTGCAATGGGCACGCGTATGGCTCCTGCATACGCCAATCTTTTTATGGGTAAACTAGAACACGACTTTCTGCAACAAAAAACCCTAAAACCACTTTTCTGGGCCCGCTATATCGATGATATTTTCCTCCTTTGGTCCCACGGACGCGAAACTTTATCCTCTTTCATTTCCTCTCTCAACTCCTCCTCCTCAGTATCATTCACTTCTTCTATATCCGACTCGAATATTACCTTCCTAGATATCGATATCCACCTCCAAAACAATACGTTTCACACTTCAGTCCACATTAAACCAACCAATAAGCAACAATATCTTCATTTCGACAGCTGCCATCCTCCTCACACAAAGCGCTCCATCCCATTCTCACTCTCTATCCGTGGCTTCCGTCTCTGCAACAACACCCCCTCCCAACAGAAATACTTGGACCAGCTGCATGAATCCCTCAGAAAATGTGGGTACCCTGAAAACTGCTAAATAGTAAAATCCTCACCGTCAACCCAATACACTCCCCTCCCCAAACCAAACCGCCCAAAATGCCCTAATCTTATCACCACTTTCTTCCCCGGAACACACAAAATTAAACATCTAATCCGTGACCTCTTCCCAATTATCAATAACACTCAGTCCACATCACTTTTATTCCCACACTGTCCCTCTGTTTCGTTTAAACGCCCGTCGAACTTGCGACACATCTCTAAGTCCACAAATCCAACTTCAAGCACCCCCGTCTC
Organism: Hetaerina americana; assembly: GCF_022747635.1. NCBI lineage: Eukaryota > Metazoa > Arthropoda > Insecta > Odonata > Calopterygidae > Hetaerina > Hetaerina americana. The sequence goes on along the minus strand of NW_027287205.1, from coordinate 11,619,425 downwards.
TCCCCCGCCCCTATCCGCACCATGCAACCGCCCACGCTGCAAATGCTGTCATCTTTTAAGACCCTCCCCCTCACTCAGTACCAACTCCCAACCACTCGCCACCTGTACCTCAAAAAATATTATATATCGCCTCTCCTGTAACTTCTGCCCTGCCTTCTACGTGGGCGAATACACGACCGCACTTTCCCTCCGCATGAATAACCACCGATATTCCACCAAATCTCCCACCTTTCTTAATTATCCCATCCCTACTCACACCGCTTCCCACAACCAATCTTTTGACGACTGCTTCTCTGTTTCGGTGATTGAAATCCTTCCCAAATCTGCGAGTATAATATAGGTGAGAACCCGCGAGATGGCGCATATCTGGGTGGCCCAATCATTCAAACCGCCCGGGCTGAACCAAGCCCACTGAATGCATCAATTGGCTGCCTACATATCCCCCACACCCCCTTGTTCATTTCCTATTGGTCCCTTTACCTCTCCTTCCCCCACTTCTCCCCCACACATCCTCTCCGCTCTTCCCCGATAACGCCATTCTGAAGACGACAGCCGTGCTGTCGAAACGTAAAATAACAAATTGTGAGTGTCCTTTCTTTGTGTCTCTATATTCTAAAAATCTACGTCTGTGTTTTTATATATTTGTGCGTCGCCGAATAGCGTTCCATTTCGAAGATATTTTACATATATATATATATATATATATATATATATATATATATATATATATATATATATATATATATATATATCGATGATATAGAAACAGACGAGCAAAATAATATTTGGATGACACAATAGAACACAAATAAAATAGTGACACTTAAAAAGACACTCACATTGTAGTTTGCTTAGTTTTCGGCCTTCTTAGAGGCCTTCCTCAAGTAAGAGATTGTTGAGTTTTGGCCCACTCGGAATCTAGAACCTAGAATCGCTAACCGATTCAGCCACCAATTAAGAGATGAGAACTCGAGAATCTGCGTTTGTACTAGCTTTTCGATCTTTTAAAATTCCAACCCTTAACCGCCATATTTAATTTCCCTCCCAGCATTCCCTGCACATTCCTCTCCCCCCCTGCCCCGACGACCAACTACAATCCGAAATTTTCAGTCTCACTTGAAGAAGGCCTCTGAGAAGGCCGAAAGCTCAACAATGTACAATGTGGGTGTCCTTCTAAGTGTAACCACTTTATTTGTGCTCTATTGTGCCGTCCAAATATTATATATATTTTTTAAGGTAATCTACCGGTTAAGGTAGGTTTTTGGATGAACATAACTACCAAACAAACATTTTATTACTCCTAACAAAACACAAAATCCATCATCCTACTCTATATCGGGTCCCTCTTTATCTCTGAGTACTTTCTTTCTCCCTTCCTCCCGTCCAACATCCCTATCCTGTTCCTTCCCTTTCCTCTTTTGCCCAACATTCTACCCTCTATCACAGTCTTCAACATCCCACTGCCGATCAACACCACCTTCATCCACTTTTCCTGCCTCCATAGGATTGCTCCCAACAAACCCCTGTCTTCGTTCACCATACCAAGTACCTCCTCATTTGATTTCTTCTCTGTTCATTTCACCTTCTCCATTATTCTCCACACCCACATTTCAAAAGCCTCCAATCTACGTCTATCCTCCTGCTTCAATGACCACGTTTCCGCGCCGTACGTGCCGCGCCGTATCAAAGTTTTTACGAGTCTTTTCTTAACATCCTTACTCAACGTCCCCGTCATCAGCTCCCTCCTCCTTGTGAAAGCCTCTTTGCCTAGCGCAATTCTTCTCCTTACGTCCCTACTATTTTGACTGTGTTGGTCCAAAGCACTACCGAGATACGTAAACTGTTCTACCTGCTCTATTTTTTGCCCTCCTACTTTAATGTTAAGCTTAGCCTTTTTCTTTCTAGAAAATCACATAACCTTTGTTTTATTAATATTGATTCTCATCCCAATACCTGTCGCACTGAATTTCAAATTCACTCTGCAATGCTTGCAGCCCCTTGGCTGACTGACAAACTAAAGCTTGGTCATCAGCAAACCTAACTGATTTTACGAATTCCACGCCCACTTTCATTCCTACCTCCAGCTCTTCCCATGCCTCTTTAATCATTTCCTCTGCATACAGGTTGAACAGCAACAGTGTTAATGGGCAACCCTGCCTTACACCTCTTCCTAACACTGCACAACCGGACTCCCCGTTCCCCACCCACACCTGAGCAGTCTGAGACACGTACAGGTGGCGCATTAGCCTCCTTTCCCTCAAATCTATTCCTATTTTCTGCAATATACTCATTAGTTTTTCCTAATTCACTCTATCAAACGCTTTTTCGAAATCTACGAAACAGGCAAATACCTCCTGGTTGAGTTCTATATTCCTTTTCATTAATAATCTTATTACTGCAATGACATCACGCGTACCTCTCCCCTTCCTAAACCCAAACTGATCATCCCCTAAGTAATCATTTGCCCTACTCTCTATCCTTTTGTTTATGATCCTGAGAACAACTTGAGCAGCAAAGGATATCAAACTTATCGTCCTGTAGTCCTCACATGATGTAGCCTTTACCTTTTTCGGAATAGGAACTAAAACTGATCTCACAAAGTCTTCCGGCCAGATTCCCTCCTCATAAATACTACGGATCAGCACATATAGCCTCTTCCTCCCACATTTTCCTAAGCCTTTTAAAAGTTCCGCGGGAATGTTATCTACCCCCAGGGCCTTATTTATTTTCATCTCCCTTAATGCCCTTTCTATCTCATTGTATAGTTTGCCTGGACCAAAGCTATCTTCATCAACGTCATTTTCTAGAATAATAACCAAGTTCGTCGGTTTTGCTTTTATCTCTACTAGTTCTCTATCTCTATCCGTTACCTGCTCTATATTGACTACTATCTATTGACCCGCTATCTTTCTCTTCCTCTATGTCATTTTCTTTTTCAATGTCTAACTTTGTTGGTCTGAGTTCTTTACTATACAGTTCTTCTATATACTCCTTCCATCTATCTTGGATCTTTCCTGCGTCAACTATTACCTTACCCGCCTTATCTCTAACTGTCAGCATAGCTCTTCCTTTCTTACTTCCCGATAACGATTTAACTTTGCTGTACAGCGCACCGATTTCACCCTTCCTCTGCAGACTTTCCATATCACCGCACTGCGTCTTCCACCATACTTCCTTTGCTTTATTTGTTGCCCGCCTCAATTTGTTGTCCAATTCTTTGTTCTTCATTTTGCCTAATTCTGTACTTATATTCTTCCATTTTCGCCGCTCATCCATCTTTGTAATCATCTCATCCGTGATCCATGGTTTCCTAGTCCTTTTAGCGTTAACGGTTCCAATAGTGTCTTTTGCGGCTTTAGACAACCCTTTCTTGATCATTTCCCATTTTTCTTCGATAGTACTAAGCCCTTTACCATCCTCCGTGATTTCCTCTACCGCCTGTTTGTATTCCTTCCTTTCAACCCATTTAATGCTTCTACATTCCATTTTCTGACTCGTCGCCCCTGCCTTATTTTTTTCAAACGTACACTACATTTCATAACAACTAAATTGTGGTCAGAGTCCGCATCCGCTCCCGGGAAGCTGGGGGAATTTATCACACTGTTCCTAAAGCTGTGTCTAACCAGGATATAATCTAGCTGATATCTTCCTGAGTCACCTGGCATTTCCCATGTATACCTGCGTCTTTTGTGGTGTCTAAACCAAGTGTTGGTGATGACTAACCCCCGTCTCCTGCAAAACTCAACTGCTTTCTCCCCGCGGTCATTCCTCATGCCTAAACCATAGTCCCCCCCCTCATCACCATCTCTTCCTTCGCCTACCGTCGCATTCATATCCCCCATCACTATCAAATGTTTCCCTGCAGGATCACACGCGATCATGTCCTCTAACTGATCGTATATCCTATCGACCTCTTCTTCCTTATGCCGACCTGTCGAAACGTCAAAACAACATATTGTGAGTGTCCTTTGTTTGTGTCTCTATGTTTTAAAAATCTACATCTGTATTTTTATATATTTGTACATATCAATGTTATATATATATATATATTTATTTATTTATTTATTTATATATGGTAGTCCACGCAGCGTCTGTTCCTCAGTGAGGCGGCTGCATTGGCGTCTGACCCCAGTGGGGCGGCCAGTAATTGATGGTGTCACGTTAAAAACACTACTGAGGAAGGCAACGGGAAACAACCTCAATTATCATTTCCAAGATTAACATGATGGACTATAAAGAGATTTTGGAGCTCAGCCCAATCGGCCGTGTGTCGTGCCCGGCAGCAGGGGAGGCAAGGCTTCCGGAAACCCTTGCAACGGAAAACCAGCAGCAGCAGGACAGAAGACGCAGGAGAAGAGGACCAAATTAGTTAGAATAGGAACGTGGAATATCAGGAAAATGATGAGGACAGGGAAATTAGAGAATGTTAAGCGAGAGATGGAAAGGGGAAAAATAAATATTTTAGGTCTATGCGAGGTGTGATGGAAAGATACCGGGTAAATAGATAGTAGTCAATATAGAGCAGGTAACGGATAGAATACCACTAGTAGAGATAAAAGCAAAACCGACGAACTTGGTTATTATTCTAGAAAATGACGTTGATGAAGATAGCTTTGGTCCAGGCAAACTATACAATGAGATAGAAAGGGCATTAAGGGAGATGAAAATAAATAAGGCCCTGGGGGTAGATAACATTCCCGCGGAACTTTTAAAAGGCTTAGGAAAATGTGGGAGGAAGAGGCTATATGGGCTGATCCGTAGTATTTATGAGGAGGGAATCTGGCCGGAAGACTTTGTGAGATCAGTTTTAGTTCCTATTCCGAAAAAGGTAAAGGCTACATCATGTGAGGACTACAGGACGATAAGTTTGATATCCTTTGCAGCTCAAGTTGTTCTCAGGATCATAAACAAAAGGATAGAGAGTAGGGCAAATGATTACTTAGGGGATGATCAGTTGGGTTTAGGAAGGGGAGAGGTACGCGTGATGTCATTGCAGTAATAAGATTATTAATGAAAAGGAATATAGAACTCAACCAGGAGGTATTTGCCTGTTTCGTAGATTTCGAAAAAGCGTTTGATAGAGTGAATTAGGAAAAACTAATGAGTATATTGCAGAAAATAGGAATAGATTTGAGGGAAAGGAGGCTAATGCGCCACCTGTACGTGTCTCAGACTGCTCAGGTGTGGGTGGGGAACGGGGAGTCCGGTTGTGCAGTGTTAGGAAGAGGTGTAAGGCAGGGTTGCCCATTAACACTGTTGCTGTTCAACCTGTATGCAGAGGAAATGATTAAAGAGGCATGGGAAGAGCTGGAGGTAGGAATGAAAGTGGGCGTGGAATTCGTAAAATCAGTTAGGTTTGCTGATGACCAAGCTTTAGTTTGTCAGTCAGCCAAGGGGCTGCAAGCATTGCAGAGTGAATTTGAAATTCAGTGCGACAGGTATTGGGATGAGAATCAATATTAATAAAACAAAGGTTATGTGATTTTCTAGAAAGAAAAAGGCTAAGCTTAACATTAAAGTAGGAGGGCAAAAAATAGAGCAGGTAGAACAGTTTACGTATCTCGGTAGTGCTTTGGACCAACACAGTCAAAATAGTAGGGACGTAAGGAGAAGAATTGCGCTAGGCAAAGAGGCTTTCACAAGGAGGAGGGAGCTGATGACGGGGACGTTGAGTAAGGATGTTAAGAAAAGACTCGTAAAAACTTTGATACGGCGCGGCACGTACGGCGCGGAAACGTGGTCATTGAAGCAGGAGGATAGACGTAGATTGGAGGCTTTTGAAATGTGGGTGTGGAGAATAATGGAGAAGGTGAAATGAACAGAGAAGAAATCAAATGAGGAGGTACTTGGTATGGTGAACGAAGACAGGGGTTTGTTGGGAGCAATCCTATGGAGGCAGGAAAAGTGGATGAAGGTGGTGTTGATCGGCAGTGGGATGTTGAAGACTGTGATAGAGGGTAGAATGTTAGGCAACGAGGAAAGGGAAGGAACAGGATAGGGATGTTGGACGGGAGGGAGGGAGGAAGAAAGTACTCAGAGCTGAAGAGGGACCTGATGTATAGTGGGATATTGTGTTTTGCTAGGGGCCACAAATTATTTAATTAGTAAATACGTCCATCCAAAAACCTACCTTAACCGGTAGATTACCTAAAAATAATAATAATATATATATATATATATATATATATATATATATATATATATATATATATATATATATATATATATATATATATATGGGTGTGTGTGTGAATATATATATATATACATGTGTATATACACATTCAAACACGAAATCCCACCATATGGTGACCAAATATTCAGCATAAAGTTTCTATTATCATACTGTAAGTGAGAGTCAAAAGTCTATGCAAATGGCCCGAAATTATTCCAACACACCTAAATACACAAGTTTTTGCAAAGATTCATAACTGATATAGTTTCTTTCGTGATTGACCTCCTGGGGAGTGAATTAGAATTACAAGGTTTCGCTCGCAGCATAACTCGTTTCTTTAGCAGAAAAGTAATTTAAAATGCCTCTATCGACATCCCACACGGGTTTCCTTCGTCATTTAGCCCTTAGTTTTTTACGATCCCTCCGCTCTTGAAGAAATTTGGAGTAATATAAAAAGTACGTCAGCCAAGAAAAGCCTGCTATAGAAGTAATCATTGAAAAAAACCACAAACCTTATCTATTAAACCAACTCTAATCTCTCGGTGAAATGCGTGTAATTGACGGCATTATTCTCAATTTATACCAACAAAAATAACCCTACCTCAACGCAAATGGATGCTGTTCTCACTAAGACGAGCAACAAAATAATGAAAAGCGGAGCCAATTCCGATTTAGGAGTCATTTGCATCTTCAATTTGTATACCCAACCATTTATCTGTTAGATTAGGCTTAGGAACTGGTATTTAGTATAATGGTGTTAAGATTTGCTTAAGGGAAATTAAAACGGTCATGATTAAATGTTAACTTTTGAGTTTTTATTTTTTCTGCATTCTACCTGTTAAGGTATATTTTGGATAGACACTGTCTTCAAAATTTCTCCTAATCATAATAACAACTTTAAACCAAGCACTACAGGGTGTCCCTCTTTAATTCCTCATACTTCCTTCCTCCCTTCATTCCATTCAAGATCCCTATCCTAAGCTTGCCACTTCCTCATTTTCCTAGCATTCTCCTCCCTATCACAGTCTTCAACATACCATTCAGTAATCGAATCATTCTTCATCCTTCTTCCATGCCTCTTTTTGATTTCCTACTTTAGTCCCCTCTCTTCGCCCACCATGCCTTGCACTTCCGCATTTGTTTTCTTTTCTGTCCACTCCACCTTCTCCATCCTTCTCCAAAATCACATTTTAAAAGTCTCCAATCTAAGCCTATCATCCTGCTTTAGTGACAATTTGTCCGCGCCGTATTTTTAAAAACCAAGCTCCGAACCAAAGTTTTGACCAGTGTTTTCTTAGTATCCGTACTCCGTTTGTCTCCGTTATCAAATCCCCCCTCATTGCGAAAGCCTACTTTCATAATGAAATTCTTCTCCTTTTGCCTCTACTACTTCAACCGTTTTGATCCGAAACACTTCAGAGATGCGTAAACTGTCATTACAATTCACTACAGCAAGAAAAATGTCGAATGATAAATTTGGAAGCGGAAATAACTTTGACTTTGGAAACCGAGACGGTAAAAACGTATCAGCAAAAAAATCAAACGGGGCGTAGGTTTAATTTAATCAAAAGATTTAATGAGCAAATTAAGAGAATAAAAAGGTTTTGAGACATGCATTTGAGGGGAAAGTCGGGAAATATTATTTGTTAAGTAGGACACATAAAGAAGTGTGCAAAGGGGATACGAAATGGTTTGGAGCGTAAGGAATCGAAGGAAGGTAGCACAATAGTAAAAACAAGGACAAACAAAAACTAACATAACCATACGCACAGCTCGACGATCCGCCAAGCACAGACGGCTCATTGGGTCTCAGGCAACTAGCACCACTAATTGACGGGGTTATAGTCCGCGTAATGGCCGCCAGATTGCACTAGTTCGCGCATTTATTGCACAGACCACCTAAACTGTTGGAGAAGTAGTGAGGCAAAGTGGGATGTAGACGGCCTTGGCAGCCGTGAAGATTACTGAGAAAGTGATTTGAATATTAGGACATGATGAAAGGGTAGGAAATTCAAGATAAAGAAGAAATTATTGCAACTGCATCCACCTTGTCATGTGACCGGGCTATATGAAACCACCACCAAGGGTTTCCCCGATCAACGATGGAAAACATCCACAGTATTCGAACAACGATCGAAATTATTCAGAGTATTGCATTCACAATTAATACTCATAAATATTGGCAAGCTAGACGATTTTGAAAAGTGACGAATTAAGAGAACAGGTCTCGTAGTTTTCATCACTAAAACAAATATTAGAAATACGTCCCATTATTCTTATACTATTGAATATACTCTTGACATTTATAATTTAATAGATATCGTTCACTTGTTCAGTTTACTATTCAAAGACGTGGTTGGGCCGGGAATGCCAAAACCTTGAAGTAAACACAGCCATCTTCCTAGCTCCAGCAGTCGTTCGTGGTGGATTGCTCGAGGGTGCTCCTGATAAAAAAGAGCCTCTTTCTTTGTTGCCGTTGACCGCAATGGCTTAGATGGAATTTGGACTCATTACATTTGACCCCTGGAGGCGAGCTGAGTTCAAAGAGATGAAGTTGGGCGTGCGGCAGGTCAAAACAAGGGCGGGGTGGTTTGCCCTTTCTCTTTCATTCATCTCGCCGCCAGGCAGCACTGGGGCCGCTGTCACGAGGGCGCATGGCTGAGCGTGCTCTGCAATACTCCTACTTTCAGCTGTTTTAAATGAAAAACTAAACAAGAGTCTAATCTCGCTTTAATAAAAAAAGCAGCTTCAAATAATAAAACTTTGGTTTTTTTTAATCACCTAAAATATCCTCTTCACTCTGAATTCGGCAACGGAAAGCTTCCTGGATAAGCTCCATTGCTTTCCGTAGAATAATAAAAATGAAACGGGGGATGATGGAAGAGCTGAACTTTTTCCCAAAGAGGATGAAGAAAATTTTATAAACATTTTCCGATCGGAAAGTCAACATTCCTTGCGAAAGGAGAGGGGATGAGGGCAGTCAACAGGGTACGTATGGAGATTAAAAAAGAATTTGATAAAAGGTCGATAGTGTGAGACGGCTTTATCGATAGGATTCTGATTGTGAGATCCAAAAGTAGCTTTGCACACGCACCGGCATGATTGGACCAGAGAGAGGCACGTTATATCGAAAATCGAGTAAAGTTGCATTGACATGGGTTGGGTAAAACAAATCAATATATTTTGTAACTCATTTTATCAAAATCACAAACGGAATTCAACGGAGATATCATTTCAGTACAGGTCACATTGGAATTTAAAATGTGCGAAATTTGTTTGGAATCATCGCATTACAACCTGCATATAACTACGGTATTCCTTCTTGAAAAAGTGAGCAAGGTTCGTATTACAGTCATGAAAAATTATATGGTATTATCATTCCATTAACTTAGTAAAGAAAACCAAGGTAATCGTAAGTTTTTGCAAACTTTTTCAATCTGGTATTACTGTCGCGGAAAAGTAAAATCACTTTGGTAATAATGTCCTTTCTCTTCAAAGGATGGCTTTTATTAAATGTCTTCCATAATGTATTTTTCTTTTCTGTGTATTCAGAAAAAAGGGGGAAATTCCATGGTCGCTATTCCAGTAATATTGATAGAATAGCTTTCCTTAGTCCTTTTCTATTTAGTTACAGACATAAAACAATTCACATGCATTCGAAAAAAATCAGTTGTCATGAAAAAATTATGATTTATTTCCGTCAATTTGCTTCTATTGATGTTATGGCTCGTCCGTACATTATGCATGTTTGATAATGTAATTCTCTATTTATATTTTCCTATTTTATTCAACTAACGCCCAAACATATTCTCCATTTAGGTCATCATCACCCACAGCTCCACAGCTTTGGGAGGGCCTTGGTTATATTGGCTATCATATGCCTCCATTCCAATCTTCTTCTTGCTTTCTCCATTCTACCCTGGAGATATTCTTGCTCTTAACTTTTCATTTAAATCCTGCAGCCATCGTTTCCGTGGTCCTGTTTTACTTCCTGGCCCCTTCCGCCGTTTGGGCACTCTGTATCTCTCTGACGCTCAGCCTTGACAGTCACGCTGACTTGGAGTACCCAGGTATAAATTCTTGCAATTATTTTTCTTTCAAATCAACTAAGGGTTTCTTCGTCGCTCTTAGATAGAACTCACATCTCAGCTCCATATTTTACAACAGATCTGATGATAAGGAACCAATATTTATTCTATTTTAGTGTTTTGACGAGATTTTTAATTTTTCAGGAAAAGTACATTAGCAAACAACGTATCACCATCGGCCATCACACCTTGGTTGATCTCATTAGAAATCTTATTGCCATTTTTCACAATCACTCCTTGATAATAAGTAAAAATGTCGACACCCTCAAACTCACAATTTCAATTACTGTATCTTGCTACGCCCATCTAATCTGTAGAGATGATATTTTCATGCATTCGGTCTTTTGTTCATTGACATTGAAACTCATTCCCTTATCAATACCCTCCATTGTGCTAATAATCCCCTTGATATCATGAAATGAAATACAAATTGTATTTTTCCACTGTTCTTTATTTTGGTAATACTGGTTTCATCGCTTAGGCGTCATCATCAGGTACCTGCCTAAGCGTTGAAACCAGGAGTACTAAAATAAAGAACAGTGACAAAATACAATATGTTTCTCATTCCATGAACATGAATTTCCACAATGTTGAGCCAGAAACCATTGAATTCCTTGAGGTCATACATATTTCATGGCATCAGAGTCATATCATCTGGGTATGCAAATCTTTATTTCGATTAATGAACAATATAGAAAGGGGGAAAACCAGTTTGGATTTAGATAGCGTAAAGAAGCATGAACTGCCGTTGTGTCTCTAAGGAAGATAGGCGAAAAAGTGTAAGAATAGATTTTGCATAGATTTTGTCACTAAAAAGAAGGTATTTCATCAAGTTAACTTGAGTTGGCTGCTGAGTATTAAAATTAAAAATTGGCATTGAATGGAGGATCGGAAAATAAAAAAAGAATTTAACGTAAAACCTGAAGTGCTGGTAACCCTAGGAAATGATGAGACAGATGAGATAAGTATGGGGGAGGATATTACAACAGACTGTCTATCACTAACTCTAATCAATATTTATGCTGAAGAGCTCACTAATAAGATTTCTGAATTATAAAGAGATATTGTAGTGGGAGGAAAAATAATAAAGGCCATAAAATATGCAGATGTAAAACTGCAGATGATGACCGATGGAATTATGAGAGATGCTGTGGTGTTTTATGGAGAGTATTGTAAGAATGGGAAAAGAAGACAAAATTAACGTAAATGTAGGAAAGACAAATATGCTTAGAGTTAGTAGGTACAAAGGAATCATTGAAATGTCCACTGAAGAAAGAATTTTTGGGCAAATGAAATCGTTGCAATTTTTAAGGAACTTAGTAACTTGGAATGGGTGCTGTACCAAGGATATGTGAATGAGAATATCCATGACAAATTCCAAAGAAACTGCGGGAGATGCCGCAACAGTAACTTTTAACGGAGTCATCCGCTAATGTGCATTTCAATGCAACAATTTCAGAGTGTAAAAATCATTCGCCTTGACTGGGATTCGAACCCAGATCCCTCAATATCCGGTCGAGTGCTTTAGCCACTTAAGCTACCGAGGCGTCCTCTTAAACCCTGAAATTTTTGGGGCTTTTAAAGGAACTAGATGTTGTGACGAAATGCCGTACATACAATGTCACAGGCATTCGTATTCGTGCGCGAGGCGCCACAGTCCACGAAGTTAAAGCCAACTCTAAACACTTATGGTGTTTTTACTTTGACAAATTCCAAAGAAACTGCGGGAGATGCCGCAACAGTCACTTTTAACGGAGTCATCCGCTAATGTGCATTTCAATGCAACAATTTCAGAGTGTAAAAATCATTCGCCTTGACTGGGATTCGAACCCAGAATCTGGGTTCTGGGTTCGAATCCCAGTCAAGGCGAATGATTTTTACACTCTGAAATTGTTGCATTGAGAATATCCATAGTTATGAAAGATTTTTAAAAGGTGTCAGATTATTTCATAGAATATAGAATTCCAGTAGAATTGAGGAAGAGATGTACTAAATATTTTTTTTAGAATGTAATGTCTTATTGTAGCGGAACAAGGATGGTTTAAAAGAAAGATGAAAAGTACTTGAAACTTTTTGAACATAGTTTTGGAGATGAATTCTTAAGGTAAAGTATTTCCTCATTTCTCATTATACACTAAGAAATGAGAGAGTAATTATTTGAATTGGTGAGAGAAGAAAAACGTTGAGAGGCATACATCTTTGTTGCGGCAAATATTACAAGTTGCTTTGCTAAAAAGAGACGGGGAAAAATTGAAGGGAAGAGAGAAAACGGAAGTAAAATTTGTAATGCTTGCCGAGATGAGAATTGGCGGAGGCTATGGGTGAATGAAAGAATATTCTCAGTGCCGAGTTTGACGGAGAATATCAAGTGGGAACCTCCAGGAAGAAAGTTTCAGAGGGGTTTGAATAACACACCCACAATAATATTTATTTTTTTAAGCTAGCATAAACTATACAACAGAATTCCACCGAAAATGTTTCATTGCGAGTACATTACAGAATTAAAAATTCATCCTGAAAAATAAACAGAATAACGCAATGATCTATGGCAAAGAGGCTATTTGGGGATCAGTTATGCCAAAGAATTATGAAATTCTCTCTTCTTAATAATATTGTTAAAGTTTTAATCCCATGCTGCTGATAAAAATAATTTTATCGTTGAAAATCATGAAAACCCTATGGCATGCATATGCTTTCGTGGGGAAAATTGAGAAAGCGGGTAAGCATTTCCTATGTAATATACAATATATAGTGAAATTCCGGGCACCGATTAATGAGTGTATTACTTTTCTTGCGCCTTTATACACTGCCATTCGTACAAAAAAGCCATACCCAACCAAGGATAGCGTAGCGCACATGAAGTCAGTTAAAGAAAACATAAATTGGAAAAGAAACCAATGAAGTTAAAACCAAAGAAAACACCAACTGTGACATTAAGGTCAATTATTCTATGAAAGCATTCTAAGAAGCACTTGTGGAATGTCTTTTTTAACGAAAATAACGTATGAAGTATAATAAGTAGTTTAAATACCTGATTAATTATGATGCATTAAATAAGATGGGGTAACAAAAGAAACCAAACCTTCTGTCAAAGTGAATGCCGACCCATTTTTTCTGAATCTAAAAGTAAAATTACAATGACATCTGCATTACAGCATTCTGGATGCGATGAGGAACGAAGAAGGGGCAATGAAGATAGTGCGCCTCACTAATTTTATTATTAATCTCCCTCAAATTGGAGAAACAATTAATTTTGATGTCTTTTTAAATATTACTTCATGTACTTTCACTCACATCGTATCGGATTGGTATAGCACCTTAAGAGTTGCACACTAAATTTGAAAACAATATCCTTACTTGACTTTATGCGTCCTAAACTTTTAGAAAGAGCTGGACGAAAGTCACCGTTTACGGGAATTTGGTGTTCTAATGTTTATAGAGGTAAGAAAAACCCAAACAAAAATGGTAGTTTCCAATGTTCCTATGCTGCAATAAGGAAGTAAAATGTTTTGAACTGAACTATCACAAACTGATTACGGAGTCATTGAGGTCAAAATATATTTTTAAGATTTTTAAAGAGATAAAAGAAAGGGCACAGGCATTTCTTCATTGTACTAAAATGTGTATTTCAATGCTCAGGCATCATCATCCAGTGAGTAAATCGAAACTGTGATCAATATTATAAACAACGCTGTTCTGCCACCAGGACACGGTAGTCTAGTGAGTATAACCACTGAGACCCTGACCAAAAGTCTTGGATTTCATCCCAAGTTACGACTCTAGGCACCCTCAGCTCCACTAAATCTGCTCTTTATGCTGGGCTCGGCTGCTTGCTTTTCCTAGAAAAACACAGGTGGCATATGGAAACTAGCTGGGCCCCCACCCTGGCGTGTAAATATCACGCGCCCTTGAGCTTAACTTCATATAAGTAAGCTCTACCCATGTCTATTAAACTAACCTCCGACTTGATAACCCCGGTTGTTCCACAGTATGACGTCGAATATGCCATTTTTTTAAATTTAAATGTTGGAAGTATATTATGCATAAAATATTTCTGAGCTATTCTGTAGACCGATACCACATTTTTCCTGGAAATGATAGGTAGACAAAGAGTTCCAGCCTGGTAGGTTGTATAGGCAGACAAAAAGGCCAAGCTCTTGTTGAGAATGACGACAACCTTCCCGGAGAAAATCCGGAAATGTCTCTCTCGATCTTATCTGGGTTTAAATTGGAGGGAGAGATGAAAGGAGGGAGGTGGGGTTGATTAAATAGTCGGCAGTTTAGCGTAATATAGTGGGGTAGGAAGTTGGTGAAATTTCAGCCGCCCGACCCATCCCTAGGCCCTCAACCCCGTTCCTAACCCTCCCGGTCCCTGGCGAGGGTGGTCAGGCGACTAATGAAGACGGTGCTCGTGCGAAGAGATGGCCGGAGCGTTGAGATGAGATGCGATTCGGGCGCGCGAGAGAGTCTGGGGAGCACAATGAAGGGTAGGAAGAATCCACAAATGCGGAGTTATGCTCCGATGGGCCCGCCATTGCTCCACTCTGATTATTAACGATCATTACTGTGGGAGAGGGAGAAAAAGTTCCAATACGTTTATTCCTTCTTCTTACGGTTGCCTTAAAGTATCAACCGTTTCCCTCTTCCTAAACGACAGTTTCCTCTGTCGCAGATCCCATTGTCCTTCGTAATTCGTTTCATTTGCCCTATCCGAAGACGTCAGACGAGAGGGCATATGGCATATGAGTGCAGAGGACGAGAGGATTAGTTCCAGGTGTACGCGTATGACTTCATACACAGCAACTGATTTTGGTTAGAGCAAGTCCAAATGTATCATGCTGTCCATCGAATGGAGAGCGTATTTCGCAGAGCAACATAATAAATAAAATGGAAACTGGCCACAATTGTTTCCTTGTCATTCATATTGTTCTTTTCCTTTTTAAATTTCCTATAGTATTGCTTGCGGCCAGCGATATGCCTGTTCGTATTTGTTTTCCTTTTTCCTCATAAGTACCCAGCTCCCTGCCTTCACTCAAAATTTTCTCACAAGACTGCCGATACTCTTTCTCACCGTTCGTCCTTATGCTTCCAAATTCCATTTCCTATTCTGAAATTTCTGCATGATATTTTTTAATCAGACGCTACTCCTAATCAATACTATATGATGTTCATTGTCCGCATCCATTCTCGGGATCATTTGGCTCCCAGTATATTGATCACACTGTCCCTAAATCTTTTCCTAACCATAATATTATCTAACTGATATTATCCTAGAATTCGCTGGCATTTTCAATGCGTACCTACGCCTTTTGTGGTGCCTAAATTAAGTTTTAGTGAAGAATGACCCCTATCTCCTGAAAAATTATATTGGATTCTCCCCACGGTCAATCCTTGTTCATAAGCCGTAGTCCCCCTATTCATTAACATGCCTTCCTTTGCCTTATTTCGCGTTCCGATCCCCCAATGCTAACAAATGTTTCTCTTCAGGGGCAACTGTGATCATCTTATCTAAATAACAACATTAAATAGAGTCATAAAATTATTTTATTGAAATATTTTTTCGTTCTACACTTCTGAATTTTCAAATTATAGTTCTCTTATTAATAGTAGAAATTGCTTTTTACTGCATTTTAGGAAGTCTAAGAAACCTTGACTTTTAATATGGGGAAAATACGGTTTAGGATTGAACTTTTTGTTTCATTATATACGAGGGTCATCCGGAAAGTAGTACCCGTTCGTGAAATAAAGACACAAAAGTAAATATTAACAAACATAAAAAATTTTATTTGAAAGAGGATACTTTAAACTGCTTCTCAACATAATCTCCAAGCAAATTAAGGCATTTGTCATAACGTGTGACAAGTTTCTGTATTCCTGCTGCATAGTCCTTCGCCGCCAGCTCATTGAGATACGCGAGGGAGCCATCTTGCACAAATTTTTGCATAATGCAGATGGTGTTTAACAATTTCATGAACAATTGTTCGAGAAACATTGGGAAAATGCTCACAGATGTCATCAATTGTGACGCGCCGATCGTTCCTCACGAATTCGTCAACTGAGCTCACCAGTTGGTCTGTAATGACAGACGGTCTCTCCGAACGCTCATCGTCGTATGTGTTCCCCCTCCCCATGTTGAAGTTGCGACACCACCGCCGAACAGACGACTCGTCCATTACATTGTCTCCATACACCTCCTTTAATTGGCGATGAATATCACATGGGCGAACGTTTCTTGCATTGAGGAATTTAATCACTGCCCTCACTTCACAACTGGCGGCGTTCTCAATTTTTTTAAACATTGTAAACAATCACAGAAACAACACAGGCAATGCTAGCGTCACGCAACTTGGCTCAGAGAAGGCAGACAAGCCACTGAAGCTATCTGACCTCGTCCAGCGGCTACTCGCGTCGTCAGCACTTCATGCGGCACGAACGGGTACTACTTTCCGGATGACCCTCGTATTTGGGTGTAGAGAGGGATTAAAAAATGAAGTGGAGAGGAAGAAAAGAGTGAGTAAATACTAAGCTTGGTAGAGGAAAAGCGGGATTTGTTGGGAGAAATCCAATTAAGGCAGAAAAGATGCATTCAGAGCATTTTCATTGGGTTTCGGATGTTTTTTCATTCATAGAATGATTTAAATATGGCTAAAAATAACAGAAAAAAGTACCAGCCGAGCATTACTGTCAATCGATTAAATTCAGTGGACAGAGTGACGGAATGGCTGAGGAATTGAGAGTTTCAGCATTTTACATCTAGCTGATCCCTTCCCACATGGTACAGTCGTCTAATGAATGTGGTGCTCGGTACATTATTGCCTACCGTGCTTTGCTGTCTTCAAGCTTCCCCTTCCACCCCTCGTATTTTCCGTTTGGGGGGAGGAGGATGCCTCACGCCGTCCGCTGCCTACAGTGGTGTCTCAATTCTCCACTTGAGACTTTAGGGCCGCGGAATATTAGTTGTATGTTCATGAAATCTTAAAATTTTCCCTTCTTACTTTCCAGTTCTGCATTACCTGTCCTGATATGGAGTAGGTCTGTCGCATAAATGGTTTTGGTTCATTTTTACTCACTTTTTTTGCATGGCAAATTAATAATTTATTTGATGAATTAACCATTATTTTGAACAAACCCTTTCTCCGCCATGTACACATGTGTTCCCGTTATTTGATAGTTTCCAAACGAAAATTTTTCCCTTTTCCCTTCCTCTCAAGTGTCATTCCTTATCAGTCGCTCTTTCCACCTTGTGCTTGCACCCCCTGCCATAAATATTGTTGATTGACCTCAGGAAATAGATGAAGGTGCAGATGTAAGGTTTTGTCTGGTTAGGAGCGGCATATAATTGTGTCTTGTACTGTTGTAGGGGCTGCCTTCATTCAAAACTTCTACATCTACATCTACATAATACCCCGCAAGCCGCCGCAAGGGCGTTTGGCGGGGGGTGTTAGGTCACCAACCGTAAAAAAGAAAAATACCACATGCAAAAAAACAACACGGAAAATTACACCCACAGCAGCGCACACACTCATGCAAAAATCCCTTCATCCAATACTCATGCAAACACACATACCGCAAAACAACTAAAAACTGCACCCCATGATGCAGCACGAAAGACATCCTACAACACGGAAGCCAGGACACAACAAGCAAGAAATTGAAACATCACTACCACATGAAAATGCACCACGAAACACTCTACCCCCAAAGAGTCTCTAAATGGCAGGGAATGCGACCCAACGTTGCAGGTAGCAGGAATTTGCCCCCGCGGAGAGGGACGAGGGATTGAAAGGGAAACTTAAAAACAGATGAACAGAACATGAATGAAGTCATTCGGAAAGAATGGGTTATTATAGCAAAACACATAAGGTTAGTGGAAGAGCATGCATTTAAATACAACTAATTATTTTTTAGACGCTGAGTGGGGTTAACTTACCGAAATTAGAAGAATATCACATATGATATTTCATATCCTGGCAGACTATCAATTTGGTGGGAGAGGAGACTTAGTACGGGTAAAATTAAAATCATGTGGTCCATGCTCATAGTATGAGGAGCATTCTACCAGGATGAAGTAAGTTTTTAATAGATCTTTGTACTACAAACCCCTCGACTCCTAAACCCTACCTTTCATCATATAATATACCTTCAAACCTCATACTAATATACGAGTAACAACTCATTCAATAGCTCTAAATACTTTCCTTCTCCCTTAATTCCATTCAATGCCTATTATTTTCTTTCAAAATAATATATCGTCATGATTTTTAGGGTAATTCATTTCTTTAATTAATAGTACTTCAGAGAAAATGATATAGATATTCTAATTATATATCAGAGAGTAAACAGCAACGGAAAACCAATACTTGCTAAGATGGGATTACATAGAAAGAAACTTTAATGATCATTTGACTGAGATAACTAATTACAATTCACATTAAGAAGCAGCCTAATAAAAAGGATAGGTGAAAAGTCAAACACCCGGAAAAGCCCTAAATGGGACTAACAGCCAGGACAACTAGAATAAATGGCGTAGAGAGTAAGTGATAGAAATGAGGGTTTGGGATTTTAAGATGTTCTGCGGCGATGCAAATATCGATGCCTTTTGCATATAATACGATAGATTTTTTCCAAAATGCAACTTTGAAAAATATATCGATACGTTCATACCAAGTCTGTCGTCTTCATATATAATAGACAAGGGTTTTGGAACACCCTATACTTGAAATGAGAATTCAAATTGGAACATGCCATACTTCATTGATACATTATTTTCAATTTAATTCATAATAGTATACACGTAGTTTCATCAATAACTTTACTTTCTTCCCTATTTAATGTGAGTTCATGAGGGTTCCCAAGGGGAGATAATGATTCCGATAACTGTCACTTTCATTGGTCAACGTCTGCCGTTTTGATTCGTGCCTACCTTCTCATGAATAACTATTATGAAACTGATTATATTTTTTCGCGTCACCAGAGTAAAATTGCACAAGTGATGCCACGTAAAAATTTTGATTTTCGGTCCAGTCACCGGGAACTTTGATCACAGGTGATATAATATTGTGACACTCTTTGTTCTTGTAGGGAAAACTTTCACAAACCGGATGCTTGTACGCTGTTTTTGTTATATTTACCGAGCAATGTTTTTCCCTTAGGGACCATTTGGTTCCAAATATGCATCTTAAATTCATCATTTAGCCCAATAACGAGGGAGGGCATGAATGAAGCATGAATTATTCATTCGTGAATCAATTGGTGGGCCTTCAACTGTGAGTTTTTTTATAAAATTTTCACCCTTTTCAAGGTGGTAATAAGTGTATATTCTTCTCCATCTCCGATATTATCGTAGTATTCCAAAGTATTTCGCATCGTAATAAACTCTCATGAAATCAAATCCAATCGCTTTTTGAAATATTTTAATTCTTTCATTTTCTTTTCATTCATATTTTCGCGGTTTCGCGATTTTTTTAATACTAAAGCGCATTTTTCTAAATATTCACTCGGAAACTTCAATTCAGGATGGCATATGTAAATACATTTTAAATCTTTTGTAAATGATTCACAGTATATTAAACCTTTATTTTTCCCATATGAATTACTGTCGAAGAAGAGACTTGCCCTAATGTATGTGTTCCCGTTGACATCACTCGTGCGTATACGGAACAGCATATACCCAGTGATGCTCCTCGTGGCACTCCATAAAATAGGTAAATGTATTTAAACTCGTTTCGTCCATTAATGATTAGTTCATTTTCGGTGACGTCGAACCGTTTCTGAAAAACACGGCTGTTTTGTGAGGTTAAAATCTTGGGTGATTTGAGATCGTATTCAATCGATTGAGGCCATACTCTGGCATACATAGTCGCAGTCGTAAAACTCTGATTCGCTCAATATTGTATTTACCCTAGTTACGATACTTCTGTTAAAAATGCCTGACAAAAGTTATTCCTAAGCAGACTCAGCTTTGCTAAAAATTCGCGAATATTTGCTAATGTGATCTTGAACGAAAAAAAGGAAAATTAAATGAAATTTAACAAGGAAACTGCTGATTTTTCGAAACAAAAGACTAAAAACATACATTATTGATGTCCTCAAGATGAGACCGAAGGACGATATAGCTAAGCATGCTTTGCTTAAAAAATTAGTCCTATGTTGCTCTTTTTCAAACAGCTTTTTGTCTTTATATTCTTCCACTCTCGGGTTCTCAGAGAAGATCTTATAGAGAAAGATAATGGTGGATGAAGATCACGCCATGAACATATCGTAGATTCATTGGAAAATTTGTTGTCTCAGGCGTAACTTTGTGTAATTTGCATAACATATTGAAATGTAATGAAATAATTGACTTTGTAATTAATAAAGTGTGTGGAATTACAAAGTCAATTATTTCATTACATTTCAATATATCATTGGAAAATAATTGTATAGGAATAGTCACCTCACGCCCGGGAGAATTAGGTTCATTCAATCGAGGAAGAATGTTTCATAAATGTTATTTTCACGAAGTCGCTCTTAGGAAATGCTCATGAGAATGCCAGAGAAAGTTTAAGGAATTACATTTGGCGAAAAGCACCCCTAATGCGCTGTGAAATAACCCGTAGGGTTTTGTCTAGTCAAGGGAGCTGCAGGAACAATCGAATTCGGTCGTTTGAACTTCATTGAAAACTGTCGCGGTTGGCCTAAGTATAGCGTGAACGCGGGTACCTTCGGATTGAAAGCTTCGTCTAAGGTCTCCGAAATCCATCAACATAACTCACTGATAGGCTCTGCTTCCCCACCCAAAAAAAGAAGACACGTAATTGTAAAGTAAACTGACATTTGAAGTAGGCGAGGCAGGGGGGGGGAAAACATCGTCATGTCGCCATTCTCATTTCCAAGGAACCGAACAAGAAACACTTGCCAAGTTAACTATGATTATTTTGCTTAAATACATCACAGAGAAATAATATGTTTTAAATCGAAATGATGTCTGATAATGTTTTCCTGCTCTTTGTCTTTTAGTATCAACACCAATCAATAATTAAATCAAACATTAATTTGTTAGGAGTTTTTTAAGGAAATAGAAAGGATAACATTTGCATAAATTCAATTTCTTCAAATGGAGGAATGTAATATTTCAATTACATACACAAAACAATTCGTTCGATCGCATCCTATTGATCTTACCGTTCAGTTTTTGACTACTCAAGCACACGAGGGGAAAGATTTATTCCATTTAACCCTTACGAGTACAGTAGTGCGTACGTGCCGGGTCTATCAAAAACCTACCCTAAGTATATAGACTATAATACTGTCAATGATTCAAGAAATATATTTTCTATGTCGGATGCTGGCAGGGACTGGACCTTTATGAAAACTCTCTTGCATAGCATTAATAATCATTTGAAGTAATATTTGTATTTAAACCGCAGTAATTATAAAGTATATTTGAATGAGTTAAGATGGAGGTGGCGCAATGGATAATGAGCAATTCACAGGATCGTAGAAGAAAAGGGCTCGCTTGGGAAGGTAGAGGTGTGTACGAGGTGGTCTGAAAAGTTTACAACCTCAACGTGAAGATGAGAGCACTGGTAAATAAAAGCTAGTGACTTTTGTTGTTCATATGTTGGCAATTACTCACCAATGTTTTAGCCATTTTGGACGCGCGGTTGTTACGTAACAGTCGTTTGAGTGAGTTGATGTGAGTGCTTTTTTGAAAATGGACAAAATCGAGTATCGAGCTGTCATTAAACATTTGTTTTTGAAAAGCAATACGCTTACGCAAATCAAAGATGAGTTGGATTCTGTGTATGGGTACTCTACACCATAATTAACCACAGTGAAAGTTTGGGCAGCTGAATTTAAACGTGACCGTAAGAGCTTGGGAGACGATGAACGTTCGGGACGCCCAAAAACTACAACTACCGACGAAAACATCGCCAAAGTTCACCAAATGGTGTTAGACGACCACCAAATTAAAGTGAGAGATATAGTCAGAGGTTTAGAACATGTCAAAATAACGTGTTTGTCAATGATATTAAATCAACAATTAGGCATGAGAAAGTTGTCCGAGCGTTGGGTGCTGCGTTTGCTCACGTTAGAGCAACAACGCGTCGTGAACATTTCCAACGCTCAGGTGGCGCAGTTTAGGCGTAATAAATCCGAGTTTTGGCACCGATTAATTACTGCAGATGAAACTTGGATACATCATTATACGCCGAAACAAAAATACAGTCCAAACAGTGGACTGCAAAGGAGGAACGGGCTCCAAAAAAAAAAGCAAAAACTATTTTTTCGGCTGGGAAAGTGATGGTGACTGTATTTTGGGATAGTCTTGGATGTATTTTAATCGATTATCTTTAAAAAGAATGGACCATTACAGGAGCATACTATGCATCATTACGTGACAAGCTGAAGGCAGAACTCGCGGTAAAATGGCCACATTTGCAGAAAAAGAAAATCCCGTTTCACCAGGACAACGCACCGTCTCATACCTTAGCGGTTGCCATGGCGAAAATCCACGAATTACGGTTTGAACTGCTTGACCATCCACCATACTTACCAAATGTAGCCCCAAACGACTTCCTTTTGTTCCCACATCTAAAAATTGTCTTTTATCTTTATTAGGTCGGACACATCTCAGACCATCCTCGTACTTTTATGTTCTGATGCGAAATTGCGAAGATGAGCGGTCGCCTCGCCGAAACTTTGCAAAATGCTCACAGCCAGTCTACCGAGGGATAACAAGTATCAAAATCATTTTGACCAAATTGACAGTTCGGGAAGGCGGAATTTGGACCCCTCAGAAAAAACGTAAATGGTTCCTCAACAATATTTCAACCTCCTTGGTGCGGACAGATTTCTGTTACTCCCAGGCGATTTTTCTAATATTAACGCACAGATATTAGTATTACTTTTATCGTTTTAAAATATAATTTTTGTCAAATTAAGAAATATTTGTACTTCTCGCGCTCTTTCTGCTCTTATTGAGCAATATTCCCATGAAACCTTTGAACCTACAACGAATCTTCAAAAAATTCACGCATTTGTTAATACGATACTGCCATAGTCATCACTGCCAAAAAAACCTTAAAAAAAACAAGAGAAAGACATTTTTTACATCGTGCATTTTAATGAGATATTTTTTCTTCAGTAAAAAAACATTAATGATTTATTTAGTTGAAAATATTGTCAAAAAATATCAAAGTATTCGCTAATTTTAAGGTTCCATTATAAAATCCTATGAATTAAAGCATCCTCTATGTTACGCTTCCGAAATAATCACCTCGTTATTGTCATGAGTATAATTTACGAGTACGAATAATCAGTATGTCTACTAGGTATTTATAGCTTTTGTGAAACACTGCTACCCCATGCCATGCAGATGTAAATATCAGAAGTCACAGATCAATTACATTATTCTATTCAATTACATTATCTAGATATATGCCATTCTCTTGCAGTTTATGATTATCAGTTAGGCTCATTCTCTTTTCAAAACAGTAAACCTGTTTTGTATCTGTGTGAACTTAAAAAATAATAATATTAAATGAAGATGTTCTCGAAAAAATTTTAAAAAATTTAAGGGCAATGGGAGTTTACAAAATTTATGCTCAACTGAAGAAGAGAAGTCATAAAAACCTTATCATTATATAAAAAGGTTCATCACGTATATTTTTGGCAATTTAAACTACCTAAAACATAAAGAAACTCTTTAACAGCAGACAGCCTCAATTTAAAAATATATAGATTCCAACGGGGAATCATCGTGATATGGTAAAAAAAAAGAAGGGCACACGAGAACAGCAAATGAGAATTCCGGTTCCTCCCACCCTGGCTGGAGAAAGGGTGAAATTTTTCCATTGCGAACGTACGCACGTTCATGCATTAATCATTGACAAATCCCCACGTGACTAATTTCAGATTTCTTTCGCGAAAATTCTTTCAGTGCTACCGAATTCATTGAATAAGAAATGTGCAGAATTCCAACGCAATATTTTGAGAAATATATCAAAGTACATTTATTCACATTTCCTTTCTCTTTGGTTCAAGAGTGAATCTATTTTAACTCTTACTCCTTGATTTTATATCTGAATTTGCGCATCCAATTAACCTATTCTATCAAAGCACAACATCATTAACATTTGCATGAAATGATACATGAAACATAAAGGACTACTAATTAATTGGTAAACTTCAGTTATTTTACACATGCTCAGTAAATTTTGCTACATATATCACGTGCCAAATGCTTGTGATTCTGCCTGAATTTGATTTACATAAATTGGTGATTTTTTCTTGAATTGGTGAAAATTAAGTGAGAGTACAATAATTGTATTCTTGTAAAAACCAAATAGTTAATTTATGCTGGAGTACCTTGATCGAAGTAGGGCAGTTGGATTCAGGGTATGAAGGAAATGCACTTCAACAAGTCCAAACGTGCAGTTCAAAACAACTGAAACCTAATAACAATTCAAAAGTTACCATTATGAAGTCGATGCGGATTTCATATAAATTATATTTATGAAATTTCCTGCAATGTATCTTCTTTATTTCTAGCGTGCCATGATGGTTAATCTTAAAAATAAATGATCTCCAATAAATGAGAAAATTTTACTATACACGTGGGTCGACGTATAAATAGTAAATATGCACGTACACGCATATATATTTAGCAGGGTTTGATGAAGGCAGCGCTCGTGCGGAGGGACGACGGTCCCCTAAGGCACTCCGCCCCCCAACCTCCCACCGGCATAACTTTTTTTGTCACTAAACTCCATATTTCATCACCCAATCTCCATCGCGTCACATCTCACCCTGTTCATTTCCCATCCCCCACCCCACTCACTCCCTCATTCCCCATCTCGACTCATTTTTACATTCACCAACTCATTCATCTCAGTCTTTCCTCTTCTTCCCCCTTCCCCTCCGACCCTCTCTCCTCCCTCTCCCCCCGGCTCATCATTTTCGCCTTCCCCTCCCCAGTCATACCCTCCTTCGCCCTCGCCCCTATCCCCGACCAACTCTTCCAAGCATCGGGGCCTTCCGAGGATTCGGGCGGCGGGAAAATCTCCCCTCTCTCCCCCTACTCCACCGATCCACACCATCCCTTCCCCCCTCGACGCCTCGTCGGCCTCTCTGTGGTTGTCTAGGAGAAGGGGGGTTAATCGTCCGAAAATCTGCCCCGTCAGTTGGCTACGTTTTACTTTGTGAATGTGTTTGTTCCGGAACCCTCAATCTATCCTCGAGACACTTTGTGCATAGCCGAACGGTTGCCTTCGCCAACCCCGCTGCGTATTCGTGTGTGTACGTGGTATGACTTGGTTCAATGAACGTAAAAGAAATTTGGCTTCCGCAGAGGCTTTCACTTGATTTCCTCCAAAAAAAATGAACAAATTCCCTGGTCGTTCTGATACACTTGTTTTTTTACTGGAAAGGGGCCGAAAAGAAAGGAATGCCCTGACCAAACAATAAAGGGTATTAACTTCCGCAGCTCATTTATTCCTATAACCACTGACGGGCCTAATGAGAATAGATAAAAATACTGAAGCTATGAGTCTTTTTTACATTTGCAACGACTTGTAACAAGCTTATAAATTTGAAGGAAAATAAAGCATTTAAATGAAAACTATTTTAACAGACTATTAATAGTGGAAGATGTTCTTGTAACATTATATTACACAAACACTTCGTACATGTAAATCAATTATAATCTGAATTCATAAACCCTCTAAACAAGAGGCTATCATGCGTGGGGTGCCGTGTCTAGAAACGACTATAAACGCAGCAGGTCAATAATAATGAGTTTTATTGCTATTAATACTCTGTGAAATTTTAACTACCCAGAATGCCTAAGAGAGGCTACAGAGCGGGAAAAGAACTGCTTGGCGCTGACATTTTTTTCGTAGATTTATGTCCACTTTATCCTAAATTTAATGTCTTACAAATTTATTAGTGTAAAAATTAAATTTTATGATTAAAAACATTACAATAACGAAAGAATTAGGAATAGATAGGAATTATGTAAAAAAAGAATAAGTAGTTTAGTGAAGGTGTTAGTTTAATTACTGCAGTTAAAATGCACATCGAATACACTGCGAGGATTTGTAAAAAGATATTGATATACCATATATTCCCAATTATCATTCCCAAGAATAAAATGATAGACGCAATTGAGAATATGAGTCCTGGCAACTACGGCAAAATCGCCCGTGTGTCCTGTCCGGCGGCGGGCTAGGCTCCCGCGGTCGTCATTTGACACTGCCATTGAACAGAAAATCTGACAGCAGCAGGACAGAAGACGTAGAAAAAGAATGCCAAATTAGTTAGAGCAGGAACTTGGAATGTTAGGACAATGTTGAGGACAGGAACATTACAGAATATTAAGCGAGAGATGGAAAGAGGAAATTTAGATATTTTAGGTCTATGCGAGGTGAAATGGAAAGATAACGGGGACTACCGAAGTGATAGTTATAAAATAATATGCAGAGGCGGTGACTAGAGCCAACGAGAGGTTACCATAATATTAAATAAAGAGGTAAAAAGAAGCGTCATAAAGAGGTCAACATAGAACAGGTAACGGGTAGAATATTACTAGTAGAGATAAAAGCAGAACCGACGAACTTGGTGATTGTTCAGGTATACATGCCACCAAGTAATTATAAGGAAGAAGAAGTCGATAGGATATACGATCTGTTAGAGGACATTATCCCGTGTGTTTCTTCAGGGAAACATTTGATAGTGATGGGGGATCGGAATGCGACGGTAGGCAAAGGAAGAGATGGTGATGAGGTGGAGGACTACGGTTTAGACACGATGAATGACCGCGGGGAGAAAGCAGTTGAGTTCTGCAGGAGACAAGGGTTAGTCATCGCCAACTGGTTTAGGCACCACAAAAGGCGTAGGTTTACATAGAAAGAGCTTCGTGACTCCGACAGGTAGCATATTACATTATAGTTAGGCAAAGTTTTAGGACCATTTTGATAAATTCCAACAACCTCCTGGGAGCAGATTCTGACTCTGACCACAATTTAGTTGTTATGAAATGTAGCGTCCGTTTCAAAAAAATAAGGCAGCGGTGGCGGGTTAGGAAATGGAATGTGGAAGCATTAAATGAATTGACAAGGAAGGAGTACAAACAGACGGTAGAGGAAATCATGGAGGATGATAAAGGCAGAGTACTATCGGAGAAATTTGGTAATACATGAAAAAAGAGATATTTAAAGCCACAGATGAAATTATATGAACCGTTAACGGGAAAAGGACAAGAAAACCAAGGATCGCGGATGACATGATTAGAAAGATAGATAAGAGAAGAAAGTAATAATGTAAACATATATTGAGGTAAAAAGAATCACAAAGATTAAATAATAATATGAGACGGGAAACAAATAAAGGAAAATAAGCATGCTGGAGAACGCATCGCGAGGACATGGCAAGTTTTCAGAAGAAGGGTGAAATTGGTGCGCTCTTCAGCAAGGTTAAAAAACTATCAAAAAATATGAAGGGAAGACATCTGCTTGCAGTTAGAGATGATTCGACAAAGATAATAGTTGAAACAGAAAAGATCCAAGAGAAATGGCAGGAATATATCGAAGAACTATATTGTCAACCTTAGGCCAACAAGAATAGAGATAGATACTGTAGAGAACATGACGTAGAGGAATATAGCTTAGGTCCAGGCATACACGACGATGAGAAAGAAAGGGCATTAAGGAATAAAATATCAAATAAATCCGTAAGGGTAGACAAAATTACTGCAGAACAGCTGAAATATTTAGGAAACTGTGGTAGGAATAGACTATATGGACTGATTCGTAGCATCAATGAGAAAGGAATCTAGCCGGACGACTTTGTGATATCAGTGTTAGTTCCAATTCCGAAAAAGATAAAGACCACATCATGTGATGTATACGGAAAAATAAGTTTGATTTTCTATGAAGCTAAAGTGGTTCTAAGGATCTTCAGCAAAAGGATGGAAAGAACAAGGCAAATGATAACTCAGGGGATGATCAGTTTGCGGTTAGGAATGAAAGAAGCACGCTGATACCACTATCCGAGAGAAATATAGAATACAATCAGGACCTATTTGCCTGCTTGGTAGATTTCGAAATTGCGTTTGATAAAGTGAATTGGGAAAAACTCTCCTGTATATTGCAGAAAATAGGAATAGATATGGAGACACAGAAGGCTAATTTTCAACCTGTGTGTCTCTGACTACACAGGTTGCGGATGTGGGCTGTGTTACATGTCTCAGACTGCTCGGGTGCGAGCGGGGAACGGAGAGTCCGGTTGAGCAGTGTTAGGAAGAGGTCTAAGGCAGGATTGTCCATTGTCCCTGGTGCTTTTCGACGTATATGTGGAGGAAACTATTCAAGAGGCATTATAACAGCTGGAGGTAGGAATAATAATCGGAGGGACATTCGTAAAATCAGTTAGGATGTTTGATGACCAAGCTTTAGTTTGTCAGTTAGCCAAGGGGTGTAAGCTGAGTTGATTGGAAATTCAGTGCGACAGGTATGGGATGAGAATCAATATTAATAAAACAAAGGTGATGTGATTTTCTAGAAAGGAAAAGGCCAAGCTTAACAGTAAAATATAGTAGGAGGGCACAAACTAGAGCAGGTAGAACAGTTCACGTATCTCGGAAGTGTTTCGGACCAACACGGTCAAAGTAGTAGGGACGTAAGGAGAAGAATTGCGCTAGGCAAAGGGGCTTTCACAAGGAGGAGGGAGTTGGTGACAGGGACGTTGACTAAGGATGCTAACAAGAGACTCGTAAAAACTTTGATATAGAGCGTAACTATGTACCATTGAAGCAAGAGGATAGACGCAGATTGGAGGCTTTTGAAATGTGGGTGTGGAGAAGGATGGAGAAGGTGAAATGGACCAAAAGGAAAACAAATAAGGAAGTACTACAGGTGTAGTCATAGTGGGCGAGGAGAGGGGATTTTCGGTAGACGTCCTAAGGAGGCATGAAAAATGGATGAAGGGTGTATTGCCCGGCAGTGGGATGTTTAAGGCTGTAATAGAGGGGAGAGTGTTTGGTAAACGAGGAAAGGAGAAGAATAGGATAGGAATGTTGGACGGGATGAATGGAGGAAGGAAGTACTCAGAGATGATGAGGCAACTGACGTAGACTAGAATGCTGGATTGGTTTTTGTAAGGAGTCACAAAATATTTTTTTGGTAGTTGTGTTTATGCAAAACCTACCTTAACCGGCAGATTATTTGATAATAATTGATTTACATTTCGTTGTATATGTCCACCTGAATTAACCATAATTTCAGCAAGAGATACAGGTGAATTATTTAACGGAAAAAATTAAAACTTTACTTTTTGTAATAACTTACCTTAGTTATGATTTTAGGGCATACTCAAAGACTTTTGTGTACCTGAAAACCAGATGTAAGCTGTACTTGAAATAAAAATGAGAATGGAAGGACTTCACGATACGGCGATCAAGGAGAATATATAGATATATCTTGGGATAATTATGTTATAAACTTAATACTTTGCTGAATAAAGAATGACATTTCCTGTGAACTTATTAAGTCATGATCGTATCTGTAAAAGATACCACCGTATGTTAGGGCATAAGGTAGAGTTAAAATAAAATTTCACGGAATAACTTGAAAATTAAAATAATGTATCTACAATGTAAGATTATTATTAAGTTTAAAAAATCATTTTCACAAATATTAATTATTGAACACTGTAGGCAACATTATCTTTTTCGCAGCTACCTCACAATAATTGTGTAAACTTTAAGGTAATGAGTTCTAGGAGTACATCATATATATATAATCTTACAGGGCTATTACTGATTCTTAAAATAGCATCAGAACATAGAAGACGTTTTGTTAACACCAAAAAGGCACTTTTACTCAAATTAACTGACGCCGTTATGTTTTAGACCCAATCTACGCTAACTCACTCATATTTCACTCAGAATTCGCGATCACAATGGCCAATATCATTGAATCAATTGTAACTACTATCTACTACAAATGTATTACCTGCCGCTTGGAGGGTCAAGACGGAATCCCTCTATATGACTAGCACGCTCCTTGCGCCATTCGCTGGATGCAACAACAGTGACCACAGAGAATGGACATGGACGAATAGGTTAGAGAGGGAGAGAGTGAGGGAATGCGAGAGGGAGAGAGAAGGGGAATTTGAGGGGTCGGTTGGGGTAGGGACAGACCCGAGAGTATTTCGGATTTGGGGACACCAACGGGGGCGGGGGCGAGTAGGGAAGACGGTTCACCACCACCCTAGTGGTGGGGACGAGAATTAAATACGCGGCGGCAGATTCTCGCCCCGTCTCCCCTCCTCTCTTTCCCCTTGCCTCCCCGCCCCCCGGCAGAGTGCCGACTCCCAATGGTCGGTATAAAACCTCAGAGCCGATCAAACGGAAGTTTCCAATCCCAAGGGGGATGAGGGGCTGGGGGGAAGAAGGGGTGGGTATTATGAAAGGTGGATCTCTCTCTGAAGATTTAAATGGGATAATGCATACTTATCTGTGGGTAATGGAGGGCGCGTTAGTTTCCGATTTCCCGAGGCCCAAGGCAGGGCTCGAGGGCCACTTCGGCCTTGGTCGGGAATTAGGGGATCAAAAGTAAGGGGGATATTTTCATTTAATTTCAATAATTAATTTTATCAAGTTCTGCTATTCAGGTTGAGGAAATTTAGCATTCGCATTGAACCATAGTTCCACGAATACGAGGTGTGTTCAGAAAATAACGGGATTTTTTTAATTTCGCGGGTTTGGAGAGTCCAATTATCCAATTATTTTTTTTATTATATTGCTATACATCCCCAAAAATATGATCAAGTTTTCAACTGTATTCATTGTACTTGTCTACATTCATTACTTTGTCTGTGGCAGCCGCGTTTAGGTTAGACGTGTTTTTATGAGCTTGGCGATTTTCGTTTGTTAAACAAAATATATCAAAGAATTTGTATCAAATTCTGCGTAAAAAATGCGATAAAGTGTGTAAAATGTTAATAAAGGCCTGTATTGTATCTGCTATGATTAAAAAAAACTGTTTACGAGTTGTCTAAGCGTTTCCAAGATGGCCGTGAGGATATTGAAGATGGCGAACGCCCCAGCACATCAACAACCGATGAAAACGTTGAAAAAGTGTAAGAAATGGTTATGAGTGACCATCAAATCACAATCAGAGAAGGTGCTAATGGCTCTTGCATGTCGATTGACTCATACCATTGAATATTTTCGAATGTTTTGAGCATTAAACGCTTGACAGCTAAGTTCGTTCCAAAATTGTTGAATTTTGAACAACAAAAGCAGCGGCGAATGGAAGTTGCTTAAGATATAACTGAATGAAGTCAATAACGATGCAGAATCACTGGAACGTGTTACAACAGGTGACGAAACATGATTTTACGGATATGATGTCGAAACTAAAGATTGATATTAATTTTTTGATCCATTGTTTTAACAAACGAAAATCGCCGAGCTCATAAAAAACACTTCTAACCTAAACGCGGCGGATGCCACAGACAAAGTAAACAATGAACACAGCTGAAAACTTTGTTATACTTGAGGGGCATGTATACCAACGTGATAAAAAATATTTAACGGTCGGACTCCTCAACCCCGCAAAATTTAAATATTCACGTTATTTGCTGAAGGCTCCCCGTATATAAATTCGAGACTTTCTATATTAATATATATTGATTGATATGCTTAAATATGACATACTTGTTTATTTATATTTTAACCCTCTTCCTAATAAGTACAAATATATATCTGCAATATGTACACATATACCCATACATGTATAAATACATAGCTTACTCGTACACAAGACCAGTCTCAAACACACTCCACAATGTAAAGGAAAGTAGTAAGAGGGTACTAATTTCCTTAAATAATCTAAAATCAACCTATTTTGTCTTTTGCCCGAACCCTTTTAAACTATTTACTCCTCCCTCAAAAGATGTGATGCTTGAAATTAAATAAATAAACAGTAAATCCACCACATCTTGCAGTGCCATATCTAGATACAGCGGAATATTAACTTATAGGTGGAGAATCATTGTCACATGCAAAGAAAAATAGTTTTATCAATATTATTCCTACAAAGAAATCAACGTGCTATACTGCAATATAAAATAATTCAGGAACCGCAAGGCCTCCACGGGTAAACATTGGTACACTCTGGGAACAGCACGTACTCAAAAATAGTTCTGGGTGCGTAAGTGATATTTACGTCGAATTCTATTCGAGCTAATAACATTACCCAGTCGGGGGCACGACACCAATGTATCCACTCGCCTTGGAACCTCCGCTGGCACTCGGTATGACTTACGTTGCATTTTGCCGAGTATATTCACAAGATAATCACCTCATAGAATCTCTTTGTGATATTATATTGAAAATTCGCTCTTGTTACCCTCAGGGCCGTGGGAGTAAAAAGATGAATATCTAAAGGAACTCCGATTTTGCTAATTTTTCTCGCTGGATACCCAATTCCGCACTCCCTCCCAAAAGCTGGTAGTGATTTTTCAAAGGGAAATCTTTCGGGAACCTCAAAATCATCCGAAAATATAATCACTTTCAATTGGTTTTGGTCTAAACTGACTTCTTTGGAAACTTAAGAAATAAAGCGGTCTTTAGGACATCGGTTTTGATGCGCATTTCTGGTAAAAATAAGAAATTATGAATAGAAGTTTTAAATGAATGGATGATACACCTTTTATGACCCTCCTACCCTTATAATCTTCACTAAATTTCCTGGTGTGCCATACACTTGGATTCCTCATTTCAGGTATTAAACTTTTTCAGGCTAACCACATTTAATTTTTGCATGCTTTAGGTGAAAGCAAGACATCAAGAGAACTATAACTCTCGAGAAAAAAGTTGTACACGGGGGTAGTTAAATAAGACCTGGAGGAGGAGGAGACAAATGTCGAGTGGTGAACAGGAAAGACTGATAAATGAGTGAATGATTACCGGTAGCCTCACCGCATTCGAAGATTTTGACATTCCCACAATTATTAGGAAGTGGGGAGGAATGAGGCGTGGGCTGAGGGGGGGGATTAGAAAAGGGAGCGACATCTCACGGGTAGGGCTCGATCGCCCGCTCTTTCGACCGATAGACGTATGTTGGACCAGCGGGTGTGACCAAGTGACCACCCGTTATCTTGCGTCACCTAGATACGTACAACCAAGAGCCACGCACATCCAGAACTAACCCTTGAAGGCACCTTTTGCTGAGAGACTCTCCAGCGAGCGATTGAGACCCATGAGTTACCATTTACCTCTTTTTAATCCTCTGCTAGTCCCCATCCTCATTTGTGTGACGCATTCCCTGCCTGTCTGTCTCTGGGGGCGGAGACTATGAGTTGCATGGTGAAAGGTCTCCTTCTCACTTTGCAGTACTGTATGACCTGTCTTCTTTTGGTTGAATCCTGTCGTATGGCTGTCCTGTGGCTTTGCTTCATTTTTATTCCTTTTTTTGCAAAGCAAATTACTAATTTATTGGATGAATTATCCCTTGTTTTGTATTTAGTCTACTTCCAGCATATACACAGATTTTTACGTAATTTTATAGTTTTTTTACTGAATAATTTTTCCCTTTTCTCTTCCTCTCCCATACCTACTCTCATCACTCACCCTTCCGACGTGGTGCTTGTACCCCCTGCCACACATCTTTTTGGTGGATCGCGGGGTATTTAGGTCAATGTCGATCCCACTTCTCATATCTTTGTCAAACTTCACAATCATTTGCTTATAGATCACGCGTCCGCGTAATTCATATATTCCTTTTCGTGATCAAATCCGCGTGTAAGATGGATACGCCCGTCTCCACAAAAGCACTTTCAAAATTTTTCCTCTACCTAATATAAATTTCGTTTGCCAGCAATCGATGTTCCTTTGGCATCTCTACGGTTTTCAGTGTAAACTCGCAGTGGGCTACGCCCAATAACTCGTGTTTCAGATAATTGTTGACTTAGTGATAAAAATACTTTCATTGAGGTATCAATGGATGACCTTTCTAAGGGTGGGCTCCTCGGGCATCGGTGGTTGAGTCATTTAAGAATTAAATGTACATTTATTGCAATTAGGTGAAGTGAGGTATTTCTTAATCCAAGCGTATGCATATTTATACTGCAAACACAGTTTCAATGATCTTCATAAGTAATAATCACCCTCTGTTTGGAAAATCACTGAGTAAATATTTCCCCACGCCGATAATTACACGCTGGGATTAGCAGCGTTTTATAGCAAGCATAGTATCCCATATAGCAGCTGAGCAGAATAAACTTGCGCGTTGATTGCAGGCTATTTCAAGCTCGGCTGATCGCTTTTTATTACGTGACGTCAAGATGTGCTTCACCAAAAAAACGAGAATATACGATAATGGATAATTGGTTGAGTTTTAGCAAACACTCAATTGAAGTGTTCACTCTCGATGAGCCACATCTACTAATTATTGTGCCGGAAAAACAGCGGAACGAGCAAATGATAGCGTAATTCGTTATTCTTGGGTTCGTATTCGTACGCGCAGAATGTTTAGCGCGTTGATAGATTCAAAAATCAGTTGATACCGTATAAACCACACCAAGTGCACCCTTGGTCCTGAGTGGTCACCTGGCATTGAAACCGCACGCAGCCATAAAATTGCACT
This sequence comes from Hetaerina americana, assembly GCF_022747635.1. Taxonomy (NCBI): domain Eukaryota; kingdom Metazoa; phylum Arthropoda; class Insecta; order Odonata; family Calopterygidae; genus Hetaerina; species Hetaerina americana. Next base: position 11,584,527 of record NW_027287205.1, on the reverse strand, counting down.
AAAAATCATTATATGCTATCCTCGCATGCAATCAATAATTTTCATGATTTTTAAATAAATTATGCGATGAGGATAAACAATTAATGTTTTACAGTTTAATTTCTGTTTTTGGAGAAATTGGTTAGAATGGTTATGAGAAGAAAGATTAAAAATTGGAAATATTTTCCACAAAATAAAATGTATTAATGTGACCGGTCTCAATGTAACTACATCATCTTCAGGTAACATTTATCACTCGGAGCCCAGTATATATGCTGGAAAGCAAGTAATGGGAGGGCAGTGGACAAGAAGGGGGAGAGGGAGGAAAGGTGGAAGGCAGTCCCTTCCCCCACTCACATACGTAGTCACCCATGCTGCCTTCCATTCCCCCCCTCTTCCCCCTTTTTTCCCCAACCTTCCCCTTACTTGCTTTTAAGCATATATACTGGACTCCGAGTAATGAATATTACCTGACGATGATGTAGTTACATTTAGACCGGTCGCATCAATAAATGTTATTTTGTGGAAAATATTGCCAATTTTTAATTAATTACGTTATTCCACAATATCACGCCTGAAACGTCTCTTTTCATATGAAGAAGGTTTACTCTCGCACAATATGGCACATCACGCACCAATCCAAATGTCTGTGACATTGTTTTGTACGGTATTTTGTCACAAACCCGTAGAATTAGATAGATTAGAACAAGTATAAGAGGACGCCCCGACGGCGGTATTTGAAGTGGCTAAAGCCCTTGGCCAGAAATCAAGGGATCCGGGTTTGAAATCCGGTTCAGGCGAACGATTTCCTCAATCTGAAATGATTACATTGTAATGCACATTCAGCGGATAACTGCGTTAAAATTTACTCTAATGGCATTCCATACAGTTGCTTGGAATTTGCGAGAAAGGCTGCTCGGAAGCTGGAAGCCAACAGCTACAGCTATCAATGTCTACAACTGTTTGCGGGGGAGCCCCCACAAATTTTAAATCCTTCGCACGCATGAATTTCCCTCCTCCGACCCTTGCAATTGTCGCAGAAGAATCTCACCTATGAAAGTACCTCAGAAAAAACTTTTTCAGTTAAAGGATATCTGACTCTATTTCGGGGTATATGTCCTTTAAATAAAGGAGAGAAATTCCATTCAATACGGCTACGGTGCCAACACCTCTTCCTTATTTTAAATACAGACCATTAGAGAAAAGGGGACCCTTTAGCCATGTTATCTCAATGTTTTTTCTGAGTAAAACTTATCAAAATTGCAAGAAGAAATATCCAAAATGTGCCCGTTGTCCCGAAGCAGGCCTTAGGAATTCCAACTCCCTAAGAATCCTTTTCTTTGTGCATCAAAAGTTTTTTTACCACCTCTAATTAGAATATAAGACAACTGTTATCAACTATACATTAATTAACGTACAGAATTGACTCTACATAATGCTTCCACACCAATAAAAATAAACTTCTACAGTACCATTTAGCCATTAAGTATATATGATTATTAGTAAATTAATCCCCAGATCAAGCAATCGAAACCTGAGGCACGTCTTCAAACCAAAGCATGCATTGGTAGGTATGAATGGTTCTAATCTGAGGCTAATGAAATATTCGATCAGATTATTAAACTCGCGTGCACTGATTCGGCCGTGTTCCATACACTACCAGGGACTTAAATGTGTTGCAACGGTTAACGCATGTATACCGATGCTATCCATTTAAAATGTCTTTCATACAGGCAGTCGCTTCGGAAAAATGCGACCCTGATTCTGGTGAAGCCACTGGAATGGCCCGAGAGCTGACTGCGTTCCTCGACGGCTCACTTCCTTGACTCCCCTCCACGCCCTACTCTCACACCCTTCCCTTCTCCCCTCACTCTTGGACACATTCCACCTTTCTCCTTACTCCAGAGCAAGGCGCCGATCCTGGACCCTCTGTGCGGATGCCACAAGCGCCCCCTACTCTGAGTGATCTTCCCCCAGCGCGATCTAATGGAGAGGAAGAGGGCGCACCGCTCAGAGGAAATCCTTGGAGGGGCATGGGGAAGGGGGGGGTGCATATGGGTGCAGGGGGGGCGGGCCCTGGGTTTGGGCGTCATAAGGAGGAAGGCAATGCGGAGGAAAGGGTGACACGCGGGAAAAGGGTTTTCTTTCAGAGCGATAAGGGCTAATGGCGGCGAGGGTAAAGGAGGGGTGAAAGAATCGCCAACCCGCGGGAAATAAAAGGGATGTGAGGGGGTGAGTGAGGAGGAAGAAGGGGCAGTAAAGGAGACCGGTGGACCAATTGGGGGGGGGGGGCAACGAGGGGTCCGGGAAATGCGCAGACCGCGAAGTATCCTTGGCCAATCTACCAATCCTAAGGAGATCGGGAGGTAAAAAAGCATTAACGGGTTACATAATGAGATTTATATATGATTATGTATGGAAAATTGAGAAGTGCCTCATTTAAGGGAAAAGAATAATAAAATGCCAATAATGTATTTATTAAAGGACCAAATCGGTTTCGCTGGTTACCGGATCGGGTACAGCACACATAGGGTGCAAAACTGCATCCTGCGCACGGTAAGTAATGATTCCATTGCAGGAATAATGCACATATGCGTGTCATTAAATTTTTTACAATACTTTCATTATGTTCACTACCATGGAAACATTCCACAAGTTAAGGTTTGGGAAAATTTATTTAAACGATTAAATTTGCATTTTGTAACCAAGTTCGTAAGTGGATAAAATTGTGGTCTTTACATTTATATCTCCAAATTCCGACATCTGCGCCAGCATACTGCACCCTGCAAGACACTTAAACGACCAGGTGTTAATCTACTATCCACCAGCCATGGGGATAACTTGTGATTTTATCATGCCAGAACATTGAATATGTTTTCTTTTCATATTACAATTGCATAATCACAATTTCAGCAGATGAAAACGGATTGCTCCCCTAAGCCAGTCCGTTATTAGATTTCCCTAACGTTTTTTGTCTCTACGAATGGACGACTGAATTAAGTTGAGCATCTTAATCCCTGTGTGGAAAGCAACGGGAAACTACCACCCAATTGTTTCCAAGAAGTTAATGATGCAATATTGATCTCTATGTACCAAATTCCAGAGGCCAAGTACCGAAAGAGATAAGAAAAAGAAGAATTTGGGATGAGAAATAACAAAGCAAGAAGTTGAAAGGAAAAGATGAAAATTGGAAAATGGAATGTGCTTCCGCTACATCAGGGAGGCAAGTTGGAAAATGCAAAAGAAGAAATGAAAAAATATTGACTGAATATTCTTGGCATTGTTCAAATGAGATGGGGTGGGAGTGGAGAGCGGCAGAAGGGAGGGTATACAGTAGGTTCTACTATTCAGGTGAAGAAAAAGCAGGAAAAATGATCGAAGATGAAGTGATTAAGGTAGAGTTCATTAATAAAAGGATAATAATTATAATATATAAGGAAAGGCAAAGAATTTGTGGGAATACGAGCATGCATGCCAATTAGTCAACACTCTGAAGAAGAAGTGGATGAGTTCTATGAAAAGATAGAACTAATCACTGAAAAGGAAAGACGGAATTCCTGGAGTGTGGTAATGGGAGACTTAAATACAGTTGTGGCTAAAGGTGGTGAGGGTAAGGCAGAAGGAATATTTGGACTAGGAAAAAGGAACGATAAGGACAAAGAATAACTGACTTTTGTAAATAAAACTGTCTTTTAGTTGGTAACAACTTGTTTGAAATCCATTAAACAAGGAAATATACATGGAAACCACGAATAACTGAAGTGAGGTACCATATTGATTTTATTCCAATGCAACACGGGTATAAAAAATGCATGAAAATAGCAAACATTCTCAAGTAGCAAATATCAATTCTGACTTTAACCTAGTTATAGATAGTATAGAGTTATGCATTAAGCTGAATATGGGCATGGAAAAGAAGTAAACAAGGAAATCTAAACATTAGCAAGCTAAAAGAATCTGAGAAATCTGGGAAATATGGGAAAATCTGAGGAAATGGAAGAACTTTCCATGGAAAAGCTGAAAGCCACGGGAGATATGAACTGTCTGGATGATTTGGGAGAATATCAAACGGGATGAGAGAAGAATCAAAAGAGGCAGTTGATGTAAATGCAGGAAGAAAATAAGAAAAGAAAGGATCATAGGTGAGGTGTTGAACAAATTGGAGGAAAGGAGAAGTTGCAAAAATGTAAATTCAGAAGAAGGCAAGAGAGTTAAAATATAAGAACATAGGAGAATTAAATTAACTCAAAGGAGAAACGTATAAGGCCAAAGAAAAATAGATGAGTGACCGAGGCAGTGAGATGGATGAATTAGATAGGGGAGGGAGATATGATGAGATGTGTAATGAAGCAAGAAATCTAACATGTAATGAGAAAGAAAGTAAGAAGTAGTTTTGAGGTAGAAGATAAAGACGAAAAAACTATTATTGATTCAGATGAGGTAATGAGCAGGTGGAAGGAATAAACTGAATGGTTATTTGAATGGGAGATAAGATCAATGTAAAGTGAATTAGTAACTAGAGAAAGAAAACAAGGTGATCGATGATGGAAAAGGCTATGGCATACTTAAAAGTGAAGTTGAAGCACCTATTAAAGAGATGAGAAACGGGAAAGCAACCGGAGTTGACAAAGTTCCAGTTTAAACATTGAAAACACTCAATAAGATAAGAAAGTAAGAATGCACAAATGTGAGTAATGAGATTTACAAAAATGGAAGATGGCATAAACACTTTAAGGAAACTATAATGGTTCCTACGTAAAATAAGGAAGCTACCAATTTATACGAGGAACACAAAACGGTAAGTCTAATATCATAGGTGGATGAAATAGTTTTAAAAACAATTACTAGAAGATTGTAGGGAAAACTGAAAGGTGTGATGAGAGAAGAACAATGTGGATGCAGACGAGGTGCAAGTACAAAGATGCAATAGGTCTGATGAGTGTAATCGATGAAAGGAACAGAGAAAAGAACAAAAAGTATGTGTAGTATACATTGATGGAGAAAACCTTTGATAGATTAAGATTGGACGCATAAATAGTGATTCAGAAAAAGCATGGAAATCATTGGAGGTAGAAAAGACTAATAACAGAACTGTAACTCAGTCAGACGGAATATAAGAGGCTGGTTGACAGAGGAGTTTGGAATAGGATGGTGTGTTGGAAAAGGAATCTGCCGGTCAAAAACCATATTCAACATACAGGGTTCGTCCGGAAAATAAGTGTACTGAGCTCAGGAAAAATAATTTATTACACTTTTACATATCTTAAGCTAATATTCCTCAAAATAGGACCCTTGTGAGTCGATACACTTGTTCCAGCGGCGTTCCCATTCCTGGAACGCTCCCGCGAAGGCATCATCGGGAACCTCTCGAAGACACGTCGTCACGGCCTCTTTGACGGCGTCCTAAGTCCCGTATCGCGTTCCTTTCAAATTTCTCTTTATCTTCGGGAACAGAAAGAAGTCCGGCGGTGCCAAGTCCGGGCTGTAGGGCGGGTGCGGCAGCGTTGCCACGCCGTGCTTGGCCAAGAAGTCCGACACGACAAGCGCGGTGTGAGACGGCGCATTGTCGTGATGCAGCCGCCAGATGTTTTTGATCGCTGGCCGGACGCGGGCGACTCGTTTTCTAAGCCTGTCGAGCACTTGGACGTAAAATGCAGCATTTACAGTTTGTCGTTCAGGTACAAATTCGCAGTGGACGACTCCCCTTTTGTCAAAAAAGAAAATGAGCATCGCCTTGATCCGAGATTTGCTCATGCGAGCTTTCTTTTGACGGGGTGATGATGGGGTGTGCCACTCCGCACTTTGTCTCTTCGACTCTGGGTCGTACTCAAAGATCAACGTCTCGTCACCCGAAACAACGTTCTCTAAAAAATGTGGATCATTTTTGCAGTGATCCGCAAGTTGTGTCGCGATTTCCAAACGATTGAGTCTTTGATCATCACTGAGCACTTTCGGCACCAACTTTGCACAAATTTTTCGCATCTGTAATTGCTCCCTAATGATCTCGTGCACTATTGTTTTTGGCACATTACACTGCTCTGCTATCATCCGAACACTAAGACGACGATCAGAGTTCAGTACATCGCGAACTTTTCGCACATTTTCGTCGGTGAGTGTCGTTGATGGGCGTCCAGGCCGTGGTTCGTCGTCGACCTCTTCTCTGCCCTCCACGAACATCTTTTGCCACCGAAAGATCATGTTTCTGGACATGGCTGACTCCCCGTAAGCCTGGTTAATCATACCGACAGTTTCGGTAGACGATTTCCCAAGCTTTACCGCAAATTTGATGGAATAACGCTGCTCCAAAAACTTCGGCATCGCGTTCCGTGACGTGGGTCGAGCGTGGAGGTTCGCGTTAACAGAGCTCCACCACAGCTCAGAGCCGACTGCCTTTTACATCGTCGCTTGCCAACATACAGGACCCCCCTCCAATCGCAGCCCGTCAGAGCGGTGCTGGGCGCGCCTGAAGCGGCGGGAAAAAATCAGTACACTTATTTTCCGGACGAACCCTGTATATTTGGAAAAATAAATACAGACTGCTTTGATGGAATTATAGGAGTACATATCCGGGTTAAAAGATTGGAATGTATCAGATTTGCAGATAATATGGCTGTAGTGGCAGATAGTAAAGGGGAGTTCATAGAAATGTTAGCGAACTCTAAAGACAAATATAAAGATTTGGAATGTTAATAGTCAAGATGAAAACTGAGATCATGTAAATAGGAGGAAAATGTAAAAGGATCAGAATTACATTAAAATTAGAAAAACCGAAGAAATATATAGCTTTCGGTATTTGGGAAGTGTCATCACTGAAGACATGTCCAGTTCCAAGGAAATCAAGTCAAGAATAGTTATGATTAAAGAGGGATTTAATAATAAGAATAAAATACTGTGCTGATCTTCGAAAAAGGAACTAAGGAAGAGATAGGCAAGATGTTGCATCTGAAGTATGATGACATACACAGCAGAGAGTTGGATTTTGCGGAAGATAAAGTAAAAAGAATAAGAGGCCTTCGAATCGTGGTTGAGGATGGAAGAGGTTAGACTGGAGGATAGAGTGGTATATGAAAGTTGCTACTAAGAAATAGACAAGAGAGACACTAGGTAAAAATAATCAAGAAAAAGAAGGTTAGGGCATCGTATGAGAAAGAAGTGCCTGTCGAAGTAAATGATAAAAGGGAAGATAGGACGAGGGAGGAAGAGGTATATGATGATGGACATGGTTAAAATTGGGGAAAATACGAAGGAATCAAGAGAATGACTGAGGACAGGAAGATATGGAGGTCAATCGTAAGAAAACCTGCTGAAAGGCAGAACAAACAATAATTGATTTTTATCGCCTAGTTATGCCATGTGAGGCAAGAGTAATTCGAGTTAGCATTGTAACTCATACCGTCAGCGATCATTCAGTAAGTAAAGCAGTGCATGCACCTAATCCTTGTGTTTCTAGCGACTCCCCACCAAAGATTTTTTCGTTAATAGTGTTGCCACCACTGATCGTTTTTTGTGATTTATTAATTAAATGAATTTCCCCGAAAATATTTCATGACTATTTCCTGAATTATTTCGTGGTCACTCACTAATTTTCTCCATTTTTAATTACTATCAAAGCAATATCCGAACGAAAAATAGCATTTCCCTCCACAAATTCAATTAGTGAAATATTTCATTTTGTGATAAAATTGAAACAAGCACAATAAGGGACGCAAATCAGATAGCTAATAAAAAAACCAAGGAGATGAGTTGTTGAGGCAAGAAGGAAGCAGATTTATGGGAATGGGAGCGCGGGTGCGGTGTCATCGAAGGGAGCAGGGATCATTGGAAGGACGATGGACAGCAGAAGGTCACCAAGTGAATGGAGAAGGTCACCAAGAGAATGGAGAAGAGAGATCCATTTGAATGGCAGTCTTTGAAGATGGATTGGGGGACTTGGGGTGGGGGGGTGGGAGGGAGCGGAGAGTCGCCATTGCGATTGATGCGGGTGCAAAGGGTGAGGTAGGGGAACGGGAAATTGCGTCCTAGACCGGAAAGAACGTATTCAAGGCGGAAAACAGGAATCTAAGATTAGTCGAAAAATAAATAAATGGTATCAAATATTCCTTCGATTAAAAAAAAACAGACGCACTACATCAGACTTGAAGTTGTTACAAGTATACGCAATGATATCGGTTTCAGACCTCACCTCTCTCCAGAGAGACGCTTTCTCCTTAAAAAATACGTAACACTTCTTTAGTAAGGATAATAAATTCAATGGTATCAGGCGAAATGTGATGAGACTCCTACTTGAGGTTTTAAAAAAATAAATGCACTCGCAAGTTTCCACAGATAATTTTTAATAACTCGACTGGTTTCTATACAAGGCATCATCATTAGGCAGACAGAAGGATAATAATATTCGTATTTTTTTCTTATTCATTAAATTTCATTTGAGGCAGTTATTTTTATTCTATCTATGCAAATTGTAATTCTGCGGGAAATCCTTTGGGTTTACACTAATGTGAATCTTGTTTCTCAAGGATGAAATCAATGCACAAAATCCAAAGATTCGCTCATACAGGACCATTAAATGAAAATAAATGTCTCAGCACTTATAATGTCCGCTTTGCAGAGAATGAGAGGTTTATATTGCTTCACACTATATTTACATATAGTTGAATGTTATCATAGAGAAATTGAGTAGGTTCCTGACGTTCAGCCAAATTCATTCTCGAATATTTGGTTTGGTAGTTTCGGTTTTATCCAAGGATAGGAACCTACACTTTCCAACTGCCCGTTCTAGATGTGCATGATTTCTAATTGGCAGAGTACAATTACTTATTTTGCAGTTAATCTCGTTATAATATGGTTCTCCCGCCAACTGCTTCCCAATGAACACGCAGGGATTGTTGCTACAATCACGAGGTTTCTACTCAATAATTAGATATGCTAATGTTTATTCTTTGGTGAGCACAAATCCATGGCTAAAAACATTCCATGTGTTTCCTCTTTTTCCGGAAGTGTCAATTAATTTCCCCTTTCTCTTCTTTTTACTTTCTAAAGAAATCTGAAGCAGAAGTTCAAATAAACTGATAATATGAGTTTTTAGGAAGTATGCAGGAGAGTAAATTTTATATCATGCCATCCTGTAGTTACGTCATGTACGAGGGCTAAAGAGAAATTAACTTACGTTTCGGCCTAGCGTGGCGGTAGCTAGGGCTATAGTCAACATCTTGGTATCTAAATATCCTTACACCCAGCACCCACCCTGCTGTTACATGTTGCGGACTGTGGATCTTCTACTTTGCTCAATACAAACTGTTAAAATGTACGCTGATATAGGAAATCCCTAAAGATCTGTTGATAAAATAAAAATCACAAGCTGATTGAAATTCATGGGCCTAATTGAGAAAAGTATCGAGACGGAATAATAAGTGAAGGTGGGGTGAGGCAGTGGTGCATTCTCAGTTTAAAAATGGCCACAGCACCACTGTTTACGACGAGGACACCGCAGTGGTCGACCTAGCCTTCTGATAGATGTATTGACGGTGAAAATCAACGAAACAATTTGTAAAAATCCCTGATTTACGATTAAAGATCTCTCGTATTATTTTCCCCAAATTGCATGACGTCTACTGCATGAAATTGTAGCGTGGAAACTTGTCTATCATAAGTTTTCTGCCAGATGGGTGCCGAAAACCTTGACGAAAGACTACAAAAAACAGCTTCTCGCTGCATTACTGATTTTCGTACAAGACTGCGACAAAGATGGCGCTCTTAGATCGTGTCGTAACTGGGGATGAGACATGGGCAAAGCATGTAAATTATGAGACAAAATGGCAGTCTATGGAATGTGGACCCACACAAGTTCTCCCAGGACTGTAACGCGCCAGATTCTATCAAAGACGGAATGGACAAGCCAGTGTATCTTTACGATAAATGCCTTAATTCCAATAGCGACTATGTAGAAAAATAGTTTGATAATGTGCCTTTCAAGTTAATATAATAAAACTTTGTTTTTTCACAAGGTTGTTATTTTCTTTCAAAACTTCATTTACGTTCTGGACAGTCTCTTATATTAAAAATTAGATGGAGCACTTGAAACATAATATATGGAAAAATGAAGTTCAGATCCGGCAAAGAATACCAAGTGACAAATATTTATGTCAAATAATGAAGAATGTAAGATGGAAGAGCCATTTAAGGTGTAAGAATATGAATCTGCTCGGGGAGGAATGGAAGTTTTCAGTCAACCAATCCCCAGGATCAAAGGGCTAATGATGTATTGTATGCGGATTATATTGCGCTTTAATAGAATTTCATGAATTCGAATAAAAGGGAATTGTCTTCCGGACAAAAATGTTCAGTGATCAAATATGTATTTGTATAAAAACCTCCTTTCCATCATTTTCTCCAACGCATCGTCAAACTGCGACTATTAAAAGCTTCTTTGAGTCATTTTCTTGGTCACTGTTTCGAAGTCCTAACTGAGGAATAACTTTTCAGTTGCATAAAAGTTCAATTTAGCTGATTTGTATGGTTGACATCCGCAGGCCACCGCAAGGGCTGGTTTAAGGGGTGGTAGGAAATTAACCATGAGTGCACTAACGTTAGTTCATGCATGCATTTGAATATACTCGTATATTACCTTATACACAAACACTCGTATGATCACAGTCATTGACACAATAATTGACTACGTCATTAAAAGTTTGTCTCTAAATAATTAATGATATACGGGAGTTTTGGTTCCATGTCGTTATGATTTCTTAACGTGAGATGGAAGAATCATCACATGAATTATGATGACGGTGTATATCCCTCATGTCATCCCAATGGTCGAATCTTTCGATGTAATGTGGTTCCATATTCATTCCCTCTTGTTTCTCAAGAAAACTCAACTGTCCTGTATATTTCTAAAAGTCTGAAAAGTAAACTTTTCGTGCAGATCAATGAAATTTGTATGACTTTTATTCAAGAAAATGTAAGTGATTTGTCACTACAAAATTATTTTAAATTAAAACTTATCTTTACATTGACTTTACGAAACCTTTTTCTCATGATCTGAACGTTAGCAGATGAAGAAGTCTTCTTTCGAATGAAAGGGTGACGCAACGGTGAACAGTGAACAGAGGTCATAATTCTCGAAGAACCGACCAAATATCATTTACATATTTCATCAGCGCTATAAATTCATGAACTGAGTGCAAAACTAAGTTTAACGTACTAAAAAGTACTTCGGGTACCTTTTGGGAAAGGGACCGTTTTCCTACCTTTGAGTAGATGAAACACCTTAAATGAATAAACTAATCAATAGCAGGATATGACAGTATATTAAATTACTCAGGTGTGAATATTAAAACTGAAACAGCTGAGAAATATAGCTCAATTCAGAGTAAGGTATGTGACTCGATCATTTGTATGTTCTTTGATGCGTGAGACAGTCACGTACTCAATGCATGCATTGCTTTCCCATTTTATGAAAGACGATCTAGCAAAATGCGAGGAGATTTCTTTGACGACACAATTGACTCCTTCGCGAGGGCTCAAGTTCCCGAGGTTCCCATCCCCGGCTAAGACATTGCTTGGCTCCTTGGAGAGAGTTTTCCTCCTCGGGGTGATTTTACACGGTTCTTACCGAGCTTACCGAGCCGAGATGCGTATATTAATAATGAGAGTGATTCCCTTCTAGGTACATTATTAATATTAATTCAGGTATAGAACCAGATAATATAATACCAATAAGCATGGGATTCTTTGAAATTGGAGGAATTTCGGAGATAAATACGCTTTGAAAGTTTCTCTACAATGAAATTTTTCATTTAAATATGCAATTTTGATATTTTGACACCCGTTATTTAAATCAATGAAATACAGCTACAGCATAATTCCTCTTTCGAAATCTAAGTGCACGTTCTTTTATTGCTTTTAAACAATAGCCACCGCCGACAGTATCTATTGTATACTTGTATGTACATGCGCATGTTAGTTGGTAGTTTGTGTGTTTGCATGTATGTGGGGTGTAAGTGTTCTTACATGAATGTATATCATATTTTGTTTGTGAACTGTATAAATTTGTGGCTTTTGCATGCGATTTTTTTTCTTAATTACAGGTGGTGCCCTAACACCCCCCGCCACACGCCCTTGCGGCGGCTTGCAGGGTATCAAACTCTTAAGAAGAAACTCTTAAGTGCTTCAAGTGCACAGTGGTATAAGTTGATAAAAACACTACTAAGAAAAGGTAACTACTAAGCTCAATAATGACGCGGCTTACAAATAAAGAAGCAAAACAAATACTTTTTTTGTGGATTGTATAAGTCCTTGAAACTGAAAAATTAGACTAATAGGAAAGCACACCGGAGAAAATGTCTTATTTGTAGAATAAATGGAAAGAAGGGAGATGTTTGACTTCAAAGGCAAATGCTGAATATCAATGAAAAATAAAAAATAGTGGTATACAAAAGAAAATAAGTTTAAAAGGTCAATAAGGAACTAAATATAGTCTAATAGTTGGAAACACCCAGAGACAAAACATACTCGTATATATAGAGTGCAAGGAGGGAAAGTGTTATGGTAAAACCAGAAACTTCATAATAATGAACGTAAGCAATTAGATTCATCCGGGTTGATGGGAATTATTATTAGATAAGAAATAGTCGAGGACTGACTAACGCGTTGTTTGTATCTAAGGAAATGCGAATTAATTCAATCAGTAATCAACTATTAATAATGTACGCAGAAAAGAGCTGGCAGGTTGGAAAAAAAATACCCATTCGCTAATTTAAAATACTTCTCTTTTTCATTAATAGCCAATGGTTCGCCGATCTCTGAAGACTTGTCTTTTTAAGATATTCGGGTAGATTGGCATTTATAGAATTGCTAATTAGCTCATTAATTTTTGTAATGTAATCACAAATATAGCTTCCATCTGAAAAAATACCTTGATTTGCTTGATGAGGAAAGCTTAAGTAAGCGAATCATTTTCCTCCAGTTATGACTACGTCCTTATGGTTGAGCAAGTAATAAACCTATTTCGGTAGTAAAATTATCAAAATGACCCCTTTTGCCAATTCCGACAAAATGTCCACATCTGTCAGTTTGTTAAAAATTGCTAATAATCAGGCGATTTGGAATATTTTCGTTGTTTTTTAAATATTCATATCACGAGCAGTTTTTATTTCGTATATTTAACTAAAACCCACATTAATATATCATTGAATGTATTCTCTTAATATAGGTTAACCAATATGTCTTCATTTTAGACAAAACTTCTTGTAAACAAAAAACTAGACATTTAAATAATATATTTGGATTTCTATGCAATTTTCCTCCATTGCCTTTGGTTTAAATTAATTAGTTAAAGATAAATTTGAGGAAAACGAAAAAAATATGCAAAATGCACGTGTCAAAAAAGTTACACATGCAATCAATAAGAAAAGGCCTATTATGCATGAAAATCTGATTTAATTACAATAATATTAATTAATGACAATAGTATATTTGTTACAAGCACCACCATTACCCAAAAATTTAATCAGTTAGGCAACTTTAGCAATAGAATACCGCTGAATTACCCCATAAAAAACGGAATGAGGTACGAATCGTATAAATTTTCGTTCCTTCCTTCAATGGTCACACTCTAATTTCTGTCTAGTTTCCATGTAACTTTTTTGGCAAAATAAATGTTGAATTTTCCACACTCAGCTCTTTCTCATGTTTCACTGGAGTTTTTCAATTCAATTCCACGCTTGTTTGGAGAATCCATGCCCTTCGGAACTTCATATTAAGGAACTGTCCTCACGAAAGAAACAAAAGTCAATTACTTGAATAAATGTTTCAATCAAGTGAATGCAGTTTCCAATTCACCAATTTCTGGGAGCGAAATTTATGCGAGCCGGTAAAATATTTTTCCCAGAATATAAAATGAAATCATGGCCCTACTGATTCAAACTGGAATGTGTAGCTTCAGTGTAGACCAGGAAAATGCAAAAAACCTATGTAGTATAAATATCGAATATCCGTGAATTCACAGTAACAGCATGAGAGCTGCAATACCCTAGCATACATGTACGTGTGTATATGTATATACATGTATAAATACACAAACGCACATAAATAAATGAATATATTATATATGTACATATATATTGGAAATATTTTTACACTCGTGATTTTCCTGATTCCGCCTTCCCTACCTCTACTGTGTTAGTCCTTTGTGTTCCTACCCCTTTTCCTTATATCTATTGCTATTTGAATGAATATTTGTTCGCCATTTTGCGGGATTTCGTGTTTGAATGTGTGTTTATATATATATATATATATATATATACACACATATATATATACAGAAATTATACATATATATATATTATACATATATATATATATATATATTATACATACATATATATATACTACCAAACTACCAAAAAATATTTTGTCACTCCTATCAAAACATAATCCAGCAGCCTACTCTATTACAAGTACCTTATCATCTCCGTGTACTTCCTTCCTCCCTTCATTCCGTCCAACATCCTTCTTCTGTTCCTACCCTTTCCTCGTTTTCTTAACATCATCCCCTCTAATGCAGTCTCCAACATCCCACTGCCGATCAATACGCCCTTCCTCCATTTGTCCTACCTCCTTATGATTTCGCCCAGCAAACCCCTCTCTTCGCCCACCGTTCCAAGTACAACCACAATTGTTTTCCTTGTGGCCTGTTTTACCTTCTCCATTCTTATCTACGCCCATATTTTAAAAACCTCCAATCTACATGTATCACCCTGCTTCAGCGACCACGTGTCCGCGGCGTATATAACTACTCTCCATATCAAAGTTTTTACGAGTCTTTTCTTAACATCCTTACTCAACGTCCCTGTCATCAACTCCCTCCTCCTTGTGAAAGCCGCTTTTCCTAGCGCAATTCTTCTCCTTACGTCCTTACTACTTTGACCGTGTTGGTCCAAAACACTTCCAAGATACGTAAACTGTTATACCTGCTCTAGTTTTTGCCCTCCTATATTTATATGTAGCTTAGCCGGTTTTCTAGAATATTCTCATAACCTTTGTTTTATTAATATTTATTCTCATTCCATATCTATCGCACTGAATTTCCAATTCACTCAGTAATGCTTGCAACCTCTTGGCTGACTGACAAACTAAAGCTTGGTCATCAGCAAACCTAACTGATTTTACAAATTTCCCATTGACCTTCATTCCAAACCTCCAGTTCTTTCCATAAAGAAAATAGGAATATATTGGAGGGAAAGGAGGCTAATCCGAAACTGAACATGTCTCAGACTGGTCAGGTGCGCAGGGGGAACGGAGAGTCCGGATGGGCAGTGGTTTGGAAGAGGTGTAAGGCATTCACTTGTTCTGCTCAACGTGCGAGTGGAGAAAATGATTAAACAGGCATGGGGAGAACTGGTTTGGTTTGGTTTCTTACTATTATGATTGCTGAGTATATTGGGGAAAGAATGAGTATTTGTATCTACCTGTACAAGAATTTATCTTCCTTATCTTATCCTAGTGGTCTGATCTAACTAAATAGTGTGAGGACATTATACGAGTCCTATAATGTTACGTAAAACTCGCTTGTTCTGAGCCTTGCTCATCTTGCTTAAGTCTAAGTCTCGCTTGTAAATTGCCTTTGCATCTCAATTTGCTCCCAGTCTAATTCCTCTAAAAGACCTGTCACAATCATTGTCTTATTATAACAATTTTTGATGACAAACCTTGCGGAATTTCTTTGGACTTCATCTTATTTTTGCCAAACATTCTCCCAACGATCCCTTATACTTGAGACATATTCCAAATTACGTCTAACTACTGTAAAGTAAATCTTTTCTTTTAATTTATCATTACATTTCTCCATCACCTGTTTAATGTAGCCGAGTTTCTTTTGAGCGGATCCGGATATTTTCCTGATATTTTCTCCCGATGAAAGGCGTTGCGCAAGAACTACCCTCAAATATTTTAACTTGACCGGCCTTAGTTAGCACTGAACCCTCTACTTCATAATGTATATCCTGTTCGCCACTTTCATTGTTACAAAATTTCAAAACTGCGATTTTGCTTATGTTAAGCACTGATTCCCGTTCATTGCACTCACTAATCCATTATTGTGTCCACCTCTATGGAGAGTAGCTCGCAATCTCTTGGGCCCCTTATTTCGCTATATACCACCGTTATCCTGTATACCACCGTTGGAGTCACCTGAGTGTGCTAATTCCTCATACCGAAGGCAGGATGCGAACTCGTGGGCTTTGAGCTAACGGAAGCAGCGCAGAACCTGTTGCCAGGCTGAATAGCCCAATCGTTACTTTGAATGTTGGAATAATTCCTATTTCTAAAAAAAATGGGCTTTGAGAAGAGATTTTTTCCTGGAGCCTAGGCAGGAGAATATTTTGAACCCATATTCGACGTGAATTACCAAAACAAGACCAAATCAACTCAAAGTGCGCTTCAACAGTGGGAGGAAATATAGCAAAAGAAAATGGACTGAAAATTGGCAACGACTGAGAGGAGAGTGGGGTAGTGGATGGATGAGAATGTTGTGGAAAGGGTAAACGACACGGAGGGGTGAGTAGGGGGCCGTGGTCGGGGCCAGGGTGGGGCGTGCGAAATGGGAGCGGAACTTTTGAATGAATACGCGATGCTTTCCGTGGCCGGGTGAACAAGACGGTGCTCTAGCGGTGGCGCGGGGCCTACACATTCATTTGTTCACTCAGGAAACAACAGCGATTGGATCGTCGTGGCAGCTAACGGCACGATGTTTATTATTAACGGAAGATGAAGTCAGGTTTGATATCAAAAGTTGGCATGGTTTTGTAGCGTGCGCCCTTCCTGCTTACAATTGCTGCCCCATCAAACTTATCCCGCTTTGTCAAGCAGATGGGAAAAAGGTTCCATATCCAAATTAAAAGGCATATCCCGAGAAGATAGTGTGACCTAGGATTATTTTCACAGTCTTTTACTTTTTTTTACAAAGAATTAATGTAAGCTTATGTAATTTAATATAGTTAAAATCTTTTTGCCGATAAAAAATAGTCATTCGTAATTAGCGTTAAAATTTGAAACAAACTGTCTATGCCGAATTTGCCTTTTTCTCGTTTGCATTAATAAATAACGTCTAATTCATTCCATTAAGACTGCTAAATTGATTTTTGTTGAATATTTGCGTATTGGGCGGTTTCGTTTTGCTTTTCCGACCCTTGAAGCAATAAAATGTTTTCAGTTTCCAAATAAATCACAGTTTACGCTAAAACTAAAAAGCACCAAATACTAAAAACGCGCTTTCCCCGCGATCAAAAGTTATACATTTGTTATGTAAAACAATATGGTGGAGACTCCTTTACCCAGTCCTGTCGTTTATTTACCATCGCCAGCTCTTATCATTCAAGTACGTTTCTCTGGCTTAGAAGAGTGGAATGAATGCGAAAGTTATTCAGGAAGTCTATCATCATGTCCACTCCAGAGACCACATTCAAGCGCGAAACATTTTTTCACTCTAAAGACATCAAGCTCCGAACGCCTCTTTCCCACTCTCACTCTGTCTATTTCTCATTCCCCCTTTTATTCCATCCTTTCGCCCGTTCAAGTAAAAGTTCAAAGTCACCCAGACTTTTCCCTTTCCCTCCTAAATCATTCAGCGGCCCTCCTTGTTGTTGGGCCGCCAATACATCTCCGGCGGGTGGCGGTGGCTTTTAACCTCGTTCCTCGACCGAAGGGATGTGCCCACCCCGTATCGACGCCACGCCCCCCCCCTCCCCTTTCCTCGCCCCAATCGATCCTCCCAACCCGTCAAACGACAGTTCCTCCCTCTCGCTCGAACAGGGGGGTGACAGCCTCCCAACCGCCGCCGCGCCCCCCTCCCCCCCTTCCCGCCAACGGACGCCTCTGCCGTCACTGTCCCGCCAGGCGAGGACGATATTATGAGGCAACACTCGTGACTGTCCGACACGCCATTGCCTACTAATTGCAGCAGGGGCTCGTAAAAGCTCACTCGATCGAGATAATTACTTCAATCGTCGGCGGAAAAATTATGTCAACGTATCGGAACGAAACGCGGTGGAGAGACGTAAGATAGGCATAGGAATCAGTTTATATGAAACTAAAAGTGGGCATCGTGATACTTTTACGAAATTTGCGAATGATTAACCCTTAACCTGTCAAGTAACGCGTGGAAGATATACTTTACCGCACTACAGTAGTTTTTATTCTAACTCCATGACAGTTATGGGATCCGGATTAATCATTCGGATACTTACGTAAAGAGATTCACGCGAAATTGAAAGACTAAGATAACTGACGTAAAAGGACATCCGAAGTAGATTTTATTCTGCCCTTTTAAGCCAAAGTTGTCCTTCAACTAATTTTTTTCAGAAATTAAACTTTATTTTACAAGAAGGTTATTTTTATAATTTACTAGAATGTATTCAAGGGTTTTCTGGAAGAGGCCCTTGTCCACATGATTAAGCTAGAATGATCACATAGCAATGACATTCTCCTTTCAGTACCTTTAATAGTGTGGAAAATATATATATAGTCATTTCTCTGTACTACGCAAATTGATAAAATGAAAAAATAATATCACTTAAAATTTAATGCATTAAAGGTAAACTTAAGGTTGTGGATAAATAAATAAGGTGAAACAATAGTATACAAATGTAAGTAAGTATCCCAGTCAAAGTCAATGAATTTCCCATAATTAAGTAAATGCATCGTATTTTGTTGCAGTTGAATAAAGAATGAGGAAAAATTGTCAAAAATCTTACAGGCCAAGGCACGGTTGAAATAATGAAGCGATAAAATTACAAATTAAAATAAATCTTTTCATTGCAATCTTCCTTCATACACATAACCTAAACGCAAAATTTAGTCACAAATATTATTCCTAATGGTCGTACCCAAAGTTCTTTTGACGCAGTTATTATCGGTATTAAATATATCTTAAATTTAGGAATTGAATAAGTGCTAGAGATTCTTTTTAAAATAACCCAAGGAAATGGCTCAAATGACAAGATCATAATTATAAACGTCAACTGATGTAATTTTTAAGGACTATTGCGTTTGGCGTTTTCATGTAGTGTATGCCAAACTTGGTTTCTCGGGAGTTGCCCAGAAATGAATTAAATGACTCAATAAATATTAAAACATATGCTGATACACTAAACTGACACGTAAAGGATTGTGAACTACAGGGTCGCACCCAAAAGTGGTAGGACTGATTTTTTTACAAGAATTTTATTGACGATATACTTACATCGACTTAATAATCTTCAAAGTATGCTCCTTGAGCTGCTACACACTTAGTATAACGTTGCTCCCATTCCCCGTACGCCCGCTGGAAATTTTCTTTGGGGATGACGTTGATGACCCTCGTCGAAGCCTCTTGAACGGCCTTTGTCGAGTCAAAATGTCGTCCCTTGAGCTGTCTTTTCATCAGGGGGAAGAAGAAGAAGTCCGGTGGTGCCAGATTGGGAGAATAGGGCGGGTGCGGCAACGTGGCAACGCCGTATTTGGCCAGGAGCTGTCTGACGACGAGCGGTCGACACTCAGAATTTTCGGCACCATCTTGGCGCACACCTTGCACATGTCCAAATCCTGTGAAATAATGCGTTGGACGTTGGATGCAGACAGACCCAACTGGTCTGAAATTTCTTTACTGGTTAAGCGTCGGTCTGTGTTCAGCAGTGTCCTCACTCTGTCCACATTCGTGTCGGTTCTAGCCGTCAACGGTCGTCCGGAGCGATGGTCGTCTTCAACGAGCTCCCTACCCTCTTTAAACAACTTGTGCCACTCAAATACTGTGGAACGGCTTAAGGCAGTGTCCCCATATCGCTTGATCATATCGAGGGTCTCAGTTGCCGTCTTCCCGAGTTTCGCACAAAACTTCACGGAATAACGTTGCTCTGAATTCAGATTCATTTTATTTTTCGACGCGGACAAAAAACTTGCTTCACTAAAAACGGTGTCCTCACTCAACGACAGCCCGCAGGCGACTGAGGTCTGTGTTGGTCTGTTGCTAAGGGCCCCCTCCACCTTACCCTGTCAGGCAGACCCCCCTCCACTGCTCCGTTCGTGCCAGAGAAAATCAGTCCTACCACTTTTGGGTGCGTCCCTGTATAACTGCATGCGGAAGTTAATGATGAATCAAATGTGCACATTCATCAAGAGCATTCAAATGATATTTATTAAACAATATCTCTTCAGTACTAATGAGAACTTATTCCAATACCGTTTTTAGGTGCAAGTATAGATGAAAAATTTTTACTTTTCAAAATTCTAAAACATATTTGGATCACATTTTCACACAAATAATTACGTTTCGTCTAATACACATTTTACGCGTATTTGTTGGTTTTTAATGTCCATTTTTCCAATGAATCACGTGAAATAAGTTCTGTTTAAGCACTATATATTTGGCATATTAAAATCTCAGTGCGGAAACCTGAAATAAAAACTGACAAATTAAACATTATAATATTATTAAAAATGATATATTTATTAATGTAAAAAATACTCTAGTGGAAAACACAATTGTTAATTATCATTTCTCTTCAATATGGAAATTTTCCACAAAGTTAAGCCTGAAATAATACGGTTGATGAATTAAGGTTAATTATTTCTCCCCTCGCCAAAAAGTGAAAAATTTCAATTCATAGTTCCCTTTGAAGGATAAAACTTAGTTTGGTTAATCTGTGCATTAACAGGGTGCCATGACGCTATCAATTTGCATGTACTGTGATAGACCGTAGTGGCTCTGCCTGGAGTTCGCCACATTCGATAATTGCAAAAGCAGTCAAGGCACATGACTATCACCAGCAATTTTGTTTCGATATCAGAGCACAATTGAGAGCCTCCGTCAACACTTTCCCGGGCAATATCTCCACAAAAAATCGATATGCCACCACTATTCGTCATATATGGCATGCTATCAACGGCATAAAATGATATTTAATCGAGTCTCGCGGTTATTGCTCTTGGAGCATATGTCGTTTAATGCCCTCCCACGCGTCTTAAAGAATCCGACAAGAACTTTAAACCCCTCCCTATCTGGATTTACTTATTTGAAGATTTGATGTCAACGTCCCCGAAGTATTTATCTTAAGACATTTCCCATTAAATCTCGACGACGTCTGAAATTACTACCGAATAATGACTGCCGTAGTGAAATTAAACATCCCGTTATTATTCTCAATTGTTTTTAGTGTCGGCGGAAGGGATATTTTCCTGTAAATGCAACCGAATGAAAGTCCTTAGACCAAGTCGGGGATTTCATTCTCATTATTTCATTGAGAGCATATTTTTGTCATTTGCAATTTAGTAATACTGTTAAAAGAAAATTTGCTGTTAAGATAGGTACCATAAAAAAATCAAACTTCAAAATTTCCGTGACCGAGAATTTTATCAACATTTTCAGTTGATTTACAGTCTTTATGTTTTCCAATATTTAAATTACAATGGAATATTATGTTTTTTAGACAAATAGTTTCTAATAATGTCGATTACATGAAAAAAGGACGGATTTTTCACGCAGTAATTAAATAAACAACATTCAATCGTTTCTTTCCACGTGAGTAGGAATGAAAAAGGCTTGATGAAAACATATTAGGAACAATATATTTTGAGAATTTAACGCTCACTAGCACGAAGTTCCTATTTTAAATATAATATATGGAATTCGGTCGCATTGATTTCCTTAAATAGTTTTTAATGAATGGACGATTGTCCTTTCCAAAAGTAAAGTTTTCAAGATAATATTTTGTGATTATTTGAGAAACAATGCCCTATGCACCGCATGCATTTATCACGTACTTCAAAAAATGACGCTGTAAGTTATATAAAAGTTATTGTTTATAACTTTCACAAAAGCATATTTAAAGAAATGTGTCTTTATAGAAACTACAGGCAAAAATATGTGCGTCGATATCATTGCTTGGTGATGTCGATATGTTCCGGCCCCTATGGCGGCGGGGAAACATCCTCGCCTACCAACCCAGGGGTTGCGGGTTCGATTCGCGCCTCGGTGGATTTTCCTCCATCTAGGGCTTGGTTGTATGCAATTGTGTAATTTAGTGTCTGTAATGCTTCAATATAATGTCTGTGATGTAAGGGTTAGGTGGAAGAAGGGATTATAAGTCTCAACCTCACCCTATTAGTTCGATAAATAAATAAAGAAAAAGTAAATACATAATCTCACTGGAACAAATGCCTTTAGCCAAAATTCTTTTAAACTCACGCAATACGAAAGACATTCACAGAATAATGCTGCCGGTGAATACTGTTACTCTTTCTTGCATATTACTGGCAATCCTACACTGCTACTACCAGTTACTCACATTTTCCAATTTAATTTTAAACACCCTGATTTCGGTCGCTTCCAAGTCTGTACACATCGCCTCTAGCCTACGCATTTACGCGAACGGTGGCGATCATGAACAAGTCGGCACTTGCACAAGTTCACCAGAATTGGAACATTCCCTGCGAATAAACAGGAAAGAGCTTTCTAGATAGAAATCCCCGAGTGATAGCGGATCGTAGCTATTCATTTGGTAGCGCCGTGTGGGGAGTAGATAGCGGTGGAAATTTCCGCCGACGCCAAATCTTAAGAGCCCAAAGATGGAAGCAGTCCGTCAACTTCTCACTCGTCTCACTGCGTCAGCCCACTCACTCTCTCCGGCGACCCGGAAGCCCGGAGGGGGGGGAAAGGGGCGAGAGACCCCGGCGCCTGAGTGCTCCCCGCCTCGCGGGGGCATGGAAGCCTTCGCCGCCTTTCCAGTCCTCCCCAGAACGGGCACCCTCCAGGAGGGGGGCCCATCCGAGCATAACCGCTTTCCAGCGGATGAAGACTCGCCATCACCACTTCACCATTCGACCTCCGCTTCGGCGTGCATGATACAGCTGGAACACTAGCAACGGCTTCGATGTAGTGTCTGTACATGTATGCCACGTTGCGCGGCATACAGTGTCACGCATGTCATTGCATTGCAAAGAGCAGGGAGCGCAGCCTAAGACGCGGGACAAATGATTCAAGGTACCAGCTTACAGCATGATTTAATTATGTAACACGTAAATACTACCTACCATTCACATATAATTCCCTTTATGGGCATGTTAAGTGCTTCACGGAGCGAAGGTTAAATAACAGATTAAATCTCTTGCATTTATTGGAAAGGTAGCTCTTTAGCAGTGATGTTGAAAATGTATCATTACCCCCATCGTGCTACGGAAGAAGAGATCATGTCAATAAAATTTGAGAGATCAGGTGTAAAACAGATAGATTTAAGATGCCGTTTTTCTCAATAAGGGATCAGAATAACATTTTCCGACCGCAGAACGGTCATATTCAGGTCAAATTTAGTCTAGCGTGCATTCACCCCCTGCCTCACACCCTAGCAGTGGCATGCAGGGTACTTAAATAGGAAAATAAGAAAAGAAAAATATCCTCTTAGGTTATTCAAGGAAGCCTATACCCTTATACAACGATGGCTCTCAAGAAAGTAACTTATACGTTTCGGCCTAGCATGGTGGTGGGTAGGGTTGGCGCCGCCATCTTGGTGTCTGAACGTATGTACACTCAGTAAGCATCCTGCTGCGGTAGTGTGCAAACTGTGGCTCTTCTATTTTGCTCACTGCGAACTGCTAAATCTATGCAGCAATAGAAAATCCCATCAACTGTCATGGAGAGCTGTCCAGAAAGTATCCACACAACAACATATTATTATTTTACTATAATTTTGCAATTCAATCACTGTTAAAAACCACGTTTAGCGAGAGATCTATAACCATAAATCGGCATTTTTTCGAATTATTTCGTCGATTTTCACCGTCAATTCAGCTATCACAAGGCTAGGCCGACTACTATGTTCCTCATCGTGAACATTGGTGCGGCCATTTTTAAACAAACTATACCACTGCCTTAATCCGCCTACTCTTATAATTTCGCCTCCGTAGACTTCACATTGTTGCCTATGAATTCCAATTGGTTTGTAGTTTTTTTCTTGCCTGTAAAAACCTAATCATAGATTTCACTTTACAACTCGCGGGATTTTCTATTTCAGCGCATAGTTTAACATTTCGCAGTGAGCAGAGGAGAAAAACCACAGTATGCACTTTACCACTACGTACTGAGTGTAGGGACGTACAGACACGAAGATGGTGGCTGTAGCCCTAGCCACCGCCACGCTAGGCCGAAACATACGATAAGTTCCTTTCTGGCAACCTCTCGTATTTTTCCACGTTCTCCGTGCCTTGGAACTACTTAAAACCACTGCGACAATAATAAAATTCATCTAAATACACTTTAGTTACTTCCACTTTAAATATCATTTATTTTCAGTCTCCACGGCTACATTCCACCATAATTTTAATTTTGAACGCTATTAAATTTTGTGATATTTTCAGGATACAAATTTAAAGTATGTAATTCAATAAATGCACGCATGATGATAATAAAATTTATGTTGAAGTTGAAACAATAAACGTTTCTCCAGCGTAGGCTCGTCCAGTAAATAAGGAATTTGCAGTCAATGAGATAAAAGCGAGCTCACATTCCCATTTCGTAAAATCCTACAGGTATATATATATATATATATATATATATATATATATATATATATATATATATATGCATATATATATATATATATATATATATATATATATATATATGCATATATATATATATATATATATATATATATATATATATATATATATATATGCATATATATATATATATATATATATATATATATATATATATATAACGTCTGTATATAACGTCTGTCAAGAAATTCATAAAGTTATAGTTTATCAGTTTTGTTATCAACAGCATCTTTTTAAACCATCATCAGTATTTCAATTCTAAGCTTGATTTAGTCCAGTATTCCATTCCCCTCTGCCAAAAGTTAATTCCCTCCCTCCATGGTAGCTTTTCCATTTCGGGTCCTTAATTTGTCGAAGGACGTCCATTCCCCTTCTGCTCTTCCATGTACTTCCTCATTCCTTATCTTGCTAAGTTTTCCCATTTAATCGTCAACATTCTCCTACTGTACCGATGGTTTCCTTTATTTACTGGCAAACTTTTCCATTTTCCCATTTCATTCATTTGTAGACCTCGTTGCTCCATATGAATGTTTCGTCGAGCATTGCTTCATTCTTTTCAATCTCAGGTCCATTGAACACAGAAGTAGCCTCTCCTTAATAAGCTTCCCCTCAGATTGAGCTATCCTTCATTTGATATTGATCAAACTTCCTCATTCCTTGTAATACTGCTGCCCAGGTAGATGAAGATGTCCACTAGCTCTAGTTTCATTCCTCAATCTGTCTTCAGCTATACATTTATATTGATGAGGAGTAAGGCAAGTTAGTGAAAAAGAAGGAGTTTTAAGAATGTATAAAAAATACGAGTAAGCGCCGGTCATATTCAGAGTCAAATTTGTTGAAGAATACTACTTAAAGAGGAAAATGTAGTGTAGGTGTTTTATTGGGGGAAACGATATTTGACGGAAGGTTTATCGTTTTTGGATATTTCATTTCACGGTTGACAAGTCTTAAAACGGCTAGACAATTCCCGGGGTTGACCTACATTGACCAGTAGACTACTGACAATATCATTTATCAATTGTGAAAGGTAATACTTGTTTCATCAAAAGGTAATATGATTGATTAATGATGCAAGTGACTTTAATGATTTTTTATTGCTTGAAAAATTCCAAGAGAGATTAAATGATGAATAACCGTCAAATTTGATAAAAAAATTGAAAAAAAATGCTCCCACCATTTTAGTTGCATCGTTTTAAAGTTGGAAAGGATCAGTAAATGACAGAATTTTAATTGGAAAGACAATAAGTATTGCCAGGATATTGCATAGTTTAAATCGAGCTGGAGCGTTACGGACTTTCCAAGGCAGGTTCAAATAAAATTGCATTGCTACTTTGAATATCTCAAAGTCATGCATTGTCCCTTTCCTGATTCCACTTTTGGAAGTTAATAGACCTTAAACACGATCGGCACTACTTCATTGAGAATTTCAAGAAAGGAGAACAGATGGAGTGAGCACCAATTAAGCGTACAGATTAGGAAAATTATAACTTCCCGATTATTTTCCGTCGTGCTGCTGAATTGCCAGAAATTACTGGAAGACTACGAATGATGGCGGTGGTGATTTTCGGCACGCAGGTGGTCCCTGGAAGAAGAAGGGTTATCCCATCGCCCGGGATACGCGTCCGTCGGAAGAGGGCGTTTTGGGAAGCAAACCGCCAAAATGAAACGCATTCCCTTTCATTCACAAACCAGCCATACTCAAAATAACTTCCAGGATTTCCTAGCAATGATGGTTTAATGCACACTAATTAGTTTCCTTTACATATATTATATGTCGGGTTGATCCACAGTAAAAGTGGACCAATGAATGAAATTCAAGTAAAAACGGCTTCCAGAATCGTCAGTTCATTCGAAATGGATCAACTTCACACCAAAAACATCAGCTTCTAGCAGCATCTCTGGACGAATTCCAACTACTATAACGAGTAAACGCAACTCGAATTATTTCGTAACTCGTACCAAACAAAGGCAGCACCAGAAAAATTAATTTCAACACATGCAAACCAAAGGTCCTACAGAAAAAAATATAAATATACTTAGTTTAAACAAATGAGTAAGCACAAATCGATGTATCATTATTTAACGATCATCAAAACTAAAATATTGGCAACGTCAAACAGTTATCAAATTGATTTAAGAGTATCTAATGTAACGCAGAAGAACTTGGTCATATCCATATCCATAGAATACAAATCATTTTCTTTTTCTTAATTAGTATGTTTAATGTCTTCCATATAAACTCAGTACGTCCCTGAACAAACCATCATCATATGAAGCACCCCAAGGAAGGAGGGAGGAAGATTTTAAGGTGAGGCGAGACTGCGCGTGAAGAGGATGAATGTTCGGAAACCTATGGGATACAGATAGCCCTTCTGATTTTATTTGATGGGACAGATGAAAGTGAGGAAGAAGGATTCACCTATATCTTTGAAATTTCCAGAAATGTATCACCGAGAGGGCGCGTGGCAGGAAGTTTTAGGGAACCGTCCATGAATTGAATGAAAGAAGGCCGTGTGTTTTAATATTTTATAGGTTTCTCAAATTTCAGATGGCGGTGAAATATAGGAGTGGCTTTGGAAAAGCCACTCCTCTATTTTTTTTTCTTTGGTTTGTCTTTATCTACTCATTCGGCACTCAAAACTTTCTCACAGTAGCTTGTCTGCCAAGGAAGTGGCGGAGTTCGGTTATTCAAAAGATACAAGGTCTCCCTTAAAAGTGGTTCGCCTTATTTTTTCCAGGATAGAAGGACGGATGGGCGGCGGTGCCTCTGGCTGGGTTCAAGGGAGGGGAGTATGAGGAAAGGCTGGAGGCCGGTGTTAGTTGACTCCCAGCCTTTGCAGAGTGAGGATCGTTCGTTTGCGAAACCTCTATAACGTGACTTTGCTGCGCTCTGACGTGAACCATTTATTGGAACAGCGCTCAAATTTTGCGCGAATCTGGGCAAAGCCGGGAAAGAGACTCATAGAATGCTCAAGACTGCTCATGAAGTAAACTCCATAGGTTGATTGGGTGATTTTAGTGGCACAAGTTTTTTCGGGAGGGTAGAGAAGATATTGTAGACACCAAACGTTCAGGACGTCCTTCGGCCTCAAAAAGTGACGAAAGTCTTGCAAGATTGAATACTTTGTAGACATAAATCACAGATTAAGTGTTCACATAGCTTGTGATGAACTTGGCATCCCTAAAAGCGATGTGTATCACTTGTGACCGAAAGCATGGGCATGAGAAATGTGTGTGCGAAGCTGGTGCCACGAGTGTTCCCGTATAAACAAAAGGAAACCCTCAAGCGGATCTGCCAAGAGCCCCTCGACCGTGCCACAGCCACCCTACAGCCCTGACGTTGCCCCGCTAGATTTCCTCTTCCCCCACCTCAAATCCGTGTTTAAATGACGTCACCACGGCGCGGTGGAAGCGTTACGACGGGCCGTGCTGAGGGAGTTAGGCCGAATTCCGGGTGCCACCTTCCAGAAAGGGTACGAGGCGTGGAAAACCCGCTGTCAGCAATTTGTGAACGTACAACGGTGCTACTTTGAAGACTTTTTAGTGAATATATCAATCATGGCACTGAATTTTTTTAAATTGACTCAGTTCTACTACAGTGTGAGCCAGAATGGACTCCCTAGTTTTTGAAAATCATTGAAGAGCGTGTAGATTAATTGGCGGAGTATGAGTAGTGGCGCTAGCTGGGGGAAACAACGTCATTTTTAGGAATTACCATGCAATGGTTTGGTGAGCATCGAAGCTATGTCGTACAAACGTTCTTTAAGAACAATAATTGTGTGGTGGCGACGCAGAGGGCGCTGTGGTCTAGCGATGAAGCGCATTTTCACCTCTCCGACTCAGTAAATGAGCAAAATTTTGGCTTCTGGGCGACTAACAACCCTAGCAAACTTCTCCCAAGACCTCTTCAAAACCCCAAAGTGACAGTTTGGTGGGCTTTGTCCTTCATTGGTATTATTGGGCCTTACTTTTTTTAAATATCGAAGTTCAACTGTTACTGGAAACTCCGTACACTGTTGTGAGATGCTGGAGAACTTTTTACTCCCCAAAATGGAAGAGTATGGTGAGGGATATGGCACAGAGGCCTTTTGGTTTCAACAGCATGGTGCCACGGCTCATACTACCCGTCGTTCACGCCAAATACTTGAAGAACAATTTCCCGGCCACCTGATCGCCTCACGAGGGGATTTTCCAAGGCCCCCTCGCTCCCCAAATGTGAGCGCATGTGATTTTTTTCTTTGAGTATATCTCAAAGCTGAGGTTTACAAAGTTCGACCAAGGGCCTTGGAAGACCTAAAGAAGGCAATTACAGATGTCTGGAATAACGCAAGATATGCTTACAAGAGTTTTCAAAACCTTTTTTGAACAACTCAACCTGTGCATCGCTCATCAAGGTCGTCAACTGAATGAAATAATTTTAAATTCTAATGAAAAAAATTAGATTGAATTTAATGTTCAGAAATGAAAACTATTTTTAATTATCTTTGTTATTTTTTTACAATTTACTCGTCAACTTAGGGAGTATATAATCACTCACCCTGTACCTTTGGGACAGACCTTGCACCTATTGCAAGTATAGTTTCACAGTGGCCATATTTTAATGCATTCTTATCCTGCTTCGAGCCAGTGTGAAAGAATTATGAGACGTGTGGCAGTTGGTGTTGTTCACCAGTCATTATAGTAGTTGGTCATTATTTGCGTTTCACGTATTTTCATTAACGTGGATTAGAAGTCGTCAAATGTTCAATGCGTTCGTGGTTACGAATTGTATGAAGGAGAAATATTTCGTGAATCTGTCACTCCGTTGTGCCCATTTTTCTTCCTATTTCGGCTTGTCAACCAATGGAGTGCTCAACCACAATTATTCGCTCTGTGTGCCTAGAACCAAACTCGATTGATTTTCATATTGTAAATGATACATTAAGCTTGTAATTTTCGTTCATTTAATGACTTAATGCTCCAATTATTCGGCAATAATGTGCAACTTTTCTTTGTCCAAAGCTAACGTTCATGACACGGCCAACTTTTCACGGAATCCCATGAAATTTTGAAATCAATTTCTTTTAGATAGTGTGCCAAATATTCGACGCATATTCAAGGTACGGGATAACCATTGCGAAATTAAACCTCTCCTAAATTTTTTCAATCGAATATTTCCCCACTATCCAATAGATTAATCCCTTTCCGTAATTCCGCTCCGCAGTGATTACTCACGTGATTTCACGGGGCAGGCCTAACGATGGTACGACTCCCAAATAATTTACTCACCACATTCTCTTATTTACCCCTTTGTGTTTATAATCGTTCATATTCAAGGATTTTTCTCGCCTTACATGGATTTTTGTTTAATTTTAACCAGATTAAAATTGAATATTTCACTGCTGACACCAAACAATGGGCCTGAAGAAATTGCTAGGTATTCTTTATGACGTTCAATAATAATATTCTAGGACTTTGAAAGTTCACGATAACTCCAGATGCACTATGGCTTCAACTGCTAATAAAGCCAGTTGTATCAAAACTAAGTGTGCCTGACCTGGTCTAGGGGAAGTATTAGAGTTTAGGAACTACCTAGTTCACCTGTAAACTAGTTGGAATGACAATTGAATCATCAATTTACATCAATTGTTGAATTTCAATGTTTCTCCTTATAACTAGTCAAGAAAAAAGTGTCCCACTATGTCATTTTTACACTATTGTTGAACCAGATTGTTGCTTTCTGGCATTATACTGCTACCTTTGGGACCCTCATCAAACCATGGCTATCATTATGCCATGTAACAGGGCAGTGGGACGCTATTTTGAAAGTTTAGTGCAATTTCAAGGATTTCACTTGATATGCCCTTGTAGTGACATAGTCTATTTATTACTTTTATGTATTCAGGCGACCATATCACAGGTAAATAACGCAAATAATTGCTTTATTATTAATGATATGTATTAATTATCTGAGAAGTAATTTTCTCCATTTTCATCAGTTCCTTAAATATTAATCTGTCATTTACAAAGTCAGCTGCTGAAATTTTGCCAGAGATGGTACCAAATTACTTACTTAGCCTTATGTTCCATGTCATTACATAAAAAACATCTTACGTCTATTTCACTTTTTCACCTAATATTTTCCAAAAATTGCTACTATCATAAAGGCCAAATCGAATGTTCTACACCTGTGTTTTTCCTGTGCTACGCCTGATATAATGGCGAAATGGATTATTTTATAAATTCATCAAAAAATGTTATAATTTTAATAAGTGAACTTATTTAGGGATTTAAAGTGAGACCCGATTGGTAAATTCTTGAAATGGTTGAGTCAAAGAAAAAATGTTCACATGATATTCATTATTCTGATGGCACCACTTCCTGATTGCATCACTTCCTATCGTATGCATTAATTGGAGAGCGATATATAAAAACACAATACTACCCACCATCCATACCGCAAATTTAAGTATAATGACCAAGATTTGGGAGCCGCCCTTTTATTCGGAGAGATAAAACCGATATACAACGCAATTTCAGCGTAAAGAAATCGATTAGAACAAGTAATATTCTAAGTTGTTCAAATACATTTCATGCTTAATTTTTACCTTTTAGATAGTCCATATCCATTATTTCAATCAGAGGCCAGTTCTTCAGCTGCGAAGAAGACGAAAACAGATCCATCGGCGGGAAGGGTTATGGCGTCGGTTTTTTGGGATGAGAAAGGAATTTGAATGGCTATCTTGAAAAATATAAAAATAAATAACTGAGGAGTACTATTTCAACCTTCTAACGAAAAACTGGAGGCAAATATTCGTGAAAGAAAACCAGGATGGAAGATGAAAAACCCGTTTTCCATCAGGACAATGCACCTGCCCAAACCCTTGTCTTAATGATGGAAAAACTGAAGATTTTTCATTCTGCAGTGCTGGAACATCCACCCTATTCCCCAGATTCATCTCCGCCGTTTCCTCGCCTGGCCAACGTTTTTCGGCCAATCAAGAAGCAATTGTTGCTCTAAACGAGTACTTTGTAGCATTTCAGGAAGAAAACTGCAAAGACGGGATAATGGCACTCGAATACCACTCGATGAAATTTATTAATATTGAAAGCGATTATGTTGAAAAATAAAAAAAACTTGTAAAACAAAAATTGTCCTTTCCATCATCAGTTTGAAAACTTTTTAGATCGCCCTCGTACTAAAAGAGGGGGGGAGATAATTTGAGGAAATTAATTAGCAAATGATATCATGTTGACAGATTTCGTGTTATGATATAGCTTTTTGGATTTTTTACAACGACTCGTAATATTCTTTTAGACACCGCACAATACCTATCTTCTATTAAAAGGCTCCCAGGGATGATAGCAACCAAAGTTGATATTGACATTCCATCCGAAAACATTTTCACGAAATAACTCGCTAATGGGTAACAGATACTACTCCCTTGCGCTTAATGCGAATTCAAAGAAGGTATAATATATACACTCAAGAAAAGAATAGGGAACACGTGATACGCAGTAGGAACGGGAGCATTAGGGACAAAAGCGGTGATTTTATTGGTTGTATTTTCAAAGGAATAATAAAACGGCAAAGTACGATAATAAATGAGGGGTTTTCTACATTGGAAAGATTTTTGGAAGCATATTTGACGTTAATGGGAGCTTTTTAATTCGTGGGTCTGGAGTTGGGCGAAGCTTGAACAGAGGGTAAAATGTAATGGTAGGAGGGAGGACAAAGAAATGAGAAGAGGAGTTTAATGAGGCAGCGGCCTATCGAGTAACTATTTTGAGGCTTGAATGAGAAACTTTAAGTTGACTAATAGGATATATGGGAGTTTTTATAGCCGGGACCAGAATATAATAGCTTAACCACTAAAACACAGCCATCTTCTTAATGATTCGGCACAGAGCATATAATTGTGTACAATTGTGTGAAGGAATTCGTCAGAATAAACTTTATACCTATAGAAAATATACTTTATAGTTTTTCAACGAGGATCAATATGTAATTCTTCTCAATAATACGAAGAAAGTAACTTGAAATACAAGAAACAAGACACGGCGTAGGAAAGGATAGAAATAGCGTAGTCAGTACAATAAGAATTTGAAAAATTCGTGAATTAACAGTAAATATGGATAAGGTTCGTATTGGTAATAAAATAGTTCCTAATAATTATGGCAGCTTTAATGTTTCGTTTTAGAATTATTATTCTACGAATTTGTTTCTTTGATATTCCAAATATCAATCATACTTCACTGAAGCGTTTAAGGATGATAAAATTTACACCGAAGTTAACTTCACAGCTTCCTATATTTCCCGAACAGGTATAAAAACTGAATCACTACCATCACGAAAATCAACAAAGAAGGAAATATACATCAGTTTACATGCTTTAAAAAAGTTCGGGAAAGCAGCATAATCCCATTATGGCCTATTTAATAGTATCAATCGAGAACACAGATATTGGACAGATTTAAAGCCATTAAATATCCATGTAACGACGGATTTAACAGTCGCAAATGCGTTCAATTTGTCGATGACAAATGATGAAAAAAAGATTGTATCATTTGAAGAATTGTAAAATGGGAGAAGAAAAATTTTGAGGGCTCCTCGAGTTTGCTTTGCCCATTTTTAATTTTGTTCATTATTTTCACGTCTCTGAACTTCAGAGTGAATTTTCACCTTTCGGTCTTTTTTCCAAAGCTCCTAGTCATAATGTGTCCGCCTTATCAGTTACATTCCGGTGATGTATGTGTTTGACTGTGATTTCATTAATCATTCGGAATTCAATTTCCAGCAAACAGATTCGTGTGCTTTTGAATTGAATAATCCTTTATGGGCGCCCCTAAAGACCCTGGAAAGGCCTCCTATTGTGTGCTTGAACCCTGCGTAACGTCTGGCGAGGATTAGCTTCGAAATAACAACCGCAGGACGTCGGAATGAGAACTACTGACTGTTCCTTCACGAGTGTTCCTACAGCCTCGCCTCGTTAGCACTAGCGGGTGAGTTGTGTAATACTTTTCATTGTCACTGATGCTCAAGTAACATTCCCGTAGCAACCAGTGGAAGTGGTTTTGTGAATGTTTGCGTGAGTGCACGTATACATGCGTTAGTTTAATATTGCCGCTGGATTTAGATCACTGTAAATCACTGAATCACTGAAAAATCCCCCTTATTTCTCACGTTTAGTTTTAATATTATTTCGACATTGCATTTTTTCTACTTATTAACGGGAGTATACATATTTATCCAGTAAGATAAATTATTAGTAATCAGGTTGATTGAGGCTTTGTCTCTGACTTGGAATTCGTTTCCCAATCAACAGTTACGGTATGTGCGCTTTTCGAGGCGAGTGTGTTGAATTTTATTTGTACAAGAGTTGATGCCTTGGGTCTCCCCTCAAGTCACCGCGAAATCTTGGCGTGAATGCTTTGTACTCAGCTTTGAATGTTAATTTGCGTAACAACATGAATAGATGCAAATTAATTAAGCGCAAAGTATTTTCCCCTACATTGAATTGGGATGTATACCTAAATATTCGTTGAATTAAGCATTCCGTTCCTTTATAAATATCTAACTTTGCCTAATAGGAATGAGAATTCAGAACGTGGTGATTGGAGAATTGTAAGGAGCGCATGGTCTTGGAATTAGAAATTCCCACAGAGATGAAGCAAACGTGTTTTGCAAAAGAAAGGTTTTCCTCGAAAAAAGACACTTGGCTATAAGAATTAAATTGGAATTAAATGTGTCTCATGCGATTTAAAAGTTTTAATTTTTCATTTTACTTATTACAAATTATTTTAATACTGACATGTAATCAAAATCGATTCATGATAAGGGAGTACGAAAATATAGACTGCATTCCGTTGATGGCGTAAATTATGTATTACATGCTCATAAAATATATCTCCATAAAACTCTCTTTATGACATTGTATAACTGCTTCCCCCTCCTATTCTTTCCCCTTCTGTAAATGCCCGTCATTTTATTGTTGATGGTAGACACAGCTCCCGAGTGCTATCTCTTGGAAAAAGAATCAGGGCACTTGGGAAACTCGGTATTTTATTTCTTTACGTTATCGATATTAACTCCATAGTCACCAGTAAGGTACTTTTATTTGCCCCCGATGCAAAGGTTTACAGAGATATCAATCATTCTTGGATAAAACAGCTTTATCAGATGACCTAAATGTTACACAACTCTGATGTGTTACTTGGCAAATAAAATTAAACCTAAAAAATGGCCTAGTGTTGAATATTTGGAAAAAAAGCCATTCCTCCCAAACGCCTACTGCATCGAGAGCACCGAAATGGAATGTATAGACTCGATTAAATGCCTAGATGTCACCCTCACTCACTACTTCTCCTGGGTAAAACACATGCGGGGAATGTGTGCACAAGCTAACAAAAAAATTGACTTTATTAGAAGAGTACTGGGTAAATGTGTTGGAAAGGTAAAATAAAAATGTCATTTTTCGCTGGTAATGCCTTTTTTAGAATATATTGCTTTGATATATGGGATATTTATGAAGTTTGATTGGCTTCCGAATTAGATAGTGAGCAGCGTACATAAGCTAGATCCGTAAAACGTTGTTAGGACAAAATGAGTAGTGTTTCAAAAACATTAGAGCAGCTAGGCCAGAAATCACAAACGGCGCGAAGGTTAAATTATACATGAAACCTCTTGCAGAATTGGAAGGATGTCCATTTGGTAATGATATTGAAATTGTATTTTTACCCCATCGCGCTACGGTAGGAGAGATTATGTCAATAAAAGTAGAAAGGTTAGGTGTAGAACAGATGCATTTAAGATGCCATTTTTCTCACGAAAAATAATGGATCACAAGATCGATGTCTGAACCTATCAGGGGGATAAAGTATTCGTAGCAAAATTAGTCTGGTGTATATTCACCCACTGCTACACACCCTAGCGGTGGTTTGTATGGTACTAAAATGCTAAAATACTTAAAACTAGCAAATCTCATCAGAGACTAGGTACATGGGAACGCCGTGAAAAAGGAAGAGGGTAGATTACATCACAACGGCATACACGTAGATTTGGGAGTGTCATTAAATCTCACATCTTCATGCGTGAAAATTGAGATCATAATTTTTTCTATCATGAAATTCAATTTAAAATTCAAATTATGACGAGTAAGAGGGTGTCCAAGCGGAATATTTAAGGCTTAGCTGGAGGAGGCAGGATGGAGCACCACCGACAAATTCAAAAATATCTAATGGGAATTGCGGAATGAAATGCTCGTCTAAGTTAAGTGAAGATTAGGAATGGGAGAGAAAAGACAATTAAAGAAACAAAATGAATGGTAGATAATATAGTAAGTAAGAAGCAATAAATTCTGTTTGAAAGAACAAAATGAAGGAATTAAACGTAGAAATTGGCAGAAGAACGTAAAGATTTGCAGATAAGTAAAAAGTCAAAATTAGACGAGAAACGAATAGGGCCAAGGAAAGCAATGGAAGAGTTACCAATACAACCAGGAAATAATCAGAGACGATGAAAATAAGTAATCAATTGAACTGAAAATCGGTATTTATAGAGCATAGACAAGAGATATCCTTCGGCCAAATTTGATTCTGAACCCGGAGGAGTTTAAAGTAACTTTATGTAAAATTTACAGGAAAATAAGATTAATTACAGAAGCAGCAGAGGTTGTTCTAAGAATCATCAGCAGAATGTTAAAAAATAGGGTGGAAAGCTGAATAGGTGAAGATAAGTTAGCGTTTAGAAAGAGAGGAAAAGCATGTGGCCCTAATTTAGTTATGAGATATTTAGGAGAAAGAAATATCACATGTAATCAGGATGCCTTTGGGTATTTTCTTGGATTTCCTGAAGGCGCGTGGACTGCATAAAGTTATCAGACATATTGCGGAATATGGGAGAGGCAACTTATTCTAAATTTGTCCATGAACCAGATGGCAAATAGGTAAAAGTAGCCGAGGGAGTAAAAAGGATGTCAGTAGTTGGCAACGGAATTAGTCATGGTTGCTCTTTATCGCCAGGGCTATTCAACATATACACTGAGAAAATTAGTTATAACATAGAAAAGCATACGCCAGTGATTAAAATGGGTGGCAATATAATGAAATCAAGTTTTCAGATTATGAAGCAAAAATGAGTCGAAGAGCCAAGGGATTGAAGTTATTATTACGTACTTCACAGAAACAATGAGAGGTTTGGAATAAGAATTAGTCCCTATAAAAATAAATAATTGGCATTCTTGAGGAACAATCAAGTTGAGAATTAGATAAATTAGAATACAGGGCCCGTACAATAGGTATCAGGACTAGGTTCCAAAAATCAAAATTTATTGCAGTTATCATTACAACTACTTAATAGTCTTCAAAATACATTCCTCCTGCATCGATTCACTTAGTTCGGCGCATGCGCCACTCGTGAAAAGCCCGCTGGAGGTCGGTTTCCGGAATACTGTTGAGGGTCTTTGTCGTCGCCGCTTGAACCGCCTCGATGGAGTCAAACCGATATCCTTTGAGCTCCTTTTGAGCTATCCTTTGAGGTTACAACGTTGTCGAGAAAATCTTCATCTTCGTGGACGTAATCCAAAATTTCTTGCGAAATTTCCACCCGCGACCGTTTTTGTTCCTCGCTAAAGGCTTTCGGCACCAGCTTCGCGCACACTTTTCTCATCAAAAGACCCTCTGTTACAACGGTGTGGACGGTTCCAATTGAAAGGCCAGTCTCCTCACCAATAAGGGAAATGGTTTAACACCTGTCAGAGTCCAAAATTTTTTTCTCTTCGGCTACCTGAGCATCGGTTCGAGCGGTCGTCGGGCGTCCGACGCGGTGCTCGTCTTCGACGAGCTCCCGGCCTTCCTTAAATATTTTGTAACACTCAACAACTCTTGCGCGGCTTAAGGCATCATTCTATTAAGCCTGTTAATAAGTTCAAGGGTCTCCGACGCGGATTTCCCGAGTTTAACGCAAAACTTCCCAGCGTAGCGTTGTTCGACGGTACGCTCCATGCTGACGCGACGACACCACAAACAATCACACGTCACAAAAATCCACCTCCAGTCTCAACGCATGCCCGGAGGCGAGTGTAGGTGGCTGAGTGGCGGGGGACCCCTCTACCAAGCCAACCGGTCGGACCCCCATCCATTGCTCCGTTGAGGCTACAGCGAACCAATCACTATACTTATTGTACGGACCCTCTAGCTAATGCATTGCCTTTATTAGGACAGCAGTTTAGAGGAAAGGGGACATAGCATTGTGGACATTAGAAGAAGAATTGCTTTGGAAAAAGAGGCATTTCCAAGAATAAAATAACTGATGAAGTGAGCACTGGCGATAGGGTTGAAGAAAATATTAGTGGAGACCGGAGATTAGATATTCATAGATGTGAGACCTCTTCTTTAAAGGAAGAGTATGAGGTAAGAGATTCAAAGTTTTCCAGATATGATTGTTACGGAAAATGGAGAAAGTGGGTTGAGCTGGAAGGAAGGTTATACAAGAAACCGATAACAAACGTGGACGATAAAAACAGAATGAAAATACCAGCCAAAAAAATAAAGGAAAAAGAAAGAAAAACAATTTCGCACAAGCGCTCTCCTAGAGGCAATAAAAAATCACAAGGATTGGGTATGAAAGGAGTCAAGTTAAACGATAGAGAAATAAACACGATCAGGTTTGCAGATGAAATCACAGTAGGGCAAAAACGCAGTGGGATCTGCGAGAAACTCGATCAACTATTGACCAAGTTCCTCCGAAATATAATGTGACCATCAACAAGAATAAAACTAATAAACCTCTGTATGGAAGAGGGTGGCTGAATACGGATATCACTATTCGATGAGTGAAACTAGAGCAAGGGGAATCATTTACCATACAGGTTCGTCCGGAAAATAAGTGTACTGATTTTTTCCCGCCGCTCCAGGCGCGCCCAGCACCGCTCTGACGGGCTGCGATTGGAGGGGGGTATATTGGTAAGCGACGCTGAAAAAGGCAGTCAGCTCTGAGCTGTGGTGTAGTGAGGAGCTCTGTTAACGCGAACCTCCACGCTCGACCCACGTCACGGAACGCGATGCCGAAGTTTTTGGAGCAGCGTTATTCCATCAAATTTGCGGTAAAGCTTGGGAAATCGTCTACCGAAACTGTCGGTATGATTAACCAGGCTTACGGGGAGTCAGCCATGTCCAGAAACATGATCTTTCGGTGGCACAAGATGTTCGTGGAGGGCAGAGAAGAGGTCGACGACGAACCACGGCCTGGACGCCCATCAACGACAATCACCGACGAAAATGTGCGAAAAGTTCGCGATGTACAGAACTCTGATCGTCGTCTTAGTGTTTGGATGATAGGAGAGCGGTGTAATGTGCCAAAAACAATAGTGCACGAGATCATTAGGGAGCAATTACAGATGCGAAAAATTTGTGCAAAGTTGGTGCCGAAAGTGCTCAGTGATGATCAAAGACTCAATCGTTTGGAAATCGCGACACAACTTGCAACTTGTGGATCACTGCAAAAATGATCCACATTTTTTAGAGAACGTTGTTTCGGGTGACGAGACGCAAAAGACGGGAAAGGAACGCGATACGGGACTTTGGACGCCGTCAAAGAGGCCGTGACGACGTGTCTTCGAGAGGTTCCCGATGATGCCTTCGCGGGAGCGTTCCTGGAATAGGAACGCCGCTGGAACAAGTATATCGACTCACAAGGGTCCTATTTTGAGGAATATTAGCTTAAAATATGTAAAAGTGTAATAAATTTTTTTTCCTGAGCTCAGTACACTTATTTTCCGGACGAACCCTGTACCTTGGTGGCAGTGTAATTTTGAATAGAGGAAGTTGGACCAATATCAAGCGAGGAATAGCCTTAGCTAAGGAATTGGTCATGCTGAAGAGGCAAATAATATGTTCAAAAGGGCCAGAGGTTGCAAACAAAGAAGCAGTTGGTCAAAACGTTAGCATGGAGAAAGGGTTTTACAGATCAGGGATGTGGAAAGTTGGAAAAGTGCACAAGCAAAGAATATAAACCTTTGAAAAATAGTGGTATAGTAGAATATTGAAAACTAAATCGAAACACAGAGTAAGATTAGGAATGAGGTTGTGCATAGAAGAGCAGAGGAGGAAAGGAACACATGGGGTACCCTAGGTGAAAGGAGAATTACAAGTAGAAATGGACACAACTTGTGGCACAATAGAGTAGTAAGGACTTCGCGAAGTATACCAAGAGGCAAGCATATAGGTCAAATTCAGAAGGACGTAAAACAGAAAAGCTATCAGAGACAAGGGAATCAACACATAATAGAGCAGAAAGGAT
Organism: Hetaerina americana; assembly: GCF_022747635.1. Taxonomy (NCBI): domain Eukaryota; kingdom Metazoa; phylum Arthropoda; class Insecta; order Odonata; family Calopterygidae; genus Hetaerina; species Hetaerina americana. The sequence continues at coordinate 11,544,683 of NW_027287205.1, read as the reverse complement.
GGTCATAGTAAAGCAATATTGCGATGGAATTACAGTTGATGCTCAAGGAGGGAAACAAATTAGGTCGTTTAAAATGTATGGGCAAAGAGAGCATGGCACCCGGGAAAGTACGAAAAGGCAGAGAAAGTGAATGAAGGAAAAATTAACAGGCATCGGTGTGTTGAAGAACGTGATAGAAGAGGAACCGTTTGGTATAGGGAGGAGAGGAAGTAAGAGAGTAGGGCTTTTTAAGCGGAAAGAAGACAGATATTTACAACGAAGAAATGGAAAAAAGAACAGGGTTAGGGCAAAAAAGAGGAAACTCGCGCAGTACTTAGGATAGAAGTTGCATAAATACCTAATGTTAATTAAGAAATATCACCCTGAGATAGTTACAACTACCTCTGTTGAAAACAAGTACTTAGAAGTAGATTGTTCTTACTCATGTTCCAAATGCAACATTTAGATAGAAAACACCTAGCGAATGTCAAACACCAATGGCTTCGGCGATAATGGCCAGCAAAAGGTGGGAAAAGCATTGTCTAAATCTTTCGAAATGTTAACTCGCAGATGTATCTCATTTTTTTAATGGTGAAAAAATCAAAGTCGTCAAAAAAGCATTTCCTACCACAGCAAAACGTTATGACGAGTACATCCCTGTTCGATTTATTCGAGTGCGACCATCAGAGCGGCATCCGCCCAAGGGATTTCGGATTGGCAGTGATGACAGGGACAATGACCCGTATTGTAGAGGCCAAATCCGGCCGTACATTGGAGTTCAACAGCCCGTGACAATTGTTCCTATTGTTTCCGAGGGGGATCGCCCCGGGCATCGATTGGTGGCGGGTTGCGCTGTGGGCTGATCACTCACCCTCCGGGGTGGCGGAGGCGAGAGGACTCGACCGCGATCGGGACAAAGTGACGAGCCCGGCCCGGCATGAAAACAACAATTCGTGACGTCGTCATTCTGGCCCACAAAATTAGGTTCTCTTAGTAACAACATTAACTTGTTGTCAAATCCCTTCCCGCATGGCCGCATGTGCCTGCCATTTAATGAATGTAGTGCCCGTTCCAATATTGCTTGCCCTATTTTTTTTGTTTTTAAGCTTCCTTCATCTCACGTCTCTCTCTGTGGGGAAGGGGAGGGAAGCCTCCGCTACCTACAGTGTTGTGACACATTTCCTACCTGTCTTTGGGGGTGGAGACCATTATTTTCATCTCCAAGTTGGAATTTCCTTTCCTTACTTTTCAATTCTGCATGACTATCTTGTTTTGGTGAAGACCTGTCTTATAGATGGTTTTGGCTCATTTTTATTCATCTTTCTTCCTTAAAAAAGACCTAATATATCAGGTGAATTAACACTTAACTGTCACCAATCGATGTAAAGACCTGTGAGTGGCGTAGATCACTAGCTTTTGGAAATAAAAAATAATGAGTTGGAGAAGGCTGAGTCATGTTTTCAAATGTATATCATTGCATTTTTTGCGAAGAGGTGCCGTCCGAGTCCCATAACTTGAAAAAAGAATCAAGACACTTGGGAAATTTGGAACTTTGATTTCTTCAAGTTATCGCCATTAATACTATAGTCACTATTAAGATGGTTTTATTTGCCACCGATTCAGTAGTTCATAGAGCTATCACTATTCACTAGCAGTCATTCTCAGCATTATTAGATGACCTTAATGCTGTAAAATGGTGTAATTCTTTGCAAAAAGAATATGACTCAATTAAATACCTAGGCTTACCCTCACTCACGATCTCTCCTGGTTGAAACACACAACAGGGAGTATGTGGAAAAACTAACAAACAATTAGAATTTATCAGAGGTCAAAGAGAAATATTATTTTTCACTGGCTATGCCTCATTTAGAATACTTAGATACAAGGAAGAGTGAAAGGGCTTGTTTGGAACAATGAAAATGTGGATTTGGAAAAAAATAGCAAGAAATAGATGGACAGACAACAAGAGCAACGTACATGTAGAAGTATTGAGAGCAATCAAAGAAGAAAGGAATCTAATAAAAGAGATGGAAAAAAGGAAAATTTAATATGTTGAACATGTTCTCAGTCATAACGACTTCCCGGAAAATATGATTGAAAGGAAAATAATAAGAAAAAAGAAAGAAGGCCAAGAATTAAGTGTAGAGATAATAAAAAAATTCTTTGATTTAAAAAGTACGAGTAACAGGATACAATGAACTGAAAAGAACGGCAATGGAGACCAACTAATAGCTGCAATGACAAGATTTTGCCTTTAGAAGATGATGATGATAAAACTGGGAAACACTCACATAGCGAGGGTTAAATTACCGATCAAATTTTATTGCATAATATTGGAAGGATTTCTCTTTAGTAATGATGCTGTAAGTGTGTTATTACCCCCCGTAGTACTACGGTGGGCTAGATTAGGTGAATAAAATGAGAGAGATGAAGTATGGAACAGACATATTTAAGATTTAATGTTTTCCCACGAACGATAAGGGATAAGTAGAACGTTTTTCGAACCCGCTAGAGAGAAAAAGTTTTCCAACCAAAATTAGTGTGGTGCCTATTCACCCCCTGCCACACTTCCTAGCGGTTGCTTGCAGGGTACTAAAAATACTAAAATGTATCTCGTAGATGAATTTTCTATTTTTATGCTGAAGTTAGGTGCATTTTTAGAAAAAAATATTCTCATCTTATGTATCAATGATAATATCCCAGAAAAAGCAATCACCGCGAGTGTCAGTGGGGGCCCACAATATGAATGGTTCCCTCATCCGCCGCGCTAGGTTCCCGCTCCATCGCCATCAGAATCGAGGTATTTTGGACCCACCGGGGCGGAAGAGGACGATTTTCGCTGCGAGGTGCACTTCCTTGGACTTGATCTGAATCAACTGATTTCTATTGGGTCAGCGGAAGGGAAGAAAAAATATGCATCATGTCCATTATCTCTTATCAAGAAATGGGGAGCGATTTCAAAGCCAAAAACATGTATCACAGTATTCCAGGAAGACTTCAATGGGCAGTAAAACCATTGAAAGTCATCGCCTTTCTATGCAGGAATTTTGTAGCATTTGCATTATTATTAACTTTTTTATTATAACTTGTCACACTTATGACACACTGACCATTATTCAACGGAAATAACACCTTTGAGAAACAAGAAAGTGGTAGAGTTATTGGTCCTCCGAAGTTAGTTATCTTTGTGCCGTAGCTAAATTTGTTGTTAAGCAATATAATAATTTTCTTTATTTTACAAATTTATTTTTTTGCATTTGTAATAGATTGCAGCTAATTTTTCAAACTACAACTTTAACAGGACATCACTTTCGAGCGATAACTCATTTCAATTAGCTTTAGAAAATCTTTAAAAGAAAAACGTAACGCTGGAATAGTCATGGCTAACGTATCATTGGACTTCGAAAGTGATCAAGGATACGAAAAATCTGAAAAAGACGATGTAAGCATTTAAAGGGTTTCCTGGCGCCCAAGATTACTTGGTCATTAAGGGCACAACCTGAACATTCACTTTTTTCGTACTTTTTCTGTGCAATTAAAGCCACCAAATCATTCGCCATCATGATGATCCCACCCGGATTCTTTTGTTCCCTTTTCTGCAACCCTTAAGAATGATGCCAAAATGGCTGGCAAACATCTAAGTTGCGTTGGCAATCAATTTAATTCTTATAATGACACCTCTCGGTTTCGTATAATAATGTTAATATCGAGTTCGTCGCGGCTTGTTCAATAAATTCCCGAACCTTTCTATAGCGCTCCTCTAGTTGGTTTTTTATAACCCACTTGAAGGCGTTCTGTCAACGAAAACTTCCAAAATAACTGCCTTTTAACACTTTATTGATATCTTATTTCGCAGTTTAGTAACGGCCGTTTTTGTGAAGGGGTATTCTTGGAGTAGGCAAAAATCTGATTCGCGAAAATGAGCTCTTTGAATAAGCACCGTTGTTCTGTAAAATTCTGTGTGAAAATCTGTAAATCCCTTATGGAAACTTTTGAATTGATTACCAAGGTTTATGGTAAAGATGCTATGAAACGTACTGCGTGTTACGAGTGACTTACCTGGTTCAAAAAGGGACGGCAATCAGGTGAAGACGACGCGCGTTCTGCAAGACAACTGACGTCGACTAATGACCCCAACATCGAGCAAGTGAACGATCTCCTTTCTGCAAATCGACGTTTGACTGCCAGGAAACTTACAGATGAGTGTGGCATTTCATTCGTGCTATGGAATTCTGACTGATAAATTGAGGATGCGTTCAGTTGGCGCCAAAATCGTGCCTCTCTTGATGACAGCAGACAAGGAACAGCACCGAGTTCAAGTCTGCCAAGAACTGTTTGATCATGATGAAGAGGATAAAATCTTCTTGCCTGAAGATAGTTACAAGTTGTGCATCATAGGTTTGTGGATAACATCCCACCCATCCCGAAAAAAGCTCGACATGTTTGCTTGAATTTCAAGGTGATATTGACTGTTTTTTTCAATGTAAATGGAGTTTTGCGACAAAAATACCTACTTGAAAGCCAAACAACCAGCATGAAGTAAGACCTGGGGGTTATGCAACGCCAAAGAGAAAGAATCAGGCGAAAACGGCCTGAACTTCGGAGGAGCGACGAAGGGTTTTTTCACCACGACACCGCGCCGGTTCATTCGTTTCTCAGAAGTAGTGAGTTATTAAACGAAAACAAGACCGCTGTGCTTCCCCACCCACACTTCTCAACAGATAACATGTGACTTTACCCTGTTCCCAAACCAAAAATTCTGCTCAAAAGAAAATGATTTGCCATTATTCCAGAGATAGAGAAAAATTTGACGGATGAGTATTTGAGCATTCTGGAAGACGCGTTTCAGGATTGTTTCAAAAAGAGGAAACACAGTTGGGATAAATCTATGCGTTGGGGAGGAGACTGCTATGAAGAAGACCCTGACCAATAATTTGTTGGTGAAGTATTTCTTTCGTAATAAAATAGTTCGGGAAGTTTATGAACATATATCGTTGTTGCTGGTTACATCATGATTGCTGCTGTCATCATCATCAGTATTTCAATCCTAGGATTGGTTTACTGCAGCCCTCCATTCTACTCAATGTCAATTCCCTCAATCCCTGTTACCTTTTCTGTTTTACCTCCTTCTTAATTTTTCCTATGCACCTGTCTCTTGGTCTTCCTAGTGGAATGTTCCCTTCTATTTTCCTTCTATTATATTCCTAATCAATCCATTGTGCCTCAATGTGTGTCCAATCCATCTATTTCTTCTTTGTCGTAGAGTAGATTACTGCTGTACGAATGATTTTTCTGGGCTAACACCAACTGCTGAGCAAAAGAACAAAGTAAATAAAGAACAGTAAAAAAATTAATTGTGTTTTTCATTAAATGAACTGCTAAGCACTTGAAACTCAACTGCAACAATTTATATTCGCTTTTGGAAAATATAAATGCCTAGCAAAATGTTGGTGAAAAAATGGCAGAAAATAATATATTGCTATTATTTTACATATAAAAGATAATTTAAGAAAATTTTTCTAAGAATTGATTTGCAGACAACTTAATTAATAAACAATGCTAGACGAAGGCATGCTGAAACTGGAGGAAGTGTTCTGCTACATAGGCAGCCATAGCATCAAGGCTTGAAGCAGAAGCAATGGGATACGGTAAGCACCAAAAAAAATGGCAAAGAAGGCTTTCTATAATGTGTGGCAAATGCTAATAGTACTATCATAGACTAAAGGAAGTTAATAGTTAAAACATATAGGTTTTTAATTTTTTCAGTGCCCTGCAAGCCTAGAGAGTGTGACAGGGGGTGCATACACACCAGACTAATTTTGACACGAAATACCTTCCCCCGTTACGTGGTAAGACAACGTTCTTCTAATCCAGCTCTTCTGATCTGTTCTACACCTAATTTCTCCAATTAAATACGTTGTGCGACCGTTTCTTCTGATGTGAGATCTGGGAGAAACCCGCGGCAAAGAGAAAAAGGTTAGAGATAATGGACATGTGGTATTACAAAAGATCCTGACATTCATATGCATAGTCAGAGCAGCAAATAAATAAGGACTTGGAAGAGAAGGTGAGGGAAGAAGTCCCTAGAAAACACAAACAAGAAAAATAGGTTAACTAATTGGCTACACCACATGAGACATGACAGCTAGCTACATGATATAATTGAATGAAATAAAATGGAGACGAAATACTTCTCTAGAAGAAGGACAACGGATGAATCATTATTAGAATCAGATGATGAAATGCCTCAGTGTAATAAAACTATGAAGAAGCAAAGGATTTTCAGAATGGATTAGGAGAGTTTGAGAAGGTTTTTAAATTACCATTCTTCAGATACGACACCAAGAATAAAATTATTAGATATATATAGTATTTATACAGTAAAATATAGTTCTTATCAGTAAAAATAGAATAATATTAGTATATATATTTTATTTGTATTTTCAAGTAACATTTTTCGTAGAATTAAAAAGTGCATTTTTGGAGTCATGGATCAATTTGCAAAGTAGCCCAGGAAATTGCATCGTTCTTCCGTTAGATGACATTTATTACAGTATTTGGTATTTTTAACACCCTTCAAGCAACCGCTGGGTAATATAGATAACCCACGATGACAGAGTGTAAATTAATTAGAGAGAAAAATTAAGAAAGAGAATGCCATTCCTAAAATCTGAGAAATTACAGCCTAAATGGAATGTGTAATAATTACGAGGTCCAGGAAGTAACCTCCGTTATCCCATGAAAAATACACTGGAATAGAAACAGAAAATTTCTTATTTTCCTTTGAAAAACTACATATCTCTACTATTTTTATACATATTTGCAAAAGAAATTTAAACATTTGTCATATCTCTGAACTGATTTTCACATTTTGTCAGTATACAATTCAGCCGTCTGAGACCACAGCCAACCATTGACGGCATCTTGAAGTTCCTCGTTGAGAAAAACACTAAGCATGTAGTATCTTTCCTTTTCAGTCGTGTTTCCATGTCACAGAGTCGTAGAAATATGTGAAAAACTTTTCAAAGATTTTGTGTATTGTAAGTTGCCGGTTTTCACGAACTTTTTGTCAATTACCAGGTGCCGCAACCGACCGATGACGGCATATTTAAGTTTCTCGTCGAAACGAGAACAAAACATGTTGTGGCCTAAATTTTCTGTTATTTTTTCATGCAACAGAGTCGAAAAAACCAGTAAAAAGCTTTCTAAAAATTTTAGGTATGTATTGGAGAACGCCGATTTTCACGTACTGTTGGTCAATTTTCAGGCCCAGTTTATTGTTCACCAGAGACCATCATCATGGACATTTTTGTTCACTCTTAAACGAAGCCTGACACCGACGCACAACTCATCACAACATTACCCATCATATTTTTCCGTACAAAGCACAAATTTCCCGATGAATGTTAACAGTTTTGAATTTTTTTACCAGTAACAACCTCATCACTAAACGAACTTCATATCTGGCGGGAATTTCAAATGTATTGTTCATTTTGAGGCGCTATTATAAACAAACGGCAAGCGGTGCGACCTTCCAATAACGACAGTTCGAGTCGTACTGACCTACTGCCTGCGTCAATACAGCGACAATTCGTCTCCTTCAACTTACTCTCACGCCACACGGAAATGGAGGTTAATTACTGGACAGTCTTTGTGTATTGTGCTAATTAGGAATAAGTATTTTGGACTATTTATTATTACTATCAGTAATCTACCGATTAAGGTAGGATTTGGATGGACATAAGCCGCCTAACAGCGCAGAGACAATTCCAATTTCCCTCCTAATAAAACACCACTCCCTTACAAGCCAACCCCATTCTAACAAGCCCCTCTTCTACTCCGTATATGAGCACTACCATCCTCCCTTCATCCCGTCCAACATCCCTATTATATTCCTGCCCCTTCCCCGTTTGCCTGACATTTTCCCATCTATTATAGTTCTCAACATACCACTGCCAGTCAATATGCTTTAATCTATTTTTTCTGTCTCCTTATGATTTCTCCCTATAATCATCTCTCCTCCCCCATTATGCCAAGTACTTCCTCATTTACTTTCCTTTCTGTCAACTTTACCTATATCCTCCAATCTACGCCAATCATCCTATTTCAATGACCATGCTTCCGCACTCTGTAAAACCAAGTTCTGCATTAAATTTTTGATGATCCATTTCATAAAATCCTTAATGTTCTTGTCAACAATGCCCTCTTTCTTGTGACAGTTCCTTTGCCTTATAAAGTTCTTCGTATTATGTTTCTACTACTATGACCCTTTTGGTCCAAACAAATTTCCGAGACACGTACACTGTTCCACCAGCCCTAGTTTTTGCCCTCCTATTTTCATGTTATGCTTAGTTTTAATCTTTCTGGGTAATTTCGTAAGGTTTTATTATTTATAATTATTCTCATCCCATTTACAACGCACTGAATTTCCAATGTACTCTGCAATTCATGCGATCCCTTTGCTGACTGACAAACTGAAGCTTGATCACTAGCAAATCTATTAATGTACCAAATATGGATAATTAATCGGGCGTGCTCATTTTATTTCACTAACAAAATTTAGAGCGCCTCTGACTTCGTCCCAACTTCTTTTCATTGCTAAATGTTTATTTAAAATGAATTAATTTTACCATCGCTGTGTAAATTATTACAATAATTAAATAAAATCTCAATTACGCTTGTTAAGTGAACTGAAGCTGCTGGAATCAGTGAAACAAATAAAATGTAATTCCAGCCGTGATTGGTTCAAATAAAAAATGTTGTTTTAAGAAATCAAAAATGTTTTCCTTAAAACTAGAAAAAAAAATGTTAATTCATCTGTCACCACATTAGTGACTGAGCCACTTAACTGATTAACTTAATGCATTAATATTGATAAAACTAAGTACGGAATCAGGTCGTCAGACTATCATTGGCTACGAGTATATGGGAAAAGGGAAATTTTATCGCTGGACGATCATTATCTGCCTTTAATGAAATATCATCAACAACAATTATGTTTGCCTTGTCAAATTAAAATTGGCTCTTACCTTCAAATATCAGTGAAATACAAATTGTATCTATATATCAGGCTTAGAGTAATTTAGGATTCAGCAATAATTCCGGCATAAAAGCAATCAACGCGTGCTCAAATAGCAAAGAACAAAGTTTTGTTTGCTTCAAATGAGACATGCAGTGACGTGCGTATTTGTTTTATGAAACCCTCTCCTGCGATTGAGTTTCATTACTCTAAGTGATAGGTCAATATATACCAGTTTAAATTGGTACATTATACCGAGTACGAATCGATGCCACCGTATAATCCCGATTATACTAGATCAATGCTTCTACCCAAAGATTTTGCATTTCACAATTTTGAAATTTATAGACTAATTAAATCGAGATCTTGCAAAACCCAAAAATAATTTTAATATAAGCACCATAAAGATGTGTCCATAAAATGAACGATCTGTGAACATACATATCATATATCCGTTAAGATAAAGAACGCAGTCAGAAATATTACGCTCATCGTACTACGGTATGAGAGATTATATGAATAAAATTGGAGTAATTAAGCGTAGGACAGAGAGATTTAAGAGATCAACTCTTTGCACGATCGATAAGGGATCATATTAAGATTACCCAACCGTGGTAGGGTCATATATTCGACAAAATTAGTATGATAGGTATTCACCCCCTGCCGCACACCCCAGCGGTGGTTTGCAAGGTACCAAGAGAAAAAAAGAAGGCATCTTAAAAACTCTTAAATTGCCTTTCTTTTTACTCAAAATATTTTGATCCACGTATTACTCAAAACATATTTTGATTAATAATGTTAAGAGACAAACGTAATTAAAACTTTATAAATGGCTTGTATTCCAATGTTGTACGTTATTCTGAATGCACGGAATATGTATATGATCTACTGTTGAACATTGATTCAAAATTTTGGTCCAGATTTTTAAGTATTATAAAAAATCACAACACACAAATAGTTACATTTATGACTCAGAATGAGACATTTCGAAATGGCCACCATGTCAAGTGAAACTGAAAGTGCTTTTTATTATTATTTATTTAGTAATCTACCGGTTACGGTAGGTTTTGGATGAACACAACTACCAAATTAATATTTTGTGAATCCTAACAAAACACAATCCTGCAACCTACTCTACATCAAGTCCCTTTTCATATCTGTGTACTCCCTTCCTCCCTTCATCCCGTCCAACATCCCTATTCTTCTGCTGCCCTTTCATTGTTTGCCTAACATTCTCCCCTCCGAAACGTGCCTGTGTGCCCTTCACATTGTCCACTTCAAGAAAAAAATTAATTCTGATTTTTGTATCGAAAGTGAAAATACTCTGCTTCCCTACTACCATTAGAAAAACTAAAAAATTTACTGAATATATTTCAAATACACGTAACACCGATTACTTTTCTGCGGGTTAAGCACACTTTTTAATCTCTTCATGCATAATTCATGATTTTTCACAAATCATTTTTCAACATACATAAACATCTCCATGAATTTATTCAGGTCACCATTTGCAATAGATTGGCAATCATTTTCCTTAGCACCCACAATGGATGAAGTCAAAAATTAATAATCGGAGAATCATAGAAAATATAAAAAGTCAGATAAAACTTTGCAGAGTTTCGTTTCATATCATGTGGGTTATCCGTGATTAAACGCACCATTTCAAATGAATTTCAGCGGAAAAAACCCCGACTACACTACGGAAAAATACCTATTGCAAGATTAATATACTTAATAAAAGGGAAAAAGGAATGGGTCAGGAGAGCGGAGGCCGAGGGAACGGTTGGTGCTCGGCGAGGGGTTGGAGCGCTGCAGTCTACAGGGAATGAGGTGAGTGGCCATCGCTTTTCCTTTACCAACTGTCACCGTCGCCACTTCTCGTTTCCTACATCACACTAGCCGCCGCGGACACAATTTCCCCGAACACTTGAGAGTCCTCGCCCGACTCATTTTTTTCCTCTTTTATCCCGCAGCAAGAATAATTTTTAAGCACTAGACACCCCAGATATCCCGTGCAAAGGACAAAGTAACACTAAATCATCGAAATTCTCAAAAATTACGCAAAAATATTATGAGCAATAGTTGGATAGATAACTGACAAGCGAAATAAATTGCATTTTTAGGCAGTATCCTTCATGATTCTTCTTTGTTAATTAATCAGGTTGTCAATTACATTTTTACATTGCTCTCTATTTTTAGCTGGTCTCTTCATCTTCTCAGTAATGAAATACAACCTCTTTCAATATCCACCGCTTCATATATTCTTCCTCGTCTTGCTCCATATAAATATTTTCCATTTCTTCATTTTATTCCGGTCTTCAGCTAATGACGTTAATATAGCGAGAACAGTAACTAAGTCAATCCATCGTAATGATGTTTTTCATCGTTTAGTTCCATTTTTGATTGATTATGACATGATGCGGTCAATTTGCTTTATGTTCCATTACCCAAAAATCTGTGCAATGTATGGATTAGATAGAAAACACTTGATAAATGTAAATAATTACGGAGGCAAATAGAGTAAATATCCACAGATGGTTACTCCAAATTAGATACTAAATTAATTCAATGGCCTTCGGCTCAACTTTCGACCCAGAGGTGACATCATCAGATATCGCTCGATAATGTCGCACGTGTTACAAAACGAGCAGTATTGAAATAAATTCATTGTGCAAAATAAGTTTGAAATATTTAAGAATTCAGTGAAAACACTAATGTTTAAGATCAAATGACAGTATAACTACAGGATTAGTCGTCATCGGCAAACAATAATCCGAAGATTTGTTACCTTCTACCTCCTCACCTGCAAGGCATCTCTTCATTCGTACGTAACCCCACTTCCATGAACTCAATATCTGCCTGAGAAGTACTCTATTCCCGGGTTTCCCAACTAATTAGCCATTATCTCTCGGACTGAAATGCACGTATCCATTGCTCTTGAATGCTCAATAAATTACTCTCTTCGTATCGTAGTGTTTTAAAAAAGCTAATTTCTCACCCTCGAATGGTGATTCGATCCTTCCTTTTGCCTTTCATAATAATTTTGCGATAGTAAATTTTTATTCCTCCTAATATTCATTTTCCTGATGATTTTATCATCCATGTGATAAGGTGATAGCGTATAATTCTAAGCGTAAGAATCTTTACAACACCAGCATAACAAACCAAGAAAATAGGAGGAAGTTCATTTCCCCTTAAAGATGCTTCTTCTAGAAGATACCTCTGATCAATTGGCATGGCTACCGGGGGAACGGTAATCATCTGTTATCATTTGACTCTGGGTGGCCAGAACTTGTTAGTTTTACGCAGTCACTGGCGGTCGTCTCCCGCGCCAACACGGAACTCGCGACACACTAAAGGAACCAACTCCACCGCCCTCCTCCGTCCCCAGCCCCGCCACGGGTGATTAGTTTCCTAGTCTTGCCCACCACCGGGAAAATTCACATACGTGACCCAAGTGCCCCTCGGTGCTCTCCAAAAATAAGGCCAGCAAATAAATTATACGTGCACATGATGAAACAAATATAATTACTCAAATAATTGCCACCTTATTCCACTCGCATGTTTCGCACCGGTGAAGAGTGCTAAGAAAATTGTCTCGCGAATCATATTTTGGTGCTTCTGAGTTTTCATGAGAGTAACTTGATTTTCCCCATGGCATTACGGCTGGTATTATGGATGGCAATATTATAGATGGCATTACAGAATTTCTAAATCGGCAGCAAAAATAAAATTTGTGGCTTTGATGGCAAAACAAATGTACTACAAATTTGTAAATAAAGCACATTTAAATGAAAGCTTTATTACTTTAATTTTCTCTGTTTGCGGTATTAATCGATTTAAAAGTAAGGAGGACGAAAATGTTTTGACTGCCTTGTAGAAAATTTAGGTTCTTATAAATATAAACTCATTTCATTTAATGTAAGTCTTTATGTTATCCAGCAAGTGACATGTCATTAAATTTTATTCATCATCTGACAAAAAAGACTTTTCACATTCTAAAATTCCATGGGCATTTCTTAAAAAAAATGAAAGAATTTCATCCAATTTCCGCTTGTAGTAGTAGGCACCACCAAAACGGAAACCGCTCTAGGATTAGTAATCGTATTTTGGTTGAAATGTAGTCTAGTGCGTAATCACTCCCTGCCACACACCCTAGCCGTGGCTTACAGGGTACAGTTGAAATAATAGAACAAACTTATATCAAATTTAATTGTGCAATTAACTTATTACGTACTTTATACAAAGGTTAAAAAATGAAATCAAATTACAATATAACACGAAGTATTGGCTGATTAATATTGTAAGTATAGGAGGCTGTGAATGTATTAAAAATGAGCAGAGCTTGTCTAAACTTTTCCCCGACAAAAAGTTATTTTCAATTTATTTCAGAATAAAAAGTTAAATTAAGTTAATCTGGCAGTAGATAAAAAACATTTTATTAAAATACAAGTATTTTTATGCAACTCTGTTTAGGGAAATTAACCACCAACCTTCCAGATGCTTCTTAAGTAACCGGCTTTCTTAATTAGGCCCAGGACACCGGTAAGGGAGAGAAACCTCGGTCTATCCAACTCGGAAATGCCTCAACAGGCGGAAAAGGAAAGTATCAATGTTTGATATAATCAGTCTCCCACCCGAAAGTTGGTTTGATGGACGAATTTAGTGATAAATGTTGATTGGTATTTACACGTGAACACAGTGATAAGGGAGGGGTATCTGTGTCTTCCCAAGGAATGGCGATCACCCCTTGGCGACATCCATATATTTATGCAGGGATGATTTATACGAAGGTAGGCTGAAAACTAATGCACACATTCTTGTAGACCACAAAAAAAGTTGCCTATAGAAGCACTTCTGATGACATGTGGAAGTAACATTCCACCTGAACAATCATACGCAATTGCTGAGGTCGTTACATTTATCCAGTGTATTTTGAGAAGCGGAAGTATGGAGATGTGTTCTAGTGCTATGTCAACGCGAGCTAAACAACGTGCTGTTATCGTAATGTTGCCTTCATCTCATCGTCCGAGGTAAAATGAATACCCTCGAGGTGTCTCTTGAGTTAAGGAAAAGAATTAAAATCGCTAGGCGAAAGACCGAGGGAATGAGGAGGACGTGGAATCGGTTCCAATTTCAGGTTTCGCAAAGCCTCTCCAGTTGCGTGCGAGGTGTGCGGACGAGCGTTGTCATGCTGCAAGGTTATTGGCGCCAGGCTGAGTTTAACACTACAATCTCGACTAATATGGTTTGCAATACGCTTTTGAGTGATTCGCCGGTCTTTTTGAATCAAATCTTCGACGAGTTTGCGATGTTTATCGTCTGAGGTAGTGATCGGACGTCCGCTTCGTGTTTCATCAACAAATATGGCCTTTCCAGCTTCGCCACAACAAAGTTTTACTACCCATCTATTTAAAGTAGACCTATCAACAGTACTGTCACAATTTAAAGCCTTGAAACGACGACGAATCTCAGTAGGAATCACTTTTTAAGTCAAGCTGTTTAACTCGCGTTAACATAGCACTAGAACACGTCTCCATACTTCCGCTTCTCTAAATATCCTGGATGAATGTGACGATCTCAAACCTGCGCATACGTTTTGAGTGAGAATATTACTTCCAAAGGCCACCAGGAATGTTTCTCAAGATCATTTTGTGTGTGGTCTACAAGCACGTGTGCACTAGCTTTCATTCTACCCTCATAGCTGGGTGGCTCAGGCATCATGCGAAATAGAACAGAGTACGCTAAGGACAGAGGCCGAACGCCTTGTCCACTAGACTACCATTCAGGAGAATCCGATCAATGTCAACTGCAGAGAGTCCATTACTCCACTGACTCAACGGTTCCGTGAATGTATGGAACGCTACCTAAATACAGTCGTAAGGGATCAATTAATTCGAACGAGGATTGGGGATCATTTAATTTGAACGACGGTTTGGGATTTTAGGGAATATATTTTTACGGATTACATTAGAAGGGCTATGGAAAATATTTGACTTAAACTATCGCTCATGCAAGTACGAGTCCTTGTTCTTTCCGGGGAGAGCAGCGAGGCACACACGATAATGCCCTCGCATGATAGGGAAGCATTTGCACGAAAATTTGATACGGCGCGATACATGATTTGTCTGCGCAGATTTACGCCTTCCTGAATCTTAGGGTGGTTCATAAGGAATAAGATGTCGATAGGATATACGATCAGTTAGAGGACATAATCACGTGTGTTCCCACAGGGAAACATTTGATAGTGATGGGAGATTGGAATGCAACAGTAGGCGAAAGAAGAGATGGTGATGAGGTGGGGTACTACGGTTTAGGCACGAGGAATGACCGCGGGGAGAAAGCAGTTGAATTCTGCAGGAAACAGGGGTTAGTCGTCACCAACACTTGGTTTAAACACCACAAAAGACGCAGGTATACATGGGAAATTCCAGGTGACTCAGAGCGGTATCAGCTAGATTATATTCTGGTTAGACATAGATTTAGGAACAGTGTGATAAATTCGCACAGCTTCCCGGGAGCAGATGCGGACTCTGACCACAATTTAGTATTTTTGAAATGTAGCGTCCGTTTCAAAAAAATAAGGCACGGACGGCGGGTTAGAATATGGAATGTAGAAGCATTAAATGGCTTAAAAAGAAAAGAGTACAAACATGCTGTAGAGCAAATTGTGGAGGATGGTAAAGGGCTAAGTACTATCGCAGAAAAATTAGAAAGTATCAAGATAGGGTAATCTAAAGCAGCAAAAGACTCTATTGGAACCGTTAACGCTAAAAGGACTAGGAAACCATGGATCACGGAAGAGATGATTAAAAAGATAGATGAGAGGAGAAAATGGAAGAATGTAAATACAGAATTAGGCAAAATGAAGTACAAAGAATTAAACAATAAATTCAGGCGGGCAGCAAATAAGGCAAAACAAGAATGGTGGATGACGCAGTGTGAGAATATTGGAAAGTTTGCAGAGGAAGGGTGAAATCGGTGCGCTGTGTAGCAAATTTGAATCTTTATCGGGAAGTATGAAAGGGATATCTATGCTAACAGTTAGAGATAAGGTGGGTTAAATAATAGTTGATACAGGAAGTTTCCATGAGAGATTTTGCTCTGTATTTTCCGATTGATGTGGATTGAAAGTAGCTTTAACCGTATTTTAATGAACGGAGACACACTATACGTCTCGCTGTCCATATCACGCACTTAATGCGTACGTCCTGCAGATTGTCATCATTGTGGTACGTGCTCGCGTTTATTCAAGTTGAAAATAGAGGTCCAATGAGAGTTCCACCGCGCATAATATGAAATTAAAAGAGAACAATTTCGGTTAGGACGTAGTAATGACGCACAATTTATGGCCCCGACCACTCCAAAGCTGCACACGACTCCATCGATGTCCGCTCTATTCCCACGTCCGTTATTTTGAATCAATCCCTGTGCCACCCGCACCTCCAACCCCTTTCTGTCGGCTCCCAATCGCCCCATAAAATTTCCCTATCATCGGCAATTATCGCCAAGATTCGTGCTGCACGAATATGAAGCCAGGTTTAATTTACCTTTGTTTCACAGGATTGCGCTGTTGACTTCTGGTGAGAAATTTGTAGTCGCTATCGATCAGCTCATTTTTTTTAATGCAATGAAAGTAGAATATCAAAATAATTATCCTTAAATGTCCTCTCGGCCGTAATATTATATCATCCCTACCGAAAACTCGGTAATATGATTGGTTTTTCCTTTTTTAAACTGCATGTACTCGTTAAATAATTTTGCAGAAATTAAATGAAATAAACCTGTGGTTTGTTCATGACGCCAAAGATTATAATCACATTTGGCTTACCTTGAATAATTATAAGATTAAGATATTACATAACAAAGCTGCGTTCCTCTCGGGGTTCTTTGGTTCATTTACTTCTCCTAAAACTTGTCAGATTATATTTTCCAAACAAATATCTAATCATCTAATGTCTTGTGATATATTAGTACTAGGGCCTCCAAAGGTCAAAGTTTCTTTGCCGGCTCTTTGAACAACATACTACAACCCTACAACTACAACAACTACACATTACAATCAATATTTGATAAGAACTTTCTTAGAACCGGAAAAACACAACGAGTGGTAATTTTGAAGGCATTTATTAAAACTAACATTAAACACATATTAGAATTATTTACGTCATGATAGATGTTAAATTAAATGAAATAAATATTATATACAGTTACAATAAATATGTACGCATAAAAATTGATGTAGTGAGCTGGAGAGACAATTATTATATTTATTTATTTCTGTTGATATCCATTATGCCTTCAGTTGACTTTTATTATATATTCCTCTGAATCATATTCCTTGATGGTTAACATGCCCCTTATAGAATGTTTTATTTAAAATTGGTCACATAAAATTATGCTGGGGATTTAACGACAAATCGGCGTCCATGAATCCGAGCATTCACCTCAAAGGAATGTTTTTCCCCAACTAAGCCCCTTTTACCCTCACCCATTTATCCGTTCGTCCTTCAAATCTTACACACCCCTCCCCCTTCCGAAACTCTCCCCCACCCCCATTCACGAAACTTCCGTTTCGTGAACGGGGTCGGACGCCGGAGCATCGGATATATTTCCCGGCGATCGATGGAGTGTCTTCGCCAAGTTCCACTCCCCTCCGCCGAGAGGAACGATCGTCACGGAGTTTTTGATAGCGGGGCGGGAGAGGAAGGGGTGGGAGGGTAGGCCACGGTTGGTTCCCGGCACCGCGCCCCAGTCCGATCGGGAGATACCACGACTTACGTTCCCAACCACAAAAGACCACACACACACACACTCAAGGACAGATACAGAGGCACTGAGCGCATCGAGGAGAGGAGGGGTCCCTTGTGTATTTTTCCGGTACCATGAGGGTGAGAAGGGGGGGATGAAGGGGCGATGGGGTTTGGCCTTCGCGGGATAGCCCGGGGGATAATCCCACGTGACGGCTTCACTGCCGCCGGAATCCTCACCATTCCCTCTTTCGGAGCTTAGAATCGCACTGGATTTCTGCGAGATAACGTCACCACGCGCCTACATACGTTCGGAAAACATAAATGCAGGAAATAATATAAGAAAATACTTGAGTGTTTGTAAGATGGAATAAGAAGAGCTAGCTTGAGCAGAGATTATGAGCGGTGAGAGAATTAAAAAAAGGTCCTCAAATGGATTGGAGATGTAATACAAACGGGGAAGAGATATTATTTATTCTAAGAGTGCTGTAGGTGAACAATGAGAGCGATATTGGCTGATGGTCAGTCACAAAAATACCGAAATCTTTTAATAGGAAAGAGTTTCTCAAGGCTCAGGAATGGCATTATAGTTTGGGACAATGGCTTACAGCTGGTGGAGTAGTTAATATACTTGTGAGAAAAACGGACGATTTGGTTTTAGAAGGAGGATAGCCGAGGCAAAAGAAACATTTGAATAAAAATTGAAACTGAACACTTGAGTTCGAAGTAAAGAAGGCAAGATAGAGTTACAAAAGACTTTGAGGCATTAGAAACCAAGAGCGTCTCTTCCTGATGTCCTTTGAGATGCAGCTATAGAGATGAATTGAGGAAATAAAATGGGTATAGATGGACACATAATAAAGTTGACGAAGAGAGAAAGTAATATGGTGAAAACCGAATAAGGAAGTAATAGGTTCTGGTGAAATTACTGCGGAAAGAATAATACTGGTAGTAGACCCCTGACCAGTATACTGAAGAGTTGCTAAGAGGTATTGGCAAGATTTTGAAGACTCATTCAAAACGCTATGATTAACATTGTTTCAGTGATAAGGTGACCTACATGCATCAATGCCAACAACACAAGAGATTGTATTTCTTTATCAATGGTTAAGGTTACGAATGGTTTACCAGTGTGTGGGTAGAAATGGTTCACCAGGGAAACTGCTTTTATTTTAAGCATAATGGGGCAGGTAGCCATTTATTTCTCATTCCGTCTGTGATTTTATTCTTTAGAGTCTCCATTTAAAGCTTTAATTTTGTATTCGCAAGAGTTTTTCAGCAACTTTTTTTGTGTGCGAAGGGTTTAAAAATTCTCAAATGCTAATCAGTATAGGCCGTAGAGGAAATTTAATATCTTACCCCTTAAATAATGCGTTCATCTTGCTCCTTGGATTGTTCAAAAAACTTGCCAATGATGTTTAGGATATGTACTCTCTTTCTCTCAGAAGAAGTCTCGCGTTATAGTATCGGGAAACATGCACTTGGCGCTTAACTATACAATTCCTTCCAATCCATGGATGGAAAAATGAACGTGTTTGATAGCTTGGTATTTTGCGATTAGGAAGTTACCTATCCTAAAAATAATTTTCATTTAAACTATAAATGGATATATCTGTAAAAATGGAGCCGTGTTGAATTTCGTGATCCATTCAACCATTCATTGAAGAGATTAATATATCTTTTATATATGAATTACATAATATACAATACATTACTAAACCTTTCCGGCTTCGATGATGGCGGGGTAACGTCCTCGTCTGCAAGTCCAAGGGTTTCTGATAAAGCTAAATAAATTAATAAACTTAATAATATTGCATTTGGATCATTGGAGTTAAAACTTTTAGTGTATTCAATATATACAAGCTCATTTATGCTTCCACGGAGGATTACTTCATCAAATTCCGTGCGCATTTATTATCCCTATCAAGATTTGTAGAAAAATGTAGCAAAAGTAGTAAAAAGATCACTAGAAAGTTCACTATGGATATGTGCTTTAAATAATGAATTCATGTAGAAAGAACTACTGGGGTGTGGAGCACAGTTGGAAAAGAACAGGGTCATAAATCCTCTAAGTGAATATCGCCTCTAGATTCAATTAGGACAATTCAGCAGTGAATGAGTATGGATCAGAGGCAGCACGCTTCGTTAGATGAATCAAATCGATCAAACTGAGCAAAATTAGAAGCTAGAATGAAAATTTTCGTTCCTAATGGATGATTAATTTCGATGATTAATCATTTGAATCATAGATAACTCGTTTTAGATGATTCGTTTAAAATGATTCATCCAAAATTATCATCGAAAATTTTATTTTTGCTCCTTTATTATCAGCTTTAAATTCTATTAACCTTGGTCTTAAATTTTAAAAAACTGTGGTTACTATGGAAGAACAAATTATCCAATCAAGCTAATTCCATTTTACAGAAATAATTATTTTAAGTGAAATAAGGGTTGAAAAACTGTGGCAAATAAACTATTTTCACTTGAACTACACACACCCATTGACACCTATTGGTTTAAAAAAAGGGAATTGAAGAGTAGCTGAAGTCTTGAAGGCCTGCATGATAAAATAGCAACTAATGCTCCTAAAGAGGATGGTACCAAACCAAGGTGTAAGTAAAATTATTCGCGTGGCTTGCGAGTATGATGGAATATGGGAAATAAATGTGGGCCATTGGAAAACCAGACTGGGGAACATCTCATTATCCTTTATTTTGGGTTGAAGTAGAAGATTATTTGAATAGATTGAGTAGTGAGGAAGCTTTTCAATCAGAGAAAAAGAATTAGCCTTTTGGAACGTATCTTGAGGCTGTGTATTTTCTATGACCAAAATATAATGGAAAATACATGGCTGCCTCACAAAAACGATCGATGTACCAAAGGCGTTATTTAAATACAGAGTAATATAAATCGATCTAATATCGATGGGTAGTTTTTTGGGGCTTCATTTTTTAGTAAAACAGCCATATTCTAAAATGTTATCCTTCAGTATCACACATGTTTCCTAAGGTTTTTATAATAAGTATCGGTAACATTTTTTTATGACGTGCACGCAAGGTGTTGAATTCAGTTAAATCTGCACGTGGTTGCAGATAGCATTGGTATTGATAAGATGATAGTGCACACCATTATCAATGAAAGTTTGGTGATGCGAAAGATCTGAACTAAACTCTTCCGGAAGGCCTTGATGCGCGACCAAGAGCAGAGTCGATTGTCTGCTTGTGAAGACCTTCTGCAACGTCACCATGAAAACTCCCCAATCCCCTTACAGTCCCAACTTGGTACCAAAATACCATTTCCTATTCCCAAAAGTGAAATCCTCCCTCAAAGGACACCCCAATGGGACCCAAAGTGCTGTCAAAGAAGCTTGCACGCGTACCCTTAAGAACCTTCCGGAATCTGCCTACCAGGGGGCATTCGAGTTGTAGAATATCCGCAGGCAAAAGTGTGTCAACGCTCAAAGAATTGTAGGCAATTCATATAATAAATAATTAATAATTGTTTATGTTAACACAACATTATTTAGGAATTTTAGCAATATCAAGAATAAATTTTTTTTCCAAAACCTATCCTGATAGTTTTTTTACAAACCATGTACATCACAGGGTCATTTTCACCATATGAATGCGTACCAGAAAATTATTATGCCTAAAAAATTTACTAATAGCTCCAATAAAGCTTAGGGCTGGGATCGGCTGAAAGTAAAGGTGCAGTCGAACAATGTTGAGTCGAAGAGAAAATATTGATGCATGTAATGCCTCCTTTTCATAGGCATTCTTTCGGATTTGTTTCCAAAATCGTGAAAATGGGAACATTCTTTCATCCAACGTGGAAATCCATTCGTGTTGAGCGAAAACATATCTTTTTAACCGAATTCATAAGCGGCTTGCAAAAAACTACTATTATATACTGCGTATCACTACAACTTCCTTTTGTCTATCGTATATTATTTTCCTTCTTCAATCATTCGCACCCATTAGCCACCATTATGCCGCAAAAAAGCTTAATTTTTTTCCTTCCTCTACCCCGCCCACTATTAAATATCAATCGATCGCGAAAAGGAGTGTCTATCGACCTGTGCTTTTCATCAATGTGAGGAATTGGAATTTTGGTGATTTGGAATGTTTTCTCGCCCAGTCCTATTCCACTTGCTTTTAGTAGAAATGCAATTTTCAATTAGCCCATCCTCATATTTTGTTTACCAATTTTAATGATGCTTACTCCTTTAGAGAAAATGTTATTCCACGGTATAATTTCAAGCTTATAACTACCATCTGCGTGGCCTAAAATTCGTTCTCTTCGTTTTCCTTGTTTCAGAGTTTATCGCAAATTTCCAGTCCTTTGTCCTTGTATTATCTCTACGCTTTCCCATATCAGCATTCATATCACCAATTTCCTTTATTTGCCCTCTTTTAACGCATCTAATTACTCATTACTGTCCCTCATCTGCGACAACCCAATTCTTTCATCACTCATAATTCAAAGCCTCAAAACCGCGAGGCTGGCATCAATGAGTCATGAGCCGAGGGTTTAGAGAGAAAAGATTTCCACATTATTTGCTAGCAAAGCAAATATTCGTTGCCTCATTATTCTACTTGGCGGAATAATCTCTTCGTGCTTTCCGGAGTATCGTCATTAAACGTGATTATCATAATCAAATTGAAATTGCAGCTTGGACTCCAAATCTACCGCATTTGCGTTTGATTATAAAATTAAACATCCATATTTTTAAAAATAATACAACTGGTAAAACATTTTGTAAAATGAAATTATATTTTGTGCAGTGATCCGAAAAAGGCTTTTGTTAAATTAGCAGTAATATTTTTTTAAATCTCTTCTTGCGGCTCGGTTCAAACTATCAAAAATTTTTAAAATTTGACAAACTGACTGAGCGAACGATTATGTCCATTGATCCTACATTTATGCCTCACGTTCGATTGTTCCAGTGGTACTGTTGTTCACCGTGCATGCATTGGAAGATAAGAAATTGCCAAAACCCACTTTAAATGTAAAGAGAAAAATCCTTGTATCGTAAAAGTAATTTTAAATTTATATGTTATCATTTCTTTCATTACGAATTTCATGAATGTTGATTTTTCTCAGTTTTTTCTGCATGCTAAAAATTTCATGTCCTTTGCACTGCTCTCTTATATGTATTTTGAATATTTTGCAGTTAATGCTCCCATTTTAATTGTATACCTTTTTAGTTGTGTTAGAGTGTTTTTCCAATTTATTAGGCTGATAGCATAGAATTACATTATTTAAAAAAACACAAAGAATCTCATTGAAACGCTGGCCATGCATTAAATGATAAAAAAACAATTTTCTTTATGTTTTCAAGCATAGGCCTGAGTCTTTCCAGGCGGCATAGGCAATGAACTTAAAGATCTATTTGTTTTTCATGAGGTCCATTGACAGGTACATAACACAGGCAGTATTTCATTTCAATGGATATAAAAAAACCATAAACACAGTAATCAACCCAAAGGTCGGTTTAGTAGGTGTGGTAGAGTTCACTCAGTACTAAGCCCGACGGCGTGTGAAATCCGGGTAGGGGAGCCAGTTCCTTTCCCTGTACCGGTTATGGTTTCCCAGGAAGATGAGGTACTCTAAAAATCACATAGCTTGCATGGCACTGCAGGTGACGGGGAATCGAACCCGGGCCCTCCGGTCAGTAGTCCAACGCTCAACCCCCTGGACTACCGCGACCCTTCATTGGATATAACAAACGCAAATACCGAGAAATACTGACCAAAAAATATGACTAGAGCAGTGCAACGCTGAGACCAATTCTCCAGACCAAAGCACATTTGATTCCAATGCGAGTTCCAAAATGTTTTTTAAAAAAAGTGTAGATTTACAACAGCATCTACATCTACATCTACTTAATACCCCGCAAGCCGCCGTAAGGGCGTGTGGCGGGGGGTGTCAGGACACCACCCGTAATTTAGAAAAGAAAAAAAAACCGCATGGAATAACCACAAAATCATACATCAAACAAGCATACAAAAAAAAACATGGCATACAATCATGCATGAACACTTACACCCCACACACATGCAAACACTTAAACTACATCTTACATACACATGCACCTTAAAGTATACCTAACAGTTTTGCAGTGTTTAACTTTGCTCCGATTTGTAAATTCAATGTTTTCAATATTTCTAAAGTGACTTCGGTTTCTTACTATTGGTATCTCTTATTACATGGTTTTTGATTTAACGCTCCAGTTAAATTTAAGAATAAGAGCTGAAAAGTAAAAATAAGAGTTGGAATAAATATAGTCAAACCGGCATTTTTTTCCTTCTGAATAATCTCCTGCGCCAATTACTTTCCTCACCTCAGTCCGATGGAAACCTTTCATCAGCTTTAGAAATAATTTGGCACTTAGGTTCAGTGCACTTTCTCCCCCGAGCTGGAAGGTTTCGCGTGCAGGTGGGATGTTTCCTAGGCGTCCAGGGTTAATTGCAACTCAGGGGCAAGATGAATACATACTCTGTGAGGCATGAGGTCCCCTCCAAAAGAGAGACTGTAAATCGAGGAAATGTCTGCTGACTCGCAGAAAGTTCACAGTCTTGAGACAGATTTACTGAAAAACAACAAACTAACTGAGTAAGAGGCAACTTTTCTTCTTCTCATTGCAAAAATGAGAGAAACAACTGAAGCAATTTTACCGTTCTTCGCGTTCTTCCCGTTTGGGCTGGGACTTATTTCATTTCCCAATATCGATCTTCAATGTTAAATAAATATTGCGGTGACGACGATATTCGATGACGGGTCGAAACATGCGTCGACCTAGATGCCGGTCGCTATATGTGAGTGTCCTTTCTTTGTGTTTCTATATTTTAAAAATCTACATGTGTTTATATATAAAATATATGTAATAAATTGGACTTCAACAAACAATATAGAAACATAAAAAGATAACTCACACGTTATTTCTTGGGCGGAATTCTGCTCCATTTTCATCTGAAGATATAGAAGTAATATTACTTCTATATTACAAGTTGAAGTTGATTACTTCTATAACTCCGATGAAGATGTGTTTCTATATTGTTTGTTGCTGCTCAATTTATTATTCAACACTTCCGTCTTACGTCGACGAAATCATATATATATATATATATATATATATATATATATATATATATATATATATTTTATATATATATATATACATTTATACATATATACATATATATATACATATATATATATACATATATATATATATATATATACATATATACATATATATATATACATATATATATACATATATACATATATATATAAAGATATATATATATACATATATATATATACATATATATATATATATATATATATATTTCTATACAGTTGAGAGCCACTCATCTGTGGGAAGAAGAGGAATTATATTCATTTTCAGGAACTAGCGGAAAGGTATCGGCTTACATTAAATAAATGAGGATTTATCTCCCATTTTCGTGCTTTCGACAAGATAGTATCCTTATCAAGTTAATCATAACATCTTCCTAAAGTCTTAGCCTCCGTGTTTTGCTGCTTTTTGAGGCACTTGGTCTAATATACAATTCATTCCCTATCGCAAGAGTGGGTGGGTGCAGGATTAGAAGGAAGGGAAGAAGGGGGTTTGGGATTGAAGTGAGGAGGGGTCGGCCGGAGGATAGATGGGGAGTATGTAAAATGGGAGAATTTCTCCCCATGATCCGACCAACTACCTCTGGCATGCATTCCCATCATTATATTTCATGGTGAATCAAGTTCGATATCGGTTTCCAAATATAGAAAAGAATAATCCCCTCTATTCCGTTCTCCTCCCTCGCTGGATTCTCGCGTGAGCACCTGCGTGTGTTGGTGAGTTTGTATCTTGGCAGCCGCGCGCGGGATTATGGGAAGGGCTCCAACGAGGAGTGGTTGGGGGGAGTTCGATCGAGAAAAGAGAATTGGGAGGAGATAGTGGAATGAGGGAGGTCAGAGCGAGCGGCCTTGTTCGATATGGCGATACATCTAGTACTTTACGATATAATTTTCATATTCAAACCATTGAGCATAACTATGAGTAGTCGATAATCGCGGGCAGATATGGACGTCATGGTCGGCATGGCTATGTTGATGGTGAATTTTATGTAGAATGTGAACGATTTGTACTGTACGTCATCGATGACGACGATCGAGCCGTCGAAATGTCAAAACTACATATGTGAGTGTCCTTTCTTTGGCTTTCTATATTTTTTATATATTTGTGCGTTGACGAAGAGCGTTCCATTTCGAAGAAATTTATATATATATATATATATATATATATATATATATATATATATATATATATATATATATGCACATATATATGTACATATATATATATATATATACATATGTATACACCTATATACATATATATGTATACATATATTTATACATATATATACACAAACATATACATATATACATACAGAGAGAGAGTATTTGCAAAGCTCCCCATGAGAAACGATAAGAAACCGGATGAGTTGCCTAAGAAGTTGGAAATGGTAAAATTGGATCTTATAACCCCTATTCGAATATTACTGTACGCGCCCATATTTAGTACCTTGCTTTAAAAATGTTTAGATAAAGATCATCAAGTTGCAGGAAGATTTGGCAGGTATTAAAAAGGCAAAAGATTCTTTGATCGACCGAGATTTCATTCGCTATCTTAGCGAAGTAAAGTCTGGCAAAAGATAGAAGGGAAAAAATGCCACTATTCAATATAAAATTAGGAGGGGAAATATAAATCGCAAATAATGTGAAGGAAAGAAATTAAGGAAGATAAGGGGAAAAAATAATATTTTCTGCCTCGCAAATGGAACTGCATAAAATGGATGAATGAGGCGAGCAGACATGAATGAAATCTGCACCTCGTATTTCACGTATCTTCAAAACGACCGCATGACAACTGAAATACAAAAAAACTATTACGGAAAGATGAGTTTAAAAAAAAGGCGAATAGTTCTACCTACATGAAGTACGAGTAGACATACATAAGTTGAAAAAGGGAAAATTCATTTTACTCCGGGAAAAACATTCATACCAACCCGCACCAAAATTTAAAAAGTAGTATAATGTTATGAAAAAACAAAATATCAGATCACATAAAAAAATACCGTGGTATCTGCGTAATTAACTAATTTTAAATATTTCTGTCCATATCAAAAGAGTTTTTAATTTTCCACAGACTTGTGGAAAGTTACAAACTGTGCTGGAAGTCTGTAGAAAATGACAAACTCATTTAATGTGGGCGTAAAAAAAATCCACGAAGTGAAGCCTGAAAATGTAAAGTATATTAAATATTCCGATTATAATTTCAAAAATGAATGGGGAAAATTATGTTGCCTTATAAATATGATATAATATTTTTACACGTATAATTAAAGGGGAGTAGAAAAATGTAAAGGATATTCTTACATGTTGCCAAAGAGGAGGGATTTTTAAACTCCGGGTGGGGGGAGTTCAACAGGTTTAAGGCCTTGACGAAGAGAGGGAGAGAGAGAAAATCAATTGTTCTCCCCCCCTAAGATCTCTTTATTGTACGATAATTAAAAAGCGATGTTAAAAGGTAATGTTAGTCATACATCAATACACTCTTCTTTTGAGAATTGAATAAAAAATGCATCCAAAGAGTATTTATCAAGACAGGAGCCATAACCCACTAGAACATTTGAAAAAAAGTAAGCAAAGAGGCATACTTCATGAAGTCTTCAGTAATGGTAAATCGGGCGGAGGATATGAAAAAAAGTTTAAATTTAAATTTCTATTCATGTGTACCGTGGAATCTCTCTAAACAAATCCCTCGTATAACGAGTATTTTTTATCATGTAGACAATACCATACTAAATTTTTGACTAGCTTAAACAGCTACGTTTCACAAAATGAGTGGTGAGGAGAGGGGATTCTCGGAATGATCGCCCGCTTGCAACTTAAGTTTTTGCTTAGAACTCGTGCCACTAGCATCTTACTGTCGCTGGTGATCACTAATTTTTTAAAAACTTATTTTCAGGCTTTATTGGTGTTTTATTGTGCCAAGTTTTAAAATATATTGCGCATAGTTTTTAAAATATAACCAAAGAAAAAGCCGCAAGAAAACCACCTTGAGAGAATTCCACAGTACAGACATATGGGTTTGCATGCCAAGCAAATAATGATTCCGGACGGAAGAGGGCAAAAGAATTAAAAGAATTAAAATTTAAATAATTTAATGATGAGTACAAAGTTTCAAATATTCAAATACATCTAGCATTACCAAATTCATATCGAAATCACGCTCATTATTCTTGAAATTTTAATCAAAGAAACTCATAAACAAGTGCGGTTCCTGGAATTATCGCAAATTATACGAATTGCGTCACTGGATCCTTCCGTGATCGTGATCTGTGCACAGTAGGGGAATGACGACAGTAACTTTCACGAAAGGAGACAAAATGTCGCCGCGATTCTCCAATGCATGCCGTATCTTTCTAGCTAACATTGCCTTTTTCAAATTATTCTTCACCCACATTCCCATCTCCTTAATTCTATAATACTTTTCTGGCTTGAGGAAAAAATACTGTCCTCATATGAAAGCCATCCAACGCTAACCCCAATGAAATCACGCCCTCCTGCTCTGATGCTTAAACATTGCATTATTACTAGTGAAGAATTCCTTTACTTTCCTTACCATTTGATTTATTTTAACCCAATTGACACATCAATAATAGATCAACCTTGTTCATCATACGTCATTACAATTGCATTATTACGTTGCCGATTTTTAAACGAAACTTATTTTTTTCTACCCCAAAAACATTTGGAAATATTAAAATACACGAAAATACTCTTCCATTCCCTATCCCTACCGTTGGTGGCCTCTCACAGAGGCTTTTCCCCTATTTCGACGCGAAGACAGTTATGAAGTTTTAAACTTGAAGCATTTGAACATTCCATCGTCTACACCTCGATAACCATCCACGATCAATATCCAGGTTTCCCTGGTGTTACTTCACGCGTGTGCGACGAGTCACTCCTTGATATTTTTTCATTTCCTGCCCATATTTTTTTAATGCCTCCTCACGCAGTAATGGGCTGCTCCATGAGAGACGGAATCCGAATCGAATCCCAGACGGAGTGAGAGAGTTTCACTTTGAGTTGGAAGGGGTCGGGAAATTGGATTGAGGAGGGGATTTGAGAGGGTGACCAGGGGGGGAGGGGCAAACGCAGAAGAAGGAAAATCCGAGGCGAGGCAGGGGAGGGGGGAGCACGTCGCAGGCAAACTGTCTCGCCTCGTGGCCTAAATTAAAGCAGCGGCGAAACACTTACATTCCCTCTCGGGAAGTAAAGAACTCATTTTCTCCAGTCTCTCATTTTTTGGGATGCACGCAGCGAATGTCCCATTATCCAGTGAAATAAGGCACCGAGGAAGGATGCAATTTGGCAGCAGCACTGCTCGCAACCTCTTATCAGCCCGCAAGTTTAAAGCAGCAAAAATGGCAGAGTGTGTGCTCCTCTTCACATTAATGTATGATGAGAGTGAGATTTTGGTATTCCACGATGAGAATTAAAGTCGACTGAATGCGGTGGCTGCAGGTTTAATATGAGCAGTGTTTAAGGTAAACACAGAAAAGATGAAGATATAAAAGTGAATAAGTAATGAAACAATGTGAACTGAATATACCGATTATATAGATAAGCTTATGCGAGAAGTATATTTTGAATCTGGTCGAGGGAATCTATAAAAGACAAACTACCAAACTGGACTTGAGGGAATTGTTTTGGGAAAACAATTCGTTTGGGGGAGAAATGCCTGGCTAATTGTAACGGACGAGGCTCTCAAGGCAAGTATTATTACGAGTCTCGAGGGCAAAAGAGAATAAATGTCATGAGACAAAAGTGGAAGACATATGAAAGGGAGGGGTAGTAAGAACGAAATTAGTGCAAGGGAGACAACGACCAAAATATCTTTAAAATTGGAATTTTTTATGATTTTTCCATACTCCAAAGGGAATGTCTCGGATTCGGCAGGTAGGTCCGGATTATTTATGCCGAACGAAGAAACATAGGCTCGCTATCTCATGACTTAATAAAAATCAAAGGAAGTTATATTATTTACTTTAAGACTACTGTTTGACACTTGCGAATGTGTGCATATTAGTGCTCTACCTCACATGCAATGCATGTAAAGTAAAACACTAATTGCTATATTTTGAAAATTATACACCATAATTAGGTAAGAGCAGGGTAATAAGTTGCAATCATTCTTTTTTCCCTTTATGTGATTTTAAGACGTTCTTATGATTAATTCCGTCACCATTAGTTTCGAATGCATTATTATTAGTTTATCATTATTTAGTCTATATGCTCTTTTGAAGGATAAATTATAAAAAATTCAGTGAAAAACATTCCGCATAGAAGGCAATTTATTTTAAATGAATTGATATTTCCACCAATGACAACATTTTACATGTTAATATTGTCCGTTGTCTCATAAAGCGCATCAAGCAAATTTAAATGACTATATACGATTAACAAAATCAAGATATCAAAATAAATACGTTGATAAATCAAGACACCCAAATGAAGGGGATTTTATATTTGGGATCCTTTAGGTACCCATCTTTTTTCTTGGAAAACGGGGATAGACAGGATGATGTGGTAGATTTTAAAATGCGAGGGCACTCCTATAAATGCAAGACAAATGGTTGTACCATTTCGATATCACACACAGCATAGCTGCCATTAGAGTTTTATAAACAGAGTCACACCCAAAAGTGGTAGGACTGATTTTCTCTTGCGCGAACGAAGCGGTGGAGGGGAGTCTGCCTGGCGGGGTAAGGTGGAGAGGGCTCTTAGCAACAGACCGACACAAACCTCAGTTGCCTGCGGGCTGTCGTTGAGTGAGGGCACCGTTTTTAGTGAAGCAAGTTTTTTGTACACGTCGAAAAACAAAATGAATCTGAATTTAGAGCAACGTTATTCCGTGAAGTTTTGTGCGAAACTCGGAAAGACGGCTACTGAGACCCTCGATATGATCAAGCAGGCTTATGGGGACACTGCCTTAAGCCGTCCCCCAGTATTTGAGTGGCACAAGTTGTTTAAAGAGGGTAGGGAGCTCGTTGAAGATGACCATCGCTCCGGACGGCCGTCGACGGCAATAACCGACACGAATGTGGACAGAGTGAGGACACTGCTGAACACAGACCGACGCTTAACCAGTGAAGAAATTGCAGACCAGTTGTGTATGTCTGCATCCAACGTCCAACGCATTATTTCACAGGATTTGGCCATGCGCAAGGTGTGCGCCAAGATGGTGCCGAAAATTCTGAGTGTCGACCGCTCGTCGTCAGACAGCTCCTGGCCAAATACGGCGTTGCCACGTTGCCGCACCCGCCCTATTCTCCCAATCTGGCACCACCGGACTTCGTCTTCTTCCCCCTGATGAAGAGACAGCTCAAGGGACGACGTTTTGACTCGATAAAGGCCGTTCAAGAGGCTTCGACGAGGGTCATCAACGGCATCCCCAAAGAAAATTTCCAGTGGGCGTACGGGGAATGGGAGCAACGTTATACTAAGTGTTTAGCAGCTCAAGGAGCATACTTTGAAGATAATTAAGTCGATGTAAGTATATCGTCAATAAAATTCTTGTAAAGAAATCATTCCTACCACTTTTGGGTGCGACCCTGTATATAGTTATATTTGGCGTTCTGGAACTGTTCAGAATGCTCGTTCGCAACAGTTCAAAAGAAATAATGTCGAGCGACAACGAATCTAAGAAGTCTCAGCCACGGCCAAGCCGGTTTTTCCAGTGGGCACAAACCATACTTAAAGAAGCGTTCTCGGTAGCCATGGAAACATGGCAATTGATCTATTGTAACGTTTGTGCAACTACATGGAGGTCAAATAAAAACACATTCTTTCAAATATTCCTAATTTTTTTCGATACAAAAATTATTTTGTTATTTCGCAGTGAACGAATGCCAAACGTTGCTTTTTTTATAAAAAATCTATGGTTTTCATTAGTTTACGATTACCTAATGAGAAGTATTGATGTGGAGATCTGTTAAAGTGTGCATTTAAGCAAATAATAAACAATTTCGAACCGTCACAGAAGAATTTTGAACAAACTTGTAAAGAACACCCGAGCAGCACACATGTGTCCTGAATGGAGTATACAAGGAAGCATTCTTTACTTGCCCAGAGCTGACAGTTTAAAATTGCAGACCTATACTTTTAATAAACCTTCAACGAGAACTCAAACTATATTTTGTAGTTAGTATGTACTTATACTGAACTGTGTATTTCAGATATACATATGAATACGCGAAAGGCCAGGGGCAGAGCGTCGGACTATTGACCGAAGGGCCCGAGTTCAATTCTCGGGTACCCTCAACTTAATTTGAGCTGTGGAATTTTTCCTAAATCTTCATGGGAAACCATAGGCAGGGAAAGGATCTAGCCCCCCTACCCTGGTGCATGGGCTTAGTACCGGATGAATTCTACCATCACTGAATTCTACAAATCCAAATTTCCCGTTGAATGCTGTATTTATGGTTCTTTTCAATATCATGATTCTATTATTAGTTTTGCTCCTTATTTTATCATCCAAATGTTCATGACTTACATATTATTGAATCAACTGCTAAAGGTTCAATGGACAATCCTCGTTGTATAACTTCCAATATTTCCGATAAATATTCTTCTTATTTACTTGGAACATTCTTCTAGAACTACATTATACTGATTTACGAGAACTGCTGACCAAGAATATTTGGTAAACATAATTTTAACTACTTCTAAAGGGACTGCGTTTGCTATTTCAACAGCTTGTTATAGTTTTTTTACATGCAGGTCGTGTGATTTCTGCTTGATTGGTAGGTGCACAATGAATTATGAAGCAAAGAATATTTGTGAAATATTTTTTTCACGTATGATTCCTCCATACTCACTTAAAAAATATAATTATTCGCATGAAAGGTGAGTAAAATTTACAACTACTATTTAAACCTTTTTAAAAAACAAATATTAAAATATTTTATAAAAATACACGCACACGCAAGTAGATTCAAGCCTTTAGAATATTGGCATGGAGATAATTAACGAATCAATGTTAGGATTGGTTGATGAATAGCGATGATCATTATAATTATTAAACAGTTGTTACTCCAACTTTTTAGCTTATATTTAAGAGTAATAATGGAATATATAATAAATGCATATGGTACAAGAATAAGAATATTTCAAGTTTTTGACATATGTAGGCAATGCTGAACCGGGGGATAAATTGTTCAGCAGGTTGCAAAGAAGAAATTTAATCGCTATCAGAAATATAAATCCGGACAGCCCACATAAAATTAACCTGACCGTTGCCACTAGGAAATTTGCCTAATTGCAACGTAATTGTGTAAATAAATAAATAAATAATAACCTTTTACTTGGGATGGAATAACACTCTACTCCTCATTTTATTTCAGCTTTCAACTAGATCAAAAGTATTTTCAGTGATCACTTGATTATTTCATTTTATAGGCGAGGTTAGAAATCAACTGAGTGGATTTTTGCACCGATTGCTAAAACGTTTATGCATGCAGAAAATGCATTTTTTAAATAATTTGCATATACACTTCAATTTATGTTGTTTATTCGTACGCAATTGAATCGGTCAATCAACAATACATCCAAATCTGCATAATACCCCGCAAGCTACCGCAAGGACGTGTGGCGGAGGGTGTTTGGTAACTTGCATGAGGGAAGGAAAATACATGCAAAATTAACACATCCATTTAAACCTATACCCACATTGGTGTATACATTCATACAAAAATCCTTTCAGCTCACACGCATGGAAACACATATACTATCAACTGACAAATAATTTCACCTTAGGATGCAGTAAAAATGTATCCAATACCGTTCAAACTAGAATTTGACAAGTAAGATGACGAAATGCCACTATCACATGGACTTACAATGATCTCCTCCCCCAAGGACACCGGTGGGGAATGTGACCTAACGCTGCGAGTAGCGGGAGGATCCCCTAAAAGATAGAGACGAGAGATGGCGGGGCAAACTTAAAAACGGACAAAGCAGATCAAGCAAGACTGTTAAGAGAAGTATATTATTCATTCTATATCTAAAACTCCTCCCGCATTCTAATGCGGTCATGCGGGAGGAGTTTTGACAGCAAAACACCCGAGGTCAGTGAGAGTGCATTCAATTGAGTAAAATAGAAGGTATGATCGGCTACGATCCGGTCAGAATCTCAGCACATTACGAACTTGCTTCTCTAATGTACCTCCCGGCAGAAATCACAGCACTTGACCCGCGAGAGCTATCCATATCGCAATCCATGGCATCTTCACGTTCACAATGGTTGCCAAGAAGCTTCGTGTCATGGCCACGTTAGCTAAAAGTTATCGTGGATTTTAGATAAAATGGTTCCCAAATCGGAAATATTAGTGCCCACCGTCGCTAGTAGCAACATATCCACACAACCGAAACGGAAGGTTGGTTTTAAATCGGTGATTCGATCTTCTGAAAGCAGAAATGCCAATTCATCACGTAAGCACCGATATTTTTGGAGTAGGTATGTTACATATCGGCTCACACATAGGTTATAGTGAGCCTATATTCAGAGGTATTTCCTCTCCACACATCCTCTTTAATAGACTCGACACTACTTCCTTGAGCATATCTTATATATATATAGAAAAAACGCATGGGGAAAAAACTATTTTCTTAACTTTTTTTATTCCTATTCTCGATATGTTAAAACTTTAAAAAGACGTAATCTTTCTAAGCCACTAGGTGATTAGAAAAATAAAATAAATGGGGCCACGTTTTTATCTTTTTAATCCCGCTTTCATTCTCCCTCATTTGGGGATAACGGGTCCAATTCAATCAAATCCGCGAGCAAGGACACCGCTGAACAAAGGCACTCTCCCACACGTTTTGTTTTCCCTTGCAATCCCGACAATCTGGTTCAATTCATCACGCCATTAATCGACACGGTCGCCGCCCGCTGCACACGGAACAGCGCCAGTCCATCATCATGCCCCCCAAGCTGATTGACAGCGACCGCCTTTTTTTGCGACATGGGATGTTTTTTTCAAACTTTCGGGTCTCTTTTAAGTGAATACCCTAGCGACGGCTGGTGACAAATGAAAAGAGTCCCGCGTGCGTGACTGCGATCGCCTCCTCCCATCTCCCAACTGAACCCACCCCTTCCGATCGTGATGATTCCCTACAGCTCGTCATCCCCCGACAGATC
Source organism: Hetaerina americana (assembly GCF_022747635.1). Lineage (NCBI taxonomy): Eukaryota > Metazoa > Arthropoda > Insecta > Odonata > Calopterygidae > Hetaerina > Hetaerina americana. The sequence goes on along the minus strand of NW_027287205.1, from coordinate 11,509,657 downwards.
GCCCGGGGCTGAAAAATAGATATAATGACGAGCAGAAGGGTTGTTAATAAAAAGGTGATGAATTGATGCAACGGGCTGCGATGCAAGTGGTGGGCCAATGGAACGAGAGTGAATCGGTGCTTCGAGAGTGATGGAGGGAGGGCTTTTGAATCCCCCCTCCCTGCGGATCTGCTCCAAGGAATGTCTGAGGACGCGCCAGGGGATCGCTCGAGGTAGGTTTGAGAGGGAGTGAAAACTCGCTCGTACCCGCGACGCGTGCAGTTGGCTCCGAGGGCTGTCACGATGAGACGATTTTCCCACCAGAGGGAGCGCGATCTTCTCAGTCAGGCGTCTTGGCGGAATACTACCTTGATCAAAAATTTCCCGGAATTTATTCAGAAAATTAAAAATACAAGTTTATTCATCTAAATCTATATTGTCCCCTTCAAAGTAATCCCCATCGACTGCAACACACTTATGCCAGCGCTTGATCCAATCCTCGAAACATTTTTTATATTCGGTTTTCGGTATGTCCATCAGTGCTTCCTGCGATTTTTCCATTACTTCCTCTCGGCTGCTAAAACGCGTTCCCCGTAATGGTTTTTTAACTCGATTGAACAGAAAGAAGTCACAGGGAGCCAAATCAGGTGAATTCGGTGGCTGTTGGATGGTATTTGTTGCATTTTTCGTCAAAAAATTACGAATAATGATAGCACTGTGCGACGGTGCGGTATCATGGTGCAAAATCCACGAGTTTTCTGCCCACATTTCTGGTCTCTTTCGGCGAATTGCTTCACGCAAACGTCTCATAACGCCCAAATAATACTCTTTGTTTACTGTCTGGCCTTCTGGCAAAAATTCATGATGCACTACACCGTTGTAATCCATGAAAACCGTCAGCATTGCCTTCTTTTTTGACTGAAAACGACGTGGTTTTTTTGGTCTCGGCTCATTTGGTGAACGCCATTCACTTGCCTGATGTCTGGATTGCGTGTCGTACTCATAAACCCACGTCTCGTCTCCAGTAATGATCCTTTTGATGAATGTGGGATCGGATTCAGCCTCGCAAATCATGTCTTTTGCGACGTCAACACGGTCTCTTTTTTGCATGAAATTGAGGTCTTTTGGCACCAACTTTGCTGCTACACGACGGAAACCCAAATCATTAACCACAATGCCTTGGGCGGATCCATAGGCAATGTTCAAGTCCTCCGCTATTTCTCTGATGGTTAATTTGCGGTTATTGATCAACATTTCTTTTACTTTATCAATTTTTTCACCGACTTTCGATGTCGATGGTCTGCCACTGCGTTCATCATCTTCGATTGACTCACGACCACTTCTGAACCGCTCGTGCCACTGGTAAACGACCGTTTTTTTTAGAGAATCGTTGCCGAAACACTTTTCCAACATTTCCAACGTCCGTGCGCCACTAAATCCGTTTTTTACGCAAAATTTAATACAAGTTCGTTGTTGCAAATTTAAATCCATTTCTGAAATTGTAAAAAATCGCCAACACACACAGAGATAGATGTACTCTTGGCTACGTAACTTTTGCAAATGTCAAGTTATGACACTAAGATTTAAAGGGAATATCAACAACAGATGTACCAATTTAACAAAAAAACAGAACTCAAATCGGAACGATGGGAGCGCCACACGGTGGTTATTCCGGGAACTTTTTGTTCAAGGTAGTATAAACTTCGGCTCAGGTGAGCAACGGCAGCCTACACGTTAATTTAAGATCATCATCGGGATATTTCCCCAAGAAATTGTAAAGGATCACGGCCAAATAAGTGTGATAACAGCAAGCAAATTTTAAATACATGCATACTACCCTAAAAGGTAGCTCCGTCACCATTGAAAGAAAATTCAATAAATCAGCGATGTTGCATAAAAAAAATTTTATAAAATTTTCATGTGTATATAATGTAGCCATTAATTCTTTTATATGATTGTTGTTTTTACTGCCAACAAAATAAAAAATATGCACGTTTATGTGTCTCACTTTTCATTTTAATATTTGATCCAGTATTGCATCATTGGCTGTCATTTCAAATCGAGAGCTGTTCAGTTACCTGCGGAAACGATAAAAGTTATTCAAAAGAAACAATATTCTGCATTGAAATTTTACTTTTGCTTGAACGAGTCTTCAGCCACGGTCATCATGTTAAGGCAACATGAATGTTATGGAATGTTTGCCCTTCACTACAGCACTGATAGGAAATGGTTTAATATGTTTAGCCAGAGCAGAGAATCAATTTCAAAGGAATTTGGACCAGAAGACTAAGGTCACCGCTCGGAAGATAGTAATGGTTGACACCGCAGCTGCCATTGAAAGAGAAGATTGTCAAATAGCGTTAAGACGGCTATAATAAATATTTAAGTTCCACTGTGTGTCAACCATACGTTGGTAACAGGAAAATTCTCCATGAGATACTTCTGTGCGCGGTAGGATGCTGATCAAACACGTAGAACAGAACGACCATGCACGTTGCAGTTGTTATTAAAGGAGGGTGACGAGTTCCTTTTAATGTTTGTCACTAAAAATGAAACAGAGCTACATAGTTTTGATTGTGAGAGCAAAAAGCAAATATTGATGCGGGAATCTACGTCACTACCAATACCAATAATCCAGCATGAAACCAAGCGGTGGGAAGTTTAACGGCCATAATATTTCTCGTTTTTGCCACGAACACACCTGCACACACAGCTGTAAGTGGAGGCTTTTACAGGGATTATCAAACGCAAAAAATGCCGCAATTCAATGAAACGGGTTGAATGCGGCACCACGGTGATGCAGGGCCACACATTGCAAGTGTTTTTGCCGGCTATCATGGCAAAATCAATTAATTTTGCTTTCATCATCCTACAAATAGTTCAGACCTAATCCGAAGTGGCAATCTTCCCTGGACCCAAATCTGAAGAAAAACCTTTCCGAAATTAATTTTCCACAATCAAAATCAGCAGTGAGGCTACTGGAGCGGTTTTTAAGGACATTTCAAATGAAGGCTTCCAGGATGTCTGCACAAATGCCAAAAGAAAAAATGGAATGCGTTTATAACATTTGATACGGGCTAACTTGAGTGAAAGCTATAAAATGTGGGCGATGAATATAGGTATACTCAATTCTCATTGTTACCACCTTGACCAGATGGAAGGGTTCGTGCGTTCTGACGACACTTAGAGCTGTGCTGATGAGAACAATTATATTTACTTCGAGTAGGAACCCCAATGGATCGGGGTTAGGGCCAATTAGTTACTCTCTCATATGAAACGATAATGAGTCGTAGGGCAGCGGTAGAAGCAAGGCTCCCGTTATCATCATCTAGTGAAATCCTTACAAAGCAAAATGGGCCGCAGCAGCAGAGGAGAAGCAGATGAGGATAGAGGCGAATTAGTGACTCGGTATTTGGCGACTTGGACGTGGCGATTAGTGACTTGGACTTGGCGACGTGGAGGACGGTAAAATTGGAAAATGAAAACCAGAAATGAAGACAGGAGATATTAAACGCTGCACGAGGCGAGATGCAAGCATTACAGTGATTACTGTAGAGATAATTATAATGCAATATACAGAAGGAGGGGAAGAGAGCCGACGAGGGGAAATAATAATGTTAAGTGAAAAGGTTTGGAGCATAGTAAACATATAGCAGATGATTGGTAGAATATTATGAGTAAAATTAAAAGATAAAAAACGATCTTGGTTCAAGTCTACACTTTATCGAGTAATAAAAGAGAGGAAAAAGTCAACAGGGTATACCACCAGCTAAAGGACTTAATCGTAGGTGTTCATCGAAGGAAACATTTGATAGTGATGCGGTATTGGAACGCGACGATAGGTAAAGGAAGGGAAGGTAATGAGGTGGGAGACTGCGGGTTAGGAGCAAGGACGTACCCCGATGAGAAAGAAAGCCGTTGAGGCCTGCAGTAGACAGGGGTTAATCATAACTACCATTGAGTTTAATGAAATAAGGACAATTGGCACTTTTCCACAGTTTATTTAACGTACGACGCGTTTCAACTCACAGAGTCATCATCAGGTACAAGACTTGTACCTGATGATGACTCTGTGAGTTGAAACGCGTCGTACGTTAAATAAACTGTGGAAAAGTGCCAATTGTCCTTATTTCATTATGATGAACTTCCACGACCTCAAGCCTGAATCTGTTGAACTTACTTGGGTTTAACCCGACAGTAGTGGTAGGTACACGTCAAATTTTTGTTTCTTTTCTCAGAAGCGGATATCATTCATAATCAAGTAATAATAAAATCTAACGTAGGATTAAAGAGGGTAAATGATGAAAGATGGCTGAGGAAATGGATATTTAAAGAACTGAAAAAAACGATACGGAAGGAGTATCAGTAGACTAGCGAAAATTATGAGCAAGTAAAGGGACGTGGATATTATAGTGGAAAGATTGGAATATGGAAAAATGAATTTCGAAATCCAGAAACGAAACTATATAACCAGTAAATATGGAAAAGCCAAGAAAATTATGGATTATAAACAGAAAAATAGGTTAGAGAAGGAAATAGAAGAATGGGGAAACATATTTGGGCAGAAGAAAGGAAAAAAAAATTGAATAATAAAATGAGGCGGGAAATTTTCACGAGGAAAGAAACGATATACGAGGTCAGTTCAAAAGGTGTCGCGACTTTTGTGTATTTTCAAATATTATTTATTTAGCCATGAATATCTATTTTGTCCCCTTCAAAGTAATCCCCATTAGATATTATATACTTGTGCCAGCGTTTTTTCCAATACACAAATCGCTCAAAAAATCATTTTTTGTGATCTTGTTCAGCTCCTCCTTCGATGCAGTCTTTATCTCGTCAATCGTAGCGTAGCGTCGTCCTTTCATGGGCCTCTTCAGCTGCGAGAAATGGAAAAAGACACTAGGGGCCAGATCTGGGGAATACGGTGGCAGCGGCATCATTAGTGTGTTGTATTTGGCCAACAAGTGACGATGTGTGAGCAGGGACGTTGTCATGGTGCAAAAGCCAATTTTTGTTCTCCCACAAATTCGGGCGTTTGTGGCGGATTGCTTCCCGTAATGTGCGCACTACGTAAAGTTATTATTCCTTATTTACCGTTCTACCCTGTGGCAAGAACTCTAATACACCACGCCCCTGGAATCGAAGAAAACGTTAAGCAAATCTTTCACATTCGACCGAACCCTTTTTTCGGTCTGGGCTCGTGCTGCAGCTTCCATTGGGATCATTAAGCTTTTGTTTCCACGCCATAACAATAAGTCCGTGATTCGTCACCAGTTATGGCACTCTGGAGCAAATTTTGGTCGTCGCAGACAGAGCGAAACGCTCTACGCTCTACGAAATGGTCTACGCTACGATTGACGAGATGAAGACTGCATCGAAGGAGGAGCTGAACAAGATCACAAAAAATGATTGTATGAGTGCTTCAAGAATTGGAAAAAACGTTTGCACAAGTGTATAATATAAAATGGGGATTACTTTGAAGGGGACAAAATAGATATTCATAAATAACTAAATAATATTTGAAAAAACACAAAAGTCGTGATACTTTTTGAACTGACGTCGTATAGCGCTTATTTCGTCGTTTAAGTTTCCCGCCTCGTTTTGGGCTTAACAGCTCATTAGCATTGTTAATGCGTTGCTGTTTTTGGTCGAAATTGAACAATTTTAGTACGAATTTTGCGGCGACCCATTTCATGCCCAAATCATTGGTTAAAACCGAACGGCACGAGTCAATCGATATGTTTAGGCCCCCAGCAACTTCCCTAATGGTGATTCGACGATTGGCCAATACTATTTTCTTCACTTCATCAATGTTTTTGTCTGTTGATGACGCGCTCGGACGTCCGGAACGCTCTTCGTCGTTCACATTTTCTCGGCCCTCTGAGAACAATTTGTACCACCGATAAATGTTGCTTTGGTCCAAGGTAGTCCCTCAAGATGCCACAGTCAACATTCGGAATACGTTCGCGCAATTAATTTCGTTTTTCACACAAAATTTGACATAGATTATTTTATCTATTTTTTGGAACGGGCAAAAATGGAAGACAAGCCAAAACACGTCCAAGAAAAACGGCTGTCAGCAATTAAATGAACATTCAAAACGGCCGAACTTTTCGGCATAATTAAGAGACGCAAATACCAACTTAACGCCGCAAAAAATCGAAAATCAAATATATGTAACCCGAGAAAATTCAAAGTTCGCGATACTTTTGAACAGACCTCGTACACGTTGAAGAAAGCTGGATGCCAGGTTGTGTTTTGTTAGAAGAGGCAAGTCAAAATTCCATGGTACCGTTGAATAGTCTGCGTCAATCCAAAACCTACCTTAAATTGGAGAGTATTATTTATGGTTTTGAAATGCTCTTAAATATGAGATTAGTCTTAATTGAACAACCCTTGCAAGTTTTTCTAAACAATTCTTACAAATTTTCACTATTCACTTTTATCATTCTAAAAACTAATATAACATGATTAAGTCTTAAAAGATAACGAATTTTACACAATATGACAAACACATAATGAGGATTGATCGATTATGCATAAATGGGTTTATTCCACGATGCGGATTAAATATTTCAATTATAATTGCTGTAATTTGAATTATGTGCATTATAAATATCGGTTTTGTAAAATCAATTGATCCCTATACACGTATACAATGGCTGACAGCGATTAAATAGAAATAATAGACATTTAAACCCTTATTTTTATTACTCCGCCATACTTAAAGGTAAAATGAGCCTCTGCATATAATATTTAATGGAATGTGATCCTTTTATGCATAAGTAACATTTGCGTTGCAAGCCTACCCTTGAATATCTTTCGTTAAATATCATTCTATTTTGGCTTCTTTTTACTCGCATTATTCTTTTAGTTTTTATGGTAACATGAACCCGCTAATCTAGCCTACTAAAGGCAATTACTCCACTATCGCATACCTGAAGTTTATGTAATATCGTGGGTTTAACGGCAAGGAAAGTCACAATTCTCTTTTGTGATGCATTAAAAATCCTAGATAAAACTCCAAAGAGGACATTCTTCCACGGTCACTATGTGAATAATTATATATTTTACTACCGATTAGATTTTTGCAGTTAACATCTTCAATATACCCACTTATATTTCTATTGAGTAGAAGTCCATTAATTTTTTATCAAAGGTCCATTTAAAAGTTTTGAGTAATATTATATGACGAACAATATAATATCCATATTTTCCCTGCACCAACAAATATCTCTCTAAGATAAAATTTAATTACACATTAATCATTTGCGCTAACAAATTTTATTATCCGATTGAATATACTAGTAAACAGTCAACCACAAGTCCAAAATGATAGGTAAATTGCAAAGAGCAAATAATGCATTTCATCACGTTGGCTAAATGTCTTTCTAATTCCGTCCTTACGGTTGGGTATTTGCATAATAATACCATAGTTAGAAAATTAATCTCACCCCCATTTTTCCCTTATATTGGGAAATATTTTTTCATTCAAAGTAATAGACGAATACTCGTACTTCCTTAATGATATAAAAACTATTCAGCACATAGGTTATGTTGTTCAATGGTAAAAATTCGTGCTTCATCCGAATGCTAATTACCGATCAATTTATTTAATGGGATACGAATTATAAAAGTCAGAACAAGAGAAAAAATAATCTTGAAACATATGTCAGGGTACTAAGGAAAAACATTAATCCTGGAGGGCAATTATTCAAAAGGTATTAATGGGCCCGGAGAAATAATATTTTATCATAGGTAATCTACCGGTTACGGTATGATTTCAATGAACACAGCATACAAATATTTCTGTTGACTTTCCTAAAAAATTACAAACCAGCAATATACTCTACAGTAAAGTCCCTCTTCATCTCTATATATACTTAATTCCTCTCTTTACTTCGTCCAACAACCCCGCCCTGTTCCTGACCTTTCCTCATTTGCCTGACATTCTCCCCTCTATTAGTCTTCAACATCCCACTGCCGATTACTACTCCCTTCATCCATTTTTCCTGCCTCCTTATTGTCTCTCCCAAATAACCCCTCTCCTCGCCCATCATACCTAGTACTTCCTCATTTGTTTTCCTTTCGGTCCATTTCACCTCCTCCATCCTTCTTCACACCTACATTTCAAAAGCTTTCAATCTAGGCGTGTTTATCGTCCTGCTTCAGTGACCATGTTTCAACGCCGTACACTATAACTACGCTCCATATAAAGTTTTTACGAGTCTTTTCTTAACATCTTCACTCAAAGTCCCTGTCATCAACTCCCTCTTGCTTGGGGAAGCCTCTTTGCCTTTTGCAATGCCTCTCCTTCCGTCCCTACTTCTTTGACTATTTTGGTTCAAAACACTTACGAAAGCGTAAATTGTTCCACCTGCTATAGTTTTTGCCCTGCTGTTTTAATGTTAAGCTTTGCCTTTCTCTTAGCATGTATACCAGAAAAAGGATAGAGGTGTATGGTTATGGTTTTAACTGGACTATTATTATTCTAACCGTTAATTGCTCTATATTGACTGTACTTCTTCTTACCTTTTTATTCAATTATATGGCAACCCTTCGTTGGTTCTCATCCCCTCCGCTATGTATTACTATATAACTATCACTCCAGTAATCCCCGCTATCCTTCCATCTCACCTCGCACAAACCTAATATTTATATTTCCTCTTTCTATCTCTCGAATAATATTCCCTAATTTTCCTGTCCTCAACATTTTCCTAACTTTCCGAATTCCTTTTATAACTAATTTTGTCTTCTTTTGCGTCTTATGTGCTGCTGATGTCGGTTTTCCTTAAAAAGATTTTCGTGAGATGACAACCGCGGTAGCCTTCGCCTTTCCCTCTGTCGGACACGACAAACGGCCAATTGGGCCGATTCCCGTTGTTGACAGGACTCATATTCTCTATTCTTTCCATCATTAGATTCTAGGGAATGATAATTGAGATGGTGTCCCGTTACCTTCCTCAATAGTATTTATAAAGTGACACGATCTCTCAATGGCCCCCCCAATGGGTCATACGCCTCTGTGGACGCCTCACCGAGGAATAGATGCTGAGGGAACTACATTTCCTCTGGCTCCTAAGCTTCGACTTATCTCGCTAGCATGGGTGGCCCTAACAGGAGCAATTATTAATGCCCCCTTAATCTAGGGATTACCGAAACGTACAAGCCTTTCCACCACGCCAAGGCTTCAGTACATGGAAGGGTTATCTGGAGCACATATTTAAAACATATTAGTACTGCGATTCTTTGGTGATATGGTCATAACCAAATAAATCGACTTAAAAAATTGCACCCAGGATTATTTAATTTGATCTTTAAACAATCAAAAGAAATTTTCTCTTTTAAAATTACGACAAAGTTTAGGATTGTAGCATACAAATGCGGTGAAGTTGTAATCTTTCATAGGTTTGTGGCTTTGTATGGCTAGAAAATGTGATAGTTGAAGCTACATGCTAGCCATAAATCGGAAGACTTTCGCGAGATTAGGATGAAGAAGATGTGATTGGTATTGGAATTGCTTGGCGATTTCTTTCCATGGTTATTGAAATACTGAGGAATGTAATAGAGAGGAGGATATTAGGCAGGTAAGGAAGGGCTGGGAAAAAAATGGGATTATGTAGAGGAATAAAGGAATATATAACGCATGAGTAATTGATGAACAGTTTGTTCTTGCTTTGTAAGGAGTCATGTTTTATCTTTCTAGGTTAAGGATGTAGGCTGTCTAGGCTAAGATATGTAGGAGTATATAGCCTATTTCCACCAAAAGAACCAATTTTTAAAAAACAATAAACTACCAAATAATTATAACATTATACAAAGACAACATTCGCATAAGTCCATTTCACTTCTTAAGCATGGTTACGGCGTTTTTGCAGCCCGTAAAGAAAATATGCATCTACATCTACCGAAGACCCCGCAAGCTACGTAAAGGTAGATCCTGCGAAACTCAACTCGCACTCTTTGTTCATGGTATAATGCATTCCGGTGAAAATAATATTCCAGTTGATGCGATATTCCTAGATTTTTAAAAAGTTTTTGGTAAAGTCCCTCATTGCAAGTTACTCGCGAATTTGGTAACTTATGGAATACACGGGAGTATTATATGCTGGATTAGACAATTTTTAAAAGATCGCGTTCAAACAGTCGTCCTGGACGGCGTATCATCCGATACTGTCAAGGTCACGTCGGGTGTGTCAGGGAAGTGTCATAGGCCCCCTCTTGTTTCCTATTTACATACATGACCTCGGTACCGTGGTTAATAGCAGGCTCCATCTTTTTGCTGACGATGCGGTGATTTACGGGGACATTCGAGGTCGTGAAGACAGAGTCACGTTAGCTAACGACCTAAATGCAATCCAGACTTGGTGCGATACATGGTAATTGAAATAAAATTTAAAAAATGCGTAGTAATATATTTTTGGGAAAAGATTAACCTCCCCCCATGTAGTTACAAAGTGAAACAAACAGAAATCGTGAGGGGAGATAAAAAATTTAATACTTAGGTGTAACAATTACTCAAGATCTGTCCTGGGGAAAGTACATACGAGAAATATGCGGTCATGCTAATAAAAAATTGGGATTTGTAAAAAGAGTGCTGGGTAAATGTGACGAAAAAGTGAAGGAACGATATTGTCTTGCCCTATTCCGGCCCCACCTAGAGTATGCTGCTAGTATATGGGATCCTCCAGAGATAAATTTGATTTCGGAACTAGATCGAGTTCAGCGGAGGGGAGCTAGATTTTTAAAAAATTGTTATGACCAAAGCAGTAGCGTAACTACTTTGATAGAAAATTTAGGCAGGGATTCCCTTACACAGCGGCGTTTACAATATAGATTAAACTTATTAAAAACATATAAAGATGGGTCCTTTTCCGATGACATCAAGAACATAATACGAACCCCAACATATTACGGGTGGAGGGATCACGAATGTAAGATTAGAGAGATTGACTACAAGACTGACAGGTTTAAATGGTCTTTTTTTCCAAGAACAATTAGAGATCAGAATATTTGTAATCGGAATCCCCCAGGAGTCGGCTCGACATAATAAGTATTAAACTACAAGGTAGCGACTGCGCATGGTTTTACTAGTATATTTATATATTTTTTGCAGGTTCCCACACTTCTCCCCATCCATTTGAAAAACTCTAATCCCCTTATCCCTTACCCTTTCCTCCTGGTGCTGCACCCCCTGCCACAAACATTTTTGGTGGCTCACAGGGTATTGATGTAGATGTAGATGAAGCTGCCGCAAGGGCGTATGGCGGGGGTGTTAGGGTACCACCCGTTATTAAGAAAAAACCGCGTGCAAAAGCCACAAATTCATACAATATATTCTACAATAACACAATATTGCACTTATTCTACAATGGCAGGTATTCTACAGTACACATATTCTGCAATGTAAACAGTGAATGCAACCACGGGCACCATTTTCTCTTTTCCAGGCGATTTCTTTGAAAGGGGAAACCTTAGTCGGGGATATTAAATTCGCAATCAACCAACAAAAGAAGGGAATAGCTCTGAGTTATCGTGAATGCCGATGAAATGTGATTGCTATTCACAAAGTGTTTGGAAAACCAAGTTTTTGAACGCTGCTCTTCTTTGGGTAAATAATATTAGAAAAATTTCAAATTGAATACTATTTTCTAAATACTATGTTCTAAATTCCAGATTTGAAAGAGGATATCTCATGGCAAGTTTCGTCCTGGATACATCGCATATTTGAAGTTTTGTAAGACAAAATAGGGAAAATGAGGGAATCCGTATAATTAAATGAACGTAGTTGGACGTTCACCAGCCGATTGCCAAGCCCACTATTGATGCGGCCTTGTTGTAGTCCGTCCTGAGATATCACCGTGTAGGAAGAGCTTCTTTCATGTAGCATGCGTACTTAGGATTATGATAGAATTCCACGCAAAATATTTCCGCATATTATGGAAATTGAAATATGTTTAAACGCCGATTTTTTTGACGCCAGAATTTAATTTCTTGATGCATTGTAAGCACTTAAGACTCCAATGTGTAATGGTATTGGCAATTGAAGTAGAATTAGACGGGAATATTGAATACTCTACTTTTCAGACCTTGGACCAAAATTTAGTTAAAATTACTCATGAGCATCCCACATCGTAATTCAAAATGCATAATGCTAATGGCCGTAGTAGTCGTCGCACCCGTAATATCTCATTCTATTCTAAGTGCATAATTTTCACCCCCGGAAATGGACGTTAAATTTCATGCCATTAAGGGTGGCTTACGTTCCCCACCCTACTTCGTGATTTCCAACGACGATAAGGGGGTGATTTCGAGGGAAGAGGGCTGAAGGAGAAGTAAGTGGGGTGGTTGGGTGAAGGGAGGGAGATGGGTCAGGGCTATGTCGAGGGCCGAGACTCGGGTGCACTTTCACGAAGTGAGGAAGAGTTCCACCCGAGATTGCGGGTCATAAAAGGGTAAAGGCCGGGCGAAATCGCTCCCTCGACCCTTTAAGGGCCGGCTCCACAGTGAGCGTAGGCGTGCATGGACACAACTTCAGGACTAAACTTGGAAAGCGCAGATTTGAGCATATGCGCGGAACATCGGGAGAACATCGGCCACAACGCGCGGAGATTAACTCACCTTACGAGCAACTTAACGCAAAGTATGGTCCCACTTCATGTCGCTGTTTCATCTTTTAATTATGTCTTTAAGTTTCCCAATCACGAGGGAGAGCGAGACCTAAAATTAAGCAATCACGAGCGCCCTCATCCCTCGCACTTACGCCGCTAGGGATGATAAAATAAATTGCAAACGAAAAAAATTAGTGATTAAACGACGGTTGCGACAGGTTATTGATATGGCATTCGATTATCAACGTTTATAAAAATATTCCAAAGCAAAGGGTTTTAATAGCCAAAGGGAAAATACGTAGAATATATTTATCTTGGGTCCTAAAACGAATTTTCTATTTTTTATTTAAATATAGCATCTGTTATTTTAAAACTGTTTCTTTTGAAAATTTAGTCATAAACCAATTTTTTATTTGTGCTTTTTTGTCAAAAATGGATTGAACAAAATATGCATGAAGTCACATTATGAAGAAGTGCGTGGAGTACATTTATTAGGTTAGTTAGGAGAAGGGAAAGTTTTTTCATTCGGCTGAGGTTATTTAGGAGCGTACACAAGGTCGCCTTTACAGGGAGAGAGACGGTTTAAGCTACTATGTGTTGTAATCAAATAACATATTTTAAACCAAATTTCTTCGATATTTGAGTGTTTGGTAATTTAAACACTTCAGTTGAACCCAATATAAGGAATGTAAGCGGATAGTATAGTGTAAGACATATCGGTGGTGCCAATACTTCCTTGGCTCCACTCTTAATCCGCCAACGAGATAAATAAATAGACGCCATTGGAGAAAGTAACATATCGTAGTGTATACCAACTGTTATACCATGCACTCTGTTTCTTTACAGCTCAGGCATTGTCACAAAAAGCCTGGAATGTAATATGAAAGAGAATTTTTTTATCTTTTTCATTCTTCTTCCATACTAACATCCTTCATTTCAAAATTACTGGAGAGTCTAGGAACACCATTCCAATTTGGATTTACTGACAGGTTAATCCTGTTCTCCTTACCCAAGGCAGGGAAAGGCCAACGCAACTAACAGATAAGCAGGCCCCCACTTAACAAGTGCCTAAGAGAGTGGATAGGGCTTAGAGGTATGTTAATAGAGTGAGGAACTGTTTACAAGGGTAGATGATCCTCTATTATCAACGGCTATTCCAGCATAGTGTAAGAAAATTAATAAACGGAGAGTCAGAACTCTAGTAGAACGTATAAAGATAGAAAACCCTCAGTATATAAATGAAGACGATGGCACGCTATGTAGATAATAGGTCAGACGATAATGAGTGAAAGATTGGATCTGGGATCCGAAAAAATGTTAAGTAAAAACGTAAATAAGACTATTTATGTGCAGTGCTGGGAAATAAAATCAATTTTAGAATTAAAGGTAAAGCTACTGATATAGCATTGATTCCGGTCGTCCACAACTAGTCACGATGATGAGAAATTAGGCGAGGTATACGAGAATATTAGCGCAATGCTAATCAAGTTACTAGAGAAGATAACTTCATCATGAGTATGAAATGCTGTGACTTAGACAGGAATACCGTTGGTGAATAATAATGCCTTCGTCGGAAAATTTAGCCTTTGGTAAATGTATGATAGAGGCTAGCAAATGTTATAATTCTGCAAGCGGAATAAGCTAGCTGTGGCAAATACTTTATTTAGATGTTAGGTGGATTGATTTTAATATGGAGAAGGTTATGAGGTGCCGACAGACAGGATTCAATTATGCCTAGTTTAAAAAATTTGAATTTAGTAATTAATCTAGCTCAACAATAGACAAAGATCAAAAATTTTGCAAATTTTGCGCAGGAAAATGAGATGACACAGGATTTAATTTCAAGAAAAAAGAAACTAATCGGATGTTCTCAGAAAAAATGAGGAAACAGAACTAAATGAATATGATATCTTTAACTGATCGAAGACATTATCTGAAGAGCTTAATGTGGTGAAACACATTGCAAGTTGACGCAGTATCAGTAAATAGAAGTATCATACAACGTAGCATGAATAATTTGAGATACAATGAGGACAGCAGAGTGGAAAAACATCCTGAAAGGACTGCAAACTGGTTCTAGTTGCAAGGAATGGCACCCTACGCATATTTCAGGACAGTATGCGAAACACTCATTCATCCAATTGCACGATTACCCTGGAAAAAAATGATGTAAAATATTGTCCAAACTATTCTTTATGAATGTTTTCCATTTGGTTTTAGAAAGGTGGAAACTATAGTCTATATAAACTATATTTTACCTTTGAAAACTTCCATTGACTCGAGAATTTTCACTGAGAAAAAATTGAGGAGAGGTGGTAGGTCCGTATTACATTTGTAGGCTTACAGAACGTATACGGCAGGATTGATTGCAAGACTAAGTTTGGGATTGCCATAATTATTTGCAAGAAAGTATAATGGAAGACAGCCACTCAATCATGCACCAAGAGACAGTTAATAAAGGTAAAAATGGAGAATATTGAAGCAAAATAGTAGGGAAAGGAGGACGTAAGAATTTTATCTACTACTCATGCCATTCAACATGAATGTACAATATGCTATTGGCGAGATGAACTTTGAGTTCAAAGGAGAATTAGAGTTTATAGGTATAGCAATTGGTATGCTAAGATTTCCTAATCATATTGCTCTATTTGAAAATGAACTTTGGGGAACGTTGAAAACCATGAAATAAATATATCTGAATATTCATACTATTTTTACGTAAAATATGAAATTAAGCGAAAGGGTACTAATTGAACTCACGCTCTGCTGGGTCGTGTCGAGAACCAAGTGAAACGATAAGTTCTGGAGCGAGCGGTGTGGAGGAGTTCTGTCATCAAATGAGTAGGTAAACCGCAAATAACAGATCCATGTGAGCAACTATCACCAGAAGAACTTAGGTACGGAGTGATTTACTTGATAAAAAAGGATCTTCTCACTAGTGCTGACTTCAATATGATAAAAAAACTTCATCAAGGCCTATTGTGGATAGCTCTTAATGATTGTGAAGTAGATGACCCGAGGAAGGAATAGAATAGATGAAAAATGTATCACTTGAAATACTTTTTTTTTAGAGATTGGCTTAAAGCCTAAAGATCGTTGATTAGTTCTCAAATGAGGAAGCTTTGTTTTAGTTGAATTAAAGAAAACTCTATAGAATAGAGTGCATAAGAGGAGAACGATAGTGGTAGGCCAAATAATGAGACAGTCCTTCACCCAAAGATGATCGAGGGGACAATACAAAGAGATACTCATCTAAGTAGTAGTAGTATTTAGGGGAGGCGACCGACAGCTGAGGTCATTTGCGCCATAGGGGATGGACAGGCAAGGAGGAAGGCTGGAGAGAAACCCGGCGTCGCCATTAGCCTACTCTTAGGCGCCAAGGGGTCTGCAGCTTAACGTCCCATCCGACGGACGGCATACTCACTCAAAGTGCCCTCCACAAAGCACCTAAAGTAGGGATCGAGATACCTCTGAAAAATATTCAACATCACCGGGATTTTAACCCGGGCCCTCTGGGTGGCTAGCCCCCACACCATCTCGATCCCCATACTCACCTAAGCTCTGCCAAGGAGGAAGCATAACAGTTTATGAAATTACATCTTAATTGAGGATACTGAGACCGGAGGCAGTACCAGCAGAGACTGGCAGAGGTGAGAAGATAGGATTGAGGTGATATATCCAAATAAACATTAGGTTGGGGACTATGGAGAGAGCTGCTATTTGTACATCTTCGGATACTTCTTACGCCGTTATAATGCATTATTAAATAGGTGCTTTTCAAATCGCGCATTCCCCTTCTCTTACGTAATTTGAAAGAGTATTCAACCCTCTTTCATTCTCTTAACGTTGGCCATCTCCTATCATACAGTAGCAAGTTAAGTTTTGGAGCAAAGTGTCGTCTGAATTATACTCTTGAGTAAAGCTTTTTTCATTCAAAGAGGATGTGTCTTTAATAACGGAGACAGGGCTCCCTCCGGACTTCTCGTTAAAAGAGAAAAAAGAAAAAGTTCATAGCACGCGTCGTCGCTACAGTGAAGGGCGTTCATACAGCTTCGGAGCTAGCTCCCTTCTCCCCATTCAGAGCCCCGATCCTTTAGAAGCGGGATGGCGGGCGGGGGAGGGTTGAAGGGGGCTTAGTTTGCACCACCATGTCGTCCACTGGAGTCACCTTAAAGAGACACTTAATTAACCTGAATTTTGGAAGGTCCTTCTTTTTATTCAATCTTGACGAATAAAAGTGGGAAACCGGCCGAAATTGAGAGTTAGTTTCCTGGGCTGAAATACAATATCAGAGCTATTCACGATGGGAAGGAATATTCGGATGAAACGGCACTGGAGTGTGTCATATTTTAAACTTTTTAAATTGAAAATTTTCAGTAACAAGGCTATGCTGCAGCAAAATGGTCATTTATTTCACCTGCTACCTTTGTACGTCGATAAGTTTTACTGTCCATCCACTACCCAGTGCCCAAATGAGATACTACAGCATTGGTTTTACTTTTCCTTTCTTCCCCAAGCACCTCTTCTACGATATTGACTATTAATTACTGCCTAATCAGAGGACTAAAACACTAAAATTTACTTTTCTATTTCTTTAATAGTGTTCTACTTCTCATTTGCTTTCTTTGGTTTCTGATTTGTTTTACCGTTCCACCCAGCTTTCCATCATTTTCCAGGACCTAGTTTATACAGTACTGCCTCTACACCATCACTCCCCCCTAGAGTTCAATCCTCGAGTACATAGGCCTCCGAACTTCAAATGAATTTATATGACTTTCTCTTAGGAGTTCCTCTTACTTTGGATAGTCTGTTTTTTCATTGCCTTTAATTTGTATAACACTTTGAAACAGCGGTTATCCTCTGCAACTATACCCTCAGTTGAAAAATTATTTTGTTTGTATTATGTATTCGTTGGAAAAGATGAATGACTTTATTGTTTTGCAATGACATCGTCTGTGTCGAAATGGGTAGAAGCGTAATAAAGTTTTTCTGAAAAAATACTAGGTTTACTAATTTAATATTCTTTTTCTGTTGTAAAAGGTTTTTCTTCGGACACCATTTTTACTCACGACCATCAGATTTTTTTGCGTGGCACTTATCTTCAGCTTCCATTCCTTAAACGAACTTGATAAAATAAGTAACATTTTGTTCATTTCTACCATCAACTTCCTTTTTATTATAACACCATCACCAATCCTATAACTGTACATAGTTGTATACCCATTCCATTTATTTATTCATTATTTTTCTTTGCCACTCCTCATTATCTTTCTTTGGAATGGTTATCATCGAGCGAGTTATAAATTCCTTTGATAGCATACCTCCGGCAGAACATTTCCCAACGACTTAAGAGAGCAGTTTATTTTCTTTATAAACTAAAATTTAATGGTACATTAAGTCTTCAAGTTGTAAATGCGATCTTAGGCATTAAGTTCATTTGTAAATAAGAAACCAGAAGGATTAAAAGAAAGAAGTCGTCTTCAGTATATTTACGGATTATTTGTTTGCTTAAAATATGGAATCATCTGGGAAGCAATTGTTCAATTATTTAATCAATATGGAATTCAATTTACATCTCAATTCAAAATCTCACTGGATGACGTCGTTAAAGTAACTATAAAACGAGAAATTTCTATTACGATCTCTGCTCAATTTTGGATATTAATCCCTATGTTTAAATAATTTATTGTCCTCATCTCATGCAAATTTGATAAATAAGTGTTATCCACAGATAAAGAAACTGTGGAGCATATGTACTCTTGATCTTTATTAAGCGCAATAGATGGCAGCTTTGTTGACAGATAAACACAAACATTTGCTTTTACCATTATTATGATGAAAGTTGTTACGGGTTAGCTACACCTTTAACTATTTTACTTTCATTCCCAACGTGATTGTGTAAGTGACGCCATTTGAACTAGAAAATTCTGTCTTTGTAACTCAGAAAAATAGCGAACTACCTTCTAAAATGAACTCCTCCGATTCAATATGTACTAACTCTATGAGTTGCTAAAATTATCTGGATTGTCTTCTCTCTCGCGAGATTATCTCAATTCATAATTTTCATCCGTGGGTTTGATGTATTGAAGACATTTTTATGAATCGTTCGGCGTCAAAATCGAAATTCACGCATCGGTTTATTTCCCACCGGCCTAACCTGTTGAATTAATCTGTCTTCAAAAAATAACGGCGGTGAAAATATATCACCAGCTTATCTTTGTACTCTATTTTTTCTCCATGTGGTTCCAAAGGTGGAAGAATATCTGTGCCCACCTCATCGCAATGCATTGGAAACTCGGAAATTGCATTTCTGAAAAAAATTGTGGACATGGAAGAATAACCAAATAAAATAATCCGCATTCACTTCTTCTCCCACACTATTATCTACTTGCATTGGAAATTCCTTCACCTGCAAACTTAGGTTCTCTGTTTGCTTTCACCGAGATAGGTAACGGCCTCGGTATTCATGATCATCTGAATACAGATTGTCTTATTTCGTCCAGATGAAACCCAGATAACTGAAAACAGTTGCAAATAGTTGGAGGTAATAAGTGGTACGACGAATTTAATGAAACAAAGAGATAGAAATGGCCAACATACGAAATTCGCGCGATCCTTTGACCAGTTAAAATGAGATAAAGGGTTTTAATATGTTAAAATGACCATGCGTCTTCATGTAACTAGATATGACTGTTCATTTATTCCGAATATCACGTGTCTGTAACCTAATCAAGACGGTTTGAAAGGTTAAAGAAAATTTACAATTTTAAATTCAGCATATCTCCTCATTTCCATATCATCATTGCCACCAAAATATAATGGTATATTATTTCTTGTAATTATAAGGCAAATGTAGTTGGGTATGGCAAAAATGTGATTGAATGGTAATTGAATTGCAATATAATCATTGACTTGTCAAAATAAGCATTAGCTGGCGATGTTTTTTTACGCCAAAAATAATTGGTCCAAACTAATATTTATCATTATATTCAAGCATCTTCTTTTTATGAATCTTTTCGTTTTACGTGGGCACTTAAGAAAATTGTATTAATGATATCTTTGCCCAGCCCTTGGTTGTACAAGATGATTGCTTGTCGTAGATTAGATGCCAAGGCACTGATTTACAGTGATAAATATCTGCACAAGATGCCAATTACATTAATCCATGTTTTTAGATTTAACTTCGTGGAATTCTATTATCATTAAAGTTAAAAAAACACACAATGTATCTTTCTACCAATTTTATTTGGCACGACTAGTTTCAACTAATTTGGCAACGCATCCTCAAGGCTGGGTCTGAGGATGACGCCGATGCATTGAACCTAGTCATGTCTCATAAAATTAGAAGAAAGATACATTATGTATTTTTTTACATATGACCTTTAAATTTAATAAACAAGGGCTAATATTTTCATTTATATCAAGTCTATTTTACGTCCATTACTTCATTTTAATGAATGAAGTAAATTTATTATAAATTATGAAAAAGTAAATTTTTTTATTGGAATTTAGTAAGGTTCCCGCTCCATGCAACATTGATAACAATTAAACCAGAAAAAACAACTGTGAAACTTCTAAGTAGATGGAAAATTTCAACTCCTTAATTTAGATCTCATTTTTTAAGTTATATAAGACAAAATTACAACTTTCAATTTCATGTGAGCCATAGGAGTAAACAATTAAAAGAATTGGCAATTTTATGTGCATAAAATAATAACGCTGAATAAGAGGTGATAATTTTTTATTGAAATATAAGAATGATACTCAAATCTACAACCAAGACGGTGCAGAAATTTACTAACAAAATCACGTCACTAACTTAAGTCGAAATCTTAATGGTTAAATTTACGCACGCCTCATTGTATACTTTTTAGCCAAGTTTTTTGCAAAATGAATTGTTTCACGCTTCAAGAATTGAACGGGGATTATTTCCCCTGGCAAAAAAATTCTTTGCGCGATATAACCACTTCAATGAATGACTTTCATTCAATTGGTCTCAGAAGACATGAAAAAACCTAAGACCAAGTAACGGGATGATTTTCCGACCTAAAAGATTTATTTTTTCATGACACCATTTATTTAAAATTTTTCAAATACATTCAAATAGACATATTTTCCGTCTATTATTTAACCTGCATTAGTAAGAAAAAACAATAAGTAGAAGGGAAAATTGACGGGATGACCTCGCGAGAAAGAAGTGATAAGTGCATAGGGCGCACTCGGAAGGACGTTTAAATGGAAAAGCAGCTAGGTGGTGGGGGAGGCAGCACGGAAAAGAGAAATATTGTTGAAATACTTAGGTAGATTTCATATCACTATATTTTAACAACCTTTCATCCATAAATGCTTTGAATTTACTGAAAATTAAAAAACTCCAAATACTGTATACATGTTTAATTAGTTCACTCAAACTTACTCGCAGAATTGATTAAAGTAACTATGAAAACCTCTAAAATTAAGAAATACTCTTTGAGCTTGTCGTATTTTTTTCCAAGCCACTACTTAGTAATTAACCTAATTAATTAACTCATCCAAAATTATTCGTTGATTTGATCATTCGTAACTCAATAAGGTATTCATTCAATAAGGTTTTTTTCCTTAAGGAAAGAATTTTTCTCAGAATTTTGAAAGTTATAAGGTGAAATCAATAACCCCACTTATGTCGGAATGAAGTTCTCCCTTTTCACTCTATCGGCCATAGGTATAGTGCTTTATCTTTAGCCCACCTAACTCAGAATAGCTTCCACCCATAACGTTAGGAAAAGTGCCTTATCCCACATGCTCCTTTGGCGATGGGAGCAATTTTCTTCCAGCCCCAATTGTTCACTATCCTCCCCCACCATCCACTTCACTCCAAAATAGCATCCCCTTGCCTTTCTCCCACCCTCCATCCCCTTCGTAAGATTCCCCCCGATCCCGTCTGGGCCCACACCCTGCCACGCCGAGACGACAGACCATTTTCCCCGAATGCAACAAGGTTTCCTATTAGAGGCCCCCGCCGCAACCCCGGGTCACTCCCCCGCCCTCCCCTCGCCCCTCAGAAGGGGGATGGGGAGGCAGCGGGAGGGATGTGGGATGGTGGAGAAGGGATGGCGGCTGGAGAGCAGGGGTGTGGGAGATGGCTGGGTGGATGGGGAAAGTGGACATACGGACCCCGGGAGAGGACGTCGTCGGGCTCCGAATGTTTCCACCTCACCTGGCACCCTGATTACAGGGGTTCCATTTATGCATATCACAAGATGAGTACCCGATAAAAGGCTGACTCACCAAATTTCACTGAAATACTCCAAATTTATTCGCAATGTTTACTTGACTAGCCTAGCACACATAAAATGATTTGTGTTCAAAGCTTTAGACTAAAGATTACCAAAAAGAGGCGAAGAAAATGTCCTATCGTTTCAGGTCCACTCCACGATTTTCCAATTTTTAACCTGTTTTCGATAGAAAAGGCCGCACAAAGTCCACAATTCCAAGACTCTGACCAGATAGTAACATTATTTTTAATATCAATGTATGATGGTGCGCCAACCCTTACTGCGGGCTGTTTGTGGAGAAGAAAATGCTCTTAGGAAACGTTTTTTGCCGGCTTGTTTGATACGTTCATATTTTTTTGTTTATTTTTGCATTGTTGAAATTACCAGGTTCAGAGTAGTATATTCATTGCATGAAGACTACAGGGTATTTGTTATTGTTGCTAGGAAACTTCTGCAACAACTCAGCATATTTTATGCGTGGTTTCTCCCTCGAAGAATCTTTTTATTTGATTTATTTTCAATTGTGAATAATTAAATAGAGTTCAGTAATTCATGCTAGAGTAATTCGTGTAGCGAAAATAAAATATTAGAAATTATCCCTAATTTTTTTAATGAATCGTTATTGAATTATTAATTTAGGCTTCATGTCTAGCTCATTATGGAGTAGTTGTAGTTTTTATGGGAGGCGACTGACAGCTAAGGTCATTTGCACCATAGGGGATGGATGGGAAAGGAAGACTGTGGAGAGAAACCCGGCGTCGGCATTAGCCAAGTTCTTCGCAGTTTAACTTCCCATCCGGTGTATTTCGTACTCACTTTGCACACATTAGGGATCGGGATATCACTGAAAATCATATGTTGTCTCCAGGATTTGAACCCGGACCCTCTCAGCGGCAAGCTAGTATTTTAGCCACCGCACCATCTTGATCCCACTCTTTATCGGTTGATTTACAGCATCTCTATTAACTACGTAATGATTGTTCATGGTGATGGTGACCCTACGATATCTTACTCTAAACCAGAGTAATATTCGTGAAAAATTATCGTAATGTGGGTAATACAGCTCACATTCAACGCTGCGCTCCACAAAGTCAAGGGAAATATGAAAATTATTAAATGAATCAGGTCATGGGAACCTCTTCTTTTTACTTTAATACGGACTGAGGTTACCCAGGAATATCTAAAGCCAATATATGAACAACTTTAGGGTGAAGATTAGGGTGTAATTAAAAGCGTCACCCGGTATCAAATACCGACCCTTCGATCAGTGGAAAATAGCTCTCTTCCAACCCTGTATCTACATCTACTACATCAATACCCTTCGAGCTACCAAAAAGGTGTGTGGCAGGGGGTGCAGCACCAGAAGGAAAGAGTGAGGGATGAGAAGGTTGGGGTTTCTCAAATGAGTGGGGAAGATAGGGGTAATCTACAAAAGAATAGATATATATATATATATATATATATATATATATATATATATATATATATTCTTTTGTAGATTCCCCCTATCTTCCCCCTATATATATATATATCCTACGTAGCGTAATATGCAACCCTACTCGAATGACGAAGGTGGCTCTCCTTGAAGACTGCAAGCATAGCTTCTGATTATTTGCAAATTTTCAACTTTTTATTGACAAGCACACAAGCGTTGAGCAGTAATATCAACTGATTGAAAGGGTTGAATTGTCAGAATAACAGATAATTGAAAAATGGTAATGTTTTTAGTAATTGCAGTAAATGAGTAGGCACCATCGGAATACAAAAACAAGGGATCCATAATTGCAGTTGGTTAGTGGCTCTTCGAAATCCGTAAACTCATTGTAAAATCCGCGGAGAAGTAAAAAGTGTCCTACCCCCTGGAAATTCTGCTTTGGTCAAACAGGAGTAATAATGTAATGAGGTAGGGATCAAAAAAGGTTGACAGAGAGAAGAAACAGTTCCATCTCCGTCCTTCGCCGAGCGTGGGCTGATCCCAGACACCAAGTAAAATTCAACGAGGTAAGCGTGTTGGTGAGACAAAATCGCTTTATCTATTCCCAGACACATCTGAGCATAACTCCAACCTAAAGGACGGGTGCATATCAACTCAACGAGGAAAGGGTAATTCCGCTTTGCCTAGAAACAGCCAATCAGATAACTCAATGCCAGCCATCGAATCATACTCATATTGTGACCAAAATGCAACGTAATTAAACAAGTATATGTATGCGTTTACTCATTTCTTCAATCTTAATGCAATATTCGGCTCCTGATAAGAGTCCTACAGTGGCAGAGTAAATACCAGGCCCATGTCGCTCCCAGATAAAGTCTAAGTAATTCTTTCATTCCCGTAAAAGATTACCACTCTTTAACTGGAGCCAAATATTTAGATCCAACTCAGGAGAAGGTTCCTTTCACTGTAACGGGTATTCATGGTTCCAGTTTTTTCTGATGTTAGACTATTTCCATCGCTTAAGCGATTACTAATCGAGGGCAGAAAGAAATGGGATTTCGTTCTGAACCGAACAAGTCACTTCAACTTGAAGGAATCCACAGGCCTAGGGACGATCTCATTTCAAGAAGCAACATAGTTGACAGATATTTCCCCAAAGCTGAAAATAAGCTTCCATCCCTAAACTTCAGGAATATTTTAAGGTTTGATGGGGTAAGAACCAGACGTGACACCAAAATAAATTTCATGTATTTTTCCCAGATTAAAGGGAAAAAAAGAATGTATCCATTTCACCATATTCAAATTAAAGTAAAATTCAACGTACAGCCGACTAGAATTAATTATCTAAACTCATACAAACTGCAGGAGTCAAAAAGATTTCATCAGAACAAGTTGGAAAAAATAATAACCTTTCACCTTCATCCTCTGTTTAGTAAGAAACACGTGAAATAATTAGGTCTCATGTAAATTTTCGAGTAAAATTCTATTCCAGATCTGAAAAATCATAAAATTACACCTTTCGAACTCAAACAAAGACGTTGAGTGCGTTGGAAGAATGACAGAGACCGACATGTGTTTGCCTTTTGTAGTATTACCCCGCAGACTGACCACCTACCCGTGGTGTCTAATCGGGTGCCGGGTGAATCAGAGGCGAGGGTAAGGACAATGGAGGACTCACTACGAAGACAGTACGCGGAGCAGTGAAGATCGTACATCATACCCTCACGTGTTGACTGCAATCTGGAAAGCTTAGAAAAGTAGCGAGCTGTATATACGATAACGCCACGGAATGTTTGGCTCATAATGGAGGTAGGAGTAGTACATAGAAATGATAAGAAGAAAAAGTATATAATTGGAAAAAATGGCGCGCAAGATACAATCATCCGATTACCCAGTGGCTAAGCATCAATTAATACTGATAATATAGTCTTCGTTAACAGAAGCTGTTTTAGAAATGAAAAGACCTTACGTCGAACGTACATTCTAAAGATGCATGTTGTCTCATTACGCGAAATCTTACGAAGTGTGTCTGTTCAAGAGCTGAACCACGGGACGGATTTTTATATCTTTTTTTGAAGCATTTAGAGTGATGCTGTAGGTTCAGGAGCTTAGTTAACAAGTACTTATTTGTAATTAATTCCATGTTTTCGGAAAGTGTGACGTTTCCACAAACCTTTCCATCCTGCTTCCTGTAAGAGTATATCTTTACGAGCATCTCTCTTTCTATTAATTATTCCCCTACTCCTAAAAGAGATCAAAAAAAATATAAAAGTAAGACTTTAATTCTCTGGATTAGGGAATATCTGTTGCCAAGCTACGCGGAAAAAGTGGAGAAAAACAATGATGATGAGGATTTAAATATTAATGAATTTCGTTTGGCTGAATGAATGAATGAAAAGCTTTTCTGAAAGTAAGTGAAAAAGCATTATATATTAGTTTTATTTCTGTGACAGAGAAGATTACAATTTCCGGGAAGATTTAGGTTCACTTTTCCTCATTCAAATTAACGATGTTTGTGCTATTATTGACAAAATATTCAATATAGATAAATACAAAAACTAAATTATTAGATTTAAGGCTGGAAGTTAAAATGTTTTATATATTTAACTTTCACGAATGAGAGCTGAAACTAAATCCGAAAAAATGTTAAAGCCTTCTCAACAAGGAAAATACATGTCACTATTCTAATCTATTGGTACCCTTAGGGTGTAAAACGTTAAAAGATAAACAAAATGCGCTTCTCTTAACCTATGATGAGACAGGCGAGAGTAAAAACACGTTTTAAATATACGCGAAACAACACCTTATCAATGGAATTTACTTTTAACAGTCAACTAAAATGAGAGGTATTTAATTGAATATTTGAAGTAAAGTTGTTTTCATGCACATTTTTATATCTCGAATTCAATGCCCTCTAAATAGATATGATCCAACATATAAGTTCATTCATCTAAATTAAAATTTAATAAAAATAATTTAAAATAAGTTTTATAAATCGAAACGTTTCCCGAGTTGATAATGACAAGGACGTAATTTCCAGATGAGAAAGAGTAACAAGAATATATGACTCCCTCTCGACCCACGAAGATTTTGTACTATAACTCCGAAATAATACCACAATAGAGCAACATTAATGGTGACACCAATAGAAACATCATAGTCTCAACATAATATGAAATTAATCAGTATAATGGCAAGCAGAATATTGAATAATGGCGGTAATAATGGTAATGGGGGATACGGTTAGGAGTGATGGATTTTGAGTAATTAAAACATTGTATGACATTTTAAAAATCTCATTGCCCAGTTATACAATGGCGCATGAGGATCCCATCTGAGAATTATTTAACAGACCCATATTAAAGTAGAAACGGGTATAAAATGTGTGCAAAAATTTTGTTGCAAAATTAAAGTACCAAGACTCAAAAAGTTTCAGTATAATTTACGCAACTTCGATTAACATGAAAGAAAAATTTATGAGCGTTTGCTTGTATGGACTGGGTGAACCAAAGAGAATCTGCCAAGTGCATGTCAATCATATTTAGAAGCCACAATTCTAAATATGAGTAGATGTTCTCCTTCCCCTCAGTAAATTTGCGTTTAAAATAAAAATGTGATCAAAAGAACATCCGTAAGTTTTATGAAACCTTTTCATTATTACTGGTGTATTTAAATTTACTTACAGTCTTTTAATACATTTACTCGATTAGAACCAGGGGCCAAGCTATAATCATTTCTATGATAAAATTCCATAAGTTAATTTTTATAGCATAATCAATGACCTGTGACCTGACATCCCCTACCCTTCATCTTATCCAAGGGAATGACGTAGGTGTAGACAGGAAGTTGTCATCGATACGAGAGGGCCAGTAAAACGCATCGCACCGGAGATAATACCTACTGTTACAAAATATCACGAACTAGGTCACAGGGATTGGAGCCCATAAATACGCTCCCTTCC
The DNA here is from genome assembly GCF_022747635.1 of Hetaerina americana. Lineage (NCBI taxonomy): Eukaryota > Metazoa > Arthropoda > Insecta > Odonata > Calopterygidae > Hetaerina > Hetaerina americana. The sequence goes on along the minus strand of NW_027287205.1, from coordinate 11,482,417 downwards.
GAACAACAGAAAATGTAGAGCACAAGATAAGTTCGCAACGGAAAGAAATCATTCCATTGCATCGGTTTCGCTGGACCACACAAATAAATAAACCCTCCAACTTTTCTTCTTTGCTTTTAACTTAGCGTGTGTCGTTTAAAGGAGAAAAAAGAGAGTTATGTTTTGTCAGTCCACGCCATAGCACAAGTCGATTCATTTCCCTCGATAAGTCACGACACGTGAATTTATTTCAAGCATTTTATCATGGTTACGGGAAAAAATCCATTAGATAAAAAGTCATCTATACTTTGACTTCGTATTTATGTCCAAAATAAGATGTGAAAAAAGCAAAAAAGGGAGATTGGACATATTCGCTTCCGTTGCTTCAAGTTCCCGATATCGGTCGAAATAAATATTCAAGATGAACTTCTTAAACTTGATTAGTATTTCGATGATCGACTGTGCTAAAATTTTGTACAATAGTCACATGCTACTTTCGGCCCGAACTCTTCGCCGCTTCAAACCTATTAATGACCACACCTAGGTGACCCCAGACGCTGGACGAAACAAGTCACAAATAATATTATCAATTTCTCATCAAAGTTTTCCTGGGTGAATCTATAAATGGTTTGCAACTTAATTTAACGTGAGTACTCTTAAGCGTGGCAGATCGTAACGTTAAAGTACGTTAAGTTACGTCACGCTAAGTTAAAATTTGGAATCCCGTTTCCAATTTCCTACAGAAAGCATACACAAGTTTTGCTCTAATGTTGCCATAAGTTCGCAACGAAAATCTTGAATTTTCTTATTGGTTTTGGCAGCAGCGTTTCAGTACCCACCTTGCACACAATTTGTGGTATCCGAGGTTTTCCGTGACAATATTGTAGAGGGTAGTGCGTCCAAGTTGAGGAAATTGTTCAGCCAGGCCATTAATCGTCAATTGACGATCACATCGCAGTTTTGTTCCATTTGCGAAACAATTTCATCGGTCAGAATACTGGGCCTGCCACTTCGCTCTTCGTCATGGACATTTGTTCGTCTATTTTTAAAATCACGGCTCCATTGTCTAACCTATCCTTCACTCATAACTGTAGGTCCATGAACTAGGCATAGCTCCCGAGGAATTTCAGCAGCCAACAATCCTTTTGCATACAAGAATCGCATGGCGGACCGCACTTCACAGCTGGCGGGATTAACGATTGTCGCGGACATTGTTATTTGCATTCACGAGCAAGCAAACGCCTTCTGAAACAAAAAAATGCCGCTATAGCTTCTCAATGTATCAGTAGATGGCACTGTATGAGAAAACTATGTTATTAAGCGCCAATATTTAAATATGAGCAAACTGCCCTTACTTTATGAATATGCCTCGTAACTTAGGAAAGATTGCTTATAAACAAGGGTATACGTACAAAAACGCTCTGCACTTTTGATTCTTATTTTGCTTTATTGAGCAACTCAGTTCCTACATGTTTGAGCAACTATTAAAATTGTGTCGCTATTTCGTACATGGCTTAGAGCAACAGAGAAGCATGTATGGAATAATGCGTGAATAAATGAGATGCGAAAAAGTTATGCATGAATAGATCAGTATTAAAGAAAATGGTAAAATAGAGTTAATTTCCCTCTCACAATACTAACTCATCATTTTCTGCTCCTGACCCTGAAATAGTTGTGAAGAAAACGTGTATGAAAATAAGGCAATGATGAATAACGATGCGGAATGTGTAACCTAACTGCCGATGGTCACAGATTTGCTCACACGGTTCAGCACGGATCTCGTGGAGTTTCAACCAACTTGAAATCCTCCACTGGGATGAGTGGGGTGGGGAAATGGGAGCTAATTCACTCCCGCAGCAAGGGGATGGGCGTCGGGTGAACTAGAACATGATATGCCGAGGATATGAGGAAAGGGGCGCAAGGGAGACGGAGTGAAATGATAAGAAGTGGAGTTTGAGGGTGATGGCTGCGCTCCTTGGTTTAGATTTTGGAATGTGGAAGGGATATTCGCGGAGAGAAAATAAGGAATATGATTGAGCAAGATTTGGATGGAAAAATATCCTCATTAAGGCCGCGAAATGGCTGTATTTGAGGATTGTTGTCTCATCGGCTCTCATTCCGTAATCTAGGGTGTAACTTCAGAGAAAAGTTATGATCACCGTCGAAGTAAGAAATGTAACTTTTTAGGCAGCGTATTAATATTCTTCAAACTTTGAACTGCTTTCTATCGATATAAAAAGAAATCCCTCTTCATATAACCAGATATATCTCATACCGAAGTGTGGAGAGTGGATAGCTTTTGCGAGCGTCGAACTAACGGAAACACCGATGAAATGACATTTTTTGATTTGTTCTACCATTCATAAAATATTTTATGATCGAATTAATTTGGAAAGTGGCTAAATGAATACAAATAACGATTAGTATAGTGTAAAAACTAAATAAGAATGAAAGGAATTAATATGGAAAGTGTAATGAGAATATATGATAAGAAAATCACAGTTCACATGAGAACGACATTACATATTTCATGACGGTGAAACTGAAAACACGAGAGTTAATAACAAAATAAAGATTGCTTTCAGTAATGAGATTCCATGCCTAATCATAATCATCAATTCTACCCTTGATAATAGTATATTTCTAAATATGCACGGTCCGTACAATAAGTATCGTGACTGGTTCGCTGCAGCCTCAAAGGTGCGGTGGATGGGGGTCCGACCGGTCGGCTCGGTAGAGGGGATCGACACCACTCAGATGCACTTTCGTTCAGTCGCCTTCGGGCATGTGTTGACATAGGAGGTGGATTTTTGTGACGTGTGATTGTTTGTGGTGTCGTTGTGCCAGTATGGAGGGTACCGTCGAGAAACCCTACACTGTGAAGTTTTGCGTTAACCTTGGGAAATCTGCGTCGGAGGCCCTTGAACTCATTAAACGGACTTATGGGGAAGATGAATTAAGCCGCACAAGAGAGTTTGGGTTGCAGAAAATATTTAAGGAAGGCCGGGAGCTCGTCGAAGACGAGTACCGCGTCGGACGCCCGACGACCGCTCGAACCGATGTTCTGGTAACCGAAGTGAAAAAAGTTTTGGACTCTGGCAGGTGTTAAACCATCGCCTTTATCAGTGAGGAGACCGACCTTTCAGTCGGAACCGTCCATACCATTGTAACAGTGGGTCTTGCGATGAGGAAAGTGTGCGCGAAGCTGGTGCCGAAATTCTTGAGCGAGGAACAAAAACTGTCGCGGGTGGAACTTTCGCAAGAAATTTTGGACTACGTCCAGGAAGATGAAGATTTTCTCGACAACGTTGCTACCTCAAAGTATAGCTCAAAAGTAGCTCAAAGGATATCGGTTTGACTCCATCGAGGCGGTTTAAGCGGCGACGACAAAGACCCTCAACAGTATTCCGGAAACCGACTTCCAGCGGGCTTTTGACGAGTGGCAGACGCGCCGAACTAAGTGTATCGATGCAGGAGAAATCTATTTTGAAGATTATTAAGTAATTGTAATGATAACTGCGATAAATTTTGATTTTTGGAATCAGACCCGATACTTAATGTACGGTTCCTGTATGATCGGCTGTCCGTCCATAAAGATTTGAATCAGAACCACTTTGACCTACTGTCGAATATTCTACTTACTAGAAGACCGAGCAACATTTAAAAATAGAATTAAATACAATTAATAGCAGGTTTTTAATTAATCTCCGTCAAGATAATAATATCACCATCTGCAGCGACTATGCCTCCTTACAAGCGTTGAAACCACTTTGATTGCACTGATCTAGATATTTAGGATCTAAATACCATTTAATCTCGTTTTACTTGGTCATACACTGTATTTCCTAATATATTATCATTCTTCACACTTCGTTACAATACAAACGGCCCAGTGGTAACGGTCCAGTGATGCACTCTCATAATACACAAGATGAGCATATGAAACAAAATACTTTTAAAAACGATGGCACTTAAATATTGACGAATTTCTTAACCGTACCTTTGCCATCACACGTGGCCCAGGTTCACACCATACAAATCAACGTACCGCACAGCATCAGACTCCGTCCAGAATCACACACTTTTCTTCTTCATACCCCTTCGAAAATCACTCACCGGGATAACGTCATACACTTTTGCAATCCAACTTCTCACGCCATTCACATCACGCATAAAACAATACTTTTAATAAATAAAATAATATAATTATCACTTACAAATAAAGTTTATTTCCCAGTCATGTACGCCTAGGTTTTTAAATTAGGTGAAAGTAAACCCAATTCTTATATTGAAATCAAATTATCTTACAAGATAACATCATTTTAACGGCACGTTTCTCTGGACCATTGTCTGATAGAACTCCACTGCCCAAATTTATGCAAGAGGTTAATTATTTTCGGAATTCAAATAGTATTCTGATCCACTGAAGTATTCAGAAAGTCTGGAACTTCATATTAAGACAGGTAGTTATAGTTTATGTTTTCGATATCAAAATATAATTACAGATTACAAAAATAATTATATTCTAATTTCCATGGTAACCATAGAAAAGTTCGTCTAAGAAGCCCTAACTGATTTTGAGGAACAGAACTCTTCAGCTACACCGATTGATTAGATTGTAGTAACCAGCAAAGCTGTGAAATCACAGGTAAATTAAGATTCTGAGAAATCATTGTGTCACATTACATCAATTTGTATTGTGTATTCAGTCACTGTCTGCAGTTATACTAATTCAATAATAAGGTGACTTTCTACTAACTTGCTCCCTTGAAAAAGTCGACAAATATTTCCTACGATGATAAAATTGAAATTAATTCGTATTTCTATTTAAAAGTATAAAAATACTAAAATCTGTTAAGAACAGAGAGAATGAGACTAATTATTTTTAGCTTTTCATAAAGTTACAGCGCAATTTTGCAGACCGGGAAAAGTCCTTATCCACGATTCACAAACAGTAGTCATTTAGTGCTCTTGCGAATAGCCTAATATCCTCAAAAATGTGCCCATGGACGTTAGGCGATCAGGTTTTTAATACCCCACCCCTAGTTTATTCTTCCGAGAGATAGATAGTCCCCCCCATATCTCTCTGCAGTCCTCTAAGATCAACACCCCTCCCCCAGCCCCCTTCCTCCTTAACCATCTCCCCTCCTACCCTCCTCTCCCCTCACGTCATCCGCGCACACACCACCTCCTCAAGGAATCTAGAGCTTCCCCCGTCGATGAACTCGGTTGATAACACCGAAACGCACTTCACAGTTTTATCTGTCCAACGCACATCCCAGAAACCCTCCCCCCCCCCCTTTTCCCCTTTTAAGAACTCGGTTTCTGCAGAATTTGGACGAGCGAAAACGATTTTATCGCGGGAGGGAGGAGAGCAAAAAATTCGCAAGGGGTAGAAGGAAGCAAAATTAAAAAATGTGAAAAAAAATAAAACGGACCAAGGGACCCTTTTACCGCAAATCGAAAGTAAACGAACTTGTTTGCATGGGTAAGATAAGCATAATTGAGATGGGCGATAGGAGGGGAGAATAAGGGAAAGAGTTAAAGTTACGGTTTAAATAGAGATTGAGTGAGAAAGGGAGAAGAATGAAATAGAATAAATTTATCGGCTACTCTAGAAGGCGAAGTGGAAAAAAATTCGAAAATTAAAGTGCGAAGAAAGCTCTGGTTCGTAAAGACAGCAAACTTAAAACATCAACAATCACTTAATTGGGACTCAACGAAAAAATATCAATTTCAATCACACCTTGAGTAATATAAGGAAAAGACCTAGTTAAATATTATTACTGTTAAAAACATGACAAATTATAATTTTCTATTTACAGTATCCTAGGGTTTTCAGGTGCGCGGAGAAGAACGAAGAAAATAATATGGACAGATAATGTCAACGTCGAGGTTTTACATATTTTGAAGGGGAAGGGAGGAATTCCCTGCAGTTTAAAGTGGTAAAATGTAAGAAAAGGGGATTAAAAGCGGATTATATGGAGAGATAGCTAATGATAATTGTATGGATAAGCGTGATGTAGAAGAGGGGATATTAGGTAAGCAAATGGTAGAATGTAGAAGAAATAGGGGACTTAATAGACAGCACGAAGTGTTGTTAAAGGCATGCAGAACTGAGGAATTATACAGGATAAAAAATGAGATAAGGCAAAAAAAAAGATCCACGTGTTATATAACATTCGCTAAGAGTCATCAGCAGCCTTTCCAGTATCATTCCATTACCGTAATTTCAACATCAGTTGTGGGTATTAGCGTTCAATTCGAATTTTAGTTATAGATGAACTATGCAAAAGTATAACACAGTGATGAGGTACTCGGAGAAATCAAGCAGTGATACATTTATCAAGAAGAATGTACGTAGACTAAGTGCCCTTGTTGGATTTAAATTATGAGCATGCATTTTCAGGAATTAATTCAGCATAAATGTGTAAGAAGAAAGTTGTGTTGAACTTGAGTTTATGAAGAAAAGAGTAAAATATTAGTTTCATCGGATTGATAAATTTTCCCGCCGGCCATTACGTGAATCACGTGATAGAATCTCACTTCGTGATGGCTGAGGTAGACTCATCTTTCATAGAAATTCGATGTAGGTTTTCTTTTCATAAATTGTGTCAGAGTAGTATAATAATCTCTCCCGCTTTGAGACCCAAATATAAATTTCTTCTGTGATTGTGACATCGAGAAAAAATATTTCAATACACCAAACAATGCAGAATCGTAAACTTTTCCTCTAACCCCTTCAAGGCTATGGTATACAGCGGCCATGTGTAGGCCTGGCATGTTGTCCAAGAAAAATTTCGATTCCACTCATTTGATTTCTTGATTTACGTTCGCCCATTGGGAATAATGAGCCATGGACAGAGTTACGTATTAAAATTTCGAAGCATGATAGATGCAAGACACTCATAGCACATGCATGTGGAATGTAGGTGATTGTTGAGGCTTTAAGATTTATATTTCTATTGAATATGAAAATATTTACCTTAAGCCTTGCATATTTGTCATTATAAGCAAAGGTAGCCTAATACTGTTAAGAGTATTGTTATAAATATTTAATAATTAATTGGGTGACACTAAAAACCTGGTAACAAATGGTTGCGATTAAGATGTGTTTCTGCGAATTGGGTTCCAAGACCGCACATGCGATACTCGAACAAAGGGACTTTGGCGCACCGTGTTGCTCGCAGTTAAACTTGATATTACGAAAATATTTGGGACTCGAGTTTATCACTAAGGATAAAATAAACTAGGTAATTATTTCTGAGAAAAAACAAAAAAGCTGTTTTTGGACATTTCCGGTGCTGTCAACATCAACAAACCCTCAAAAACGAATTCATGGGATACGTATTTATGGCCATATGATTTTTTTTAATCTTAGGAAAATGATATATCACCCTAATCGTAACAGAACATAAAACTGTTTACGGGGTATTCTATGAGGATGTCCTGAAACTTCTCCATATCAATCGGAAATCGCCCACATTTCAAAACAACGACTTTTGCTCCACCATGATAATACACGGCCACACATCGCTACTGAAAAACTCATAATACTCAATGTGAAGTGTATTTCTTATCCTCCTCTTAGCCCTGATGTAACCCCATGTGACTTTGTCCAATTCCCAAGTATGAAGAAACCTTTGCTTCGAGAGCAATCACCAGAAGCGAGCATGGCAAGCTGACCTTGGTTAAAGTTGCAACGGTGGTCATTGATGTGTCTTAGTATTCTTCTCGTACCGGTATTAGCCATAACTTACCCTACTCGTACCGGTACCCGCACTGTTGTTATTGGCATTCTACTCGTACCGATTTAGGTACGTTTTGTATATGATACAACGAAACACGATACATTTCCTCGCCCCTCCTAACAAAAGAAACACCTGAAATCCAACACTAAATTACCCCCTTATTCAATACGGCACACTTTATCCCCTCATTCCGTCTAGTTTATGCCTTTCCTCGGCGTACTTCAGAAAAATTTCATATTTTTTTCCTAGTTTTAAGTTTTTCCTTCTCGCAAACAACACTTCCACATCAGTCATATTTATTTACTTCATTGACATGCGTTTTTTATCTGCAATAACCGGAAAAGGTTAGATTTCTAACCCCGGGATGGTTATACTTGCCCGTTCGGACAGTCAATGAACATTTCAGCGGAGCATCGCAGGCAGAAAATAATGCTCTCAGGAAGCGCGGTGGCTATTGATCTTAATGTTTAGGGGTGTCGTACACTGACCAATTTAAACGACAGGGTAAAGTTAGCACTTCAGAAGCTAGGCTACATTGCTGGAGGTGGAGGATTTAGGAGGTGTAAGGTGGGGAAGAATGGAAGGAAGTTAAATAGCGGGTGGGATATAGACGGGATTTCGGTTTAAAAAATAGGGCACGTTTTGCATCTTGGTCTATTTATGGGTATGGAAGTGGCTTTGAAATGACGTGGGGATTGAAGGAGGGGTTGAATTGATTAAAGGAGACCTGAAAGTCAGTCGGGCGTTTTAAATAATCTGAGGGGCATTTGGGAAAAATTTTGGTCATGGAATTATGATTCTTGAGGAAAGGGAAGAGGTTTTTTACGATGGTTTTTCTCAGAGACTATGCCAGGGAAGTAAGTGGGGAAAATTGAAAGGGGGTATTTTTGTGCTGTGGAGGAAGGTTTTGGAGTTTATGCATGTATTTGGATTTTTTTGTCTATGAGAGATTCAGGGTATAGCCGCAGGAGGAGAAAATTGTGAAAGTTTAAAAGGAGTTTATCAAGGGAGTCTGGATTATTGCACACTGTGCCTGGTAAGGGAGTAAGGGATGGAGCATTTGGTATAATAAGGGAGGCAACTATTATGGTTGGAAGCATTGTTGCTTGTTGGTTGATTTTATATGCCTAGAAGTATGGAATTTATTGCCTATTAGTTATATGTTGAAATTTAGGAAGGCGATTTTGTTGGAGGAAACAGTAAAGGTAAAGGAAACGGAGGATGTAGCCTTGAGGCCGGAAATAAAGGTTCACAGTAATACAGTATCATGTGGTCAGCGAAAAAGAGCATTGCCAATATATTTCAAATGCAATAGGGGTTTCAGGGAATTTTTAGACATGAATTCTTTTTATGCGAAACCAGGATAGAGGTTGGCGTAGGACGGAGTGAGTGCTTCCTCTGGCAAAATCCTTATGATGCACGTAGAAATTGCTATTTAAAAAAAGTATCCCGAGTGAGGATGAAATCAGAAAGGCTAAGGAGAAATTCAGTGCTAGGTGGCTTATGTTTTTATATTATGGGTCCTTTTATATGCATTTTCTTTGCCACAGTGTCGTCTGTGAGTACGCGGTTTTGTATATGACTTGGAGCAATTTGGAATTTTTGAGAAATGCGAATCGCTTGTGTGGGCCTGTGAATCCATCATTCCTGCCTCCTTATCGCTTCTCCCATCAATCTCCTCTCCTCCCCGACTATGCTTAGCACTTCCCCGTTTGTTTTCTTTTGCGTTCACGTCATCTTTTCACTTATTCTCCACAATAGCATATCAGAACCTTCCAATATATGCCTTTCATGTTGGTTCAATTACCATGTCTTCGTTCCACACAATACAAAACTGGACATTTTACAGAATTATCAAGTGGTTAAAAACCTAGAAAGACTAAATTTTAAACCATACACCCCTGCCCAAAAACCCTTCCGGAGGAGGGAAGTTACCATATAGATAGATAGAAGCTAAGGATGCCCAACGTAATACTGATCTAACGAAGTATTTCGGCCAAATTCCTCCCTCATAAATGTTCGACTTAGTCCATAAAAACTCTTCCTCCCACATTTTTCAAAAGATTAAGTAGTTTCGTGGGGAATTTCGTCAAGTCCTTTTCCTAAATCTGTGCCTGACTATAATATAGTGAAACTCAACCTCGACACCACCTCTTTCTTTGCCTACCGTCACTTTTAATCCCCATCTTTACCAATTGTTTCCCTCCAGGAACACATAAACAATGACCAAGTTCGCTGCCTCAGTATTTTCTTTTACTAATAATATTTTATCAGCCTCTTGCTTTATTTTTAATATAGTTCTTCCTGTTTTATTTCCTCAATATATCACCACTCCTCACTGGTTCTCTTTCCCTCCGCTGTACGAGTATATTACTCTATAGTTATCAATCCAGGAATCCCCGCTACCATTCCATCCCACCTCATACATCCCTAAAATTTCTGTATTCTCTCTTTCTCAATTTATATTTCCTATTTTTCCGGTCCTGAACATAGTCCTAACGTACTCAGTTCCTATTCCCACTAATTTGGTCCTCTTATACGCCTTCTTTGTTGCTACTGTCGCTTATGCTTATGTTTGGAGGGGTTTTGTGAGTTGACGACCGCGGAAGCCTTGCCTCTCCCGCTATCGAGCACGACACGCGGCCGAGTGGCCAAGTCTCGTAGTTGCAAGGACTCATTGTCATTATGGTGTCCATTGTTCCACCAGCATAGCTCTAGGAGCCATCAGAGTGCACAGACCTTTTCGCCACACACGCATTTGTATATATGCATATACCTAATATTTTCATGAATATTCCTTTAAAAAATCATTTTCTCTCTTAGTTGTTTAACATTTGTGAGAATAATTCGGAAAATATAGCCATTTAATTACCTTATGGTTTATCCTTTCAACTTAAATAAATATGAGGAAAAAACAAAAACTTCCTTCTAGCCTTTCTGATGGATATGGTTTTACATTTTTCCGGGCCTTGATATAACATGAAGGGATCTTTACCTGAGTAATCAGAGTAATTAACCTATCCCATAGGTGATGGTAAAGGTGTGATTGGTAATCTTTAAGTGTCATTGTATATAAGAGCATTTTGTCTCATATCTGGTTTTCTTGTGCATGTATGCATGGTCATTGTAAGAGTGACTGTTGACCAGAATTGACCGTTGCCACCAGTTGCCACCAGGACAAACATTGCCTAATTGCAACGAGATTTATATAATAATCATAATGAAGACAATTGAAGCCCTTCAACGATTCAAAATATAAAGTCTTATGCCATCCAACACTCTGACAAAACGACCCACAGTTAAGTTTATGTGAATTTATAAATTAGAACTACTTTACGTATGAAGGACGTGTTCAGTACAAAAATTATATTCTAAATCAGAAATTGAATTACCAACTGGTGATAATCAGTAAGTTTAGTTCAGTCGCCACTCGCTATGCGTCGTTTCGTCTTCATCCCTCATAACAAATTTTCCGTGGAATATCACACTACAGTATTATTATTTCTGTCTTTACAATCCACTTTTTGAGCTAATTGACTAAATTTTTCTTTCTCCATAAAATTCATCATGACGTAAAATTTGAGCATAAATGAATAAATGAGGGAAAAATCAGAAATTCGGAATGTCAGGTTTATCTTTCATCAAATGTGGACACTTTAAATAAAATACTTACAATTGTTTGCTCTAAAATTGTGATCCAATTTGAGATTGTTTTCATCTTTGGCGATTCCATTTCCTTCACTCGGTCCTTCTCCAAATTTCGGAGACGTAAGTCAGTCGTCCAAGGTTGTGGTCAGTTCCTTCTTTGCGACACTCATTACACTGAGGCTGACCTTTCATACAAACGTGTGAAACGCATCAATATCTATCAACGGAATGCCTGAATATTTCAGAGGGCGTTTTGAAATCATAGTCTGACGTTATTCTAAGCCGTAGAATGAATAGGCACCGTGTCGTGACCCAGTGCCAAACCAAACGGGCAGAGGGAGTGCACGATATTTTGGATGTGTTGGCGTTTGTCAGCGGGTACATGCCATTCACGGAGATGCGTGCGTGGATTGGTGGGGGGAGGTCAGAGAGGGGGGCATGGGGGAGGCAAGATTTACGCGAAGTGTTTCCCTTCTCCCGGGAGAACGGACATCTGGTGCGCCTGCGCAAAGCCCGGAAAAAGTGCAAAAGCGGCGGGTCGGACGAAGACAAGGGGAGGGGGGGTCCGGGGTTGGAAGGGGAGGACGAGGGTGGGGATGCGAGGCAGGGATGGAGGGGCCTTAAGAGAGAAAGAGACGCCGTTCGATTCCAGAGGCGGACGACGAAATGGCGCTGAATGAGAAACGAACGGGGATGGGGGCGAAGGGAAACCCACGGAGGCGAAGGGTTTCTGGTGGTAGCGCCAACACAGGGCAATGTGCTGAGCCAGCAGAGCGCGAGGGGATTGCTGAGAGCGTTTTATGGGAGCCGGGGAGAGGGATGGGAAGAAGCGGGAATAGGGGGAAGGGAGGGTTAAAGGTGGAACGGAGTCGACGGTAAAGATTGTCCCGTTTCCATGGAGACGAGCGACTATTCCTATTTCAGAATTGCTTTGATCTCATTACTCGAAACTTTCAATTTTTTTCGATTAGCGCCCACTTAAGAATTTTCATCGTTCCTCCGTTTCAAATTAATTCCGCCAATCTAATTATTTTCCGAAATGAGCCAGTACCGCCTTTAAATACATTTTGTGATCCGATTTGACGGTTTGATTAAACGGTTCGATGGGACTTTGTACATTAATAGTCCCTCGAGTGTCTTTTCAAGTGGTATCGAGTCTGCAAGGAGTCAACAACGTCGCACTGCAATAGTCAACGTAAGAGGCTTCAAATGGACCATTCGGATCATGATGAGGAGTCGATCGTTCCCACGGACTACGAGCACTTAAGAATACATTTTGGGGATGGAAATCGGAAATAGTTGAACTCGGAAAGGATTCAATGATTAAATGGGCCTCGTAAGAAAACTGCCTGCTGTAAATTTTCCTCAATCCATCCTAAATGTCATCTAAAAGTTATTTCTGACTACATTGAATAATTCGCGCTGAGGACTTGCGGAGGAGCAGTTGTAATGGACATGAACGCGGATGCATCAGTATTTGATAAAAATAGGAAAATGAAGGGAGGTAAATTATACTTGCATTTAAACTGAGTTTATATATTCAAAATACTTAGGTGAAAAAATTTTGATCTATCAAGATGTCAATCTAAATTTCAATTAATTTTCATATCACGCTTCGTCCGTACTCCACTGCCCTACAACCACATTCTACTACCCTATGCCTCCTCTACGATCTTTACCAAGCCACCTTGGAAGGCATAAGAGTGTTCATCATTCATTTCAAGAAAGGCTGACAGATATCATGACGAATATTCTAAGCAGTATCAATCACGTGAACTCTGCGGGGAGAGCATAAGTTCATATTAAGCATAGCCAATGAAAACGAAAATGTAAATTTGTTTTATAAAGTAAATCTCGGGAAATTTGTACTTGAGAATAAATAAGAAATAGTGCTCTTTCAGAAATTTTTAATGGCTAATTTAGTATTTCTCCCTCATGCTCCAATAATAAGTCTTTGATACGTTTAGATACACATCGTTGCTAAATCGCAACGTATATGAGATTTAACACATTTTTTTTCTATTAATTTATTGCACTAGATACGAGGGTAGGCTGAAAACTAATGCACACATGCTTGTAGACCACAAGCAAAATTACCTCCACAAGACTCCTGGTTTTGTGTGGAAGTAACATTCCCCCTTTTTGCACATGTGCAAGTTTGAAGTCATTACATTTATCCAGTGTATATTGAGAAGCGGAAGTATGGAGACGTGTTTTAGTGCTATTCCAACGCATGTTAACTTTTATTTTTCTCAAATCCAGTACTTGACAGCTGCCTTCACCTCACTGTCCGAGATGCAATGATTTCCCTTGAGGTGTCTCTTGAGGGGAGTGAAAAACCAAAAATCGCAAGGCGCAAGATCGGGGGAATAAGGAGGGTGTGGAAACAGTTCAAATTCAAAATGGTTCAAAACGGCGTGGTACCCATCGGGAAAAGATTTTACGATATCCCATTTTGTTCAATAATGAAGCCGACACGTTCCTTAAATATTCCAATACGGTTTACGATACGCTTTTGAGTGATTTACCGGTCATTTGGAATCAAATCTTCGACGAGTTTGCGATGTTTATCGTCTAAGGCAGTGATCGGACGCCCGTTATGTGTTTCATCAACAATTATGGCTTTTCCAGGCTCGAAACCACGAAATTTTACCACCCATTGATTTACAGTAGACTTATCAACACCGCCGTCACCATAAACATCCTTTAAACAACGTTGAGTCTCAGTATGAGTCACTTTTTCAGCAGTTAAAACTTCGGTAACAACACGCTGTTTGACTCGCGTTGACATAGCACTAGAACACGTCTCCATACTTCCGCTTCTAAAAAGACACTGGATGAATGCAATAACCTAAAACATGCGCATGCGTGTTGAGGGGGAATGCCACTTTCACATGTCATCAGGAGTGTTTCCGAAAGTCATTTCTTTGTGGTTTACAAGCGTGTGTGCATTATTTTTCAGCCTACCCCCGTATATTCGAAATGTAAGGTCCGTTTCTTTTTATTTGAATAATAGCGGGTAACAAAAAAAGGTGTACCCAGACAGTGCCATCTAGAGCCGTTAAACCTGTCGATCCTGCCTGCCGATATATGTAGATGACTAATGCCCGCGAATATCGTTGCTCCCGCCAGTTGCGAAGTGTCTGTTGTGATTCGATTTGTGTGTGTAAAAGGGTTATCAACAGTCCAAATTAATCGGGAATCGTTCCTTTTTTATGATCTACAGTAATGAATGAATGAAGAAGCAAAAGTTAGACAAAGGTGCCGAGACTGCCGAAATGATGGCGCAACTGACCATGGTGCAGAACGGAGTGGCAAGTCCAGAATCCACAAGGAAAAAATCGTTCAAAAAGTGGATCATGAACCGCCGTTGTCAACTGGTTCTACTCCCAGGCGAACTTATATACTGAGGGTTTAATTAAACTGGTCACGAGAAGTACATGGAAGTAAACGGTAATTATGTAGAAAGGTGAAGCAAGTTTGTAGAAAGCTACCACTGTACAAATTGAGTAGCTTCAGGCACTGTACATGAAAATTTTCTTATGAATATATTTGTTGTTATATTTATAAATGCATACATATTTATACATTATTATATAGAGGTACTCGCTACCTGGTAGGCTAGGGGTAAACCGGTGGGCCGGGGCTCGATTCCCGAGCAAGCCTCTATGGGCAAGCTCATCACTATACAATCTGTGTGATTCTTCTGGTACCATATCTCCATAGGAAACTATTACCTACTCATGGAAAGGAACTGGCCCCTCCCCCTAAATATGCGAAATCCACCCGCCATAGGGCTTAGTACTTAATGAGCCCCACCATCACCTACCAAACCAACCTTTGGGTTGATTCTTATGCACATGGTTTATGTATATATGCATATATATCCATATATATAAAGAAGGGAGCGTACATGGGTATTTTTCCCTTTGGAATGCTCGTTCTTTTTGATGCGCTTTCCTTATTCATGCTAGTGTGCTGAATTTCCTCTTTTTAATTGCTCTGGGCCGCTTAAACAGGCTCGCCTTGCAAGTTGGTAAAGGCGAAGCCCCCTACCCCGTTGGAGGTCAACCTCTTCATGTTAGAGTCGCTGGGCCTCACACCCGAAGAGATAGTGGCGATCCAATATGGATACAATCGCCATTTGATATTCCTGAATTTGGCAACCGAAGCTACAATGACTAGGATTATAGACAACACTCCGCGGAAACTACCGTTTTCTACTTTAAGTGACTAGAGTGCTGCAACAGCTATTGACGAGAATTCTGGCAGTCCGTGTAATGTCAGGGTTCTTTGTCTCCCCGTGGAGACCCCATTGTATGGCATAACAAGCGAGTTCAACGTTTTGGAAAAATCCAACAGCTCACCCCTGGACCCCTTTTTCATTGACTATAGAAGACGTGTCATCGACCCCGAAAGTCGACACATTAACAAGTTTCCCAAAGTCGAATATCCCAGATACCACATCGTCCTTCCCTATTGATTACAGCCAAGATGTGGACGATCTCACCAGTGCTCCTCTAGAGACGGACCACATGTAACTATCTCCCCTGATTTTTTTCCGACCACACCCCTTCGGCAGATGACCCTAGTCCGCCACTCCGACCCTCCCCATGGCCACCTGCCCCGTGGCGGCCCCCATCGGTGCTCCCCCGTAGAACGCTGCCGAATTACCCGTTTTTCGTAAGTGCCACGGCTGCCTCTTCCTCTTTGGACGAGGTCGGGGGGAGGGATGCAGCGAAATGTCACTCTCTCGCTCGTTGACCCGTCAGACGAGGCGTCCCGGGAAGCGGCGAAGCACTCGTCGCCCGGGGTCGAGGCGCGACCGGAGTGACGCTAGACACGACCAGAATTTTGGGAAGTGATGTCCGGTACCCGCCCGGTGCCGGGCATGCCAGTGTGCACATTTATATACATATTATACATGTGTGTGTGTGTATATATATATATATATATATATATATATATATATATGTGTGTGTGTGTGTGTGTGTGTGTATATATATATAACGTATGTTCGTATGTATACAGGTATATACTTATATAAAGGAAAAATATTATATATACATAATCTGTGAGCTAATATTATGCATGATGAAAACTAACTCTGTAACATTCTAGACCGAATTAAATAATTTATATCATAGCGCAAGTGGTTAGAGCATCAGCAAGAGGAAAGATCCGGTGTTCACGTCCCGGTAAAGGAAATATTTTTGCACTTATATATGAATTAATGTTTTGGTGGTGACCCACCGCCTTTGCCTACTGAAGAAAGAAATAACGGTGAAATAAATAAATGGGAGGCATGGTCAGGAGAGGGGGCTCGGTAGGATTGGAATTCTAAGATTTAGCCGTGTTTTCAATTAAAATATACTACCTTGATCAAAAATTTCCCGGAATTTATTCAGAAAATTAAAAATACAAGTTTATTCATCTAAATCTATATTGTCCCCTTCAAAGTAATCCCCATCGACTGTAACACACTTATGCCAGCGCTTGATCCAATCCTCGAAACATTTTTTATATTCGGTTTTCGGTATGTCCATCAGTGCTTCCTGCGATTTTTCCATTACTTCCTCTCGGCTGCTAAAACGCGTTCCCCGTAATGGTTTTTTAACTCGATTGAACAGAAAGAAGTCACAGGGAGCCAAATCAGGTGAATTCGGTGGCTGTTGGATGGTATTTGTTGCATTTTTCGTCAAAAAATTACGAATAATGATAGCACTGTGCGACGGTGCGTTATCATGGTGCAAAATCCACGAGTTTTCTGCCCACATTTCTGGTCTCTTTCGGCGAATTGCTTCACGCAAACGTCTCATAACGCCCAAATAATACTCTTTGTTTACTGTCTGGCCTTCTGGCAAAAATTCATGATGCACTACACCGTTGTAATCCATGAAAACCGTCAGCATTGCCTTCTTTTTTGACTGAAAACGACGTGGTTTTTTTGGTCTCGGCTCATTTGGTGAACGCCATTCACTTGCCTGATGTCTGGATTGCGTGTCGTACTCATAAACCCACGTCTCGTCTCCAGTAATGATCCTTTTGATGAATGTGGGATCGGATTCAGCCTCGCAAATCATGTCTTTTGCGACGTCAACTCGGTCTCTTTTTTGCATGAAATTGAGGTCTTTTGGCACCAACTTTGCTGCTAACCCAAATCATTAACCACAATGTCTTGGGCGGATCCATAGGCAATGTTCAAGTCCTCCGCTATTTCTCTGAAGGTTAATTTGCGGTTATTGACCAACATTTCTTTTACTTTATCAATTTTTTCACCGACTTTCGATGTCGATGGTCTGCCACTGCGTTCATCATCTTCGATTGACTCACGACCACTTCTGAACCGCTCGTGCCACTGGTAAACGACCGTTTTTTTTAGAGAATCGTTGCCGAAACACTTTTCCAACATTTCCAACGTCCGTGCGCCACTAAATCCGTTTTTTACGCAAAATTTAATACAAGTTCGTTGTTGCAAATTTAAATCCATTTCTGCAATTGTAAAAAATCGCCAACACACACAGAGATAGATGTACTCTTGGCTACGTAACTTTTGCAAATGTCAAGTTATGACACTAAGATTTAAAGGGAATATCAACAACAGATGTACCAATTTAACAAAAAAAACAGAACTCAAATCGGAACGATGGGAGCGCCACACGGTGGTTATTCCGGGAACTTTTGGATCAAGGTAGTATATTGGATTAGGATAATTTGTATTAAATGCATACTTAAAAAAATTATAAAAAGAAAACCTCTTACAGCTTAAATAGAAATATGACATATTTGGTGACTTAACTGCGAATTTTAGCGTAACTAGGCAGCTACACTCAAAATGTTTTTTATTATTTGGCAATTAAATGCTATTACATTCTCCTCACGCCCTTCTTACTTGGACTGGCCAAATTTATCTTTATGTGATATAGGATTGTGACTCCCTTTCAACATTTTCCATACTATTCCAGAAATAATATAGCAATAAAGTGTTCTGGTGAGCCAGGATAAACTGCATGATTCACCTCCTAATCACAGAATCAAGCTCTAAATCAATGGAGTCTTTTCAGAGGGAACAGTAGCTCGTCTTGTGAAAATGGGCGTAGGGGAATTATGTGGATTTGCCTTTGCTCGTGGACATTAAAGTTTTCCATATCCACCTAAAATTTTCCAAAATATTTTCATTTTCAAATCCAAAGGGTGTGTGTGTTAAATATGTATTATTCAATTTAAATGGACAACCTTATGATGACATCACGTGTATCCTCCAGAGAGTGAAGATGGAATATTTTTTACGGTTTGCGGGTAACATATGAGGCAATTAAGTCAAAAGTAATTTACCGTTTTATGTGCTCGCCGCCGCCCATTCAATTATTTCCCTCAGCACCCAATTCCGCTCGATCGGCGTTTATGCGTTGCTCCCCTCAATGCGTTCATCACGTCACAATGCGGTCTATGCGGCGGAAGCGCGGTTTGCGCTTGAAACGGAATGCACCCAAGAACTAACTGATTGGCTGGCTGCATTGACCCCAAAGAGCGTGTCCCTATCGTGCGCATTGACGTGGACTCGCGACAAAGAATCGCAAAATTTAATCAAATCAAAAATAAAAACTTTTGTTCATACCCGAAGTTGAATTCAATTAGATATTATTATATTTATTAATAATTGCTTTTGGTAATATTCAAACTGAAATATAGCCGGAAACTAGGATTAAAAATTTCATCTAGACTGATAGGTTGCCCCACGAAATAAATTGATAAAAATATCGAAACTCGATAGTTCCTCCGATTACTGATAATATCAAGGCAAAAGTTTATCGGCACATCGATTGTCAATGCATACGTATAGGGAGATATAATCGGTTTTGAATCACCGACTTATGCAGTCGTATACATGTTTCGAATTGGGTGGTATCAATGAAACTATAGGTAGAAGTAATCGAAAAACCCATTAGCCTTGCTTGTGAAAGTTAAAAAGGAAGTCTCCCGTCAACTATGAACTTCTCGGAGGGATAAATGAGCTCTGAAAAATTGCTTAAAAACATATTTCTATTTTCATCGGCTAATTAAAGAAAATATAAGGTCAAAAAAATCCCTGGTTCCGCGTTACAAAGCACAGGGCATGCATTTAAAAAGTTAGAACTAGTATTAATCAGGCGAAAAATGATAAATCAATTGCGTTTTCACGATGGACGGAATCCTACCTTTGCTCTCGCTGGTCAGATACAGACAAGCGTTGACTATCCACACTGAGTCCATTCTTCAAAAGGAACGACCGATGCATCAAGATGGATGGATGGACTTTACCACTTCATGTAAGGGCCATATACTCGTTTCTATCATCATCTTGTGGTGCCAAGCTCCATCGGAAATTGTTCTTTTTAAAAAAGAGAAACATTTTCTTTAACAGTAGCTGAACTTATGAGCTAGCAAAAACCTAGTTGTGATGAAAAATTTCCACTTCAGAGGAAAATAAAACATAATCGCTGATGATGATGGTCGTGCCGTCGAAACGTCAAAACAACATATTGTGAATGTCCTTTCTCTGTGTCTTCTATGGTCCAAAAATCTACATCCGTGTTTTTATATATTTGTGCGTCGCCGAAGAGCTTCCATTTCGAAGATATATATATATATATATATATATATATATATATATATATATATATATATATATATATAACACTTTTTGAAAGTCTCACGGACGTGAATAATAATGTATAACACTTAGCACTAGTGGACACAGACAAAAACACAGAAACACACAAAAAAGAGACTCACTATTTTTGTGTGTTTCTGTGTTTTTGTCTGTGTCCACTAGTGCTAAGTGTTATACATTATATATATATATATATATATATATATATATATATATATATATATATATATATATATATATATATATATATATGATATAGATATATGCGCATACATACATACATACATACACACATTTATATACACACATACATACATATACAGGGTTCGTCCGGAAAATAAGTGTACTGATTTTTTCCCGCCGCTCCAGGCACGCCCAGCACCGCTCTGACGGGCTGCGATTGGAGGGGGGTATGTGGGCTGTAGTGAGGAGCTCTGTTAACGCGAACCTCCACGCTCGACCCACGTCACGGAACGCGATGCCGAAGTTTTTGGAGCAGCGTTATTCCATCAAATTTGCGGTAAAACTTGGGAAATCGTCTACCGAAACTGTCAGTATGATTAACCAGGCTTACGGGGAGTCAGCCATGTCCAGAAACATGATCTTTCGGTGGCACAAGATGTTCGTGGAGGGCAGAGAAGAGGTCGACGACGAACCACGGCCTGGACGCCCATCAACGACACTCACCGACGAAAATGTGCGAAAAGTTCGCGATGTACTGAACTCTGATCGTCGTCTTAGTGTTCGGATTATAGCAGAGCAGTGAAATGTGCCAAAAACAATAGTGCACGAGATTATTAGGGAGCTATTACAGATGCGAAAAATTAGTGCAAAGTTGGTGCCGAAAGTGCTCAGTGATGATCAAAGACTCAATCGTTTGGAAATCGCGACACAACTTGCGTATCACTGCAAAAATGATCCACATTTTTTAGAGAACGTTGTTTCGGGTGACGAGACGTGGATCTTTGAGTAAGACCCGGAGTCGAAGAGACAAAGTGCGGAGTGGCACACCCCATCATCACCCCGTCAAAAGAAAGCTCGCATGAGCAAATCTCGGATCAAGGCGATGCTCATTGTCTTTTTTGACAAAAGGGGAGTCGTCCACTACGAATTTGTACCTGAACGACAAACTGTAAATGCTACATTTTACGTCCAAGTGCTCGACAGGCTTCGAAAACGAGTCGCCCGCGTCCGGCCAGCGATCAAAAACATCTGGCGGCTGCATCACGACAATGCGCCGTCTCACAGCGCGCTGGTCGTGTCGGACTTCTTGGCCAAGCATGGCGTGGCAACGCTGCCGACCCCGCCCTACAGCCCGGACTTGGCACCACCGGACTTCTTGCTGTTCCCGAAGATAAAGAGGAGTTTGAAAGGAACGCGATACGGGACTTTGGACGCCGTCAAAGAGGCCGTGACGACGTGTCTTCGAGAGGTTCCCGATGATGCCTTCGCGGGAGCGTTCCAGGAATGGGAACGCTGCTGGAACAAGTGTATCGACTGACAAGGGTCCTATTTTGAGGAATATTAGCTTAAGATATGTAAAAGTGTAATAAATTTTTTTTCCTGAGCTCAGTACACTTATTTTCCGGACGAACCCTGTATATATACATATATACGAGTACTAGTTCAATCTGAGTTAGGTCAGCAGACTCTCTAATTGGAGATGATCAAATGTATAGTGTTGTAGTCACAGCACATGTATTCGTAATATTTTCGTAGTAATACCTATTATAATTGGGGGTTTTGGAAACTGATTAGGTAGACCTGAAGATGATGTAATTCATCGAAACCCGGTTGCACTATTAAACTTATCTCGTGCAAAATTGCTATTATTTTTCCTTTAATATGTTCGAATTCCACCAAATCACGCCTGAAACTTTGTTTCATCCAAATCCATTTGTTCACCGACTTAAACTCTCTTAGTTAGAAGAAGTTCAGTAGAAAGAGGAACAGTTTCTAAAGGAACAGTTTATCTTCCGCTTGCTCAAGTAATTCTTCTCTTGTTGGATCTCTTGCTTTGACAATTTTTTCTTACCAATCTCCACCTAGCCGGAGTATTATCCATCTTAGGAGCTATTGACTTTATTACAGCAACAATTAATATAAAAACGCTGCATTAAAGTACACCAAGTACCATTATTTTTGTGAGTTGTTGTAATTACTACCGTCTAACTATTACTATCATTACCCGTACTAGCAGGTGCTGTTACAATAGTGTTGGCAGATCGAAATGTTGATACATTTTTTATACCTTCATCGAGAAGATTTTTTACATCAAGCATATTCCGATGTTGGCAATGAGTTGCAATAATAGATTCAAAGCAATATGCAGAATTAAGAGTATATGACGAGACAACAACGATATTTGGGCATTTAAGAACGATAAAACGAAAAGAGAGGATCGGACACAGCAAAGAGACCAAACGATATTTGGGCATTTAAGAACGATAAAACGAAAAGAGAGGATCGGACACAGCAAAGAGACCAAACACTTGATTAGTTGGTCTTCTGCATCCTATTATACGCTACCCTATAGAAAGATAAACAAAGAGGATATACTTGAAGGAAAACTGGACGAAAGACTAAAACCTAGTCGGAGACGGCAGGCACAAGTGAATATCAGAAACTTAATGATTATCATTCCTGTTTCATTCATTATTTTTTATTTAAACGCACTGATATATTAGCCGAGTATAACATACAGAATGTATGAATGGTGATAAGTTATAAAGCTGTATCTGAGCAACTTACAAAGGTAGCAGCTGATGTGCTCTTGCTCTAATTTCCACTCCATATTCGTGAAAATATCGTCTTCACGCAGAATTAAGCTAAGAATGCGCCCCGTCATACACCGTTCAGAGTATTTGATTTTACTTTCCACTTCCGTAAAGTTAGGGCAAGAACACATCAGCTGGTACCTTTGTAAGTACCCTCACATCACCTGGTGCCCTCATTTGACCTCATTTTCGTCATACCCATTTCTCAAATATCCTAATCATCGCCAATATTTTTGCCTCAAAGACCAGATTTTGGATCTACATGTCGCCGAGCTCCCAAATATTTCTTATACTTTATTTTAGAAATTTTCTTTCTGAGGTTTTTATTTGGTCATCAAATGAAGAATACAATGTTTTTTCCACTGTTATTTGTTTTGGTACCACTAGTTTCAACGCTTAGGCGCCATCATCAGGTACCTAACCGTTGAAAGTAGTAGTACCAAAATAAAGAACAGCATAAAAATTAATTTTGTTCTTGATTTAATGAACATGAATTTCCACAAATTTGAGCCAAAAACAATCGAATATTCATTTTGTATTTATCAAACTACACCAACGTTGTGCCGTATAATAAAATCTGTGAAAAATTACGAGTCTTTCTTTTTAGTATGGATATTAAATACTTCCACGAAGTGAAGCCTGAAACAATAGAATATATAAACCAACGTTATTAACTCTTTTGCCCCGAAAAAGGTGAAAGTGGACAAAATAGGAGAACATTAAGCAATTTCAGTAAAGCTCTTAAAAAACCGATCTCGTATTTAACCAACTCCTGAGTTTCAGTCATGGGATTTCCATCAATGGCTGGTGTGTGGACACCCTCTTCCATGCACCTCAAAGGCGCTTTGCAGGACAATACAATGATTCAGGCACCCTATTCTTTTCTCCGCGATAGTCAATGATACCTTTCCTTCCTCCCTCCGCAAATCTTCGACGGGAATTCAGCGCGCCGCGTTCAAGTAAGCTCCCCCTCCCCTCCCCCTCCCCCCCTTTGAGTTCAATCCGTGACTCTATGGCATTGTGCTCTTCATTTTCCTTTCTTTCTCTCTCTTCCTCTCCAGAGCACGGGGGGAAGGGGGGGAGGTGGTGTGTGCTTTTATAGTTCCGAGCGACACTTGTCCCGCTCCGTAGAGCTGACCCTCTCTTCCCACTCTCCCCCACCCACCTCCGCCCTCTCTCCCTTTCTTTGTGGCGAAAGGTCTAGTGTGTATACCTTTCACTAAATTGCTCCACGAATAAAATTATTTATTAGCCGTTTCCCGTTTCTTGCCGGATTTTCCTCCGCCTCTGCTTTTTTTTTCTCTCCCCACTCGGACCCGCAAGTCCGTTATT
This sequence comes from Hetaerina americana, assembly GCF_022747635.1. Lineage (NCBI taxonomy): Eukaryota > Metazoa > Arthropoda > Insecta > Odonata > Calopterygidae > Hetaerina > Hetaerina americana. The sequence goes on along the minus strand of NW_027287205.1, from coordinate 11,458,277 downwards.
CCCTGGAAATTTATATCTTTTGACTCCAGCAACCCTTAAAATTCCATCCTTTTCCGCCCCACTCCACTCCCTCGAACTACCACCCCCGGTCCCCTTTTATCTCCTTTCCGTTTTCTCTCTTGACTCGCCCTCCTTCTCCCATCCTCCCCCAAACCGTCCCCTCACCCCTTTACCGCTCCCTCCATCAAACCCTCATCCTCCCCTCCCTGGTGGGGTGGGGGTTGAGTAGGGAGTGAGTAGGGGTGAGGATGGGGCGAGGATGGGGCGAGGAGGGGGCGAGGAGGGGGCGAGAAGGGGAGAGAAGGGGGAGGAGGGCCGAGGAGGGGATGAGGAGGTGTTGAGGAGGGGGCGCCCGAGGTGGGGTATAAGAGAATCGCCGACAAAAAAGGGGACAAGCCATGCCTACCGAGAGAACAAGTCACAGCTCTATAGTAAAAAAAATAGTCCAACTCACTCAAACAAGGCGTAAATTGAAGCACCACACTCTTCTCGCAGTCTTTTGATTCCTCCAATTTTTCCTTTAATCCGCGATCTTAAGCGAGTGAGCGAAATACGTGGGTAGTTTGTATTTTCACGATATGCTTTGCAAAAGCCACGATTGAAACTTAAGAGGCGGTTAAATATTAGATAGGGTTTTTGAATAGCTATAATGAAATTGTTTGAAGTTCTCCTTCATTCGGTAAACAGTAACTTTTTTCGGAGCAGAAGAGTTCACAACGTCGTTTTAGTTGGATAAATACCAAATAAAAACTTTGGAAAAAAGTTTTCTTAAATAAAGTAAAAGAAAAATCTTAATTGGAAGCGCGGTGACGTACAGTTCCAAAATCTGGTCTTTGAGACAAAGGTATGATCCAAAATTGGGATATTTTGAGAAATGGGTATGGCGAAAATAAGGTCGATAGAGGGTTAAAATACTAACCGAGAAGTTCCAAATTTGTTGATAAAAGAGAGGATATGACCTCGTGTAATCCTAAGAAGGCATATGGAGTGGGTGGAGGAAGTAATGAGACGTAAAGGAATGGGATTGAGAGGGTGTTAGGTGATCAGGGAAGAGGAAAGACAAAAAGAGCAATAGCAGGAAGGCACGATAACCGGCACATTCAAACTCGCCATAATAGTCCAGCCAGTCCTTAATTCCAGCCAGTCCATAATTTATTATTGCATTACCTCTAAATTGAATATCGGATTTCGCAACACTAATTTTGTTGATTTCATGGCGTTTTCACGACTAGAAAAACTATAAATTTGATTTTTTAGAACGCGTTTCCCTGTAAACATGAAAGTCGACCGATTGTTTATCTTGAAAGCTATTAAAGAATTGGTTAATACTAATTTAATTGGTTTTACTCACCCATTTTCAGGCCTCGAACGGCCCCAGAATATTTGACAGTAGTACCATGCGTCCTGCTTCATCATAAAGAATTACAAATGAATCAATTTTAGTAGTCGATAGAATTTTTAATTGAATTATTGAAGTTTGTGAAATAGAGAAGCCAATGGAGAGGATAAACGGAAGGAAGAGGAGCATTGGAGGATCGATCATCTAGGAATCGGCAATATGAAAGATGAATACATATGCAGTATGAAGAAAATATGTGATAGTACTCCAATATACGAGTTTCCCAGGAGAGCCGATGTTGTGAATAGAGGGTGTCATTGATGAATTTGAAACCAATTTCTTAACGTGGATAATGAAGCAATGAATTATAATTTATTCACCAGAGTGTATACGTATCATTCGTTCTGCATCAAAACATGTTTCGATGTTCATCGAAATCTCGAAATTCACTTTTCGAAGGTTGTAGTGACCTCCTCGATGTGCCTCGGATTTGATTTAGGCTAGGCGTAATAACCCGTTCTGCTATTGAAAGAAGAAAAAGTATCGCTGCTACGATTATTCCGCAGAAAATATTTTTGGATGAGTCTTGTTAATTTGTTATAGTGTACATTCCAATTCAATTAAACATTGCGTCAAGTTTATAAAATCTCCCTCAAAATCAGGTAGTTGAAAATTCATTTTCAAAAATGATCTCCATTTACCATATAAAAATGAAATATCCGAAATAAGAAAAGACTCAGATACTTCACAGTTTTTTTCGTTACATTACATCAAGCAAGTTATGTTAGTAAAATACGGTATTTTCGTAAAAAATGAAATATTGTTCAATAGTTAAAAGGTCCAGAAATATTCGGAGGGCAGATAGTAAAACGTGAAAAAATGAGCTGGGTAAGTATTCCGACTTTAATAATCCACCGGTTCATTCTTTGGGTTCCGCTCGCTTGACAATAAAATGGTCTTGGTCGCAGAATCCAGGGAGATTTGACGCGATGCGGCGGCGAGTGAGGGGGGGGGAGAAGCGGGGCGACAATTTGCTCGGGCCCCTTTGAAATGAACGAAGCTCCGTCAAGTGACGGCGCTTTTATTGTGAGCGCCATGAAGATTGCCGGAATTCTTGAGTGGTAAGACATTTCAGATATTGTCAACATTTCACAGTCAAGTTATGTCACATTTTCAAAGCTCCCACTCTCTCACTCTAAAACACTTCTATCAAAATAATAGCACCCACTTATCATTTTGTTTCCTTTGATAATAATTTACCGTATGCATGAGAGGAATTGAAATATTGCTCTCTCGTTTCTACTAGTAATTTCTCGTTCCTATAGCATACGCTCACGAGGAATATGATGAAACCCAATCAATTTAATTTATGCAAGCAGATCCAGCAAGTATTGGAGATATACCGTGGTCGTAAGTTTTCACTATAATCCAGAAATTAACTAATTTAGTAGTATGAGATATGCAACAATTTCAGAGTGTAAAAATCATTCGCCTTGACTGGGATCCCAGTCAAGGCGAATGATTTTTACACTCTGAAATTGTTGCATTGAAATGTACATTAGCGGATGACTCCGTTAAAAGTTACTGTTGCGGCATCTCCCGCAGTTTCTTTGGAATTAGTATGAGATAATTGCAAGAATTTGAAAACATTTTAAGTAATATTGATAATGCAATAAAATTTATTTTTTATAAATATTTTTATCTACTTAAATAATTATAAATCATTTAATTCTAGTGGTTGTAATAAATCAAGTAAAATTTTCTGTGTTTTGTGTACACATGGTATTTCAATATATACAGTTTTTCTCTTCACTTTACCTTGGCTTGATGACGGCCTTAAGGGCTACGGATACTACGCATGTAGAAAACTATGATTTAGCAATGCAATGAATAGCATTTTAAACTGATGTTCTCTAAAGTTCAAAATTAGCTCCACAGCTGTTGTGTGTTATGAAAATTAGCTGAAAATTACAAGATCTTCTGTGGTGAGACACAAGCTATTGCAAAATCGTTAGATTCTGCCAAACCGAAGTCGGGTCACACATGCAAACTGTTTTGAGGTATAAGAAAGTACATCAGTCGCTTTCCCAAATATTTATTCTTTTTGAGAGGGAACCATCTGTGTCCCCCTCCAATCTTCATCATCATCTCTAGGTTTCCCTCTCACATCAAATGCGCGACGGTAAAAAGCCTCGTTTTCCTACAACGAATTCTTTTTCTTTCCCATGCGCGCGACTATCCAACCAACGCTCCCTCATAACACCCCAACAATATCATATCTTGGATCCCGACAGCATTCTCCTTCCTTAACCTCCACGTCACCAGGTCGTAAAAGCCAGTAACACAATATTGGGTAGATCTCCCACTAGCATACAAAAGATTGCGTGTACTCTTTACAGAACCCGTCCGATTTACAGGTGTAATGTCCGGTATATACACACCAGAAAACAATATATGAATCATTTTTCTTTGAAAAATTCATTTAAAATATATGTATCCCTTTTACGCACTTGAACAAATAGCGATATGATAGTTATACCTTTAGTAAATTGAGCAATACAGAGAAGAAGCAGAAGAAGTATTTGGAAAAGCTATATCTGATGAAAAATACCGATCCACTCAATATATTTCCTATATTTGTTTTGTAATTTAACAATATCAATACATAATGATAAATCTTGTTCAAAAATATTACGCAAATTTAACGAGTTTGAGCTATACTGACGGAGTAGACAAGGCACCCCTTCTATTATTCTATCCCTCTCGGAAAAGCTTTCATCCAAGTATCTCTCCTTACTTTTTAATTTTTGAGGATGGTTTTTTGGACAAAACGGTGGGAGAAATAGGAGAGAATTGCATTAACCAAAGAAGCTTTCACAAGAAGAAGAGGATTGATGACAGGGATGTGAGATGGGATGTTTGGGTAAAGATATTTAGAAAATTCTCATTAAGCCCTGATATGGAACGTGGTTTTGTACGACATAGTTATTGAATCCGGGTGATAGGCATAGAATGGGCTTTTGATATTTGGGTCTGAGGAAAAATGGAGAATATTAAGTGAACTGAAAGTAAAATTAACGAGGAAGTGGTGGTGGAGGTGCGAGGAATTTTGGAAGAAGTCAAAAATAGGCAGCAATGATTGATTCAGAGTGATTTGATAGCCGATGGGTTGTTTAAGGCTGTATTAGAGGGAATAATGTTAGGTAAACGAAGTAGGAGTAAGAATAGCATAGGGATGTTGGACGATATGAAGGGAGGAAGGAAGTATTCTGAATTGAAAAGGGAGTACCGTGGTGTTGTCAGTTGGATTATGTTTTGTTAAGTGAGATCCGGGAATTGTCGTTGTACCGTTGGTCAGCTTGTGCCCATCATAAGTATATCGTGACCGATAGTTTACCGACAGTATTAATATTTATTGTTAATTAACTATTTTAACTGAGAGTGTTAGATAGCACACAAATTTTTCGAAACATAATCTAAATTAAAGCAATATCATAAAAATTATTAAAAATAAAAACTAAGCTGCAACATAGTAAGGTCATCAAAGTATATACGGAGCTAGAACCATCACAATTGGTCCTGCATAAAACCATACGTTAACCGTCCAACCTTACGTTTCGTCCAAATCACGCTCTTTCAAAAATCACACACCCACGCAGTCCACATTAAACTGTCCTCATCACTTACAAACCATTAACGCCCATATTCATTGTAAATTTATCACCTAATCATTTGCCCAGTGGTTACCTAACACATATGTTCTAACTTCTAACAGTTGATAGAAAGGACAGATACAACTCTCCAGGTAGGTGGTTTCATTATAAAATACGTATGTTTAAAAACGAACTTTTTAACGATCGGTTTCGTTTCGTATTTGGTATTCTTCTCTAATTTTCAATTTAAAACTGTGAATTGTTGTTTTCTGAAAACTTGGTTTTTCTTTTTTCACCCTCAAATCTTACAAAGTTTCACTTTTAGCTATTTTAGCATACATATACGTCATGATATCTTCACTTCACGAACACAGGAGAGGTGGGGAAGGTGGAATCGAGCAGATAGCAAGCGCAAAAATATTTCACCGAAGGAGAAATAGACGACACACCTTCTCACCCACTCACCCACCTCTCCTGTGCTCGTCCTTTATATGGGTTCCTATTCCTTTTTATTGTATCTATTTAAATGTGAATAAATATTTGTTCACCATATGGCAGGATTTCGTTTTTGGAGGGCTCTGTGGGCACGTGCAGCTCCACCCAATCTATGTGATTTTTCGGTACCAGCACAGGGAAATGAACTAGCCACCCTACCATGATGTGTGAATTTCACACGCCGTCGGGCTTAGTGCTGGTTGAACTCTAACATCACCAAGCAAACCGACGTTCGGGTTGATTATTGTGTTAACGTTATATGTGTGTGTGTGTGTGGGTGAGTGAGTGTGTGTGTATATATATATATATATATATATATATATATATATATATATATATATAAAAACACAGTATTCAACCGGAAGGTCGATTTGGTAAGTGATGAAAGAGTTCACCATCCATCATTCAATACTAAGTCCTATTCGGCGTGTGAAATTCATACATTTGGGTAGGGGGGCCAGTTCCTTTCACCTACCGGCTATGGTTTCCCAGGTAGATCCTGTACCCGAGAAAATCACAAAGCTTGGGTGGATCTGAGGGTGATTAGGGACGCTTACCCAGGAATCGAACTCGGGCCCTCCGGTCAGTAGTCAAACGCTCTACCACTAGAATACCGCGACCTACAAACACATTACACACACACATTCATTATATATATATATATATATATATATATATATATATATATATAATTATGTGTGTTGTACATAAAGGTGATGTACGTATATGGTAATAGAATTTTAAGATAGGTGTGAAATTGTGTCTGTATATACATATACATCTATGTATACGATTTATATACATATACATGTACACACACACACATACACACACACACACACATATATATATATATATATATATATATATATATATATATATATATATATATATATATATATATATATTTATTATTACTTAAGGACACAATTTCACACCTATCTTAAAATTCTATTACCGTATACGTACATCACTTTTCGATGGTGCTATTTTCATATCCTTTGCAAATTAAGACAAAAGTGAAGAGTAATTTCAAAATGTGCACCGTATTGCTAAAATAGAATAGTAGAAAACTATTATTGTAAGCTATTTTGGAGGAGCAAAGTTATCTCTTGTTTCATAAATACCAAAATATGAGGATAAATTATTTAGGTTTGTACTTTTCCACCATACTCGCAATAATATTACAATGGATAATTTACGCATGGATAATTAATACACTCCATTGAATGAATAATAGAAATACTTACGCAATCAAATTGTTGCATTTGAATTGAATTTCAACATATTTGAGCATCCCAAATTATACAAGATAAACTAAGATATTAAAACCAAACTGTGTGGATTCAATGCTCTTTTCCCCGCTCTCCCTATCTTTTCCCACCGGGCTCATTCTTTGCTTGGACTTACCTTATTTTATTGTTCTCCATCTTCACTGCTATTTACTTTGAGTGTGTGTATGTGTAGGTGTATCGATAATGTACGTAAGCATACAGGGTCGCACCCAAAAGTGGTAGGACTGATTTTTTTACAGGAATTTTATTGACGATATACTTACATCGACTTAATAATCTTCAAAGTATGCTCCTTGAGCTGCTACATACTTAGTATAACGTTGCTCCCATTCCCCGTACGCCCGCTGGAAATTTTCTTTGGGGATGCCGTTGATGACCCTCGTCGAAGCCTCTTGAACGGCCTTTATCGGGTCAAAACGTCGTCCCTTGAGCTGTCTTTTCATCAGGGGGAAGAAGAAAAAGTCCGGTGGTGCCAGATCGGGAGAATAGGGCGGTTGCGGCAACGTGGCAACGCCGTATTTGTCCAGGAGCTGTCTGATGACGAGCGTGCCATGGCAGAATTTTCGGCACCATCTTGGCGCACACCTTGCGCATGGCCAAATCCTGTGAAATAATGCGTTGGACGTTGGATGCAGACAGACCGAACTGGTCTACAATTTCTTCACTGGTTAAGCGTCGGTCTGTGTTCAGCAGTGTCCTCACTCTGTCCACATTCGTGTCGGTTCTTGCCGTCGATTGCCGTCCGGAGCGATGGTCGTCTTCAACGAGCTCCCTACCCTCTTTAAACAACTTGTGCCATTCAAATACTGTGGAACGGCTTAAGGCAGTGTCCCCATAAGCCTGCTTGATCATATCGAGGGACTCAGTTGACGACTTCCCGAGTTTCGCACAAAACTTCACGGATTAACGTTGCATTAAATTCAGATTCATTTTGTTTTTCGACGCGGACAAAAAACTTGCTTCACTAAAAGCGGTGTCCTCACTCAACGACAGCCCGCAGGCAACTGAGGTTGGTGTCGGTCTGTTGCTTAGAGCCCCCTTCACCTTACCCTGCCAAACAGACCCCCCTCCACCGCTCCGTTCGCGCCAGAGAAAATCAGTCCTACCACTTTTGGGTACGACCCTGTATGTATGTTTGGGTTGTATATGTGCGCAATTATATATATAATTATATATATATATATATATATATATATATATATATATATATAACACAGTAATCAACCGGAAGGTCGGTTTAGTAAGTGATGGTAGAGATCATGCAGTACTAAGCCCCTCAAAAAATATTATATATCGCCATCCCTGTAACTTCTGCCCTGCCTTCTACGTGGGCGAATGCACGACCGCACTTTCCCTCCGCATGAATAACCACCGATATTCCACCAAATCTCTCACCTTTCTTAATTATCCCATCCCTGCTCACACTGCTTCCCACAATCAAACTTTTGACGACTGCTTCTCCGTTTCGGTGACTGAAATCCTTCCCAAATCTGCTAGTCGAGCTGTCGAAACGTCAAATGTCAAACAACAAATTTTGAGTGTCCTTTCTTTGTGTCTCTATATTCTAAAAATCTACATCTGTTCATCTATATATATATATATATATATATATATATATAGTACATTACACAGTAATAAACAATATAGAAACACAAAAAAAGGAACACTCACACGTTATTTCTTGATGATTTCGACGGAATTCCACTCCGTATTCATCGGAAGATAGAGAATTAATCTTACTTCTCTATCTTCTGATGAAGACGGAGTAGAATTCCGTCGAAATTATCAAGAAATAACGTGTGAGTGCTCCTTTTTTTGTGTTTCTATATTGTTTATTACTGTGTAATGTACTATTCGGCACTTATGTGTTACGTCTACGAAAGCATTTATATGTATATATATATATATATATATATATATATATATATATATATATATATATAGTATATATATATATATTTTTTTTTAAAGGTAATCTACCGGTTAAGGTAGGTTTTTCGATGGACACAACTACCAAACAAATATTTTGTGGCTACTAACAAAACACAACCCTAAATTCTACTCTACACCAGGTCCCTCTTCATCTCTGAGTACTTTCTTCCGCCCTTCATCCCGTCCAACATCCCTATCCTGTTCCTTCCCTTTCCTCTTTTGCCCAACATTCTACCCTCTATCACAGTCTTCAACATCCCACTGCCGGTCAACACCCCCTTCATCCACTTTTCCTGCCTCCATAGGATTGCTCCCAACAAACCCCTCTCTTCGCCCACCATACCAAGTACTTCCTCATTTGTTTTCTTCTCTGTCCATTTCACCTTCTCCATTCTTCTCCACACCCACATTTCAAAAGCCTCCAGTCTACGTCTATCCTCCTGCTTCAATGACCACGTTTCCGCGCCGTACATAGCTACGCTTCATATCAAAGTTTTTACGAGTCTTTTCTTAACATCCTTACTCAAAGACCCCGTCATCAACTCCCTCCTCCTCGTGAAAGCCTCTTTGCCTAGCGCAATTCTTCTCCTTACGTCCCTACTACTTTGACCGTGTTGGTCCAAAACACTACCGAGATACGTAAACTGTTCTACCTGCTCTAGTTTTTGCCCTCCTATTTTAATGTTAAGCTTGCCCTTTTTCTTTCTAGAAAATCGCATAACCTTTGTTTTATTAATGTTGATTCTCATCCCATACCTGTCGCACTGAATTTCCAATTCACTCAGCAATGCTTGCAGCCCCTTGGCTGACTGACAAACTAAAGCTTGGTCATCAGCAAACCTAACTGATTTTACGAATTCCCCGCCCACTTTCATTCCTACCTCTAGTTCTTCCCATGCCTCTTTGATCATTTCCTCTGCATACAGGTTGAACAGCAACGGTGATAATGGGCCACCCTGCCTTACACCCCTTCCTAACACTGCCCATCCTGACTCCCCGTTTCCCACCCGCACCTGAGCAGTCTGAGACATGTACAGGTTGCGGATTAGCCTCCTTTCCCTCCAATCTATTCCTATTTTCTGCAGAATACTCATTAGTTTTTCCCAATTCACTCTATCAAACGCTTTTTCGAAATCTACGAAACAGGCAAATACCTCCTGGTTGTGTTCTATATTCCTCTCGATTAATAATCTCATTACTGCAATGGCATCACGCGTACCTCTCCCCTTCCTAAACCCAAACTGATCATCCCCTAAGTAACCATTTGCCCTACTCTCTATCCTTTTGTTTATGATCCTGAGAACAACTTTAGCTGCGTGGGATATCAAACTAATTGTCCTATAGTCCTCACATGACGTGGCCTTTACCTTTTTCGGAATCGGAACTAAAACTGCTCTCACAAAGTCTTCCGGCCAGATTCCCTCCTCATAAATGCTACGGATCAGCCCATATAGCCTCTTCCTCCCACATTTTCCTAAGCATTTTAAAAGTTCCACGGGAATGTTATCTACCTCCACGGCCTTATTTAGTTTCATCTCCCTTAATGCCCTTTCTATCTCATTGTCTAGTATGCCTGGACCTAAGCTGTCTTCCTCTACGTCATTTTCTTTTTCAATGTCTAACTGTGTTGGTCTGAGTTCTTTACTATACAGTTCTTATATATATATATATATATATATATATATATATATATATATATATATATATATATATATATATATATATGTGTGTGTGTGTGTATGTGTGTGTGTGTTTTTGTGTGTATATATGTACTTTTTTCTTTTCGATGTGCAAATCTGTGTTAAATGAATTTATATCTTTCTATGTGTATTTATGTGTACCTATGAATGCAACTATAAGTTTAGTGCCTAACATAATATGTACCTGTATTCGACGATGGGTTAAATGGAAGAAGGGACCATTAGGACTGAATTTCGCCCAAATAAAGATTTTATCTATCTATCTACCTAGAAAGAAAACCTACAACTTTCAAATTTTATTCTCATTAATTCTTACGAAACGATTCGTGTTCAAATATGATAAACTGAAATTAGAAACAGTAATTTAAATCAACAAAAGGTTCTAACCTGGACAGGAGATGGAATCACGATTAAGAGGAATACATTTTCCAAAAGGTATTTTTCCAAGAGGAATTTTTGCCCCTTTTTAATCTGGCGCATCAATTTCAGAACACCTATTTGAGTTGTAGCGCGACTCTCATCAACTCTTATCAAAAATTAATAGCGATGAGATCCCTTATAAACACCCTATGAATATTCACGCTCACATACGTACGAGAGGAGGTTATTGGCTACTCCATAAGACCCAGAACAACATAAGTTGGGAATTTCATGGTTGAGAAAACAATTACAATACGATGGATGTGTGGCAATCCGAATGCACTTGTTTCCTAAATGGCACCAACAGTCCTGAAAAACAGCCCAAGGGATGTTTTTCTCACTCACACATGCCCTAGCCATTCTTCACCCCGCCCTCTCCCGCCTGCACCGACCTCCAAATCCAACAATCAAGTATCGTTATTTTATTCCATCTCCCTTTTCCTTTGCGAAGAAAAAGAGATGACGAGGAAAAGAGGGGGAAGCATTCTTTATTCCCCCGCATCGTGTGCCACCCCTCGTTAAGGGTAAGATGTGGTGAAGGGATGAAATCAACGAAGGGAGGGATGAAGGAAAACGGTCGCCCGGTGCGCCCGGGAAAGGTTGCGTAGGTGGGCCAAGTGGGGCAGAGGGGTACTAAGGGGGCGAAATGGGGCAAAAGTGGAGAGCAAAGGTGGGGGTTTGCGAAAGGGAGAGGGATGGTAGGTGGACGAATGCGGACGGAAGGGGGGAGCGGCAGGGGGCGGCGGAGGAAGGGGAGCCGATGAAAAGGATTTCGCTTTTCCGTCCGTCCCCTTTCCCCAGAGTCAGCACTACGTCCATATCTTCTCCTCTCTCTCCCTCCCCCCCTCCACTACGACGAATTTTCCGCCCCCAATCCCCTCTCCGTCAAAATGGCCCTCCTTCCCACCCCACCAAAAATCCCACCCGCCCTAGACAAGCGCGCTTTTATAGCTCCGCTCAGAGACTTTAAGGCCCCCTCTCGCATGCCTGCCGTTATGCTTGCATCGTAAATCTGTGAGTTCTTCCACATAATATATCCCTCCCTTCTTTTTCATCCTAGAACGCACGCTAAACATTTCGGGCCCGGATAAAAAAATGTCAGCAGCCCTCGTACACGGAGACAGCCCGGGAGTTTAAAGGGGCCGGCTGATGGGACCGTCTCTCATATTCCGCCTCCCTCCCACTTCCCTCTCGAGCGTGGGAAAGCCAGAGAGAGAAGAAATACGGGACGGAGTCCTCTTGAGTATCCGGCCCTGGACATTTTTTGTCCAATTAATGAGTAGGTTGACAGAGCTCCTCCCGAATTAGCACTCAGTCGCTTGCTTGTACGCGTTAATGTTTGGACACGGGTGATGTCACGCGCATCCGAAGTTAGCGAGAGGGTTTGTGTCATGGTACAATGTCCCGGAACAATCGAATATTCCGGCGCAGTGACCCGATTCAGGGCTGGGAAATGATTTCAGCTCCCGGTTCGAAGACCGAGGGAATCAATGCGAAATTTGGAAAGTGGTATTGCATATTTTTGGATACAAAATTGGGGAAAGTCGGTCCTAAACCGTAAGACTAAAACCGAAATACAGTAGAAAAGCCACATTTGGAATTAATTTTTCTTACCGAAGTCTAGTGTCGAATCTTCCACGAAATAGATCTAAGATGATTACTTTTAATAAAGTTTGAGGAATTTTACCTTCGCGTTGAATAATTATTAACACCATTAAAAAATTATTTCCACCCGAGTAGCCCTCTTTAAAAAATACCAATCATGCTCAATAGATGCCTATAACGCCGATTAAAACAACATATAGAAGCTTAAAGTATACCACATTTCATTATGATTACGTTTGTTTTCAATATGGCATTAGCATGTAAATAACCATTGCTTTTCCCTCAAGTTGCTCAAGAATGATGAAAGTCATAAACTAATCTTAATAAATCCCGAATTTATAATCGGAACATGCACAATGGCACATAAACCCTTTCAAGATACCATAAAATAAATACGGAGGCAAGATGTGAACGGAGATAGGTCATTAAATTTATCGGCGAGTCATTCAAAATGGCTGTTAAGCTAACGTGAGAATAGTGAGTTTAGAAATATATGTACCGGTCGCAAAAATCTAAAGTTAAATGTGCCGTAGATTTTCGGTTGACCAGAACTAAGTTAAGAATTAGTTTTTGAGTATCAACAACATGACAGATGACAACATTACAGATAGGTTTATTGAGGTGTAGGCTTCACCTTCTCGAATATTTCAGCGTAAATTCCAGTTGTACTCCACTCATTTTCAAGGATCTTGTTTCAGTCCGGCGTGGGTGTAATTATATTTGAATGCACATTAATTTACGGTATTTTGCTTTTGGTTAAAGATATCAATTTTTTTAATGAAACCTCCTTTTCTTGTGTCTAACAAATCATACGTCATGTACACTTTTCAATACGGAAGAGAACGAAATATGACACACAATTTGTATAACTTCCCAAATTTCAGGATGAAATAACCTCTCGATTATTTATTTTTCTCATTCCAACTTTTTAAGTATGGATAAAAGTAGTGTTCTTGTGGATATTATTGTGAAAACATAGTAGTTCTTGGAGTTATGTGCGGTATCCGACTTTGGAGACCACGGGGACAACTGCCCCTAAATATGTTAAAACCCAAACTTCTGACCTATATAGCCGTGTCCAAATATCCGACAAAGTGGCCCCTATGGCCGTGACTATTGTAATTGTAGCATTATTGTACAACCACTTACGAGTACTTTGATAAATTTCATTCAAAATTCGCGACATTTTCTTGAATCTTGAAGTCTCCTGAACATTGATGGTAAACACGAAGACGCATAAGACCGAAGACATGCTCTTGAGATATTTTATGTGAACTATTGTAAAAGGAACAGTTAAGCGTGAAAAATTGGACCTGAGGTAGCCGAGGAAGGCTGAAGGATCACTATTCTAATCATAAAGAAGTTTATTCTGAAAAGGGGATGGAAACTCGGGTTTCCTGAAGACTGCTTAAATCACGTGATGCAATTAAAAAATTTCAAACTGGAAATGAGTGGATAGTCTTCCCTGAAATGTTTTTTGGATTAAAAAGAAAATCTGTTTCATGTCAGGATTGCACGTTTCTCATCGGTGCGGATAATGCTCCACCTTCTCCAATTATATTTTAATCAGCTTTACGTACTTTCCCCATCCATTTTCTTTATAATCATATTTTGTATAACTATTTCAGAGTAGATATGAATCCGTGCATATAAATACCAGCACACTCAGTGAAGTTGCGTTTTGTTTTGTTTCGTTTTGAAACTTCTTTTCATGTCCATGTCTCGTATTTGCCTTTTTTATGGATTCATCAAAACCGTAACCCTTTTTGAATGGCAATACACAATTCATGACACACTCTTTGGTATGATGACTTAGATTGCAAATTTCCTGGTTTTACTTGGCCTACACAAGCTTTTCTCAACTCTTATGTGTTAATATTTCCTTTGTATGATTACATATCCTTTCCATTTCTAAAACAAACTGAGATACTTTCCTTTGATTTTCCAGTTTCATATACAATCTTCTCTCGTGTGGTTCCCACACACCTCTGCCAAATTCTAACGGTGAACGATCAAACGTTTTAAACACCAACTCCTTTATTTTTTTAAGTCTTTCCTAATTTATGAACGACATATTTATAGATTTGAAGTGAAATGTACTGCTTTTTTCTTAATCCTAACGCACTAAACTATTTTATTTAAATCTTTAAGAAAAGTTCTTTTTCGTCTATACTTATAATAATCTGATGCTGTTCCAACGTCCATGAAAACTGATTTATTTTATATCTTCTTAAAGAATTTTCATGAAAACATATAGCTATAACAACCTTATTGTACCACCTAAAATTACTCCTAGTTTTTTATTTACTTTTGAAAAAGTCTGGCATATGTGTTTTCCTGTTTATTTTATAAAAAGTCAGTGAGTAAAATTCTGTTCTAAAATTCTAAATGTTCAACTTTACAAGAATTTATCACGTGGAACCTCATTAAAAGAGTCTGAATAGTCAAAAGTAACTGTGTTTACGAACCAACTGCATTCCAATTTGTCATGTAATTTTTGCGTATCAGCTGCGTTTAACACGAAAAATCATGGATAAAACTATTTTTCTAATAAAAGTTTCTACAAATAATTGCTAAAAAACCTATTTAGTTTCTTCCATGAAATTAAAGATATAATCTACAGCTACCTACCTATTTCATAATTTTATAAATAACTGATGTTATGCTAAGTGTTCTACAGTTCTTATCATCCATTTTATTTGCATACTTATCAATTGAAAATATAGCTGTCATTTTCCACTCTACTAGTACACAATTTTTTTCAAAGAAACCTAAAATAATACCATGAAATATGGAAGTGGACTTTTGAGATTCCAATACATTTCTTTTTCACAAATAACTTATAGTCCTTTATAGTAAATTCAGTTGCACACACTGAATTTTTACGTGACTGTGACTATTGGACTTTGAGATTATTTGGTCGAGAGTGGAATTTAAAAACTGAAACGTGAATATTTCCCGAAAAGGTACACAAAAAAAAGTAGGAAATTTGGTGACAATAGGAAGGAACATTGGAGATGCTTTCAAGACAACTTCGCAACACACTTCCCGACACATCTTTTAGAGCAAAAGCACTCTCGAAAAGGTCCTCCACAGCGAAACTAAGTGACCGACACTTGAATTACTGGCTCAAGTGGAAGTTTTGAAAAGTTTCGCAAAACGACGGCCGCAGTCGATGGCCATTTGTGGTCTTTCCACTACCTCCCCCTTTAAAGTCACAAAATACTTGACCACAGAGCGTAGTTGACCTTGACCCAAGTGCCAAACACTCTAAATCCCTCCACTCCTTCCTCACCTATTCACACTCTTCATATCTTGCATCTCTGTTCAACGGCATCCACATCGTCATATCTTCAAAACCGCACGTGATAAAGTAAAACAATGGATTTTAATGCTGTGCTTGTCAACCTAGTTTACGGTAATCATTGCATCAATATCTTATCACCATGTTATCATTCATATCTGGTTACCTGGCATGTATCAGACAATATATTAAGCAAGTATGTTAGAGTATGCCAATATTTTTTCGTTTGAAATACAGGGTGTGTTCCGGAAGTAATGCTTTTGGATTTTTCGTGCCACTCCTATTGATTGTGAAGGAAAACGCTAAGCTTTGCCGCAAAACCAGTCTTAGTGCTCTCCAAGCTGTGGAGGTGGCAGGACGTTAGTTATTGTAAACCCTCATCGTGTCAAAAACGTAACGAAAATAATGGAATCGACAATCGAGCAACGACACGCGTTAATTAAGTTTTGTTCTAAACTGAAAAAATCTCTTGAGGAAACAAACAAAATGATTCGTGGGACTTACGGGGACTCTGCTCAGTCGTACTCACAAGTTTCGAGGTGGTTGAAGGCCTTTAAGGGGGACCGGGAAGAGGCTCACGACGAACAGTGGGGCCGTCAAACAGCAAAACCGGCAACGATGTAGCTCGTGTTCGATAATTGTTGGACTTTGACCGTCGATTGAGCATCAAGATGGTTGCCAATGAACTGGACTTGTCGTCTACCGTTGCGTTTTGCATTGTTACTGAAGATTGAGCGATGAGGAAAGTGTGCGCCAAGCACGTGCTCACGGTGTTTTCCACAACGCGGTACGACTCCCTGAGTTCCTTGCCAAACCCCAGGTGCAAACATTGCCCCACCCCCCCTATAGTACTGACGTCGCCCCAGCAGACTTCTGTTTGTTCTCTCGAATTAAGGCAGCCCTGGAAGGTTCCCGTGTTTCGTCCATAGAGATCCAATCAGCTGTGACGAAGACCTTAGAAGAGCTCCACGAAAACGTCTTCCAGAGCGCACACTGGCCATAGCGGAGTCGCAGGAATAATTGTGTAGAACCCAAGGACAGTACTTTGAAGACTTTTATATGTTTTTGCAAATCTGCTCAATAAATTACTTAAAGAAGAAATAATCGCATTACTTTCGGAACATACCCTGTATATAACTCTCCTTTCGTACCGAAAACTTAAGTGACATAATTTTGATGTTGCACATCTAACGTATAATCACCCCATGTACTAACACACAGCTTCCTGGATAAATACTTTCTACATGAACCTGTGAGTGTTAAACAAAATTTTAAGTCATAAAGGCAATAATAATGATGAAACACTTTTAAAAAGCTAATTCCACTGCTGCGCTGACCGAGTACTAACTGGGTCTCCCGCTTGATGGACTTTTGATGCCCTTTCTGCGTCCATTATCGACCATTTCACGTCAATCAACATGTCCGCGACGCAACATTTAAAGGCGAGTAGGCGCGTGTGGAAGTTTGCCGAGTAGTTTTAAGTGAGTTAGGCCTAACTCTTTTGGCGGTGTGCGGGTGGGCGCGCGCGGGGAAGCATCGTCCTCCGGGGCGGCTAACCCACTTAAAACTACTCGAGTAATTTGAAGGCACATGACGTGCGTGGCCCACCGTGGGGTCACCTCCCCTCTCCCCAGCACCCCGTGCGCTCCCAAAACCCCGCTTCCACCCTAATTGCATTCGCCCCTTCATCACCATCCAATATACGTGCTGTCGAAAACATTTGTACACATACGCCGCTCCCCCAAAAAACCTCCCCGGTTCGTTTAATGCATTTTTAAGGGATTCATTGAAAGAAGTAAGGAGGCTAACAGCGGATCAACCATTCCGCAATCGAAATTAAGTGGAAGAAATGACCTCTAACTTCTATTGTGGGGGAGGTATGGTTATTTCCTGCGGTTTTTCGGACAGAACTGTCACCCGTAATATAGATGAAAAGCGAGCTGTTGTTCATTCTACACCAAAAACGTAATCCACCAAGCCGTCAGGGTTATTTGGATGGAGGTAAAGAATTGGAAAACATAACAAAAACTCTCTCCACACCGAGATAATACCAAGTTTCGTCGATTTGACCTCTGCAAACAAACCAATTTCCACCGTTCAACTAACCAGAAGATTGGTTTTGGGGCCATAAAATATTTAACAGGATAGTTAAAAGTCAACTTAAAATTTTATGAATAATGTTTACACCCATGCTCTATGTCACACTATATGATGCTAGTATAATGAATAAATAAAATTCTCTCGCTTCAGTTCTAATATCTGTAAGCTTCATTTAGCTGGAGGTAGATAAATGAGAAAAATGTTGTAAAAATTAATTTTCTAAAAGAAACGTATGTTTGAATACCACAGTTCTTTTCCATTATTATCCAATTCCTAAAATTTGCCTACTAATTGCAATATATATGTTGAAAATATTTAATAATCAACGATATCTACATTGAGGATATCTACAATGAAGATAATATTACAGTTTTAATGCCCAGTAAAGGAAATATTTAAACGAAAAAATTAATTATCTTCAGAAGGAAGAATTTTATAGAAACTAATATTCTACTACCACAATTCTAGTGCTAAATAATTTTATCTATCCTAGTTTTTATTCAATGTAAAATATTCAATTGATTCACTACACTGGCGTTAAATGAATTTCAATCTCATTGTTCTACTAAGATGTTTTTTTGTATATTTTTTATCTAGCATTGTGTTCAGCAGCCTTCATTTACACCATACTTCTTGAAGTTATAATAATTTTAATAAAGTATTGAATTCAACCTCCAGCCACTCAAGACGCAGTGTGTGTGTATGTATACATATATATATATATATATATATATATATATATATATATATATATATATATATATATATATATATATATTAATATATGTATATATATATATACATATATATATAATATATATAATATATATATTATATATATAATATATAATATATATATATATAAACGATAAATACTGTAATCAACGCGAAGGTCGGTTTGGTAGGTGATGGTAGAGTTCACCCAGTACTAAGTCCGACGGCGTGTGAAATTCACACAAGAAAAGTATATGCAATATAAAGTTTTTCCCGTTTCTTTAGCCCCCCATTCTATTTAACATAGGACATTACTAGAATATTCTCAAAATTCACGCTGTCTTAAGATTTCTTGACATTCACAGATTAGGGAAATTTTGTTAGATATCGTCTTGTAGCGCGTTGAGATAGTTCCTTTAAGTCATTTCAAAGAGACTCATGATGGTGAATAATATCCCTCCGTTATAAAAACTCGTTAATTTTATACAGAAACTAATTAAAATTTTACAAATTTCCCTAGGTGTTCTTTCAAAGCGATAATTCACACACCCTTTCATGGCAAAATCCCAATCTTGCACAAAGGTTACTTTGACGGTGCCTAATAATGAAAGAAATGCCAAGAAATAATGAAATAAGAGCTCGTACAAGACGAGAGGATTTTAAAATCAAATGAAAGTTAAATAAATTATGGAGATCTTTGCATTTTCTTTACCAGTGCGTAACAAATTAGTACTTAAACGTGTCAGTGAGCATTTTTGACCAAAAAAATTATAATTGTTTAACACCAGGACGAAAATAACTATGGGTGCATGAACAAAGAAAGAAGATTAAATTCCATCGTAAAATTGCTCATAAAAATATGAAGAGATGAGAAACAAAGATGTATTCTAAAGAGTGGAGGAGGGATAATAATTCGTACATAACAGTTGAAATGTGAAAATTATCTAGAAACAATTTATACACAATTAATACGCCTCAAACATGGCAGAAATGAGAAAACAGAATGTAACACAAAGATCTAGGTATTAATAATTTAATATGTAAATATAAAGAATTATATACATGTAATTAACTGCGGACTAATTTTAAAAACGACAGGAATTTTGATTCCATGAGAAAGAATAATCTTGATATTAATAATTAAATAAATAAATTAACCTTTATGCTAGATAAAAATACACGCGATTAACCGCTAACTCGTACGGCAACTCAAATGTATTCGCACTAAACGTAGAAGAGTAAGGTATGGATCAAATCTTTGGAACCATGCTTCAATGGCATGAAATGCCATGAAATAACAAACGCTAGTGCAAATGTTTGGAGAGAAATCGACCAAAAACATTTATAGGCATTTCTAAGTTAAATTTTAATGAATTGAACGATTTAGAGGAATCACGTTGATATTTTGGGGCACGGCGATAATTCTCGAGTATTTGAGAGGAAACGCGAAATAACAATTGCCACTCCCTAACTGCCAAAAACTGCCAAAACTCGCCGTAACTCCTTTGTCGTTACCATAGCGAAAGAACACTAGCTGATGGAACGCTGCGTAATAAAGTGAGGCAAACTTTCTAACCACGTACCGACACGATGATAAAAGGCAAGACTCTTAATTCAGCTCATGACTGAGATCAAAAATGTCCCCATTCATTGTTTACGCTATATGCCCGAGCGCCTGGCCCGAGGCGTGACGTGTCTGGATTTTAGATTGTTCTAATCGTTCCTCAGAAGCCGTTCCGTTACGCTTCACGCCTCTTGGTCCCCCCCTCACCCCTTTCAAACCACCACCTCCTCCCCTACACCCCGCCGTCAAAACAGATAAGCCCTCCTTCCCTTCCAAAAATTCATCACACAGCGCCAGGATCATCCTCGCACGAGTAGACAGGATTTCTCCTTTTCCTTGATGATTTTATTTCCTTCGGGGGCGAGAGGGGGCTTTCCAAGATGCTTTCAAAGAGGAATAGAAAATAACGAGCCTCGTGAAAAAGTCACCCCTCCCCCTCCGCCTCGCCCCCACAATGTCAGATTTGAGAGGAGAAGATTGTTGGTCCTGATTGCGAAAACATAATCAAACGGGAAAAAGTTTGATTGAAATGGAAATCGATGAGAATTTCTGCGTCATTCCTATAAGGTGTGCACTTTTGGATGGAGGAATCTGTTACTGCTTACAGCCCTCATAACATCATTTTAAACTGGAGACAAATACAACGATTAACTTTCCCCGGGAGGAAATAAAATCCTTACTTCGATTTACGCCACCGCAAAGTAGAACAATTTGTTTTACTTCGCTCCTGGAGAAGTAGTAGTATTTAGGGGAGGCGACCGACAGCTGAGGTCATTTGTGCCATAGGAGATGGACAGGAAAGGATAAAGTGTGGAGAGAAACCCGGCGTCGGCATTAGCCTACTCTTTGCGAAAGGCGCCAAGGGGCCCGCAGCTTAACGTCCCATCCGACGGACGGTGCACTCACTCAAAGTGCCCTCCAGAAAGCACCTCAAGTAGGGATCGAGATATTCAACACGACCGGGATTTGAACCCGGGCCCTCTGGGTGGGAAGCCAGTCCGATAGCCACGGCAACATCTCGATCCCCCTCTCTTCAGGAATTGAGTCATTTGTGCACAGGGATAGCTTGTGACTCTTCAATCGCTCTTCATTTAATATAACTTCCTCTAAAAACCGTTTTCACAGGAAAAATCTAGAATGAGAGACGACAGGGTGCGTTCCGAATGTAATGCAATAAAATGTCCCGCGCCACTTCTATTGGTTGGAGTGGGATCACTTTATTTGGAATGCATGGAAGAGACGCTTAACTTTGCCGCAAAACAAGTCTCAGTGCTCTCTTCAGGAATTGAGTCATTTGTGCACAGGGATAGCTTGTGACTCTTCAATCGCTCTTCATTTAATATAACTTCCTCTAAAAACCGTTTTCACAGGAAAAATGTAGAATGAGAGACGACAGGGTGCGTTCCGAATGTAAAATAAGATGTCCCGCGCCACTTCTATTGGTTGGAGTGGGATCACTTTATTTGGAATGCATGGAAGAGACGCTTAACTTTGCCGCAAAACAAGTCTCAGTGCTCTCCAAGCTGTGGAAGTGGCAGGACGTCAGTTAATGTAAATCTCTGCGCGTCGACCGTGTCATGAAAAATATGGAATCAACGATCGAGCAACGTTACGTGATTACTAAGTTTTGTGCCAAACTGAAAAAATCTCTTAAAGGAGACTAAGAAAATGATTTGTGAGGCTTGCAGGGACTCGGCTCTATCCTACTCACAAATTTCGAGGTGATGGTGATGGTTTAGATTCTTCCAATCGAATGGCTTGCAAGATTAAAAAATATATTTATGTTCTTGAAATTGACAATACTATTCTTCTTCATCCGAAGTAAAAATGATGAGAGTGATATGGTGCCTTAATTATGAAAACCATGATCGCGACACTGGATAGTGTGAAATGGTCTTCACTGCAGTGGAGATATTCCATCATTCCCATCGTATTTCAGAGCATGAGCTGATTTTCTGTTAACTCGTGGTTTAATACTCTTAGCCCCACCTATAGCACAAATCAAATACATCCATTTATCGTTTCAAAGCACTTTGCTCGACATTTTGCTTAGTGAGTGATGTTAGCCATATCTTCCATAAAGACTTGCTTCAGGTCCTCCCTAGAACTGAAACTAAAATAAAATTTCGTTTGAGAACGTCTTGCTTTCTCGCTTCACCATCTAATTCAGTTAACTACATTGACTTTGGCAACGGAAAAATGCTCTCTTCAGGGCACTCCCCCGTGATGAGTACTCCTCCCAAATGGAAAACATTTTATTCGAGGAGACCCTTTCACTTGTGGTCACTTTCAAAAGAGGACGCTGGGGAAAGGTCTCGGTCAAAGAATTCGGGAATTCTCTAAGATCTTTCCTCATCTTCCATTAATTTTCAATCCATGGCAGGGAGTAAAGGGCTCCAGAAAATATTTTTCAAAATGTTAGCGTACTCTAACATACTATATAGGCCGATGATGAAGAATCATATGAAGAATATTTAAATTGTTTAAAACTGATTCGAGATTTAAAAAAAAATTCCACACAATTGTACTCCATCACCACTAAAATATAAGTGTTAAGCGATAATAAAAAAATAAACAATTATTTACACTGCACAAGAAATAACAAAGATATTCCAATCTGGACGTTTGCCTACGCGGGAGATTTAAGCACTCGGCCGCGAGCGCTTCCACACAAAATCACCGGCAGGTGTTCAAGCGGGTAAGCAGAAGGAAACGAAGGGGTTCTTACTCCCCGCAAAACCCCCTCTCCCATCCCGCTACTGCACGTCTTCCTTCCTAACCCTTAAAACCACCCCCTTCTTCCTTGTTCCTTTTTGTCGCTCGGACGAAAACGCTTCAATAAAAGGGGGAACGTATAAGTTTGACGCACACACACACACACACGCATGCACACGCCCCCCCGCAATCGATGGCAAAAGTTCCGAGAGGATCGAAGGCATCCTGGAGCCACGGAAGCTACTTCCCACTCCCCACCTACCGAACAAAGTTCCCGATTCATGAATCTCTATTTAGGGCGAACCAAAAGGGGGAACTTCACGGCTCCCTGCGGTAGATAAGTAAAACTTCGGGCCGGTCGGGTTTATCGCCATAATCTCTTCTTTCCTTTCCCTTCCCTTACCCTCCCGTCTCTGTCTCGCATATCCATTCACAAGCAAGCACACACACCCCGATCACCCCTCACCTCCCCACATGGCGCGAGTGCTCTTCCTTCTTAGCGCAAAGCACGAGGAGTTCCAGAGTCGCAGGGAGGGTTCCAACCCCGAGATCTTTCGGTGCCCCGGAGACCATGGGAACCGTCCGCACGTGTTCTGAATTGACGGAGGATGGGGTTAAGTTTGCGGACGCCCACGCGAGCCGTGGTGTTGGGAGAAAAGGGCTGACATTCCGAGCACATCGAGAGCACGACCGTGTTTAAATCACTTAATCAGGTCAGCGACCACCTCGAAGATTGGACCATTTTAATCCACTCGGGCGATCCGTCTTTGTTTTATTCCTCGAGCACACTTTAACTCCAGAATCCGGCCCCAACAAACAACGGAAACTCTTTCCACACCCACATACGAGAGTTGGAATCTATTTCATAGCCGCTCTAAGTGGATTCATGGATATTCTAAACACGCATCAATTTATAATGGGAGGAGTCAACCTCAGCCGTACTCTTATAAATGGGCAAAGGATGGGTGAGGGAAATTAGAGAAGATATATGCAGTAAATCAATAAAAATTATGAAAAATGACTGAAAATAAAAATGATAACAAAGTAAATATAATAAAATACTAAAAATAATTTAAATAAATAGATAATGCACACGGTTAGAACAACGAAATGAAAAAATGCAAATAAATCACGTACTCTCCAGCTTGGATGTTCTATAAAGCATTGGTCCTTGCTAGTCTCAAGCACTCGAACTCTATCAGGGCTTCCGAGAGGTTTTCCTCTGCGCCAGAGGCCCACCAATCATACGTAATAAATAAAATTAAAATTATAATAATAATAAATGAAAATTAATCACCCACTCTTTAGCTTTGGTTGTACTATACAGCATTGATCCTTGCTAGTCTCAAGCACTAACATTCAATCAGGGCTTACGAGAGGTTTCCCTCTGCGCCAGTGGCCCGTCAGTCACACGTAATATAATAATAAAAGCAAACTAATCACACACTCTCTATCTTGGATGTACTAAAGAGCATTGATCCTTGCTTGTTCCAAGCACTCACACTCTATCAAGGGATCCTTTGCCCATTTATATGAGTACGGCCGAGGTTGACTCTTCCCAATATATTCATACGGCCGTAGTTACCGTTTGCTTTATACACGTATCAATTAATTATGATGCAGCTTTACAAGGTCATTCATTATCGCTCAAGATTTTTCGACGTATTAATGGTAGATTTGGACGGTTTATGGCTAATATCCTTACCTTCTATGCATTGTCTGGACTTTCCCTTAATAACCCTGATGTATTTCAACATACATTTTTTACGACTTCCGTTTTCATACTCTGTACATATTTCGATATCTCCCTCCCTCTGGCTGGAGTATTAAAAGTTCACCGTTCACGCAGCCGTCAACGCATGCCAATATTTTTTAACCCACTTTTTCTACCCTTTTAGGTTTCTCCCAGCATATTCCTCTTAAGTCTTCCCTGATCAAAACGGTTTCCTTCGTTTTCCTCGCTTCATAATTTATTTTTTCAATTATGTTGCTCGCACCGCAGAATCCTCCAATTTATTTCCATCCCCTTTCCGCAAATATCTGGTTTCAGATCGATGCAGTTTCATGCTTAAATATAATTACTCCTGATGATATTCTTCTTGTGTTTGAGAAGTGATATTTGGATGAGATAATTGTATTGCCACTTGTAATCAGCATTAAATCTAACTCCACAGTCCAGGTTTAGGAAATAACCTATTCAACAGTTGGACTTTAAGAAAATTATCTACGACATACTCCACTTAATTGAAGTTAAAGTTCAAATAAATTAGAGCCTTGCACTTATTTGCTTGTAATTAATCCCTCTGCCTACCCCGTTTATCAACTTTATGGGAGATTTCAGAAGTTCCTATGCTTTAATCGAGTTGTGCGTCTCAGATTTCAGGGTTTCAGGCCCTGACAAGGTTTTTTGGAGGCTGTGAGAGCGATTAGCGACCCTTGATAGACGGAAATCAACGGCATGATACCCTTTTGGAGAAGTTTCATACCGCCCGTCCTATAAACCCTGTAAGGCTGAATCGATTATGATCTAAAATGCAAGAAAGTGTTAACAGATACAATTATCACCTGATGAATAATCATTTAACTCATAAAAAAAACTATATTTATGAACTCGATATTGAAATTGAGTCATTCCTTCATTTAAAACTAGGATATGGAATTCAATTTTAGAGGTAAATATGGATTTAAATAATAATTATTGCTTAGATTAAAGTAATCATATTAGATGAAATTTTCAGAAGATTTAACTAATTTAAAATATAATAATAACACTTATATGTAAATAATAACTCTTTGTTAGTGTTGAAATTATTTACGATTGTGGATTAGCTTCACGGTTTGTTGAGGAGAGAGAGTATTATCAGATACATGTACCCACACACATTCGGTTTGACCACATTCAAGTTGGCTTATTTATTATACACCATTCGTTGATAAGTGAACATTCATTATAGTATAAAATCTATAGCATTCTTATCTAGGGTATTTTTAATTATTATTACGTAGGTCAGGGCCTAAATCATGTCAGGTAACACCATACATAAGTTTTATTTTATATATTTCCGCTGTGTCATTTATAAAACCCACACATGCAGCAGCGTAACATATAATCCCTAACGATCGTTGGTAAGATAACAATTGTACCCATTTCTGTATTTTGAGTTACCTAAATAGAGGCATTTCATATCGCGTTTATACGGAACAAGTGTGCAAACTGATTATAAATAATAATCATCTGTTATATACTAACTGAATAAATAATTTTACTATATTTGCACGAACATTTAAACTTCCATTGACCATATATCTTGACTAAAGCGATTCTATTATTCATGAAATGTTAAGCTAAACCATCTCCCTCAAATAATATGCTATACTTCCCCTAAAAAGATTTTGAGATTCATAGATTGGTGTTGATAAGTTTCAATGTTCGAAAAGCACATCAGCTCTTCAGATAGGATTCCTCTTTGGTTAGATATTGCTGTTTCTATCATGAAGCATCTCAATGGAGTACTTTGAAAAGATAAGAACTCCTTAATTACAGATCTTATAATGGCAATTTTCTCTAACAAATGAAGTAAAGACTAGCTTATATATTTATATGCCTGAAATGTCACCATTACAGTTAAGCAAACGATTTCTAACCCAGTGAGAAATATCCGAGTCCATATTATCCTAAGAAATACCAATGATTCCGAGGAAACATCCTTATGGTTATGCGATTTGCAATGCTTAACGGTTTCCAGCAGTTCCGTAACTTGCAGGCGTTCCTCCGTCCCTTCGTTTATGTGAAGCTAATGCTTGTATATCAGGGTACTCAGTAATAGTCTTGGAAAAGAATTTTATGATAAGTGTAGAGCATCTGTGATAAGGAGATACGGTAACCATACCCACTGATGTGAAAATCTCAATATTAATTTTGTGCAAAAGCTATTTATTATGAACAGTTTCAAAATCTGACATTGAAAAAAATCACTGATGAATAACGATAGAGAGATGTAATTTTCTTCTATTTGACCAGCATATGGCTAATATCATAACGCTCACCATCATCATGAACCAAATCACCACTGATCATCTCGATCCAAACTTGATATAATAAAGAATTTTGTATGTCGATTTAAAGATATGATATATCATTTTATCACATTTTAATAACCATTGCATTTCGACACTGTTAAATTTATTGTTTGATTTTCTATTTCCGTACTTATTTTGAAGGCCAAAACGGATCATTTACGACCCTTACGTCAAAAGTTAATTTATAACTAAAGTAAAACTCTTGTTTCCTCGCTACTTTTTATACCATTCAGTTGCATCAGTTGCCACGGATATCTCCCGTTTTTCTTTTTAATAATGGCATCTTGCACCCTTCTCTTTCAATGAAGTGCGTAGAA
The DNA here is from genome assembly GCF_022747635.1 of Hetaerina americana. Lineage (NCBI taxonomy): Eukaryota > Metazoa > Arthropoda > Insecta > Odonata > Calopterygidae > Hetaerina > Hetaerina americana. The sequence goes on along the minus strand of NW_027287205.1, from coordinate 11,431,044 downwards.
TTCAATGCAAATGTTCCTCGAAGATTAAGGCACTAAAATTCTAGAGGAGAGTGTGTGGCTAGAAAGAGAGATAGGAATATGGTTTTTTTAAAGTTCAAAAATATTGCAAATACGCGCAAAACGTCATAATGATATTTTTGGGAAATACATTATATTCATTAAAAATAAGCAGTTGGGAGACTTTGTTGGACATTTTTGATAAGGCATTGAGATTGGCAATAAATAAAAAAGTCCAAACAATGTAGACCATGATCGTGGCCTTTGATTCGCAATCACGACGGCCGGATGATTATTCTTTGAACTGTGTCTACTGTTTGAAATAAATAATAATTTATTAATTTAACTTTTCCTACTCAATCATTTTAACTATCACAATGGTACTTTAAATACGAAATATAAAATCTTTTAGCAACTAGCAACCTCTAACTAAATATTTCCACGAAGATGGCAAAAAAGCTGCTAAATTTGTCGTGGCCTTCGATGTGCCGACTTTGCTGATCACCGTTGTGAATGCACATGTAAGGCCATGTCAATCGTGTCTAAACTGAAGACAAAAAAGTACGTGAAGATAATAATGAAAGAAGCAAAGGCCTAGACCACAACTATCCAGATGGGAATGAATAGAAAGATGTAGCAGTGAATGTCACACTTCCAAAATGATAATTTTTGCAAAATACCTTGAGAGCATCCAACAGGATATGTGCGTATGTATGAGTAAAACATGGATGCTGCTTTTCGTTTGCTCATTGGAAATTAGTTTTGCGACACAGAATGAAGTCATCTGGTGACGAGGCCCACCACATCCTCGGAAAGCATTAATAGTCATCAGTATCGGCGTTCTAACATAATAAATAATGCGTAAGGTGATAGCAGGTTTAAGAACAAAGGCTTCATTCATTATGCAGTTCAATTAAAAATTGAGTATTTCAAATCTGTATTGGTTTTGACGCATTTATGATCTTTCCAGATTAATGAGAGTTATTGGAGTTTGATGGGAAATTAGTGGGAATCCAATGCTTGCATACCAATAAATTTTAAGAGTTTCCCTAAATCTGTGAAATAATTTCCAAATATTATACAAGTCATTATAAACCGGGATTATATATAATATAATTAAAAAATAATGTTTATCCTAGCATTATTTAAAGACTAACATGAACATTACGTTGTAGTGCAACTTTTATTTATAACTTCAGAAGTGCTAACGTCAGATATATCATACATGTGTGATCAAGTGACCCTTTTGTGTTCCATCGTTTTCCTGACTTTCAGCTTGGTTTGCCTCTTAATTACCAAGTTCTCTTACAAGCTGTTTGATGTAATATATTCATATCATTTTCATTCCAGTGATTGACCTAATATCCAAATGTCAGTTATTGGTTCTAGGTTGGGTGTTTGTATAAACCGCCTTCCTAATAATTCTCTGAATGAGTATGCCCAGCCATTCCCCAAATGTCATCCAATTTATCCTAACTCGTAAAATCTGGTACACGACTAATAAGGAGAAAAACTGAAATGAGTTGTAGTTTCTCTCCATCATAAATTCATGTTAATTGACATTCCATATTTCAATAACCGAGTGGAATTGAGTTCTTAGTTCTTTGTTGTATCATCATAGAATGATTTATTCTTCCTAATAAGCTTACGTATTTTTTACTCCAGAATTTAAGCCAGCTTTAATTTTACAAGGAAATCACCGGTCGTTAAATATCTGATTTTGTTTTATAAACGGACATTTCAAGAATTAAATGAAAACTTTGATGATTTTAAGTTCAGTAATACTATTTTTATTTTGGTGTTTTTCTGTAACATTGTATCACAAATTATACTAGATTAGTTAAAGCTAGATTCTCATTATATAATTTGTGATACAATGTTACAGAAAAACACCAAAATAAAAATTCCCGTCTGTTCGGCGGTGGTGTCGCAACTTCAACATGGGGAGGGGGAACACACACGACGATGAGCGTTCGGGGAGACCGTCTCTCATTACAGACCAACTGGTGAGCTCAGTTGACGAATTCGTGAGGAACGATCGGCGCGTCACAATTGATGACATCTGTGAGCATTTTCCCAATGTTTCTCGAACAATTGTTCATGAAATTGTTAAACACCATCTGCATTATGCAAAAATTTGTGCAAGATGGGTCCCTCGCGTATCTCAATGAGCTGGCGGCGAAGGACTATGCAGCAGGAATACAGAAACTTGTCACACGTTATGACAAATGCCTTAATTTGCTTGGAGATTATGTTGAGAAGTAGTTTAAAGTATCCTCTTTCAAATAAAATTTTTTATGTTTGTTAATATTTACTTTTGTGTCTTTATTTCACGAACGGGTACTACTTTCCGGATGACCCTCGTATATCCAATTGCAATACTGACAGCGTTAGATCACATATACATACTATATATACATAAACGCTGCATTGTAGAACTCTCGAAAAGCATCCTGAACGAATGAGAAATCATTACATCAAATCAATATGGTTATCAGGTACACTAAAGTGTGAACTTCCATTGCTAGAATTCGCAGAGAAATACGAGCTCGACTAAGCGCAAACTATTTTACCATTTCAAAATCCTTTAATTTTTGTAAAACATTCAATATCATAGACAGAACAATTCCATTGAAAGATTTAAATTTATAAACTTGTTCCATTCCTTTGTTTAGAACAAAAATACCTGACTGAAACGATAAGAAACATAGAGACGATTAGAAATTTTACTTGAGCAAAATTAAATCGATGTACTTTTAAGCTCCATAATAGGTTCCATATTAATTCTGATGTAAGTCAATGATATTTAGAATATTGTTAATCATTGTAAAATATGCAAACGATATCGCACTGCTTTTACTGATATGCTATACCTTGAAAATACTAATTTACCCAAATTAATTTTTGTAATGAACAAATTTATAAATAAAAAAAACTTTATCTTTATAAAATGTAACATTTACAGTGTATAGCAATACTTATTACCTGTTAAATTTTAATTACAATTAAAATATACATTAGTGACCGTAAAAGAAACTATATTTTTACTAACAGAAATAATCCAATTGAAGCTTCCTATTGCAAATGTTTGAAAATAGGTTCCTTATTGGATTAAAAGTAAATTTGAAAAGGATTACGTATCAAGGGAGATATTAATTCACTGATCATCATGGGACGAACATAGACGTATATTAAAATATTTACCGTGAAATTTATAATCTTCACTACGATTAATTAAAATCGTTCGGTAAATTTCAGACTTTATTAATTCAGAGGCTAAGGATTTAGCACTTTGTACAATTATTTTTATCTAACGTAACTTGTGTTAAGTAGTTTAATATGAATTTAAAAAAATCATTATTTCCATTGCATAACACTAATCGTTACATAACTGTCCATTTTGGTGTTCTGTAGGATTAAAATAGCTTATTTTCTCATTTAGCACCAGAATATTTTTTGAACCTTTGCATCAAGAAAAAAGAGATGTGCGAGTTAATCCACTGGTTATTTTTTCATTACAGTCGATGTAATAAAAACTAAACTCGTCCCGAAGACCTTGATGGACAACCAAGAGCAGAGTTGAGTGTCTGCTTGCGAAGAGCTTTTGCTTCGCTCCAACTTGGCACCAGTAGACTATTTCCTATTCCCAAGAGGGAATTTCTCCCTCAAAGGTCACCACCATGGGACCCGAAGTGCTGTCAAAGAAGCTTGATGCGTACCCTTGAAGACCTTTCGGAATCCTTCTACCAGGGAGCCTTCTAGTCGTGAAAAATTCGCATGCAAAAGTATGTCGACACACAAGGGATGTACTTTGAAAACTTTGAGGCATTATAGTAATTTTTTAAATAAATCTATTTTTCCGAAACTTTTCCCGATATATTTGATAGAGATTATGTACCTCGTAAAAATCTGAATTGAGAATGCTTTCGATTGGATCATGTGGCTGCGACACGATCAGTTCATATCACCTGCGTCAAACTTTTTATTAGAAGTTTTTAAGATAAGTTTTGAGATGGTAGGGTAGCCAATGTTCTGGCTTCCCATCCCGAGAGTCATGGGTTGGATCCAAGGGGTGGCCCAGTTTTTCAGTTATATCCTGCTCCCTAATTGAAGTGCTTTGTGAAGAGCGCTTAATCGAAATACGCCGTCCGTCGGATGGGACGTTAAAATGTAGAATCATTGACGCCTTTCATCAAGGGCAGCCTAATACCAGGTCTCCCTCCAATCTTCTTCCATCCTTTTTACATCCTACCCCTACCAGATAATTCATTTTCCTCTGCTAGGGCACACGGCCTTTGCTGTCGTTTGGCTCCCTTAACAACGTCTACTACTATATGTTAACCCACGTATTCAACCCCGATAATGCTTTCTTTAACTTCCAATTCCGTAGAGTACCTCGAAATCAGCCCGAGTAGTTTAAGAAAGACAGAGCAAGTGATAGAAAAATGATATGAGAACCAACAAAAAACAAGAGAGAATAATTAAAGAAATTGTGGCTATCTATTTCTCTAATTTATGGGGTAGCACTATTCAACAATTGTACAGTAGTATTGATTAAACATTGGTAATTTTCCATAAAATAATTACAATTTAATTTGTGTAAAATTGCCAATTTTTAATTAATCATGATATTCCACCAAATCACGCCTGAGACGTCTCTTAGTGCAGTAATAGTTTGCAATATAAAAGATCAACGCTGATTGGCCAAATCTGGGAAATCAAAATTATTGCGAACCTTAAAGTTACATGATCTTGGGTAAGTTTTAACTTAAGTCCTTAAAAATCTTATATTCGAAGTGAATAGATTTAAATTTTCCGTGAAACTTTTGTGAAATCTTGAGATTTTCAAACCCGCATTAAAGATGAATAAACTCTTTTAAAGAAGCAAACAGGATTCCTAATTTATACGGACGAAAGTTTTCATAGATTTCCGTTAATTTGTTTGATTTTTTATTTTTAGTTTTGCCTTCTAAATTAAGAAGTGTGAGTTCTTTTTACGCTCAATTTTACCCTTTTTTGCAATACAATACTTCCTATACTATACCCATCACGGTTCTTCTGACGACGGCCTTTCCTAACCACAATTCCTGGGGTCCGCAATTACTCGGGAACCGGAAACATTAATTTTCAATTCCACTTCCCTTGCTAAGCGATCCGCGGCTCCTGCGAGGTGAGGAGAGGCGGCTCATGAGGCAGAAGCGAACCCTGAGGGAATATCGAGGCAATGATTGCGAACGTTTCTTCACGCGCAATGTCAAGTGCACTGCAGGGAGATGCAATATGACGCTCTCGGGTCGAGCACTCAGGAGGTCAAAGGCGGTTGAGTGGGATGCAAAGGGCGAGCATTGGTGATCTGAGGAGCAGTTCATTGTTTGGTGTGCTCTCTTCCTCCGTCCCGTCGGGCGAAGGGGAACCCTATCAGGGGCCACAATCCCCTTAATAATGGAGCGCACGGGTTTGGGGGCGGGAGGGAGTGCGCGTGGGAATGGTGTTTCTTCCGGCCGGGGGCACGCCGGCGGAAGCGATACCGCTTACGAGGCCTCTTTTAAGGCCTCCAAAATGAACTTCATAACGGTAAACCGCATGATGAGCATGGCCACGGGTATAGGTTTATTAAAAATTCAGCACACTCCGTGTGTGTTCAGATACATAGCGAAGGGCACTGTTCGCAAATTTTGGGCTAAAACGCTTCCACTTTTCATTATTCAGGTGACATTGATTCTTCATTATTTCCACCATTTCCTCACCGTAATATTTCAGAATTTCTCAATAGCTTTACTTACATTTTTAATATTTCGAATTTCATAAAGGTTATGTGATAAGACTTCACGGGTTTATATTGTCTTGAAAGCTTACTGTAGACAGGGCTTACTTAACTCCGATATAGGAAACAGAGAAACTTAGCTTAAACAGATATAATTTAAATTTTTTACTTCTGTTCAATGGGATTTCAATTTATTGAAAAATCATTAGTCATTGTTTTTATTTGTTTTTCTTGTTGTAATGGACAAGCTAAATCAATTGCTTAAATACATATGCAGGTGTATGAATAAATAAATAAATAAATATATATATATACACAAACATATAGGGAAAAGAGATAGGATCACATAGTTAAAATACATACGCAAGAGACGTATTGCAGACCGAATCGAATATATCATATCATATACATCATTATAAGCACAAAAATATTTCCTTGACCGGAACTTGAACCTCAAATCTTTCAACTTGCTGGGTCGATGCTCTTAATTGCAATATTTTTGTAATTTTGATCTGCTCGATTCTGCCATCGCCCCTTTTTCTGTATTTGTGTTTATACAGTTCAATCTCTTTTCCTTATATCGATATCCATGTGAAAGCATATTTTTCGCCATATGGCGTGTTTGAATGTGTGTGTGTGTATATATATATATATATATATATATATATATATATATATATATGTGTGTGTGTGTGTGTGTGTGTGTGTGTCTGTGAGTGTAAATATATATTTATACATATATATATATATATATATATATATATATATATATATATATGTATATATATATTTATATACACACAACATATGCCGATATACACAGTCATGCTTATTTATATGACGAGTGCTTTCGAGAATAATTAATGTGTTAATATTAATACAAGTTTTCTTTCGTGTTCATATCAACTTACACACTATACTTCCTAGTTATTAGTGCCTGAAAATTGCCTTGTTTTGCGGTTTACTATTAAATTGATTCTCAGATACCGAGCGATGTCTCTTTCACTTGCAACTTTTTGGTCAAAAATACTTCCGAGATAAATAAACTGTTCCACCTGCTCCAGTATCATCCCTCCTGTTTCAACATTTAAGTCAGCCTTTCTCTTTCTAAAAAAATAACACATGAACTTCGTTTTGTTTTTAACCATCCTCATCCCATACTTATTAAGATGACCTTTTAATGCACTCAGCATACAATGGTAATCACTTGGCTGACTGGCTAACTAAAATATGGTCATCCGCAAACTTAGTAGATTTTATATATCCTACCTCGGCTTTCATGGCTATCACCAGTTCCACCCATGCCTCTTCAACCATTTCCTCCACATTACGTTGAACAGCACAGATAATAATAACTTAACCCTCCCTCCTAATACTGGTGGCTCGTAAACCTAAATAATGACCAAGTTCGTTAGTCAAACTTTTGATTTTACTACTTGTATTCACTCAATATCTTACACAATGTTTACCAAGTTTCTTCCCACATTTTCATTGAATACCACTCCCACTCTCAGCTGTCTTTCTTCCCTATCTCCCATCCCAGTATTAATCATTGAAAGTGCGGTCTCAAAATAAATCAATGTATTTCACTTATGGAACACTTTTTATTGCAGTTTTTGAATCTTCAAATATTAAAAAGAGTTACCAAATATTTTAAAGAATTCCTTCTAAGAAATAAACTTCAATTAAATTTGTATGTTTCGAAAGTATTTATGCCTCAGAAAGCTTAATTGACAGAATAATATTAAATCTTTGGTTAAAAACGAGGCTCTTTGGATTTTTGTAATGGATTCAGATAGCAGAGAACCACCTACTGAGATTTTTTTAAATACAAGTTATTGATAAAAAAGCTAATCTTAAAAAACTCAGTTAAATATGAGGCAATTTTTTCACAGTAAAAGGTTCTCACAAAGGTATAGGGAACACCCGAGAGAACATTATACTCCCCGAAAATTGCAGAGTAAACGCCGCGTACTGATATTTACGACTATCATTCCCTTGGGTCTTTGTTAGACTCAAATAATCCAAGCATTAATATGATACGCCATTTCAGATGATTCACGGAAAGAAGCAGCGATCCAATAAATGCAGATAAGAACTGTATCATCGTGCAACACAGTTATCAACATTTTTGTAGCATTCTGCCAATCAAAAACAAAGAAAAAAATAGAATTAAATGCATAAAATATTTTTAATGTAGTGAAATTGTAGTTAGTTTACAGGTATAGAAGAAAATAGTTCTCACTAGAAACGATATGTGCGTAAGGGTTGGAATACGTGCTACACATTGGCCGGAACACTTCTTTCGACCAAGAATAAGCTAATCAAGGTGCTAATCCAACTCTCGTTTTAAACAGAATAGATTGGCAGATAACAAAACGAAGCAATATGTGCGATATTGGATAATTAACTAAATTAAGTGGAATAAAGACCGGTAAAGTGTAAAAAGATGGCGGTTCCAATTGTCCTTTTTGATGACCATCGTTACTATAGTTAAAAAAATATTTCAGTCTTCTTCCCAGGAAAAAGGTGAACGTTGCCAAGTTTTGCGATTGATATTACAGCAGTATGAATATATTAGCTCATCTTTAGTCTGGAATAAATCATGGATTTTTTTATGACATTTACCTCAATAAACAGCCATGCGGACAAAAACCTCGTGGCCAAACTTCCCCGCAACGTTCATGCTCTATGCTTATCTTAAAATTCTTTCTCGGGATCAAGACCAGATCACCGATCATTGGAGCATTAGCCTCACTTAAACACCTATTCTATACTCGCGACTTGAAACGCGGTAGAATTAGGAGGACAAATAAACGCCTGCAAGGTACGCAACCTTATATTCTTATAAGTAATGTATATTGCATAACCCTTAGGATGTTTCTTCTGATTCAAGCATTTCTCAGTTTCATACTCGTTCGTATCGAAAGCGAGTCGCAGTATACACCTCAAATAAGACACTGCTGTGCGTTAGAGCAAAAGTCGGTCTTTTATTTTAACATATCGCTATTCCTCTTTCGACTTGATTTGGGCTAGTCTCTCTCAGCGAGTCTAGTTCCAGGCCGTTGCTGGGTGGAGTGATTGATTTTCAATTTCACTTCTTCAGCAGTAAGCATCGCCGCCACCCTCATACGGGCATTTACTCATAGAGACAGGCAGTGTGATCAAAAAGCAATGCATCCGTGAATAACTATCCCCGGTGTTTGGAAATCACTTTAAGTATTACAAAGGGACGCACATCCTTTTGTGAAGGTACACTACAAATCACAACTGCAGTCGGTCGACAGGACAGTCCAATTACGCGATGGGGAACCAGGGGGAGAGAGGTTGCTTGCGGTGGATGGTGCGGAGGGCAGTGAGGTGCGGGAAAGGCCTGGAGGGGGGGACATCAATGAATTCAACGTCCAACTCCAGGTCAAGCTGAGGGGGCGGGGGGAGTTGTGGCCGGGCAGGGATCTTCGGCGTCGGTAGGAGAGGATGAAAGGCGAACCCAGGCGTCGGCGAAGGAATTGTATTTCGGGGGGCTATCTCGCCTGTATTTGGCAGCACTGAGGACTCAGAGAGAGACGTAGAGAGAGGACTGAGGTCACAGAGAGGACTGGGATACTGTGTCGGGCATTTACATACACGTCAAACACCTCTCATATGAAGGAGAGTTAATTCAGAGAGCGCACACATGTAGTATGAAAGTTAAAAAATGATTTACTCATTCATTAAAACACTCTATATATACACACGTGAAATTATTATTCATTCATGAGAATTTATTTAATACAACAAAAATATGAAGAGTGCTCAAACTTTAATGTTAATATAAAGACTTTTATAAGAATTCTGGATCAAGTAAAATACGATGCTTACACAAAAAGTATCAGCAAAAGTATTGGAAAATTAGATTTATTTTATATATTGCTTCAATGCCTCAATTGTCTTTAAAGTGTGTCCCTTGAGCGTCGACAGGCTTTACCCTTGCAGCATTTCAATGAATCGAAGGCTCCCTGGTAGGCGGATTTCTAAAGGTCCTTAAGAGTACACTAGCAAGTTTCTTTGACGGCCCTTAGAGTCCCAACGCGGTGCCCTTTGAGGGAGTATTTAACTTTTGAGAATCTAAAATAGTCTGCTGTTGCCAAGTTACACCTATACAGGAGTTGGGGAATCGTTGTGATGACGTTGCAGAAGGTCTTTGCAAGCAGACACTCAACTCTGCAATCAAGACCTTCGGGACGAGTTTAGCGTAGATCTTTCGCATCGCTAAATTTTCATTAATGGTGTTCACGGTCATATCATCAATACCAATACGATATTTAATCATGAGCAGATTTAATCGATGATCTGGTTTCAGCACTTCACGCACACATTGAACGTTATAGCTGGCTCTTCACGTCGACGACCGTCAAGCGAGGGGCTCGTTCATCACAATCTCTCGGCCATATTTGAAGAACTTGTGCCACTGTAAATTTTGCGGCATACTTCCACGCTTGAAAAATCATGTTCTAAGTCTCCTAACCCGATTCCTCCAGTCCAACACAAAATTTGATGGCGTACCACTGTTCAATCGTTCGCTGCATTTTGCGCTTGCACCGAGTCACTCGACAGGGGTTCACTACAAATGCGACCTAGCCTGTACGAACGGTTGGAGAAAATTGACGCTTGGCACATGTTAAAGATGAAATCCCACGCCACCTTACTTATGCGGAGAGAGTGCGGAGCAACGTAAAATCAAGTTTGGAAAGCATTGTCCCCGAACCTTTTAAAAAACTTTGTACCAAACAGCAACACTAACATTAGCTTAAAAATAAAGAGAATGTGCTGAAAAATTTATTGGTCTCTATTAAAAACATTTGATACCTTAAAACTGACAGAATATTGATTGATCTAATACAGTGACCATATTAGAATGGAAAATATGTGCCTTTTGATATTTGCAATCCACCCCACCCACGCTGATCACTTGTGACACGGCAAAAAAGGTTTTTCAGCCATTAAGATATTAATAAGGATACAAAGACTTCCGTTTTGTGAAGGATAGCCACAAAGGAAGAGAATGTTTCATCTCAGTATTAGATAGTGCGTCTGACGTGCGTGTCACTAGAAATACGACAAGTACATGCACGACTTACACGTAGATAAATCATTCGAATTCAACACCAACGCAGATGAAATTAACGTAACCTGGCATTAAATTGGCAAAGCGGTCGTTAATAAGAGAACTTTTTACTGAAAATCTAATATCTAGAAAATATATTTGAAAAGCAACTGTAAATCAGCAACTAGAAAAACGATAAAATATTGGTTCAATTTAGATCACATTCAAGCAGAAAACATCTTTTAGTGATGTCAAATGAGTGAATATTTTTACTGTCTATTAAAGAGCTGTTGAGTTTGATTGTCTTTTGCAATAGAAGACACGGCTAATAAATATAACATTCCCTTTCATTAAGAATATCCAACGAAGGACAATGGGATAGACAAAAATACGAGGATAACTAATGAAAAATGGGAGGGTAATTGTTTTAATATGTCACACCAAAATATCCTTGCTGAAGAGCAAGCAGTTTCATTTATTTGAAGAATAATTCAAAAAAAAAGATGTGATAATTCTACTACACCGTATTTCGTATTAACTGAATATTTGAAGAAATGGGAAAAATCTTCCGAAGACTTTATAGTTCTATCCTATAACTCTAATTAACATTTAACTACTTGAAACAAAGAAACATAGTTTTAATTGAATAAAAAACATATAATTTAAGTAGAGCATATTCAGCAATCAACACTATGTACGAAAGCAAAAAACCAGTGATTAAAGACCTTAAAGACTCACCCAGAATGATGAAGGCTTTAAAAATTCGATCTTGTCAAAAAAAAAGAAAAATGTTTTAACAGTTTCTCGGCTACAATAAAATCCCCATGAAAATTTAGCTCTGATAGATGCCATTTTGGGTTTTTAAAGAAAAACGATTTATTCAAAAGCAAATTCATGGCTGCCTAAACATGGAAACTTTATCGTACTGCTCAGTTTTTTTATTCCTTTTTAAGGACTTTTTAAGCCTTTCCATTTTTTTCAAAATAATCCCTTCAGATGCCCTTTTAGATGACTTGAATACCTTTTATGCATTTTTATCCTGTTAAAAAGCGTAACTTGTGGCGTGGAAAAAAGTAGATTTTCTTTTTCACAAAAACTTGAGGATTTAAATAGCACTACATAAATTACTACTCTATATTGTCTGCATGTAGAACCTCACTATCTCTCTTCATGAATGCTACAAAGTAATTTAAAGAGGGCAGGGTGGGAAAAATCCAGAATTTAACAATACGAAAGTGTGCACGACTCGAACGATGAAAATTTTCTGCCATAAACATGGGTCTAAATAATTTTGCATTACACACACACACATATATAAATATATATATATAAATATATATATAAATATATATATATATATAAATATATATATATAAATATATATATATATATATATAAATATATATATATATATATATATATATATATATATAGAGAGAGAGAGAGAGAGAGAGAGAGAATCTGACCTGAAGAAGGCCTCGGAGTAGGACGAAAGCTTAAGCAATCTACAATGCGAGTTTCCTTTTACGTTTTATCTGTTTTAATATATATTATATATATAATAAATTTTAAACATTTTCTAAGGTTATGGATTAGGTATAACAATTTACTTCCGCCGAAACTTCTACTTAATTTTTGTTTTTTTGCAACACGTATCTTGCACTCGCACTCATCGTGCTTATATCGTTCACTACCCTTGAGAGTAGAGAGCTTTCCAAATGTTCTAACCTCACCTTACATCAGGAGACGCTCTTGACACTCTAAAATGCGTATATTTATTGTTATTCATTCCTTACTTTCATATTAAAGAGAGGAATCAATAGTCTAATAATTGAGGGACAATATGTCTTGTGAAAGAAATTCATAGATTCAAAAAAGCTTCATTACGTTTCCGTTAATGACGCATATAACACTCAATTAATTAAAAGTCAATTTAACATATTGCGTGTAATTTTCATTCATATTATCGTACAATATTGAGTTGATGTGTGAAGGAAGGTAGCATCGTTATTTACCCTGGGCAAAATGTAATATTTTATTCAAGAAATTGAAAATTTAAAGTTTCAATGGCAGGCTTTAAGATTGGAATTAGGATAAGATTTCTCTTTTCCACAGAATAAAACATTAGTGACGATTGGCTTCCACATTGAGTAACAATTTCTGACCCAACGTGTCATTAAACTTTAATTACATGTCAACCTTTATACACTTTTACAAGGGACGTGGTGCTGGGAGAGACACAGAAGGGGAGGAGTGGAGATAAGGAGGGTGCTCGGAAATTTTAATTAACAAGTCCCCAAGCGACACATCGAAGGGGGAGTTGAATTTATTTGTCGTATGGCTGAATTGTCCAATTATTTTTGGCGTAAAGGTCATAAAACAGTTGAAGACTAAACCGTATAAGTTCCGTTATTATTATTTATTTAAATGATTTTGATTACATGACTTAATAAGCGCCACTGACGTTCGAAAAGTATGAATAGGTTTTAGCAGAATTATATTAAAAGAGTGCATTCCTTCGATATCTTACTCTGTCAGATTTTGCTTCGGCTCAGCAAGAGGGAAAAGATTTTGATTGAAGGGCCATGAATATTCACGATTTGGTTCGAAATTAGATCGTTACCGCCCAAAGCAAATCCCTCGCCATCTTGTGCTGGGTCAAAGGGCGAAAGCAAGGGACTTAGCTGCTAATGCGTTTCAAACTGACCGCATACTCTACGTAAGCGACACGCTCCCTGGGACAAATATTCTCGGATATCCTGTTTCAAAGCACGTTCATCAGGTGTCGCTTGGAAACCGATAGGGAGTTGAATGGCTTATATGTAATTATGGTAGGGTTGAAGATGAATCGATAGTTTAATGACAGTGAGAGTTTACACGGAATGCCCACAAATGGTAGATGGTATTCCTTTGAAACTGAGAGGAGGATAATACCATTAGAAAGGATGAGCAATTTTTATCACTTTGAAGAGATACAGGATTTATCAGTATACACGGAAACGAATTAATGCTAGAGATTTTTATAATTTAGAAATAAAAAGAACAGCACTGAACTATACAAAAAACCAATCATAGTACACCTAAAGCTACTTACTTCAGAAATTTCGCTGTAATCTCCGGAAGAAATGAATTTAAATGAATTTCTAGAGAAGGAGATTATCATCCTAAAACATTTACAGCATACAGGAAAACAAAATCACAAAGTTTTTCTCGGTTAAAAACTTGGGTATTATGACAACTAAGAGCATGTCCTTGGGTAAGCACATTAGTGAAATTTGTGAAATAGCAAATAAAAAGTTACGAGTTGTAAAAAGAATGCATGGAAAACGTAGGAAGAGAGTAACAGAGAGCTTTGTTATGATACGTAAGTTAGGTCCCACCTAGAGTACGCCGCAAGTGTATGGGATCCTCACGAGGTAGACTCAGCTTTAGAAATACACCGATTGCAACGTGGAATAGCTAGAGCTCTGAAAATGATTATGAACAACGTAGCAGTGTCACGACACTATTTTAAGAATTAGGATGCGGGTCAACGGTGAATCGCAGCTTGAAATAAAGGTAAATTCACTGTACAAATTTGAAATGGACTACATATCTGATGGTTTAAAAGATATAGTACAGACCACAACTGGTATTAAGATGGTATATCAGATTATTTACGTAAAATCAGATAGATAGATAGATCGGCTAGATTTGAAATGGCATTTTTTTCTTCTTACATTTACATATCAAAATAGATATGAACGTAGACGCTAAGATAATATTCAGCACTGATTAGGTAGGAGTGTGAGTAAAAGTGTCGTATATACGAGGGTCATCCGGAAAGTAGTACCCGTTCGTGCCGCATGAAGTGCTGACGACGCGAGTAGCCGCTGGACGAGGTCAGATAGCTTCAGTGGCTTGTCTGCCTTCTCTGAGCCAAGTTGCGTGACGCTAGCATTGCCTGTGTTGTTTCTGTGATTGTTTACAATGTTTAAAAAAATTGAGAACGCCGCCAGTTGTGAAGTGAGGGCAGTGATTAAATTCCTCAATGCAAGAAACGTTCGCCCATGTGATATTCATCGCCAATTAAAGGAGGTGTATGGAGACAATGTAATGGACGAGTCGTCTGTTCGGCGGTGGTGTCGCAACTTCAACATGGGGAGGGGGAACACACACGACGATGAGCGTTCGGAGAGACCGTCTGTCATTACAGACCAACTGGTGAGCTCAGTTGACGAATTCGTGAGGAACGATCGGCGCGTCACAATTGATGACATCTGTGAGCATTTTCCCAATGTTTCTCGAACAATTGTTCATGAAATTGTTAAACACCATCTGCATTATGCAAAAATTTGTGCAAGATGGGTCCCTCGCGTATCTCAATGAGCTGGCGGCGAAGGACTATGCAGCAGGAATACAGAAACTTGTCACACGTTATGACAAATGCCTTAATTTGCTTGGAGATTATGTTGAGAAGTAGTTTAAAGTATCCTCTTTCAAATAAAATTTTTTATGTTTGTTAATATTTACTTTTGTGTCTTTATTTCAAGAACGGGTACTACTTTCCGGATGACCCTCGTATGTTATTGATATCCTGCATGCATTTTTAATAGACCCATTTTTATATATTTCCCCCCATGATTTGAATTTTGTCCTATTACCGATTAATTTAGCATGTACAGGGTCGCACCCAAAAGTGGTAGGACTGAATTTTTTTACAAGAATTTTATTGACGATATACTTACATCGACTTAATTATCTTCAAAGTATGCTCCTTGAGCTGCTACACACTTAGTATAACGTTGCTCCCATTCCCCATACGCCCACTGGAAATTTTCTTTGGGGATGCCGTTGATGACCCTCGTTGAATCCCCTTGAACGGCCTTTATCGAGTCAAAACGTCGTCCCTTGAGCTGTCTTTTCATCAGGGGGAAGAAGAAGAAGTCCAGTGGTGCCAGATCGGGAGAATAGGGCGGGTGCAGCAACGTGGCAACGCCGTATTTGGCCGTTGCCTATTGGTCGAAACTCAGAATTTTCGGCACCATCTTGGCGCACACCTTGCGCATGGCCAAATCCTGTGAAATAATGCGTTGGACGTTGGATGCAGACAGACCCAAATGGTCTGCAATTTCCTCACTGGTTAAGCGTCGGTCTGTGTTCAGCAGTGTCCTCACTCTGTCCACATTCGTGTCGGTTCTTACCGTCGACGGCCGTCCGGAGCGATGGTCGTCTTCAACGAGCTCCCTACCCTCTTTAAACAACTTGTGCCACTCAAATACTGTGGAACGGCTTAAGGCAGTGTCCCCATAAGCCTGCTTGATCATATCGAGGGTCTCAGTTGCCGTCTTCCCGAGTTTCACACAAAACTTCACGGAATAACGTTGCTCTAAATTCAGATTCATTTTGTTTTTCGACATGGACAAAAAACTTGCTTCTCTAAAAACGGTGTCCTCACTAAACGACAGCCCGCAGGCAACTGAGGTTGGTGTCGGTCTGTTGCTAAGAGCCCCCTCCACCTTACCCTGCCAGGAAGACCCACCTCCACCGCTCCGTTCGCGCCAGAGAAAATCAGTCCTACCACTTTTGGGTGCGACCCTGTAATTAGCTTTTTACGTGGCGACTAAGTTTGTCCAATTGCATGTTCGAACTAATGTCTATGTAGGAGTAAATGTAATTATTTTGCATATATGACTTGTGACCTAACACCCCCCGCTACACTCCCTTCCCGCAGCTTTCGGCTATGTGAATGTAGGTAAAGAATGCCGAAGAAAACGGTGGGGACTTTCATTTGTAGGGAAAAATTTTTATATGTTAAGAAATATTTCCTACATAGGAGAATTTCGAGGGATAAGTGCATGCATGCTCCGTTAATATTAGGAAGTCTCTCAAAACCCATAAATTTTAATACGGTGTATAAAATAAATCAAAATGTTACTCCAACTCAGCACAGTGAATTAGAAGAAGACGAAAATCCTAAACAATAGGACAAATCTAATGGAATGTAAGCAAGTATGCGTTTTCCAATCACTAATTATAAAATGGCTAACAGAGAACATCTTTACAGGAACTCTCTATCTTGTAAAAGATAAAGGAGGGAGGTACATGTTCTTGAGAGGGATACCCGAGAGCGCCCAAATTATTAAGGGCGTATCTTTGGGAAATGACCCGACACCGACTTGCCCTCTGTCGCGACACACCTGCCCTTCGAATTCCATCGCATAAGAACGACTTTCCTGAGGTCTGCCTAAAGCCGAAGTGGTGTAGAATAAGACATAGAAAGAGGATGTTTACCGAGATCGATCCTAGGATTATTGGACGGAAAATGAGAGATTCTCTCCCGCCAAAACATCACTCTCTTTCACCTTCTGGACCCTTTCCGTCGCTATCACCCTCCTCTTCTTCTCCAAAATCCTAAAACTACGACAAAGTTCCTTATGCGCACATCCCGTACATCAAACTCTCCCACCTAACCCCACCCGTTAAGTTGTGTTCTGAAAATATTCAACATATGTGTCACCTGAGATTGACATTAAGACTAGAATCGTGTTTTATACACCTTTAACAGGGAAATATTTAGGCCCCTATTTATCCAATACTCAAAAATGGAGAGGTTCTACGAAGAAAAGCTTGGAATTTACGTTTTATGAATAACCCTTTCGTAGGGTTCTTATAAGCACAGTTAACATGCGCGAGTAGAATATGAGTAGTTGCATAGTCAATTATAACTATGAGCATCCTCTTATTAATTTCTGATTATCCAATTGCTGCTTTACTGAGAATAATTTCATATAATCAATTCGATCCCCCCTTGTTATAATTTATACTCTATCATCCATTTTATCTTTTTCTGACCCCACTCTGACAGTGCTACTGGTCGCAACTAGCCAATGTTTTATCGTGGTTAGCTTCAAAGACTTACGACTCTTTTCGGAAAAGAAAAGAAATACTTAGTTATTCCAGATATATTTCATTAAACACGGCCCAGGTTTCCACTTGCAAAGTCATCATCCCGGGTGGTTGGATGATGACTTTGTGAGTCGAAACCTAGGTCGTGTTTAATAAAATAAAAGTGGAATAACTATGTATTTCTATTCTTTTCCGAAATGAATCACTTCCACAAAGTGACGCCTCAAACCATTCGACTTAAGACTCTGCTCAAATTCCAGTTCCTATCAGTGTGTCCATATGCTAAGAGTAAGTTTAGTCGGACTTAATTGGTTTTGACTTAGTCGGAATTAGTTTGGCCGTAATTTTCTTATCTCGAAGACTTTGCAGCAGAACAACTGAATCTTGGCATCTGAGAGACCCTTTCCTATTGATGGTCATCAGAAGCTCATCTCTAAAAGCCATCGAAAATATTAAGACTTGTTTAAAATTTCAACACAACCGCCCACGTTTCCTGATTAAGTATAGCGCCCATGGAAAGTACATATTTACGTAAACCAATGTGGTGTGTATT
This sequence comes from Hetaerina americana, assembly GCF_022747635.1. Classification (NCBI taxonomy): domain Eukaryota; kingdom Metazoa; phylum Arthropoda; class Insecta; order Odonata; family Calopterygidae; genus Hetaerina; species Hetaerina americana. The sequence continues at coordinate 11,412,756 of NW_027287205.1, read as the reverse complement.
ACAAGGTATATGTATATGAAAGAAAATTTCATATAAATTAAATTAAGTTTAGGAAATTATTGAATTCCGACACGTTCTCTTAGTGCCGCAAGTCAATCCCTTCATAAAGCGAAAATATCATTTACTTATTGTACTAATTCTCCTTCTAGATGACCTTAGTAACTATTTTTTTCAGGAAATCAATAACGCTACGGTTAGAAATCTTCAATGCTCTAATGGAGTTTATTCATTCCGCCAGAGATACTGTAGACAAATGTTTTTAAATTACTACTGATAGACTGAAGCTCTGTCTAAGCTATGTGAAATCCAATAATATACATAAATACATATTATATTTGACCGACTGTTGTAATGATTTCTGTAGCCCGTGAGCCAAAAGAAAAAAGACGAAAATACCTATCATCAAATACTCTTCGAATAATCCCCATCACTCTCAATCAATCCTAAGCTTTGGCTTTTCATTGCCATAATTTTTCTCAGTTAAATGAAAGAACCTATTTGACAGGGCTACCAAATAACATCCAGAGTTATTGTTCTGTGATCCTCACAATTCTCTCCCAAGCATTCCTATTAAAGAAGATGGAAGTACTTGGAAAAACCAAATAATTCGTTTAATCCTTGAAGTATGACTTCAATTAAGATTTCGCCTTTGTTGATCCCCCATTTTTGAAAACAAGAAATCTCAGAATAGAAGAATGTGCCGAAAAATTAAGCAAATGATTCCAAAAAGTGCACAACATTGATTTTTGCACAGTCCTCTTGAAACGTTAATATTTCTTTTTCAATATCATTTACTAATACTTAATGTACTCATAATTTATTGATAGATTTCACGGGTCAGTTGTGCTCTTCTCATCACCGAGTCTCTATGCCTGGCAAAACTTTTTTTTCTCAGGCTTCTCACCAAGCCCGATCATGTCACCTTCGGATTTAATGTGTTCCACTAATACTTTGTGACGTCAACCCTTGACAGCCATTCAAATCTTCCATGGTAACCATGATCAATGTAAAAACATTTGTCTCCGCAGAAAATATAAAGCATGGCCAACAACAGTATAGGCTATTCATTTTTCAACAAACTGAGTCAGAAATAATCCCCATGCCATTAATCATGAACGTAGGCATCAAAGTTTCCTGATTTTACTGTCAAATCCTTGAGAGATGGTTTTGTTCTTCGTTTTTGAACGTTTCTCAACCTCCCCTCCGTCATATCTGGCAGAAAATGATATGTCAAGAGGAATCCCTCCGGTGTAAACATGCATTCGCTTGAAGGATTTTGCGCCTCTGAAGAAACTTATTTGCAGCCACGCGTCACCTCTGTGATGACATAATTAAAATATTAATGTTAAAAATTTGGAAACAAATATCTATAGGGTCTCCTCACAGACACAGGTCAAATGGGCACAGAAATTATTCTCACGTAAACCCAGGAAGTGAGTCGTGTAAACCCACAAATCGGACCTACCCGTGCGTGAGTTTTGTGTACACCCACTAAAATAACTGCACTCCGAATCAAAATTAATAATAAACCAAAAAAACTCCCTAAGTCACTCGTTACATTAAACGAATTTTCCCTTGGGTAAACCCAGAGGTTAATTCTGCATAATTTATATCGAATTATGTGCAACAACGATCAAATTGAGCTAACGCAAAAAGCTCATATTATTATCGTAGCTATGGATAACGATCAGTATAAAGATGCTTTCATTTAAAAGGTCTGTGTCAAAATTAGAAGGATTGAATCGATTAAAAACTAAATATTGCCAGAATTAATACATTCGCTTAAGATTCTTAGAATTAGCACCCTTGTGCGTCCATTTACCGCTAACAGCGGGTTTTCCACGCCTCGTAAGCCTTCTGGAAGGTGGCGCCCGGAATTCCGCTAAGCTCCTTTATGACGGCCTATTATAACGCTTCCACTGACCCGTGGTGACGATGGGGGAAGAGGAAGAAGTCTGGTGGGGCATATTCGACCGTATAGGGATGGATTGAAATGCTTCCACGGACTCAAACCTTTCTCCGACCCAAATTGCGTATTTGATTAATGCACCCTCAAGTAATAGGTCTCCAATCCTACCTGCCCACCTCCTCGTACTTAACCTCCATTCAACCAGGAGTATGGTAACGCGGCAGTAAGGAATAGTTTCATAGACCAATGGAATCAAAGGACTCCAGGAACGCTCGTGAACTTCCCCTTGCCGATGTAAACACCTAAGACTGCTCCTTCTGCACGCCAGAAAATCTGATGTGAAGAGGCGCTCCCGAGAAGATGGAACTGTGCCGCAGTTCGCCTTGGCAAAGTTTCGTCTTCACTTCATTAAAATGGAGCGAATTTATCGAACGATTATCCTTTACGGCGGGATCACTCCAACCTCAAATAAGAATTCGATTGGGAAGGGCATTTGGAATCCTATAATATGCATTTATTATGCGTAATAACAATAACGAATGGTATCGCACCTGAGAAAAACTGGCATTGACCGCAGGTGGATTAGTAGCGCAAAAATTAAATCTTTCCAAACACGGAATTTATTTTCCTCGTTCGGTGCAAAAAAAGACTGGTAACTAAATAAAAATATTCAATTCACGAAAATCACTTTCCTCCTAAATCTCTAAATCCTCTCATCCGCCTAACCAAATTTATGGATCATGTACGATACGTTTTATTTCAATTTCTTGCCTTAAAAATATTTTCTGCGTCTTTTTACTGAATTTCCTCGTCATAAATGTGTAGGCGTCCGGGTAAGATATTCTTTTCATCGCAATTCGTCTCCTAATAATCCTTTTTTCAATTAATAATGTCGATTCTTAGTAACCTTTACCAAAGCATAAGATGTTCACTATATCTTCTAGGGGCAACACCAAATCGGCCAAAAATTGCCGTTGTTCCATGAAAAAACCTTATGAACCTCTTCATGTCCAAATCAACTATTTACGTCCAGATTTATCGTCCGCTTTTTCCAACAAATTGAACACGCTGATTTTTAACTGATTAAATGGAGTCATAATTGTTCCGACAAAACCAAACTGAAGGGAATCACTGGGTTAATGGGGCGTGGAAGTGAAAATGGTACCTCGAGCAAAGTTAGCATGCGTATGATAAAAAGAATATAATATTTTAATAAAACATAGCGCCTTGTAATGTGAAATTTGTATTACACTGCGAATAGTTGATCCACATGGATATATGTACATTCTGGAACGTAATGACATGATAAAAGTTAGAGTGAAAGCAACAACAACCACATTTCCCTCTTTCGGAAGAAATTTATATTATATAATAACATCATTATTAACTCTGACATTACTTTTAACTCCAAAATACAGTAATAGTTTCACTTCGGGTGAATCAAAAATATTAATACACCATAAATAAATATGAAATATAAATGTTTTATAATAAATATTTTACATTTCATATACAAATGCAATCTATTTATCACCTGTGCGTGAATTTGAAAATGGTGCGTATGCAGCAGTTTGTGCCGGAAGTCTGCACAGGCGCATTTGCCGTCTTTGATTTAGTAAACAAATATTAGGCCAACAAATTAAGCTCCTCTCGAATTCGATTTATAATACTGGTCTAGTCAGCTGAGGATTAAATAATATTTCTTTGGCTCTTGTTAATTAATAAGTTGAGTTTTGTGAAGAAGTAGGTTTACTATTCAATTTACTCTTGAAGGCGAAGCATTTCCATTGTTTTCTTTTTATACAAAGGATTAAATTTGCATGTGTGATTTGCATTGTGAGTACTGCCCGTTGTTTGAAAAAAGTATTTCTTCAAAGAAATGCACAATTTCAGCAAAAACATTTTGAGTTAAAAACTACTACTACAAGGGAAAGTATTTTATTCAAAGTTGTAGGTTACCGATTGCTCTCCATTTAAAAAAATAACATAAAGCATTATATATGCGATGAACTAGATATGGTATAAAAAAGATAAATTTACCTACACTATGGTGAAATTATTTCAGCTCAATATCAAATATACTAGTATTTTCTTCACTCAATTAAAGCGTAAGTTGAAACAATTCAATCCACGTACCACAATATTTTTAGTGAAGCTTGTCCCCAAAAAAATATTCAAATAGGATTCATATACACGCACATCCCAAGAGATAAAAAAATAATGAATCCATTTTCAGGTGATCAGTAAACGTGTATTTATGGTAAAATATTCCAATGTATAAAATTGTTTTGCATTATTTAAATACTTTTCTCTCCGTCCCTACTTGTAAAGAAGGTACAAATATCCACCTATCTGAAATCACTCCAAAGATAAGTAACGCTTCCATGCAAACGAACTAACATGCATGTCACTACTTCCGCAAACCTTACCCAGCTAGTGTATTTCGAATGAAGCCATGCCCGTAACTTTTGTATAGCGATGCACTTCATCATCACATTTCAGCTTTGGAGAAAGATATTTTTTCGTTAATATCTAACGAAAGACATCTTTCGTTAGATAATAACGGATCTATCTTTCGTTAGGTATTATCTTTCGGTCTAATTTCTTATAATTTATATTTGTATGCATTTGAACAAAGAGTTTGTCAATACATCATTAGTAATTTTACCTTATTTACGATTCAATGACACGTAAATACTTGTATATAGTATCTTCATGCCATTGACCGCACAGACTGATTGTTGAGACTATTTGGTTGTATAATAATGTAGTATTTTTTTAAATTCTAAATATATTGCTAATGCTCGCTGGAATACAAGAATAGATTTAGCGAACCCTTTTATCGCATCTAAGACGCATTATTTGGTTGATGTATTGCAGAAGTTATTGCATAGGATACAGAATCATATGAGGAGAGGTTACTTTAGTTAATAGGTGAAATTCTTGACCACCTGGAGGACAACCCCCGGTAAAGTATTTCCTATGTAAAGTATCCACAGGTCTTTAATATAAAATTGCGACAATAATGTTGGTAAATGGAATGAAAGGTTACACTTCGTAAATTAAAAAGAGAAGGCAAAAATAATGCCTAAAAATAGTGCGCATTAGGAAAGGATATCACAAATTGTATTAAGAATAGAGCTAGATAGCTAGTTGTAAAGGTAATCAAACTCCAAAATTTGATAAACAAAATTGCTACATTTTACCTTATGATTAAAAGTGCCAAAGCCGATACAACTAAAGGAACTGAGAGCTAATTATCGCAAGGCATCTAGGGCAAGGAGATTTTCCCAAAGGCTTTACAATTTATAGAAAGGATGGAGAAAATAGGTATGGAGGTGGAGTATTTATAGCTGTTCACATAATATATGCAAGAAAGCAGAAGTGAGTCTTTATCTATGAGTAGCATACAAAGCGTTTGTTTCTCCATAAAAAAGCCTTAAGTCGAAAAGGGTCTACACATGTGCTTACCGTATACCTCCCGATTCCGGGGAAACATCGATTTCAAACCAGAAAGAGGTCACCAATTAAAGTTCCCATCACAAAAGTAGAAGATTTATAATCGTATGAGATTTCAATCTTCCTTCCATGGACTGGAAAAACTATAGTTTTATAGCAGGAGGTAAGGATAAGGAGTCATGCGAGTCACCGCTTCGTATGTTCATATCACACTCGGTAAACCACCTTAGTTAAAAACACCCCAGAGTGAAAATAATTTCCTTGATCTATTAGCAAAAATTTATCCAAAGACAATGCAGCAACAATTTAAGGGCTTAGTGATTACAGAAAAGTGCAAATTGAAACCAATATGATCAATGAAAAAATTAGAAACTCAAAAGAAAGAAACATTTATTTGACTGAGCCGATGACGACGGATTGAGACGTGAGCTCCAGCTGTCTTAAAAAGTATTCAAGAAGAGTATTAAAAACGGAGACAGTGAAAGATTGTTGAATGACGTTCTCGACTTTATGCGGAACATCGTACGTAAATAAGAGGAGCACGCAAGGACGTGTCTACCAATAAACAAAATGAAATAATGCATTACTATATAACAGGCAAAGTATCAGCTTGAAAAGCATGTTACCAAGGGTAACAGAATTTAAAAGTAAATGATTATGTGAATATTTGGGCGACAACCCAAAAGTGTTTTGGTCAAATATACGTGAGGCTCAGGAAAATAAGGTGACCTTGCCATCCCTAAATTACAACGGACAAAAACTTACCAATAGTTTAGCAAAAGTAGGTACATTAAATCATTATTTTCATGGCATTTTTAAAAATCACCCGCTGGGATAATTTGACTACTGTAAAACACTACCTGATCGCTTTTATGACACAATTTCTTCTATTGTAGTCTCTTCACTTAGAATTGAACGCCATTTTAAAGACATGAGCCCAAACAAATTGATAGGTACTAATCAAATCCCTAGTAAGCAGGGAGTACACAAAACAATTACATCAGAAATAGCTGCTTATTTGGAAATAATATTAGATGAGTCACCAAAAGATCTCACAATACCCATGGAATGAAACGTAGCAAATGTGACTTCCATATTTATAAACGGTAACGTATCTTAAAAGATCCGAATAATTATCGACCAATCACCCTGACATCCATCTCATGCAAAATCCTTGAGTAGATAATTTTAAGTTCAATCATGAAATATCTTATCCATATTAAATGAGCTTGTAATTTCCCAGAGTATTTATTTTACGGTACACGGCGTTTCACCGACTTGCGGCCTCATCAGTTACCGGTATCTGATGATGTCGCAAGTCGGCGAAACGCATTGTACCGTAAAAAAGCCTGTGGAAAATTACAACCTCATTCAAGATGGGCAAAATAATCCCACGAAGTGAAGCCTGATAGTATAAAGTATATATGAAGTATCTTGATTCTCAGAGTTTACCGATAAATAATCAATACAGTTTCTATAAGGGTAGATCTTCCGAGGACAAAATAGCACTTTTTGATGATGATATTTTTACTCAGGGGCGAAAATAATGTTCAAGTTTATGCTACATTTATAGAAAAAAATAGGCATTTGGCATATTTCTTCGTACAAAGTTGTTCCAAAAGTTGGGAAGCTACGGGATTGCTAAGTGTGTAATAGACTGGATTCATAAGTTTTCAACAGGCCGCGATCAAAGGGTCGAGTATCATTCCCCATTACCCTCACTTGAGTGTAACGCAATTGAAGAAAAATATTCTTGCAAGTAGAAATCTAACTGTGAAAAAAAGTTAACATTTCTATGGAAGAGAAAGTTACGAGGATGCTCCCAGAAGTACCCAACCCAACAAAGAAAAGATAAAAATTTTGGAAAAAAATGTATTTATTTTTCAACATAATCTTCTTTCAGCTCTATAAACTTTTCCCAGTGATATTCAATAAGCTCGATACCCTTTTTACAATGAGAGCTGTCTTAATCCTCAAAATAGCCATTAACTGCCGACATCACTTTTTCACGGTTGAAAAATTTTGAAAACCAAGCCATTTTTTCAAGTTTGCGAACAGAAAAAAAATCCAAGGGGGCTAAATCTGGCAAATGGGGTGCATGAGGTAGCAATTCAAACTTTAATCCATGAATTTTGGTGATTGCAATTTGTTAGCTGGTGCATTGTCTTGATGAAACAACACTTTCTTTTTATCCAAATGCGGTGGCCGCTGTTGCTTGATTTCTTCGCTCAAACGTTGCAATAAGTTTGCATAATAGTCAGCATTGATATTTTTTTCTTTTTCAAGATAGTCAATTGAAATTATCCCCAGCGCATCGCAAAAAACTGACGCCATGAACTTGCCTGCAGATGAAACAATCTTTGCCTTCTTTGGATTCAGTTCTCCCTTTTGAATCCATTGTTTTGATTGTTCTTTTATCTCGGGTGTGAAATAATAGGCCCATGTTTCATCCATGGTTATGAAACGGTGCGGAAATTCTCCTTTGTTGCGGGGAAACTTTGTTAAACACTCAATTGAAACATCTTCACGACACTGGTTTTGCTCGAGTGTGAGCAAACGCGGCACCCATCTTGCACACAGCTTTCTTATGTCTAAATTTTTCAGTTAATATGCGATGTACCGCTCTTTTTGAAATGCCTACTCTGTCTGCTAGCTCGCGCACTCTCATTCCACGATCATCCAGCATTACTTTGTGGATTCTCTTCACCGTTTCTGGAGAGGTCACCTTATTGGGACTACCAATACGATGCTCGTCTTGACATCTCGTATGGCCTCGTTTAAGCTCTCCTACCCTATATTTTACTGTTTTAAACGAAGGAGCAGACTCACCCAGAGTAGAATCCATTTCAGCTTTTATATTGGTTGGGCTGAGGCCTTTCAAATTAAAGTATTGTATCACATAACGATGACCAATTTTCTCCATTTTCACAAATTCACTGAACACGTTCACTATTGATGGCTGCCAAACAAATGCTAAACGACGGGAGGGCTTCAAACTTGAAACATATGCTTTCTCGATTGCGTACTTACTGATACAGTGATATTTTTTAAACAACTACCGCCATCTCTAGATCAGGCCGGGTACTTATGGGACCACCCTCGTATTTCAGGAATTCCTTAAGAAAGTTTTTTAATTCCTTTCCTTTTCCTCATTTACGAAAACGATATACCCAGTAATTCAAACTCCGAAGACTCTCCTGATTATTGAATTATCCACAGACGGATAGATTAAGCTAACGATCGCCTCATGCTTCAAAATGACATTAATCACTTTGCCAAATGGGATACAAAATTGCAACATGGGCATTACCGTAAGCAAAACCATGCTTTCAATTGATCAAATAAAAAGAAAGTACCACCAAATATTCAAAATCTCTTTGGAGATATAATCCTATGTATCAGGACTCAGGCGTTTACTTCACAACGGAACTTAACTGGAAAGTTTAAGTAGGTAATGTGACGTGGATGGCATTTGAAGTGCTTAGTCATGAAATGAGAAATTTATAAGGAAGCAAGGTCGCTACAAAAGAAGAAGAATGCTAGGTCCCGGCTCGCCCCAGCCTGGAATACTTGTCTATAGAATGGTACGCGTATGAGGTGGGGCATATTATTAAGATAAGATAGGTGCAACTAAAGGCTACGTACTCAGTAGGCACAGTGTAACGGATGTGTTGTGTATTCTGAAATGGTAGAGTTTGAGAAATAGGAAAAGGTGGTGTAGGTTAGATGCAATGTATAGAATAGTAAAACTGAAGAAGTGGGGGAAGATTTAAGAGAGAAAATGTTTTAAAAAATTTAAGGGGAAAAACGACTGCTGTTTTAAAACAAAAATAAGAACAGAAAGCCCTTTGAAAAAGTTGCCATTTTTAAATAAAAGTATTGTGACACGAAACCAGCTATCTGAAGATTTGTTTGAGCCATTTCCATCAAATTTTAGGATTTTTTAAGAATCGCCTATTTACATAACATTTTCCCAAATGATTTGAATATATCCATTCACTGAATATATTCGCATGCTAGTAGCTTGTTTAGAGTAAATAAATGTGTTTTTATGCATGATGAAACATATCCATATAGAGATGAATTGATTGTGGATGCATGGCTAGTGACCTTACATCCCCCGCCACACGCCCTTGAGACCCCCACCAATAGTCCCCGGCAGGATTTTTTATTCTTATGCATGGGTCGGGCATCCACTTTTGAGGATAATTGTCAATATAACTACGTACAACGATTGGCATGTGTGACAAGGGATCATTCCCAGAATGCCCGACTCCCTTGCTCGACCTCTGACCCGACTACCAACGGCCTCACAGAAGATCGATAAAATCTCCCCCGAAGGACACCCTCGAATCCACCTTAGACCCTTCAAAGAGAGACCCCTCCCCCCACTCTCTCTCTCTCTTATCGAAATCCCTACTCGTCTCCCGATTCGCCCACTCCCTCTCAAGTGCCTTGGGGAGCCTGCTTTCACGTAAGGAAAACTTTCTCCCTCTGGGACTTCGGCCAACCTCAAACTCCTCCTCACCTTAGCCATCCCTCGTAAGAAAAACACGCGCACACACACTCCGATCTCCTCCCCATCGAAAGCCGTTGCTGGGAAGCCCACGATGCCAATGGCTAGGACGCCCGCGCGACCACCTTCATCCGGCGTGGGCAGTGGGTCCTACGTGGCGGACGTCGCACTGCTGACCTGGCAAACCCTCTTGTCCCCCCCTTTGCCTGCTCCTCTCTACCGTTTGACCAGTCGTCTATCTGAGCGGAAACGGACATATGACGAGGCGGGGGGAGAGAGTCCCACGGGGTATGTCGGATGGGGTTCGAACGAACATTGAGCGTGAGAAATAGTCCACCAGGGCGTAGACATTGTCTACACCTACCATTCGAATGTATCGTTAAATGAGCTCCCTATTTCAATCAATCCTGTATGATAGTATGTCAATTAAATTGAACATGAATTTAAAGTGATAGCGATCCCCAACTTTATTTTGAGTGGAGTCGCTATTTTAAAAGTATAACCACCATGCGGATTTTATAAACAAGACTTCTTTGTCACTCCTTGTGGTTATTAAAAATCATAATGTTTCCCTTAGAAAAAATATGTCAAAAAGAGGCAATGCTTAAATTAGGGGATTACTTAAATTTAGTATTAGCTTAATTAATCTAAAAATAAATTTCAAAGGGTCATGATGAGAGTAAAAGATAAATCAATCAATCAACTATAAAAGATGAATGCTTTAACTGCGATAAGTTTGGTCACAGCTTGAACTCAAAGTACTTTTCATCAGATTCAAGAGTTTCAAAGACTCGCTTGTCTAGCACGTAATATTCCTCATTAGTTTTCGAATTGTCTGCTTGTTCAACTTCAACGTTAAATAAGGTGTGAATTTAAAACAGAGTAGTAAAATAGACAAGGCAATAGGGAATGTTTGAGTTCGACTAAAAATGGATATTTACCGTAAATTAATACAGAGAGAAAGGATTTAATAGGAACACCAGACTTCAAGTCCTAAAGCCCCTCTTCCAGTTCCAGAAAACCGTTTTCCTGATTACCAGAAATGTAATGTTTTCGAAGTAATTATGAAAGTTCACCGATGTGTAGAGTTTTGAAATATTTTACGCGAAATATTTTTGAAATATTTTTATGCACGATGTAGTTTTAACTTCGTTATCATTCTTCACGCTCGCTAGACTTAGTCCTCGCACTGAATTGATAACAATGCAGAAAGTGGCGTTAAAAGACCGCTAGACTTTTCCCTTAAAGTCGCTATCTTAACACAGGAGTTGAACAGGCAAAGCGTCATAAGAAGATGGTGAAACGATGTGGCTCACAACAATTTGCTTTCTTATTTCGGGGACGAAGAACATTTTCGGCAGCCAATTGCTTGTTTAAGATGCATTAATGTTGTAAAAATCGATATAAATCACAACCCCTAAGTCAAGAGTAAATATTGCAATTTGAAACAGAAAAAATCAACTTATATATTTATAAATTATTTAAAAAACAAAATAATGGGGATAAATAAATAGAATAATTGTGTCAATTCCAGTCGAGTGGACTGTTTGAGCTTCCAACTCTCAATTCCAAGTTTTCTTGCACCAATATTCTCCAAATTCCGCAAGGTGTAAAATAAAACAAAGCAAGCATTTTGGCAGGCAAACACACGTTTTTTGAAAGAAAGCTTACTGAAAAATCAATCAAGAAAAAATGAAAAAGATAAGAGTCTGACGAAAAAGATTTTCACCACATCTGTCAGTATTTACAATGTTTTAAGGGTAATCGTAAACGTTACATGGCCATGTCTACTTTAAATTAAACCAACTAAAATATAAAACGTTTATTTAATAACATAGGGATTGGTATGGATAATTTCAAAGTCATTCCTCTATACACTATATTTGATGAGATTAAAATGAATTAACTTATCGAGTCGATTTTTAATTGCGTCATGCAGTGACTATTTACGTTGATTAAATAAACGAACTCTATTATATTTTTATTTCCACTTTAAATATGAATTATTGAGTTTTTTTTATATTTTAAGTGGAAAACTCTGGATTTATAGGTGAACATAAATAAAATACATTAAATCGTAAATTCATCAAATAATAGAATCGCTAAGTTAAACATTTAAATATAGCAACATAAAATTGAACGGATCAACTGATCATAATTGTGGGAAATATTCACAAATAAAATGCAATTAATTATTACCTGTACAGACGCAACTCTGATTCACATATCTAAAAACTTAGAGAACGAGTGAAAAACAATCATGGGCGTTTTATACTGTCTGATGGTTAATTCGTCTGTTGATTTAATTGATGGAGTCCTAATACAATTCATTTAAGGTTTAAGCTAATTTACCGGCTAAGTTTGGCTATTTAAGGTTAATTTACAGGTAAGTTTCGAACAGTTTATAAAGACTCGGCATTTTAAATTTCTTTTAGAAGACGACGTCCTCTTACTTTGACGTAAACTTTATATATTCAATTATTCGGTATTGCTATCAACAATAGTACTTTTAAATATGCCTACTCTGAATGATTCTGTCGTAAACTGCTCCTTTCTCTATTATTTATTTCCTCACAGATTATTATTTTACAAGCCAAACTCATACTAAGTTTTCTTACTTCTCAAGAATCTCATTACTACGTTTTCTTGTGCGATGACTCTGCCATTTCCTGTGTAAAGCAGTCAATAATAACTGCAATCCTTTGGCTTTATGGCTTAGTATTGCTTCATCATCCACATACTTAACTGTACTCAATATTCTGCCCTGGAAATTTATTCTCCACTCAAGGCCTTGCCGGGATACCCTTAACATTTCCTTATCGCGGATGTTGGCAAGTACCGACGAAAATGGGCAACGATATTACTCTCCTGTCAATAACTGTCCATCCCGATCCTTCCTCTTTTACCCTTACCTACGCCGTCCGATTCATGTACAAGTTTCGAATAAATCGCCGATCCATTTACACTAATCCCATATTTCGTAAAATCTCCATTAATTTTCCCCATTCTACGAGTTCGGACGCCTAAACATAATTCACGAAGCACAAAAGACATAATTATATTCGATTTTCATTTCCACTAATGTTCTCATCGCTGCAAGTGTTACGCGTGCTCCAATTTCTCATATGTATCTAATCTTTGCAAAGGTGTCTGTTTGGAATTTTTTGTAAGCTTCCGTCGACGGTCCTTAGAACTATCTTTACTCCATGTGACATTATAGCTATTGTCCCTCATCCCTCACAACCAACTGCTACACGTATTTCAAATCGCTGATGACAATTGGCATCATGAAATTTTCTCGCCATATTTCTACGCATAAATATTGCATATAAGTTGAAATAATAACTTTCTTCTAATTTTCCTTGAACTCTGTGGTTATTCTTTGGGAATATTATCTACTCCTACTGCCATGCTCGACTTAATTACTCATTGTACTATTTTTATCCCGCTATCAAGTAATCCTGGAACCAGACTATCATTATCTGCGTCGCATTTATTTATGAATTGGTAAGCCGGATAACTTTATCATTGATCTATTTTAAATATTCTTGCTGCTATTTTCGATTCTCAATAAATTCCATTGACAACTTACCCTTTTGTCTTTCATGGTATGTGTATTTTTTTTGCTTGTATTTAGAAAATTCTCTTGCTCTCTGGCTTGCTCGCTTATACTTTTCCTTGTAGCTGAAATGTCTCCCTATCATCGTACTGAAAGTTTTATCAAACTTCATTGGCTCTATTAATGCCTCTCAAAGGTTTATCGATTAGCTGTCTTTACATCCCTCTCCCATTTTTCAAGTTTCCATTTTCCTCTTTCATTCATCCTCTTAAGTATCTCTATCATGACCCTTGGCTTATTAATGATTTCATTCTCTGATATTCCTTTTGCTTCGTTTTTCGCTCTTCTCATCGTAATATTAAGCTCCAAGCACCTTACCAAACCATTTTCCTTTGCTTATCAACATGCTGATATCCATCAAGGTTTCTCGATCCTTCCCACTTCCCTTATTACTACATTTTAACCTTTAAAACTTTACCTGTGCATTCTCTTTCACCTAATCCTTTGGAATTTTTAATTGCATTTCATGATTACAAAATTACGATTTGCATCCACCTCTATACCTAATGCTATTCAGCAGAAAAGGTATTGGTCTTAGTCTACTTTTTTGCTATAGATTAACATTTCAAAGTGACAGTGGGTTTTAAAAATCGATCCATGATATCACAGTCACCTTCAAATTTAAAGAGATCAAGCTACACAATCACGATTAATGACTAAACATTGAAATTTAATGTCGGGAAATGTTAAATCTAAATTTGACTTCCACCAGGAGGTTCATACTTCTTGAGTTCATTTTCTCGTCCGCCCAATGATAGCATGTTTTTTATCAAGCGGAAATGCAGTAACTAAATTAGAAAACATATTAGATGAGAGATACTTCCCTAAAAGGATTTCTTAAATATGAATAATATACATACATATTTGTGAGATCTTAGAGCAGGTCCCGAGAAAAATACTGGCATTGGGGTTAAAGTAAAAATCAAGGCAAATGATTTTTACGCTATGAAATTGCTGCATTGTAATGCACATTAACGGATGACTCCGTCAAACGTTACTGCTGCGGCATCTCCCGCAGAGTCATGGAATTTGTCCAAACCCGAATTACCTTTTGCATACGTTCATTCCAACTATGGTTCATATCACTTCCTTCTTTTTAAAGCGATATAGTAGCCTTTACACCATTTTTTTAGATTTTTCACTTATAGAATGAGCTAAATTAATTGATAATATAGTAATATGAGGTCTGAACTCGTCAAGAAATGTTCTCAAAATTTGGCGGAAATTTAATTTGTTTCTTACTGCTATTTCACTGCTGTAATGTGATATGGTACAGCCTTATTGACGAGATTTCGAACGAATTTATTGCTGAAATTTAGCATGCGTACCATGTACTGTGGAGCAGACGCACATTGCATTAAGCAATAATTAAGATGACTAATACTGCAGAATAAATTCAAGTTTGTCCTGTGCACTGTTTTTCATATTTTCTACCAGCTTTCACAACTAGTCTTTGGGATTCCACCCATATAAACTATTCTCTACTTTCACCTTCCCCACGTTCCCAAACAATATATATATATATATATATATATATATATATATATATATATATATATATATATATATATATATCTTCGAAATGGAACGCTCTTCGGCGACGCACAAATATATAAAAACACGGATGTAGATTTGTAGAATATAGAGACACATAGAAAGGACACTCACAATATGTGTCTCTATATTCTACAAATCTACATCCGTGTTTATATATCGTGTGTGTGTGTGTATATATATATATATATATATATATATACATATATTTTATATTTTGTACATATATGTATACATGTATTTATTTATATATAGCTTAGGTACGAAGAGTCTGTCAACTAAGTCTATCACGGACTTCACTGTCCAAACACTTCTCCGTGTCTTCTTCATTTACCTTTTTCACGTTTTTTCCCTCCTCCACAGCCCTTTTAGAAATTTCACTCCCTATGATGAAAACTTTTTCGTTTTCCACTGCATGCAAATTATTTGCTTCTCCTACAATCTACAGTAAGTGTATTCCACCTATTTGGTAAGAATTCTACATCCCCTCTCTCATATTTATCTAAATACAATAAATACGCATTCTTTTTATGGCACAACCAAAATTACTATATCTAACTAATGCCAATTAAACCTTACTACTTTTCTGAATGTAACGTTTCTTTTCTGTATCATTTACAATTTCGTATCATTTACAATTATATATTTGCCAAGATACGCAAAAAAAGTGTAGTCTAATTTTTTTATACATACTTTTATTCTTGAATAAAAAATCCATGATAAGTATTGTTTATGTCGGCATCAATTTATGATTTTGTGTGAATGAAGAGATTGTCCGTGCACAATACGGGTGCATATTCACGCTCTTTTATGAAAATTAATAGTTATTATAGGTACTCCGAATCCTTTTCGTGACAGTTAAACCTCAGATCAATGCCATTTTGATTGATTGTATGAATTCATACTTCATATTAGACTTGATATTTTAAACTTCATGTGCATTAAATATGTCGTACCCTTTGGTTTATCCCGTCATATTATATATCTGCCCAATGACGTGGCGCGCACTTATCTCCTGTTTGGTAAGGGGATATTCCTGTGGATTTTCCTGAAAGTTCTCATTCTTTTACTTAGTGCCCATGAAATTCGCCGAGTATTTGGCACGAGGGCCAGGGACTTTGAGGAAACAGCTGGAGACGATGAATATAAAGAAAGTAACGAATAGAAGAGAAATATAACTCACGTATTACAAATTGACCCTCGAGATTACGTTTAAACAATATATTCACATACTCAACTAACTTTGAAACATAATTGACAATAACCAGCTACAACCATGCACTAATCCTAATGCTAGCGACTATTAATAAGTGCATAATTAAAAACATACAGAAAATTACTCGAGTAAATTCTCCCTTAACTATGTTTCAGCATATAAGTATTAAAGCCCTTTCTCAACATTTAAATTTGTATAAACGTATTTTGAAATAGTTTCTTCAAATTTTTTGTATTTATACAATTTTCAAAATGATTTTTTATAAATAACTAAATTCAGGATCTCTATAAACCAAGGGCAAGGTGTCCTTTTGCACTAATTATTTTAATGGAATTATACTTCGAATGATTATGAACTCCCTTTACCCTTCTCTAACTCTAAAATAAGGATTTTCTTTTGTATACACACAGGCGCCACTCCCGCTGTCGACGTGAGCGTGATAAATCAGCTGATCACAGCCACATACATGAAAATCACAGCCGTATACATGAAAACCTCTTTTTAACCGCAGACCGATTTAAGGGAAATTAGTTCTGAGATGAACTGATCTCACTTAAAAAACTCCAAATTCGCTTACCAGAGAATTCTGATTCGTTCCATTCCCCTCTCTTGCAAAACACCACCCACGAAAACACTGCTTCGAGATACTACCTTCTTCCACCGTGAAAATTCTACTTTCTTCTTTTCGCCAATAACTAGTTGTTGACTTTTCTTGTGCTTCAACTTATTTTGTTCTCAATGCAACAATTTCAGAGTGTAAAAATCATTCGCCATGACTGGGATTTCTTTGGAATTTATTTCGTTCTATATAATTTTAGATATAATTTGATTATCTTCTTTTCGTATTGCATCACTACAGCCTCTTGTTCGTAAACCAATCCTTCAAAGTATCCTTCAGATACTTTGAAGCATAATCTTAAAGCCTACTTCCTTATTAAACATTTTTACCATGTGGATGAATTATGTGCATTATGTAAAGATAAGTCTAAAATATTGTTTGATAAATATCCCTATGTACTGTAGATAACCTTCTTTCGTGTGATTTAAAATAACAAATTCGATGTACATGTTTTGTTTTACGGCGAGAGCATACTGAGTCGGCCTATTGTAAATAAAGCAATAAATAAACGGCATCGGTAGCGTACAAGGACAGCGTGTGATCACCCGTTTTCTCTAATTGCATGGTGTGACACCCATTAAAAATTCTTCGACATCTGAGTGGGTCATACGGTGATGTGTTATGGATGTGCATAGAAGGCGCGTTCAAGGGTGCGCGACAGTTCAAAGGAGGCCGAATAACGTCGTGAGACAATGGACCCAAGAAGCCTCCATCACGGCCCAGCCAGTTTTTCCAGTGGGCAAAACGGACTTTTTCTACCGATGCGTTCTCCGTGGCCACGGAATTATGGCGTCGACATAATGAAAAATGTGCATTGTACAAGAATATTACGTTTAGAGGGCAAAGAATTTTTTAAATTTCTAGTGTGATAATTTGTCCGAAAAAAATGAGAGGATATCTTAGAAGTACACCACGAATAAACGAACATTGTTGATAAAACAATTGTTGATTGGGACAGTTAACCTGCTAAACTATTCGAGCCCTTTTCCTAACAGGGTAAATACTTTTAATAAAATATGTAAACAGTTTATATAATAATTTGATTGATGTATTGTGTAAAATTGTATGTAACAGCTTAGTTTTGATTTTTTTCATGTTGATTGGGAAACTGATGTTGATGAGATGGGGATTTTCTTTTTTTTTATTAGAGATTGGAGTTTGTAATTCTCCCTTAAGTGTATTTTTCTGAATGATCTCATTTATTAACTTTTGTGATATTGATTGGATTTGAGATGTCATGTTATTATTTCCATGACAAGTTTGATTGTAGTACTTGGGACTTGTGTGCCACCTGACATGTGCGTTTTAATAATAATGATAATAACATCTCTGTAGATTGAAATTACCATATGTCCTACAGAAATTATTAACAACAAATTTCGTGCTGTAGGTTTCCAGCTACCTAAGCATTGGAGCTGCAATAGATGGTAGCAAAGTGAGTGCCTTTCATGCACATGCATTGCACAGCTGAAAGGATTAGCAGATAGAGACAAAAGTGTCACCTCAATAATGGTAACCACATAACTGTGGTCAGTCGAACTGCTTTCCCTTGTTCCGCAGGAAAGGGGTTAGGTTTTTCACGCTTAGATGAAAATTAGTATATTTAGTGTATGGCAACGCTAACTGGTTAAAAGTGCATTTTTCTCGAAATATCCAAATTATTCTCAGCATAATATCTCGCATTTAGGATTAAAACATGAAGGCGAAATTTATTACTACGCGGTATCCTGGTATGTCTAGTTACCGAAAAATGAATACTCTCAGGAAAAACATTACAAATCATCTGGGAAAATCATACAAGACATCATCGCGTTAATTTAAGGGAGTATTTGATAAATTTCTGCACCGGAAAACTTTTTAAAACAAATAGGAACCATAAAAATGTACTGAAATATTTACAACAAAGATAAAACAAGAAAAAACTATTAAAATCAAATGATGACGATGAAAACCACAGAGCATGCTGATATTTTTTTCAATATTAGCTTTTTATTAGTTCATAATATTTAATTACTAATTAAATTATATGATTAAAATTATAAATATCATTTTATGTACTGATTAAAAATATTGCCTTTCCTCTTCTGTCAAAGTCCAAATGTGTCAGTCTGTTCCTGGGTAACAAATCTCAGGCACTGGAAGGGAGAGAAAGAGAGATCAAACTTAACTCGTCAGGCATATTGTACCAGGTTACTGCTAGCCGTTATGGAATTTAAAGGCTGCCGATATCGATAGAGAAACCAGTGGGGAAGAGGATGATATAAATCAGAAATTATGGCCCAGTCCCAAGTCGGAGTGGATTCTGACGAAATCCCTCGCGTCGAAGGGCTCATGTCCCGCCGAGGGGAAGAATCGTCCACGGGGTCGGGCGAGAGATATACCCGGAACGAGCGAACCCTTCGATTTCTCGGCGTAAATCAAGGCGGTTTCTGGATGAGGAGGTGGGGTGTTGGTTGAAGGGGGGAGGGGGATAGCGGCGAGAGTGAAAAGGAAGGACGTTGATAAATTTCTATATCTCGGCACGGCGTTAATCATGCCCAACGAGTCTGGGGGAAAAAGTTGAACATCGGGCGTAGGCGGAATTGAATCTCCGGACCTCCTCGCCAGCGAAGCAATTAATGAGAGATATCCCCACGCACGGGATGTACGGGGAATGGAGGAGGGAGAGACCGAGCTGGGGCAGATTGCCCTCGGAAACCGTCCCTTAAAGATCCCCCCTCCTTTCTCTTCCCCAAGTCCTCGGACTCACCATCGCTTCCACACTCACTCCCACAAAACACTTCGCCCTTATCCAAAGGGTCCTCATTTTTTGCATGCAGGACCCTTACACGTGTAATTTACGAACAACCAGGCTAGAGAAGGAATTCTATATAAGGAATTGAGTCAGTATGCCCACGGCATATAAATATTAATTCCATGACATCGCCGTTATATCTCGTGACTAGATGTGTTGCTACGCTAGAGAAATAAATAATACAACGTTCGTTCGTAACTAGGGGAAAAAACTATAACATATTTGCATTCTGATAATAAACAGTATATTGTGAAGCAAATATGTCATTTTTAAACCACCGTATAAATTTGTTAACCTTCGTCATTTTTTCCTGTTTTATTTTAAAATCTTTTCAATAGGTCCAATTATCCAATCGTTGATACTTGGCAGTTGGATCGTTTAGGGAAATTTAATTTTCTGCGATTTTCTTCCTTTTTAATTCTTCCTCATATGCCCCTACTACATTGAGAGTCCTAAACACTTCTGAGATATCTGATCTGCTCCACATTCTTTATTTTAGGAATTCCTTCTCATATATTCCTGTAGTATCAACAGTTCTTTTGCAGCATTGATGTTCCAATATATTCAGCAAAGCCACCATTCGGGTGACAAAATAAAACTTGATGAAAATAATAATAAGAACACACAGTAGGCTGTAGAGAAAATTTTAAATGGGGAAGGGGGTCTGGCTAATACGAAAAAAACTGGAAATATACCAAAAAAAGGGAACTGAAAGTCGCATATCGAAAATATTGAGACAGTTAATGGGAAAGGGACGGGGCAACCATGGATTGTGGAAGAGATTACGAGAAAAATAGACGAGAGAAATAAATTGAAGATTATGAATAAATATTTGGATTAGAAGAAGTGAAAAAGGTTAAATATAAGCTGAATTGGGAAACAAATAGACTGTAAGGAGCATTTCTGGAAGACTTGAGTGCAAAAATAACACAAAGTGAAGTTATTCCTACATCCGTATACCGGTCCCTAAAACAAGGTTGAGATAGGTTTCCAGGGAAAACTAAGGAAGGTGGTGTTAATGTTTGGATTAGCTCTTTGAACACTTCTGAATTTTATTATAGAAGCTGCCAATCCAAAATGTCATTGGAGTTAATTAGTTAAAGCCTGCATGAATAGTCATCCAAGGGAGAATTTGCATTTGCCTGAGCAGCGGAAGCTAATGCATTCAAATCAACCAACCCGACCTATTATTAGGATGCTATCCTGTTTATATCCTTCAGCCATCCTGTTTACTTTTATTTCAGAGTTGAGAAGTAATTTACCTGTCGTTTTACTTTCTATGTTAATTGGTTTATGAAGCGGGTATCAGCACAAAAGAACAATCGAAAACAGCACCAGATTAGCATCAAGAGCAATTTAGTTTTTCTGCAGAAAAGTTTGAGCTACGCTAATGAAATGGGATAAAAGTTTCCATAATTTCGGATCCATCTAAAACAACATCCTATCCTGCACAACGCCACGAGGGTGAGTGGCGGAATACGTTAGGTCAGCAACCACTTGACTCGTCGAAGGGTTCAAATACTCGATTCTTGCTTCTCTCGAATCCTACTGTGGGAAAATAACTTTAAAAAAAATCAGTTCGGCAGTCAATTTATTTCCTCTCATTTAGCATCATGATCTCGTTTACCGATGTAATTTTCCGTTAAAATTATTATTTCTGTTCATACGTAAAATTCAAATGGTTTGTATTTATCAACGTTTGATTCATTTAAAGACTGGCGTTATGCCATATTTCGCAGGAATTTGAACAGGAGATATTATATCAAATTGGAAGACGCATTTTGATGCAGACCAAATATTTTAAATAAATAAATATTATATATGTATTAAACAATTGTTTTAAAAAAGGTTAATAATTTTATGAAAATAACTCAATTTTTAATATTTCGGTGGTACAAGTAACATTCGCAAGTGTACCAGGAGTGTCACTGGTCATATTATGTACATGTGTGTAGGTGTTTATGTATGTGTGTGTGTGTATATATATATATATATATATATATATGTATACATATACATACATATATATACGTATATATATACATATATATATGTATGTATATATGTATGTATATATGTATATTTATACACATATATATGTATATAAACCATAAACACAGTAATCAACCCGGAGGTCGGTTTGGTACATTTGGGTCGCGGTAGTCCAGTAGGTAGAGCGTTGGACTACTGACAAGAAGGTCCCGGGTTCGATTCCCGGGCACTTTGTACACCTGCAGCTCCACCCAAGCTATGTGATTTTTCGGGTACCAGGCTTCCTGGGAAACCATAACCGGCACAGGGAAAGGAACTGGCCCCCCTACCCTGATGTGTGAATTTCACACGCAATTATATATATATATATATATATATATATATATATATATATATATATATATATATATATATACATTATATACATTCAAACACGAAATCCCGCCAAACGGCGAATAAATACTCATTTATATAGAAACAGATATAAGGAAAAGGGATAGGAACACAATAAAGGACGAACACAATAGAGGTGGGGAAGGCGGAATCGAACGGATCACATCACAAGAGTAAAAATATTTCGTAAATGTTCGTATCCCGGTCAAGGAAATTTTTTTACTCTTGTGATCCGTTCGATTCCGCCTTCCCCACTTCTATTGTGTTCGTCCTTTATGTGTGTTCCTATCCCTTTTCCTTATATCTGTTTCTATATAAATGAGTATATATATATATATATATATATATATATATATATATATATATATATATATACATATATATATAATTGCGTGTGAAATATATTTATATAATGACGAATGTATGTCCAAAGGTGTTTACCCTATTAAAGTGGAGAATATGAAACTTAGCACACTGTTTACTTTTACGTCAAATGCAACAAAAAACACCCAATCCCACGAGAGTTAGATGCTTTTTTAACTCGTCTGCCGTATCCCTTTTAGTGCAGAATAAAAATAATATCTGATTTTAAGAATAATTGAAAAATTACACGAAGATATGTGGTATTCGATGCAGCCCTTGATTGATTTGGATAATACGCATAAAAAATAATTTTAATCCTAGCAATTGTTTGCTCTAATTGAGCATTATACTCGATGATCTAACCTCTAGTGGATCATTTCTTAATGTACTGTCATAGAATCCACGCAAAGTCATCTATTTGTAGTTCACATTTTCATCCAATAAATCTTCAAAGTAATCCAACGGAATATATTGAGTAATATAGATGGATGATCATATTTGCGTGGATAATTCTTTATATGTATATAACGAATAACTGGGGTATTTTTTATCCACGTCAAGGAGCAAACTTTTTTTCTAAGTCGTTTATCACGCTTGAAAACCATCGCTATTTTGCTTCGTAGGAACAAAAAATGCATAGAACTTCGTCATATCATGACTCACAATTTCTTTTCAAATTACAAAAAATGAACGCGGTAGCTTTAGAAACTTCGTGATTTCAGCGTGCCTCCTAAAATAGAGTGGTGGTATTTTTAAGCGACACATCCGGCGACATGAATTGTAAACGACGCTTTCTCTTCATACTCTTCCGAGTACGAGTGCATATCCCGTTCAACACGTAGGCCATCATTCAAAACGTGTTGGTATTATTTATTACACTGTCAAAATGCGCAACATTAGATGATCAAACAATGTTTTTTATTATTTTTTCCTTCAGAAAAAGGCAAGTATGCAGTAAGTTTTCCTATTTGGAAATTAGCCAAGTTCACCGCATCAATTCACAATACTGACGTCACGGAAAGCATTCTGGAAGATGGGTAATGAAAATTCTTTCTCTAGAATTCCCTTTTGAGCTTCAAAAGCATTTTATCTTTCTTAATGCCGTATAAAATGCCCATCCACCATTCCTCCACTTCTCTTACTTACCTAACTTTCCTACCTTTCACCGTGGCCTCATCAACATGACAATGCCTTCATCTCGTCTTCAGCATGCTTCAATTCTCTTGCGTTGAATACCTTTCCTCCCCTTTTCGTAACGCGTGACACGCTCCTTTTTTGCCTTCATCTCTCACAGCTGATCCTTTTCCATACTCCTCCATAACCTAAGCTCTCCTAAATCCCACGCTCATATTCTCCCTTAGAAAATCAGTTTCAGTATCTTACACCGACCGCCATACGTCAAATAAGACTTCATTCACCTTTCCCTTCTGTCTTTTGAATCATTTTTTATCGATGCACACAAACTTGTAAAATTCATTTTTCACTACCGAGAATTTCTCTTGTATCTTCCCGCATAGATTAATTACTTCCGTCCTAAACGCTGCCCGAATGAATGACCTGTCACAATTGTCTTATATTACGCATAAAAAGTTAAATTTCGACTTGTTTTTGAGAATATCATGAAATTTGTTCAAGGCAATTTAGAAGTAATGTAATTTTCTTGAAGATTCAAAACTATATTTTTAGACAGCAGGGTTCACAAAGCATAGATAAATATTATTGAAAGAAAGCAATGAAAGTTTTTGTAACTCCCTCAAAAGGTCTAGGTCGAATACGAGCAGAGTCTCTATATTTATGTAAATGAGATGTATATTTGTACCCAATCCAGATTTCAGATTACGGAGATAAATCAATTTCATAAACAGAAAGACTGGTTGCTAGTTTAAATTCCTATTTACACAATAGGAGAGTTATAATCGGAGGGGATTTCAATCTTCCATACATAAAATGGAGAAACTATAGTTTTGTAGAAGGATGTAAGGACAAGGAGTCGGGCGAGTCCCTGCTTCATGTTTTCACAACACAATCGTTAAACCAATTAGTTCTTACACCCACCAGAGGAAATGTTATAATTTATCTATCAGTAACATAAATATCAGAAGATATTCTAAATACAGCAGCATCAGTTTATTAAAAGCTAGAACACTTAACCACCATTTTCATAGCATTTTTAAAGATCACTCGTCATAATAATTTGATGTACTATCCGATCACTTTCATGAAACAATATCTCCAATTTTAATCTCTTCTCTTAGAATCAAACGCCAAGTTAAATATATCAATCCTAATTAATCACCAGGTCATGATCAAATCCCTGCTTGCTTATACAAATTAAATAGTTGTTTATTTAGAAATAATATTTGATAAATCCCTAAAAAAATTGCACAGTACCCATGGCCTGGAAAGTAGCAAATGTCACTTTCATATTTAAAAAAGGTAGTGTAGAACTCTGAATAATTACCGACCAATCTCCCTCATATCCATCTCATTCAAAATCTAAAAGCACATAGTAGTAATTTCAATCATGAAATATATCGATTCTCAGAGTTTATTCACAAAACAAATACACAATATCCATAAGAATTGCGAGCCCCAACTGGCACTGTTCATTCATAATATCGTATTTTGAATTCAGATGAAAATAATTTTCAAGTCGAAGTTTTATTTCTAGATTTTAAAAAGGAATCCTACCATGTCTCTCGAAGGAAGTTGCTTCAAAATAATATCGTAGAACATTCCTCTACGAGGAATGTTCTACGATATTTATAACTATAGCGTTGATTTTGGATCATGCTTCCATCGGTAGAACAGTTGAACATTTTTGTACTCTTTCGTTCAATGAAAAAATTTTACACTTTCCTTTGTACGTCACTGCAGCAGCGCAATGGTATAATAATGAAAATTAATTGGTCCAAGGGCCAGATATAAAAAAAGAAAAATTACACATTTACCATAGGAAACATCCAATGGAAATTATAAGCATCAATAACATTAAGGAAAGTATTTTATTTAAAAACTAGCCTGATTCTGTGGCAAAGCAATATGAATTTGTTGAGTGGGTGCAACTTAAAGTTGATCAATGTTATATTATTCCTTTAAATATTATGACTTAGTAATATGTAATATATATTTTATGCACTCAAAATATATTTAGGTTTACGAATACTTCATGCTACTTGAAAACTTTCATGTATATCGGACATAGTTCATATATTTCCTATCTATGTACCCTTTTCGGTATTCACACTGAAGTTGAAAATGGAAACCATCCCAATTACGGTAGATATGCCTTCTCCTTCTCTCACTTCACTTTCGACATTTAGCAGCCTTGAAATCCTCCTGAGGCCATTTGGAAAAGCGAATTAACCCACTCAAAAGGAATATTTGATTTCCAAAGATTCCCAATTGAATTCCAAGCAACGTTATCCTGGTTAAGTTGCCGAACATTAATCCACCAAGACGGCAATTCTTCCTCGAAAGTCATTCTGCCTAAGTAGTCACAATGCGTAACAAGGCCCGGTTTCTCTTAAAGTCAACGGCAGTTAAAGAGTGATCAATGAGGAACAAGAGATCTCGCAGAGTAATTGACGTCGAAAGCAAACGGATGCCGAAAGAATGCTTTCAATTCATATTTTCTTCCCCGTCACAAACGTCGGTGATTGAGGAGTCTGAACACAGATACCTCCATCCGTTATCCGTAGACAATGCGCACCCACCGCGCTATTCGTCCTTCCTCGTCATATCCGAACAATGAAGGAATTGGAGATTTTCCCTCCTTTTAAAAACCTCATTCTACCGATGTGTATTCAGTTAAATTATTGACGGTTTAAATGTAAAATGATGAAGTTAGTGTAGCATTGTCGAATAAGAAGATAGAAATTGCTGCGGTCATTATCACATACGGAGTTAATAGCATCATTAGGTAGTCTTGGTAGTCGAGAGGAGATTGATTTTTCTTCTCGTTTTTTTCCTATTTCTTTTGCGAAGCTATGGGTAAATTTTCAGTGCATTGAATTCCACTGGCAGAGATTTCAAATAGAAATATGGAAGATTCCCTGAACTTACACTTCAAGTAGTAGTAGTATTTAGGGGAGATGACCGACAGCTGAAGTCATTTGCGCCATAGGGGATGGAGAGGAAAGGATGAAGGGTGGAGTGAAACCCGGCGTCGGCATTAGCCTACTCTTAACGAAAGGCGCCAAGGCGTCCGCAGCTTAACGTCCCATCCGACGGACGGCGTACTCACTCAGATTGCCCTCCACAACGCACCTCATGTAGGGATCGAGATACCGCTGAAAAATATTCAACACCACCGGGATTTGAACCCGAGTCCTCTGGGTGGGAAGACAGTACCTTATCCCCCGCACCATCTCGATCCACACTAACACTCCAAGTCCTTCGGTACATATAGAATTATAAATTTGAAGATATAACAATAATAATTCTTATCAAATGGCACAATGATGACAATTTTCATCGGTTGATATTTGGAGAGTTTAAACATGGACTGTTCAACTTACACCCATTGAAAATATACAATCAGGATGAACGTATTTTTCTATTCAATAAAATCGAGAAGATGTTGTATAGAATGGATTGGGAGGAACAAATGAATATATTGCAAAAAATAGGAGTAGATTGGATGGACAGGTGACTGTTGCACAACATGTACATGTCTTACACACTGCTCAGATGAGAGTGGGGGATGGAAGTGGAAATGGACCACATCCTATCCTTTCGGGATTTCCCCTCACCGTGTTGGGATTTGAATTAAGTCAGTTCTACTCCCTCAAATCCCCATAATAACCTTCGATTGGAAAAAGGAAAAAGGAAAAAGTATTAAATGGGCAAATAGTACCAATATCGCGGTAGAATCTGACTAACCATCAGGTGATTAACTATCAGAGTATTTGCTTTTCAATTCAGCTTATCTCAATCTTCTCCATTTCACTTCTTCCATTCTATAGAGCAGGCATGCAATCCACCGGAAGTCGCCGATTCACGAAACAATGGAACCCAAATCAACGAGGAATAAATGCCGACCGGCATGGTCGCAACCACAGCGGACTCCAGTTGAAATAATTCTTCAAAAACTCTTCCTCCGAGTTCCCCTCGATCGGGCTGCCATTCAGCGAAGAAAGAGGCGGCCGGGGAATCCGTAGCGGGGATTGGATCGAGACAATGGAGGCGACCGCTCGGAGGACTCGGGAGAAAATCACGTCGAAAGACGAGCTAACAACAGCGAGGGTTTCTTTTCCATTCTTTTATTCACTCGGAGAGATCCCCATCCTTCTCTCGGGTAAATGAGTCAAGGAGAGAAAATCCGGATCGGACGGAGAGAAGCCTCGACGGGAGTCAAATTAGCCAGATGGCGCGAGACGGCCAGGCGCCTTCCACCCCCCTCAGCGTGCAAAAGGGAACGGACGGCCTTTTTCCAAGTACATCTCCGCTCTGGGGGCGAGCTTCAGGCAGAGTGAAGTGAGAGCGTTGGCGGTCTTCTCGCAGGAACACAATGGACGTTGGTACATCAACCGAATTCCCCATCCCTTCGTTCGGCCCGCCGTGAAATCCCAATGGATATTATTTTCATATTGAATTCGCACTTCAATTCTTAATGACCACAGGAATAATGAGGCTACTTACCATATTAAAGCATTTTCCCTCCGAATCCATGATCTCTTTTTATTTTTTAAAATGTTAGATTCGGTCTTTCTCCTGAAATTTTTGTAATTTGGCTTACATATGCTAATTGTGCATCTTTTCGTTTAATTTTGTGAATAATCAATTTACTGCGGCGTAGATGTCTACCAGATCTCGTACGTTGGTAATAAGAATGGTTTTTAATGATTCATCGAGTGTACTTACATCTACATAAATACCTTGCAATCCACTAAAAATATGTGTGGCAGGGGATGAAAGTACTGGGTGGGAATTTTAAGGTGTTAGAGAGAGGAAAAGTATTTAAATGGTTATGAATAGGGAAGAAACATTCACTGAAAAACCCGAAAAGACGTGTAAATCCATTTAAATGCTAGCGGAAAAGTTATTTCCAAACAAGTGTTACTTTCACCAGATAAAAATTATTAAATAAGAAAGTGTAGAAATGAAACTAAAGAGTAGAAATGAAACACAGCCACGATAGACTACTACCTTACCAAGAAAAATCATGCAAGAACTCGAAATTAAGAAGGGAAATGTTCTATTAATTGACGCCCATGCAACTTATGCTCCCCCCTTAAGTCACAGGTTGGAAATGTGGCACCCCGCTGTTGTCAGTGGACCGCGTGAGGCATCACCCCTGAGGAGAGGGACGAAAGATGAAAGGGGAACTTAACAATTTAAGAAAACAGGTTAGGAAGTGTTGTAACAAGTCCTACGTTAGTTTACTATTAGTCCCATGTGGTCCTGCGGGAAGGGATTCGCTAAAAAACACGAGTTTAGTGCAAAATGCATGCATATAATTAAAACTAATTATTCCCTTGACACTGCGGGTGCGAAGTGAAATTTTAATCTCCACCCTTTAAGTTACTATGCCGTATTTTCCGGGCGAAGGAGTCCTTGAGTCGGTTATTTCTGGCATCTATTTGCTAAATTTTACACTGATGAGCCAATCGACCGATGAATGTTGAATTGCGGATAATTTACGAGGTCTCAGTTATTAAAAAAGCGGCTCTGAATGTATTTAATAAGTTTAAACTGGCATAAAATCGTCTTTGTTCTAATGATTCCAAACCCCTCTTCAGAACTGTTTCTGTGACGCTTTACGTTTTGTCGTAACAGTTTTGAACGGGTCACCCTACGTTGAGCATTCTCAATTTATACCTACAGCTATGTATGTTCACCAAAATACAATTGAGAGTTAATTTTTTATGCTTGTTTCCTATGCTGGCATGCAATTGGTTCAAATAAGCCTTCTTCCTATTTAATCGAAGGTTTAAATGAAGATAAAACCTCTTGCATAATTGTAATGAGGTCCCTTTAGCGACAATGTTGAAACTCCGTTATTAGCTCCATCGTACTACCTATGGAGAGATTATGTAAATAAAATTAGAACGATTAAGTGTACAACAAATAGATTTAAGATGTCAATTTTCCCTCGAACAATAAGGGCATCATACCTGTACAACCGCGCTAAGGGGACAAAGTATTGCGTGCCAAAAGTAGTCTATGTAGTGTATGAACACCCCCTATCACACACCCTAGCGGTGGTATTCAGAATATCATTTATTGATAATAAATACATAATTCGTGATATTGTCTGTCTTTTACCTACTTGCTATGGGTGACCATTATTATTTTTCCCCTCGGATGCATATATTTCCGCTTTCCTGTTTTCCGATAGCATGCACGTCTTTTTTGGTTTTTTTTAAGTAACAATTTTTTTCCTTTTCTTAACCCCTTAATCACTGTTCCTCTCCATTACATTTTACCCATCCCACTTGGTTCTTGTACCCAAAACCGCGCACCCTTTTGGTGGATCTAGGGGCATAGATGTAGATGTAGAATTATAATAGCCCCTATATCATTTGGTGTTCATCAGTAATAGTCTGTTGTAGCGCAACCTTGGCCCGCCCAACTGTACTTCTTCCATCAAATCAACCAGTACCAAATCGACGGATTATCTTTGAATATTGTCTTAAAATATAACCAATTGGTACAATTTCATCGTATTTTGTATTTTTCAGCCGGAAGAGCTACTTATGCGGGGACCCTTGATCCAGACCCGAGCGGTGTCAAAGTACGAATGCCCTCAGCAAAAACCATGTAATATTCTTGGTACCGTAATTCATTCAAAAACTTTAGTAGGCACGCAGGGGAAGGACTTGACTCCTACACTTTATTTTTGACATTTTAATGCGCAAATTTCATCCACTGGGGGAATTCTAAGGAGACTTTCTCTATACTCACACATTTAAAAAATCTTTTTGTTCAATACTGTGTTTGCTACGTACCTAGCTTCACTAGTATTTGTTTGCGAGAAATTCTTATACCAGCATATCAGCTACATATTAAAAAAATATAGAAATAGAAGCCTTTTCCTTATTGATATATTAAAAACAAAACAAATTCAACGTAAAAATAAATAAATGTTTAGTAAAAGAAGGAACGAAGAGATTAAACATTGATAAAAAATTATGATTAAAATTGTGATTCCCACTATACTTGTGTTGAAACCCGGGTCATGTGATTAAAAATAGTGCAGTAGGAATTACAATTATTTATTACCATTGCTCTCCAATATGGAATGTAAGACTAAAATGTTATGTCGAAAAACTACCAATTAGGAAGCCCAACTCAGGACTGATAAAACGGAGTTACTCGTCATGAAAAATAAATTAATATTCGCACAAATTCACTGAGGTACTATGCTGATGGAGTATTTGACTGATAAAAGGATGAGAAACAATTTTACCAATTTTAGAGATACCAATTTTAGCCAAATGAAATACAGGGACGCACCCAAAAGTGGTAGGACTGATTTTTTTACAAATATTTTATTGACGATATACTTACATCGACTTAATAATCTTCAAAGTATGCTCCTTGAGCTGCTACACACTTAGTATAACGTTACTCCCATTCCCCGTACTCCCGCTGGAAATTTTCTTTGGGGATACCGTTGATGACCCTCGTCGAAGCCTCTTGAACGGCCTTTATCGAGTCAAAACGTCGTCCCTTGAGCTGTCTTTTCATCACGGGGAAGAAGAAGAAGTCCGGTGGCGTCAGATCGGGAGAATAGGGCGGGTGCGGCAACGTGGCAACGCCGTATTTTGCCAGGAGCTGTCTGACGACGAGCGCGCCATCGCAGAATTTTCGGCACCATCTTGGCGCACACATTGCGCATGGCCAAATCTTGTGAAATAATGCGTTGGACGTTGGATGCAGACAGACCCAACTGGTCTGCAATTTCTTCACTGGTTTAGCGTCGGTCTGTGTTCAGCAGTGTCCTCACTCTGTCCACATTCGTGTCGGTTCTTGCCGTCGACGGCCGTCCGGAGCGATGGTCGTCTTCAACGAGCTCCCTACCCTCTTCAAACAACTTGTGCCACTCAAATACTGTGGAACGGCTTAAGGCAGTGTCCCCATAAGCGTGCTTGATCGTATCGAGGGTCTCAGTTGCCGTCCTCCCGAGTTTCGCACAAAACTTCACGGATTAACGTTGCATTAAATTCAGATTCATTTTGTTTTTCGACGCGGACAAAAAACTTGCTTCACTAAAAACGGTGTCCTCACTCAACGACAGCCCGCAGGCGGCTGAGGTTGGTGTCGGTCTGTTGCTAAGAGCCCCCTCCACCTTACCCTGCCAGGCAGACCCCCCTCCACCGCTCCGTTCGTGCCAGAGAAAATCAGTCCTACCACTTTTGGGTGCGACCCTGTACAATGGATAAGCGTGTGAGGGAAGCAATATTCAAGGGACGTCTGGGTCAAGGGATGACTGCGGCTAGTGAAATGGAGCGGTTCCGTGTTTCGCGCCCTGGAATGTAAAGAGTAAAATTGTAGAAGTATTTGAACGAACCGCAGTGACCATTCATGATTCCATGGAAATACTCTGATCAGAGACAGCTGGTGAGATTCCTAAGACAAGAGGCCGGGTGTTCAATGACGGAAAAGCTAAGCGGCCTGTTTGCAATTTTTAAATTGGCCGTGTACGCTCATCTTTATCGACATTCATATCGAATAACCACTTGGTTGTATGCCCATCTTTCTTCCCTTTCTATTAGTTCCTTTCTAATTCCATGATGACTATTTCACCACCATTCACTGACTTGTGATGTGATAAAACATAATCAACATGTTACCCTAAAAGCCAACGCTATAATTTAAGGATGAATGTTTTTCCCGAGCAAGAGTAAATGCTCAATAAAAAGTGTTGATTCAGTGGCAATAATAAATAGAAATACTGAATAAATGAAGTGGCAAAATTTTGGCTATGTAAATAAAACATTACCCCTAGAGTGTCTCTTCATTTGATCTGCCTATTTTTCCCTTTGGGCTTCCTAGTGGGTGTGTACTAGACACAGAAAATGATCAAATATTTGTCCTATTACCACCAAATACTTGTTTATGGCATTATTTAAGTGATTAATTTTAAGTAAGACCTTGTGAAGACGGTGTAGTAAAGTTTTCACTGGACAATTTGAAAATGATATTCTCCTGTAAAATGGAAAATGTTTTTATCACTTGTTGAATACCTTATTAAAATTACCTCTTAATAAAAAATGTACCTTTACTTCTCACTTCAGCTATCAAAGTTGCATTCGCAAACATCCTGATTACAGCATAGTAAGGGCATCATCAGGCAGTCACGGCCCATTTGTCCATTTATTAGAGAAGAAATGTGAGCATACAGTGAAGTGGTCAGGTGAGGTGCGGAGCGCCAAAGGACTGGGGGAAGGAAAGGAGGAAGGAAGATTGGATTTCAAAGTTGGCTGCTTGCGCCCAGGATTGGGTTCTGTGGAAGTAGTTAAGTAGTGTCCGCATACTATGCGTACTCCGCGGCAAACAATTGCTAACATCATCATTTGCAGAAACAACTCTCAAAAATTTACCAAACTTATCCATTCCGTAACTCCACAATACTGAATTTGGGTCTCAAAAATGGAGCAAATATCGCCTCAACTTGAGATTAAGGCACAATGAAGCTCCTCGCAAGATGGATTCAAATTGGTAATCCACTATAACCAAATATAGAGACTCTATTATGCAGCATCAAAGGCAACGAGGAGAATAGAACAATAGAAACAAAATGCACGAATTCTAGTGTGACGTATGAGATGCTGGGTGGAAAGCAAAGGAGCGAGATGTCAAGTCGACTGGTGAATGAAACAAAAGATCCTTCGCGCAGGACAACAATGGTGCCTTACATTTAGCAGGCACTCTTGAAAATATCCTCGCAGCGCCCATTTTGTATAAGATACATAGCATTGTACAAAGAGGGAAAATACTGAGTGAAATTCTAATCCCTTAAAGACAAGATATTTTCAAAGATATTATACATATACATAATATCCTTTTCTTCAATATATGTATGCATTGATATATGTATGTATATATGTGCATGTATGTGTTTGTATATGGAGATGTGTGTGTGTATATATACCTGTATAAATATATATATATATATATAAATATATATTAATATAAATATATATTAATATTTAGCTATTTATATTTATACACACACACACACATATATATATATCTATATATATATATATATATATATATATATATATATATATATATATATATATATATATATATATATATATATATATATATATATATATATAATGGGCTGAACAATATAACACAAATAGAAAAGAATAGACACATTTAAAAGAACACTCACACGGTAAATTGCTCAAGCTTTCGGCCCTCTCAGAGGCCTTCTTCAAGTGAGACTCTATATATGTGTGTGTGTGTGTGTGTGTGTGTGTGTGTGTGTGTGTGTGTGTGTGTGTGTGTGTGTGTGTGTGTGTGTGTGTGTGTGTGTGTGTGTGTGTGTGTGTGTGTGTTTTTTTTTTTTTTTTTTTTTTTTTTTTTTTTTTTTTAATAAAGAGTTCAGGGGAAATGCTTTATGCACTGATAGACATGAAACCCTCATGTTTCCTGTCCCTCGTGTCGGACTCCCACCGACTAAAACCCCTCGTCTCTTCCTCTGTGGTCTTTATTTTCTCCTGCGGTACTGCTGGTGGCTTATTACTTCGCAGGAGAGACCATTAGCCGTAGCTTTTCCTATAGTTTTTATGCTTCCGTTTCCATTGTTGCGCTCCTGGCGCGCTCTGCTCGTCGTAGCTCCTTCATGATGGCTCTAATGTAGTCGCAAATCACGCTCCAGGTGACTTCCGACGTGATCATATGTTCCACCAAGGTCTCTGGCGTAAGTTGAGTGTTTAACTTTAACACAAGTGCATCTCGAGATGCACTGAACCGTGGGCACTCAAAGATCACGTGTTCAGGATTCTCCTCGACTCCTTGGCACGTTGGACAGTACGGCGAATCCTCATGCTTGTATTTGTGCAAATACGCACGATAACACCCATGTCCTGATAGCACCTGCGTGAGGTAGTAATTGAGCTCCCCGTGGGAACGGTTTATCCATTTCGCCACGTTTGGGATAAGCCGGTGCGTCCATCTTCCCTTCATTGATGTGTCCCACAATCTCTGCCATTCATTAACACTCTCTTCTCTTATTTCTTTCCTGGTCTCACCCGGGTTCTCCTGTCGATACCAGTTCTTCCTTTCCTTTGCCAGGAGCTCCACTGGTAACATACTCGAAATGACGTTTATGGCGTCATCGGAAACTGTCCGAAAAGCGCTTGCCACCCGCAAAGCACTAATCCGGTATGGCGCTGCTAACTTCCTTCGATACCACTTCCTCAGCAGTGCATCAGCCCATATGGGAATCCCATAGGTTAGCACTGAGGTTATAACCGATGCCAGCAGTTGTCTTCTTTTCTGCTTGGGGCCACCAACATTGGGCATAAGCCGTTGCAGTGTGGAAGCCACTAAAGAAGCTTTGCCACTGACTTGCCCCACCTGCTCCTTGAAATTTAGCCTGGCGTCCAGGGTCACCCCCAGATACCGAATGAACGGCCGCGATTTGATCTCGGTATTGCCGGCGTAAAGTGTCACTTTTTCGCACCGCCTTCTGCTTGAAACGAGAACCGCTTCAGTTTTATGATCTGCCAATTCCAATCCGACAGAAAACATCCATTTCCTGATCGCCAAGAAAACCTCCCCGAATATAGCGGTGACTTGCTCCACAAGTTTAGCGGTAATTACCACCGCCAAGTCATCAGCGAATGCCACGAGGCGCACCTCGCGCGGTAGCCTCAGCAGCAGTACCGAATTGTAGAGGATGTTCCACAGGAGTGGCCCCAGTACTGAGCCCTGAGGAACCCCTCCAGTCACTCTATACGTCTTCGGTCCGTCTTCTGTGTTGTACACTAGAAACCTGTTATTCAGGTAACTCGCCACCATCCTCCGAAGACACCATGGAACATTAAACTCCTTTAGAGCCTCCATGACACACTTCCAACTCGCTGAATTAAAGGCATTTTTGATATCAAGTGTGGCAATCAAGCAGTACTGCTTGGAGCCTCTTGCATACCTTTTCCCTGATATTGCGTCCTTTGCAGTACTGACCACCTCGCTTATGGCATCCAACGTAGAGCGGGATTTTCTAAACCCATACTGGGTTTCCGCCAGCAAGGGATCCACGACTTCCTCGATCCTATTATAAATGATCCTTTCAAAGACCTTTCCAACCGTGTCCAACATACAGAGCGGACGATACGATGATGGTTCGTCCGGAGGCTTTTTTCCTTTAGGCAGTAGAACTAGTCTCTGCCATTTCCATTTATCCGGGAATGTTCCTTCCTTGAGACATGCATTATACATATCGAGGAACATCGCAGGTGCAGCCTTGATGGCTATCTTCAGGGCCACGTTTGGGATTCCGTCAATGCCAGGAGCTTTGTTGTTTTTCACCCTTGCTGTTGCAGTGAGCATCTCCTCTTCCGTGATGGCTGGAATTTCCCCGTCTGCCTTCTCCTCGATATCATAACTCTCCTCTTTCTGTTCTGGGAACAGAGTTGATACAATTTTCCCGAGTAGCACTGGACAGGTAGGCGATGGCATGGGCTGGCTCTTCAATCGACTCATGACAACCTTATATGGCCTGCCCCACGGGTCGCTGTCAACCTCACTGATAAGCTCTTTCCAGCTCTCGGTTTTGGCTTCCTTGATGGCCTTTTTGAGTTCTCTTCTAGCGTCCTTGAACTTTTCCTCCATTGTGGCAAACGTGGGTTTCCCACGGGCCCGTTGAGCTAGTCTGCGGGCCCGGTGACACTTACTTCGAAGACTTGCAATCCCTTCGCTCCACCAGTGTACCGGAGGTCGACTGTCATTATAGTTCTTCCGCGGCATAGTTACATCACAAGCTTCAGTAACCCTTCGCATGACCTCCTCCACCTTTTCCGTCGCGTCTCCATAATTCACAGGACTAGTGTTCAATGCCTCGCAAAAGAGATCAGCTTCGAACAGCTTGGCTCTCCAGCCCCTTGAGTTCGATCTTGGTGGTTTCGCCCCTCGCTTCGCATCCTCGTTTATCTCCCACAGTATGGCCTGATGATCACTGTGGGTGTAAATGTCCTGCACCTTCCACGAGAAACGATCTCCCTTCACTAGACTACTGCTCACAAAGGTGAGGTCAACTATAGATGAGGACTCTCCCTTGACGAAGGTGGGCTCGCTACCTGTGTTGAGTAGGACCACATCTAGAGCCGACCAAGCCTCAAGCAGGGCTTGCCCCCTTGCATTCGTCTTCCTGCTGCCCCAGTCTATCGCCCATGCGTTGAAATCGCCGGCAATGGCTACCGGGAAGCGATCCTTCGCATCTGATACCAGCATGGTAAGGAAATCCTGGAACTCGTCCAGAGTCCAACTGGGTGGTGCATAGCAGCTGTAAAAATGTACACCCTGGACCTTTACTCTCACAAAACCTTGGACCGTCTGGCAGCCAGAATCCTGAAATGGAGACCTCCCGCAAGACCAGATCA